>NW_027526203.1:157980772-158638272 GCF_048455015.1 Haemaphysalis longicornis | reverse complement strand
AACTGAAGCTCAAGTACTGTTGAGGTAAGCAACTTCAATATCAAGCAGTGACACCGAGGGCGAGCTAATGCACGTGTCAGAATTCTTTTTTATCAAGAAGGCTTCCGAAGTTTCAATCGTGCGCGTGTCATTATAGTTAAGCTAGCCGAACTACAGAATAATGTCAGGGAGTGGAAAGAAATTAGAGCATTGCTAGAAGATGAGCTGGAATCCCTGATTAGTAAACTAGATGACCCAGAAAACCGAAACAGAAGGTACGACTTGCTTTTTTATGGCTTGCAAGACAACGACGAGCATGAAAAGTATCAAGCGTCCGAAAAACGCGTTTTGTACCCCTGTCGGCTGAATTTTTAATTGGACGCTGTAGAAATTGCAAGAGCCGACCATCTTGAAATATTAATTCGGGAAGAAACAGGCCAATCATTGTCAAATTTGCTACGTTCAAAGACAAGCAGGAAGTAGTTGCAAATGCAGAGATGTTAAAGGAAGCTAATTTCACAATATCGGAAGATTTTTCAGAAAGTTTGCGAAAAAAAAGGAAGCAGGTGTGGGAGTACACGAAGGTTTACCGAACCGAAGGCGATAAAGTAAACCTAAAGGTTTGACACACTGTACCTGAACAAAAGGAAGTTTATATATGATGAGTGACTTCAGCAGGTTGTATCATATCCTGGACAGTTACGACTGCAACGGATCCCCCTTCACAATACTTGTAGTAATATGCAGAAGTATTCAAAATAATACAGACGACTTTTCTAGTCCCCTGGAAATGGTTAAGCCAACTGCAGTTATTGTAACTGAGTCGTGGCTGGATGGCGATACAGTAAGAGATAACGAAGTATATCCCTGAGTTACGTTTGTTATAGGAAAGATCACGGTCGTCGTGGAGGAGGAGTTTTTTTTTAATTCACGAAACAGTTGACCCCCGAAGGCTCGAAGTTGAGGTCGGTCAAAGCGAGTGCGTCTGGGTTCAAGTTAAACTAGAGAATGGAAAATCTCTCTCAATATGTTTGTTTTATCGCCCCCCCCTCCCACGAAACGAAGCCCTGTTAAAGTGCTAAGTAACCTCTATGATTCTATGGAGAAGGGGGATGCCTCAAGTACTGAAATGATAAGGATATAGCACTCTCCGCGTTAACTCAGGTGGTATTACAACCCACACGTAAAAACAATATATTAGATCTGCTTTTCGCAATTGTTCCCATGGCAGCGCAGTCTACATTGGTAATGTCAGGAATAGGGGATCCCGACGCTGTAGTTTTGTAGCATGAACTTGAGATACCCTAAAATTGCAAATAGTGGCCAAAGGCGCATATATAGTTAAAAAAAGCCCGTGCACTTGATATATCCCGAGCATTAGACACATATTTTGCTGTATTTGAAACGTTATCAGAACAAAAGTGAGGTGCATGAGCTGTGGAACATATTTAAAAGGGAAATGTATGAGTGGCGCGAACGTTGCGTGCCACCGTGGGTGATGACCAGACGAAGCTGCAAAAAGAAGTCGTGGTATACAAATAAATCCCGTAAAATAGCCAAACAAACAGTATGCTTATGCAAAATACAAAGCCAATCGGTCATCCGCAAGACCACTTAAGTTGCAGCAGCTGACAAAACAAATGAAAATGATTGATTGATTGATTGATTGATTGATTGATTGATTGATTGATTGATTGATTGATTGATTGATTGATTGATTGTGGGGTTTAACGCGCCGACGCTACACCGGCTATGAGGCGCGCCGTAGTGGAGGGCTCCGGATGAATTTTGACCACCTGGGGATCTTTAATGTGCGCCGAAATCTCGTACACACGGGCTTTTTTGCTTTTCGCGTCCATCAGAAAAGTGGGGCGGGTAAAACAAATGAAAAGTGCGGTGAAACATGCTAAGGACAAGCTTTTCGGCTCTTTCCACTCGCTCGTTACAAGCAAGCCTAAGTTGTTCCGGTCGGCTTTTCTGTTCTGGAAAAGGAACAGAAAAGACGATTTATCAATTCCCCCCGTAGATGATTCCGGCAGCATTCTTCATGACAATCTTGTCAAAGCAAGCTGCTTTAACTGCTTGCGTGTGGTGTTTTCTGCACGTGGAACTGGCAGCAATGTAAACGTGAATTTCAGCCAAACGAACGATGAACTTATGGAAGACATTGTAATAGATCAGAGGGGAATCGAACTACTTGTGAACCGGCTGAATGTATATAGGGAAGACTTGTGGACCTCATGGTTTACCGGCTGCATTATTGTCCACGTGCGCTCATTGAATTTCGAAATATCTTCGCGTTATTTGTAAATCCTTACAAGAAAGTGCATTACCTGCAAATTTGCATAAGCTGCAAATGTTGTTTCTGTACACAAATCGGGACCACGATTTTCCGACCGATTTCCTTGACAAGTATTGTGTTTAAAGTGTTCGAGCTAAAACTCTTCACTAATATTATTATTCACACAAACAGGTTCCCATTGCTAAGCCGTCGCCAACAAGGATTTAGAACGTGTTTTTCCTGAGTTACTCGGCTAAAAAAGCTAACCCATGATGTAACAAATGCATTAGCTAATAGTTGCTCGGTTGATTCAGTTTTTCTTGATTAAAAAAAAAACTTTTGACGTTGTTCCGCATGATTTGTTGGTAGAAAAGGTATCTTGGTATAGTTTGAATAAATAAGTCGTTGCTTGGATTCAGGCATTATTAAACTCAAGGCACCAGAAAGTAGTTTAAACAGCCAACACTCACATAAGAAAGACGTAACATCGGGAGTACCCAGGGATCTGTTCAGGCCATCTGTGGTTCTTAATTTATATGAACGATTTATGTGTTGATATCTCTTCTCGTGTGCGATTATTCGCTGATAATTGTGGGGGATATAGAGTCATTCATAACATGAGTGATTGTTTTGCCTTGCAAGATGACCTGAACAGGGTTGCCGAGTAATGTAAAAAGTGGGGTATGTGTATATATTGTAACATGGCGGCAGATGACACGAAACATGTAGCGATGAAGCGATGTATTTACACAATGGTGAAGAACTATTTACATCAAGCCGTAACCGAGCCCGGCCTGGCTGCGCCACGCACACAGCCCTTCTTCGTCGTCCTCCTTGGTGGTGGGCCATCGCGCAACGGGGATTGTCCCGTCCCGTGACATCACCTCCCCGGTCGATGACGACCATTCCGGTCGACTCCGAGGCAAATTGGCGATTGAAGGCGGATGAGTGTTGGAATCAAAAATGCAGTGACGAAGCACTTGCCGCCACGGATGATGATGACGGCGTTATGATGCCTGGCCCAGCAACAGCAATGGCTTCAACCGCGGCGAAGCACCATAGATCCTCGAGCCACATCGGACGGAAGGGCGGGGGAACAAATCTTCGGCTTGTCTGGGCACGGCTCGTTTTGTCTGCTCTTCGTTTTGGTCTTTCGGGCTGGGGAACACGAGGCGGGGGACATCGTCTTGTTCTGGTCTCGACTGGGCTGGGGCGACCCGGCGAGGCACCGTTGTCCTTGGCGGCTGCGTCCACGCCCATTCGATGCGATGCTGGGGCCAGGATGGGGGTGACGAACCCACACGCTCCACCAAATGTAACATGGCGGCAGATGACACGAACCATGTAGCGCTGAAGCGATGTATTTGCACAACGGTGAAGAACTATTTACATCAAGCCATAACCGAGCCCGGCCTGGCTGCGCCACGCACACAGCCCTTCGTCGTCATCCTTGGTGGTGGGCCATCGCGCAACGGGGATTGTCCCGTCCCTTGACAACATTTGCAGAAAACTGAGCATTTCTGTTTTACAAAAAAACGTGATCGCCATCAATTTGAATACACTGTGGCGGCGCCCCAGCAGCTTGCGTCGTCTGCTGCCGCAAACGGGCACGCTCCAGGAACGATGACGCTGGGGCTGAGCCACGAGTGGCGAGTGCTGACCACGCGCTTGCGGTGCGCGCTGGGCACGAGCGTGGAATAAAGCGGGGCCTCCAGTTTTGGCCCACAGCGCTGTAGCGTGCAGACGTGTGTCTTCTCATCTCTCTGTCGCCGTCGCGACATTGGTGACCCGGACGTTGCAGCGGAGCCACGTACTCAGAATGGACCCTCCCCGCGACGCCAGCGGTCCTTCTGTGTCCTCCGCTGCCTCTTCACCTGGCATCTCCGCCGTCGCTTGCCGTTTGCCCCCCTTCAGCGCTAAGCACCCCGACGTGTGGTTCCTTCAAGCCGAGGCAAGCTTCCGAGTGAGTCACATCACGTCGCAAGAGACCCGCTTCAACCATCTACAACAGTCACTGCCTATTGAGATCGCGGTTGAGGTTCGTGACATCCTTGCCAACCCGCCTACCACGAACCCTTACGACACGTTGAAGGCTGCCATCTTGAGCCGCACGAGCCGTTCGGAACAGCAGCGTTTCCAGGGGCTGCTTTCTGCAGAGGAGTTGGGTGACCGTCGACCTTCGCAGCTCCTTCACGAACTGCAAACCCTGCTCGGCGACGCACCTTCTGCCACGGACTCCCGTTTGTTGAAGGAACTTTTCCTGCGACGGCTCCCCTCTTCCGTGCAGATGATCCTCGCGACTGTTTCTGACCTTCCCTTATCCGCGTTGGCCGCGCATGCTGACAAGATAATGGAAGTCGCCACGTTGCATCCGCCTTTGTCCACGGTGGCATCCGCTCAATCTTCCGACCATACCACCGTGGCGGCGCCTGCTACTCCTTTGCCCTCACCGCTATCCGACGACCTCGCCGCTCTCCGAGAGCGCATGCAAAACTTGGAGGAGCTTGTCGCCTCGGCTGGTTACAGCTCGCCGCCGCCTCGCAACCCTCGAGCTCGCCGGTTTGGCCCTTCTCGCCGTACCCCGTCTCCGCAAGTATTTCGCCAGGAAGGCACAACGCGCCAGCCACCTCAACACCCTGATTCATTGTGCTGGTACCATCGCCGCTTCGGTGCAGCGGCGCAACGTTGCACCCGTCCTTGCGGCTGGCCGGGAAACGAGGCGAGGGATCGTTAGCGGCGGCGACCGATTCCCAAGCCAGCGACAGTCGCCTCTTCGACATCACAGATGCAACCAGTGGTCAACGTTTCCTAGTTGACACTGGTGCTGAAGTGAGTGTGCTCCCCGCTAATTCCTGTGACCGCACTCAAGCACCACTGTGCCATCTCCAAGCTATTAACAAGTCCAGCATTCCCGTGTACCGAAAAAAATCCCTGATGGTAAACATCGGCCTACGCCGTGCGTTCCGCTGGATTTTCCTCGTGGCCAACGTGAGTCACGCCATTCTAGGAGCCGATTTCCTTTCGCACTTCGGCCTCCTGGTTGACATGGCCCGAAAAAGAATCCTGGACGCCACAACCGGCCTTTCTGTCATCGGCAAATCGTCTCCAGTCCATCCGTTCGCATTCACGCTTCTTTGCGACCTACCTTCTCCGTACCGGGAATTGCTGAACGAGTTTCCTTCCCTGACTGCCCCTCCAGACTGGACAAAGCCAGTGAAGCATGACGTCGTTCATCAGATCATCACCACCGGTCCACCTACGCACGCCGTGGCGCGTCGACTGGTTCCAGAGAAACATCAAATCGCGGAACAGGAATTTCACCACATGGTTGAAATCGGCATTGCTCGCCCGTCATCGAGCAACTGGTCCTCGTCGTTACACATGGTCCCGAAGAAATCAGGAGACTGGCGACCCTGTGGTGATTACCGCTCCCTGAACGTGGCCACTGTACCCGACAGGTACCCCCTACCTAATATACAGGACTTCACCAATAACCTCAGTGGATGTACCATCTTTTCAAAGCTTGACCTCCAAAAAGCCTACCACCAAATCCCCGTAGCCCCGGATGACGTCAAGAAAACTGCCATCATTACACCGTTTGGCCTCTTCGAATTCACTCGAATGCCTTTCGGGTTACGCAACGCAGCTCAGACTTTTCAGCGCTTCATAGACGTCGTCCTCCGTGGTCTACCTTTTGTTTTCGCCTACATAGATGACGTTCTTGTCGCCAGTTCATTGCTATCTGAGCACCTGCACCATCTGCGGATAGTTTTCGAACGCCTAGCAGAGCATGGCCTCATCCTTAATAGCGACAAGTGTGCGTTCGGGTTGCCGTCGTTGGAGTTTCTCGGTCATTTCGTTGACTGCAATGGAATTCGCCCTCTGCCAGACAAAGTGAAGGCCATAATCGATTTTCCCCGACCTGAGTCCTTGCGCCAACTGCGCCGTTTCCTAGGGCTGGTGAATTATTACCGACGGTTCATCCCGGAATGTGCGGCCATTGTTCAACCTCTCGAAACTTTCCTTCAAACTCCCAAGTCTCCCGAGTGCAGTCTTGAATGGTCTGAAGCCGCTGATCGCGCATTCACTACCATCAAGGAGCGCCTGGCCTCTTCTACCCTCCTCGTGCACCCGCGCCACAACGCTCCCACAAGCCTGATGGTAGATGCTTCCCACTGTGCGATTGGAGGTGTACTTCAGCAGCACATCCGCGGCAGCTGGCACCCGCTCGGTTTCTTTTCGAAGAAGCTTTCTCCCACTGAGCAACGGTACAGCACTTTCGGACGGGAACTCCTGGCGGCATACCTCGCTGTGAAGCATTTCCGCTTTTTCCTCGAAGGCCGCAGCTTCGTGATCTTCACCGATCACAAGCCTCTTACGAACGCCTTCAAGTCATCGAAGACTACATATTCTCCCCGAGAGACGCGACATTTGGCTTATCTTGCAGAGTTTACGACGGACATTCGGCATGTCAAGGGAGTTAACAACATTCCAGCCGACGCCCTTAGCCGTATTTCCGCCATACAGCGCCCCGGTTTCAGTTCTCAGGAGTTGGCCCAAGCCCAAAGCGATGACGAGGAGCTCCGAACTCTACGTTCTTCAAACAGCTCCTCTCTGCAACTCGAGGACATTCTATGCCCTGGTTCGGGAATCAGCATCGTTTGCGACATTGACCCGGTCTCAGGCCGCAGACGGCCGTACCTTCCTGCGTCTCTCAGGCGCATTGCCTTCAACTCTATTCACCGTCTCTCTCATCCTGGAGTTCGTGCCTCACGGCGTTTGATTGCCGAGAGATACGTCTGGCCGGGCATGAATACTGACGTACGCGCGTGGGCCCGTTCCTGCCTCGCCTGCCAACAATGCAAGGTCTCTCGGCACACCACATCGCCTCTGGCTACTTTCCCACTACCGGACTCAAGGTTCTCCACAATTCACGTGGACCTTGTTGGCCCACTACCACCATCTAAGGGCTGCCGCTACATCTTGACAGTGATCGACCGTTTTACCCGCTGGCCGGAGGCTTCTCCAATCGACGATATTACGGCTGAGACTGTTGCTTCCACGCTTATGTCGACGTGGATCGCCCGTTTTGGCGTGCCGTCGGAGATTATCACAGACCGTGGCCGCCAATTTGAGTCCACACTCTTTCGCCACTTGACATGCCTACTCGGTGTTACTCACCTAAAAACAACGGCCTATCATCCTCAAGCCAACGGCATGGTCGAGAGGTTTCATCGTCAGCTCAAGGCCTCGGTGATGGCTCACGAATCACCTGAGCAGTGGGCAGTTCACCTTCCTCTTGTGCTGCTAGGATTGCGCACTGTCATCAAAGATGATCTTGGTTGTGCCGCATCCCAAATGGTCTACGGCACGTCTTTGCGATTACCGGCAGACTTCCTGATCCCTCCACAGCCTCAAGATAACCCTTCCTCTCCTGGCCCATCCGTAAAGGATTTAACCCGGTTTTTCAGCTATATCCGTCCCCAACCGCCACGGCCGTGTTCCACAAAACCCACTTTTATTCACCCAAGTCTTTCTGTCAGCAAAAACGTTTTCATCCGTGTCGACAGTGCCCGCCGGCCACTTCAACCGCCCTACACCGGCCCTCATCTCGTCATTTCACGCGGCGAAAAGACGTTTACAGTTCGCGTTAACGGCCGCGACACTGTCGTTTCCATCGATCGCCTCAAGCCCGCTTTCACCGAGGCTGAACCGCCTGCCTTCGACACCCCCATCCACCACTCCACCCTGAACACCACCACTCTCCCCTCCGTTCGCAGCCCCACCCGCGAACATCCCAGCGCAAAGACTGTCCGTTTTGCTGACACTCCGTCTGAAGAGGGGGGGGGGGGGCTATGTGGCGGCGCCCCAGCAGCTTACGTCGTCTGCTGCCGCAAACGGGCACGCTCCAGGAACGATGACGCTGGGGTGAGCCACGAGTGGCGAGTGCTGACCACGCGCTTGCGGTGCGCGCTGGGCACGAGCGTGGAATAAAGCGGGGCCTCCAGTTTTGGCCCACAGCGCTGTAGCGTGCAGACGTGTGTCTTCTCATCTCTCTGTCGCCGTCGCGACAACACAATCAACTCTGAGCACCCTTTATTTGTACCTAAGTTCAAATATCTTGGTGTTTTGTTTACTTCCACGCTGTCGTGGCACCGACACATGGAATATGTTTCAGCCAAACCAAAGCATGTAGATTACCAGGATTCTTGCGGCGCAATGCGAAACATTATCCACCTGAAACTTACTGTATATTATGAAAGTTCGCCCTATTCTTGGTTATGCCTGCACTGCATGACAACCAAAAGTTAGAAAGAGTGCAAAACTTAGCCGCCCGTTGTGTGTTCCGAAATTATCCTCGGAATTCCAGTGTACCGTGAGCAGAAGGGATCGTTGTATGAGGACCATTAGAGGACCGAAGAAGGGGTCCTCAGGTTGAAGTTATTCTACAGCGCTTTTTACTTCGGGACTGGTGTTCAGCGAGAAAAGTACATATATAGGCCTGATTATGTCTCTTCACGCCGAGACCATGTGAATAAGGGAAGAGAAACTAAATGTGATACTAACGTGCTAAACTGTTTTCTCCCCAAGGACCATATCGAACTGGACTGGGCTACCTCGCGATATTGCCACCTTTATGGCTAATGATGCATTTTGTACTTGTTATGACATTTTTAAAATTTTTCAGTTGTACGTTGTGTTTAAGACTTTGCATTTATTGTGAAATGACTTGTACGTACTCTTTGTTGGGCATTGTATTCTCCCTTTCCCCACTGTAATGAGCCATGGCGCTGTGGGTGCTGTAATAAATAAATAAATAAATAAATAAATAAATAAATAAATAAATAAATAAATAAATAAATAAATAAATAAAAATATAAATAAAAATATAAAATTATTAATCCACCCATCCATCCGTCCATCCATCCATCCATCCATTCATCCATACATCCATCAAAACATCCATCCATTCATCCATCAATGCGTCCATCCATCCGTTCGTCCGTCCGTTCGTCCGTCCGTCTATCCATTCATACGTCATACCTCCATTTAAACAGCCGTCATCCACCCATACACTCGTCCATCCTTCCATCTATTCATCCGTCCGTCCGATTGTCCGTAAACCTATCCACCTGTCCCTACATTCGCCTGTCCATCCATCCGTTCATCCACCTATCTATCTACCCTTCCGCTCGTCTGTATGTCCATCGGTCCGCTCATCCTTCTATCCATTCATCCATCCATCCATCCATCCATCCATCCATTCACACAAACCCATGCAACCATCAATCCGTAAATGAGTTTGTGGATCCATCCGATTAACCTGCATTCCGTATAATTTAGTGAATGGAAAAGCCTTACTAAATGAATAGCACCATTCCGGCATAAACATGGAGTGGATATCTGGCTATGGTGAGCGCCGCCGCCATGTGCCACAGCCACTGTTAATGTAGAGAGTTGCTTGTCGCATACACCGCACAGATGAGAGTTTTGCAGCAAGTGTTGCTTCGAAGGGAGCGCGTTGATTTTATGCTCTGTGACGGAGTGGTGGCTACAGTGACGGTTGTGCACATGACCTCTCGTACCTTATTTCCCCATTGCGATGTTTTCTTCATATTTCTTTGCCAATCGCTCTTCTTATTCCACATGTACAGTATACGCTAGAACGTGCTTTGTTACTCACTAATTGCTACATGTGGAATTAGCATGCCGAAATGTCGGCAGTAGTGTTTTGCTGTATTGCTCAGTATTACTCTCCAGAGAATGTCTCGAACACACGTATCCAAATGGAAGGTCACAACCCAATAACTCGGTGAACCTTCAGTCAGTTAAAGTCATCAAGCGGTAGTATAGTCCAAGTTGCATTTTAGTCAATTGATCATTAATCTCAAGAATTAGTATTACCGGAACTATTTTAAACCTCATTGGTATCCTGTTCTTCTTGGGTGTGTATCGTTGCCCATCTACTAGAAGGTATTAATGCCAGTGATTTTGGTTGCCAAATTTCAGACTGGCGATTTGCTTTGTATTACAGTAAAAGCTCCGTCATTCGAACACAGAGGGGACGTCATCTCAGTTCGAAATAATGAAAAGTTCGAACTAAAGTGAAAACTTGCAACAGTACACTGCAACTGGGAAGCCGTAAAGCATGTCAACAGTTTGATGCTTGAATGAGTGAATAAATAAAATCTTTAATGGGTGCAACAGGCGCTGTGGTTGGGGCTCCCGCCCGGTGAAAGGGGATCCCCAGTCCGGGATCCACTGTCTGCGGCTGGCTTCGCGTGCCTTTTTCTTCAGGTCAAGCTGGAACGTAGAGTCCTTGCTGATCATCCGCGCCGTCCACTGTTGTATGGAGGGTTTGGGGGTTGGTTCCAGGTCCGGTGTTCTCTGGCACTCCCACACCTGATGGTTTAGGATACAGACTGGGCGCTGGGCAGTAGTTGCAGGTGGCTTGATAGTCTGTTGGATAAATGGCATGAAGAAGGGTGCGATGCCGATATGTGTTAGTCTGTAGTCGTCTGAAGGTTCTTGCTTCATCCCTTGTGAGTTGGTGGTGTGGAATGGGGAAAATTTGCCGTTTGTGTCGGTAGTCCGCCAAGATGCCCGTGTAGCCCAAGAGATGTTGCGGGTTAGGTGGAAGAGGTGGTGACTTCCCCGTGAGAGAAATTGCCCGTTGTATATAAGCGCGGGAAATGGCATGATCCGGCTCATTCCCCTCAAGGGATTCGTGTCCTGGCACCCAGAATATATAAACTTCGGGAATGCTCGGTCTTGTAAAGCCACTAATTGCGGCGTGCTTTTTATCCCGAAAGGCGGCACTCACAACTTGTTGCTCTAAAAATTATTTATTTATTTATTCACAAAAGAAGGGAGGTTACATGCAAAGCACACGTATTGTATTAAGGGGAGGAAAAGGATGAGAAAGAAACGAAAGAAAACAAAACAAAACCGGAAGGTTCAAACTGAAAACGCAAATAAATCACCGTAAGCTTGAAAACAACGACAATGCAAAATAAAATTGATAATATTACTGAAAAAAAGACAGCAGTATAAAAAATCGTTCGAATTCTAATATGAACACGATGTATACCTAATCTGCAGAACAAAAATAATAGTTAATACAAAGCAAACAATGATTGCACATTAAAAAAAAATGAACGTAGCGGAAAGCCTCACCTTAGCGTTCTTGAAAACTGAAGAAAAGACGGGCGGCCTTTGACCCGGCCATGAGTTTCAACGGACGCCGCTACTACGCTTCGTCCTCGTCCTCCTTGTCATCATTGGCAGCGACATGTTCTGCTCATTTGTCCGAGCACCACACACACCACTGTTCTCGCGTCCTCATTAAGGGAGCTTGCAAATAATGCGTCTTTTCTAACGCACGCCATGTGGAATCTGGATCGGTTTTATCCCATGTTGCCTTCTCCATTCTAAACCGCCTCGTGTGCAGGCACACGGTACGTTTCTCTGGCCGTGGGCCAAGCGCCAAGGATCCGGCGAGAATTATCTGTGGGGGACTCCAGTCGGGTGCGAATTAAAGGGCTTCTTTATACATAGACTTCTACGGACACCTGGTTGGACAAACTCGTACAGTTCGAATTATGCGTACGTTGGAGTTAATGAAGTTCAAATTAACGAGCTTTCACTGTATAAGCATCATCATTTGTAAATAGTTCTCGCATATATCATTTCCAATTGTTCAATAAGAAGAAAAAAAAAGGCGAGGTGGTTGAGGGGACCCGTGTCCGTCTCTTATTCTGTAAGAACGTAGTTCGAATCCCATCCAATGGGACCACTTGGCTGCGTTTTCAATTGAGTCCGTTACTGTGCATACTGCATGCAGCTTCCGTGAAAAAATGTGGCGCCATTTCGAGCATTTGTACCTGTTTTAAGTGCGAATGCACTTCGTAAGCGAGCCTGAAGCGTCCGCCGCCGTCCGCATAGCAACAGCTGCGGGTGCGCGCGCTCCTCGTCTTCCTTGGCAACGGGGGGAGATGGGCGCGCGCTGCCTGGCCGCTGACATGGCACATACCCACGTGGGGGATTGGCCAGGAATCTCATCGTCTTCCTTGGCAACGGGGGGAGATGGGCGCACGCTGCCTGGCCGCTGACATGGCACATACCCACGTGGGGGATTGGCCAGGAATCTCATCGTCTTCCTTGGCAACGGGGGGAGATGGGCGCGCACTGCCTGGCCGCTGACATGGCACATACCCACGTGGGGGATTGGCCAGGAATCGGGCGTGAGAAGGGCTAATGCACCCGCTTAAAGGAGTACTGACACGAAATTTCAAAGCTGAGATCCGCTCTAGCAATCAAGTACAACGACAACACAAATAGGTGTCTGTGAATAAATGCATCTTTCTTTCTTTGTAGTTGTGTGTGTGTGTGTGTGATCTCTCTTTCGCGAACATTACCGAACCGCGCAAATTCAATTCCTGCATTCGCACTTTCACATTCTTCCCCTCGG
Organism: Haemaphysalis longicornis; assembly: GCF_048455015.1. NCBI lineage: Eukaryota > Metazoa > Arthropoda > Arachnida > Ixodida > Ixodidae > Haemaphysalis > Haemaphysalis longicornis. Next base: position 158,625,541 of record NW_027526203.1, on the reverse strand, counting down.
GGAAATGCGGGGAATTTTTTTATCCGTTGTGTAGCCGGCTGTATTTCGTGTGCTGTTTTGGGGCTATTTTGTTTACCATCCTTTGACCGTATATTGTATAGACACCGCATTTTCGACCAAGGTAGTTAACAGATGTTTTCACAATATTGAACTGGGGGAGTACAGTTTGTTTCCTGGAAAACTGTAGGCGTTTTGCTGGCATTAGTTGAAGCCCATACACGTGCATTATGTCTGAGCGACATTGCCTGCCAATTTACGGGAAGTTTGGCTAATTGTACCCGCAGTAATTGTAGCTGGTTCGCGCAACGTCCATGGATAATTATAGTTGCTCTGGAAAGGAGGGGGGAGGAGAAGGAGAAAGAATAACGGAGAGGCCAAGAGGTTATAGAGACCGGTTTGCAAGTCGGCACTGGAGGAGGGGTGTTCATGGGATCAAACGGAGGGCCGGCGAAAAGGAGTGGATAGGGGCGAGGATGCGCACGCACTTTAGTTCCTTTGCGGGCACTATAGCCGTTCATATAAGCTTGTGTCCTTCAGGAAGCGTAAACGGGCTATTGTTGCCTTCTGTGAAGTTCATGGTGGGGATCTATGTCCTAAGATAGTCTCTACTGTGAACGGTTGATTATCCAATCGGCTGAGTTCGGCGGCCAACACGCGTCTTTTCGACGAATACTGCGGGACAAGGACAAAGCACATGCTCGGCTGTCTCTGCAACCCCGAAGACGTCGCAGTAGGCGCTACTCAACGTTGGGCGCTACTGCCATTCCGGTAAGAAGGAGTAGGCTTTCGTGAAGACCACTCCCAACCACTGTCTACAGTGTGAAGTAGACTGTGATCGAAACAGCCCACACGGAAGACGGCGCTGGAGAAGAAGGTTCTGGTTGGGGAGGCGCGGATGCACATTCCATTGACTAATGGAGGTTTTACGCGCGAACTGGCGAAGAACCCTAGCGGCATCGGTCCTTGAGAGCGGAAGCAAGATGGGGCTTTCACTGTCATGGCCTGTCTGGGCAGCTGCGTCAGCCAACATATTGCCGGTGATTCAACAGTGACTTGGCAGCCACTGAAATGACATATTGTCGCCTTTCATGACGGCATGGTGAAATAATTCTTGAATTTCTGTCATCAGTTGGTGGAAAGGACCATGGCGCAGTGATTCTCGCATAATTTGCAGCGCGCTGGGATCGAAAAAAATATACCATTTTTGGGGGAACCTTCAATGATGTATTGAAGAGCCCCACGGATGGCATGGCATGACCGCCGCACTTGCCGAGCCCGAGGACGTTACAGAACAATCTGTATATTATATGTTTCCAATCATTGTGTTGCTTGTGCAGTAACTGCAGGGAAAGCTGTTTGAGGGCCAGTTGTGGCAAGTGGGCCTTCTTGACAATGTTCAGAACATAAAGACGAATCTCGGTGGTTGCCAGGCCCCACAACGGGGAGAACGGTGTGACCGCAGGTGTGCACCTCGACGGTACTTCGGCCCTGTTCGCTGCGACAATGGCTGCAAATGAAGAGCGTCGTCGACTTCTAGGGAGCTGGGCAAGTTGTTGACATCGTAGCCTCGTAAGGAATCTGGTGTGTAGGCGCAGCGTCTCAGTGGTCACATAAGTTGCTATAGGATGGTCTTGAAAAATGCAGATTGTTCCCATTGTTGACGCACATCGCGGCAATCCAAGACACGTGTGGAGAGGCTGCGCTGCATTGCTCTGGATTGCCCGACGGTTAGTGGAGCATGTACTGGAGATGTACTGGAGCTGTAACGCAAGACTAGAAAAAGGGCCTGGTGCAGTACATAATTCCTCTGACCAATGTGCTCCACGTCGTTCCAGCGAGATATCTGGATATGTGAGGTATGGCTGTGAGTTTCTTCTTCAAAAAATCGACATATGCACTCCATGATATTGTCACGAAACCAAGGACGACGCAGTTGTCTTGAAGGAGAAACAAGTTTATTGGAGCGAACTTGTGCTCCCCTAACAACTCAAAAGAATACAGAGGCGGCGAAACAGCGGTCAACAAAGTGACTTGCGTCGGCGAGCGTCGCAGAATCTAATGCCGAGGCGTCTGCTCTACAGGCTTTTTATCTTTCGGCGCGAGTGTTTCTGGAACCGTCGATTCACATCCAGAACATTATAGATCACAGACGATTATTCTGGGCTAGCGACGCTAGGGCGAAACAGTTTGCTTATCTGAATGTGATAGCCCGTGCGGCATAAAACTAAAGAATGGAAGGCGCGCTTTGCTTGGAACGCAGATAACACAGCCGGGCGTGGCCCGGCAGTAAAAACAAACAATAAGCAAGCCCATACATGGTTCGCGGCATTACCCCCCTCTAAGAGTGCATCGACCCGATGCTAAAATAAAACACAGTTCGAACAAACAACAACAACAACAACAACAACAAAAAAGTCCGTCATCTTGCATAGTAAGGTTTCAAGCGAACCACGTGGACGACTTCGGGCCGCGTGCGTCGTCGTGATGTTCCGGAATCACCATCGGGGATCACCTCGTAGGTAAGTTGGCGGACACGTCGTACAATTCGGTAGGGCCCGAAATATCGCCGCAGAAGCTTCTCACTGAGTCCGCGTCGTCGGATGGGAGTCCAAACCCAAACACGGTCCCCTGGGTGTTACTCGGCCTCTCGGCGTCGGAGGTTGTAGCGCCCGGCATCCACGAGCTGCTGGCGCGTTCAACTCGAGCCAGCTGGCCGGCCTCCTCCGCACGCTGAAGGTATCCTTGGACGTCGGTGTTGAGGTCGTCGTCTTCTACGTGCGGAAGCATGGCGTCGAGCATCGTAGTTGGCCGTCTTCCGTAGACAAGCTCGAACGGCGTCAGCTGCGTCGTCTCCTGGATAGCCGTGTTGTACGCAAACGTGACATACGGGAGCACTTCGTCCCAAGTCTTATGTTCAACATCAACGTACATTGACAGCATATCTGCGATTGTCTTGTTCAGACGTTCTGTTAGTCCGTTCGTTTGGGGGTGGTACGCCGTCGTTCTTCTGTGATCCGTGTTGCTGTAGCGTAATATTCCTTGCATCAGCTCCGCAGTAAAGGCCGTTCCGCGGCCCGTGATTAGGACTTCCGGGGCTCCATGTCGCAGTACAACTTGGCTTATGAAGAAATTTGCGACTTCCTGTGCCGTGCCCCTCGGAAGAGCGGCGGTCTCTGCGTAGCGCGTCATGTAGTCTGTCGCCACGACAATCCACTTGTTCTGTGATTGTGACGTAGGGAACGGGCCTAGAAGGTCCATTCCAATCTGTTGAAAGGGCCTCGACGGGACGGCGATCGGTTGCAGAAAGCCGGCGGGTCTTGTGGGCGGCTTTTTTCGTCGCTGGCAGTCACGGCAACTCCGAACGTAGTGGGTGACGTCGGATCTAAGGAGGGGCCAGAAGTACTTCGCCTTGATTTTTGCAATAGTGCGAGCTGTGCCGAGATGTCCGGAAGACGGGTCGTCGTGGCACGCTTCCAAAATTTCGTCCCGGAGCTCTGCAGGGATGACAAGTAGGTAATGCGTTCTCGTTCCGGCGCTGAAATTCTTCTTCACGAGGACGGAGTTTTTGAGGCTGAATGCTGGCAAGTTCCGCTTAAACGCCCTAGGCACGGCGACATTTCGTCCTTCGAGGTAGTCGATCATGACGCGCAAGTCGGGGTCGGCACGCTGCTGGGCGGCTAGGTCACTCTCCGTAACGACTCCGAAGAACGCGCTGTCTTCATCGGAGGCTAGTGGTGGCGGGTCGACGGGGGCACGGGACAGGCAGTCGGCGTCGGAGTGTTTCCTGCCGGATTTGTAGACGATTGTAACGTCGAACTCTTGCAGGCGCAAGCTCCACCGCCCAAGACGGCCAGAGGGGTCCTTCAAATTGGCGAGCCAACACAGCGCATGGTGGTCTGTGACAACCTTGAATGGTCTACCATATACGTATGGGCGAAATTTTGAAATGGCCCATATAATTGCAAGGCACTCTTTTTCAGAGGCTGAGTAATTTTTCTCCTCCTTCGACAGACCACGGCTGGCAAAGGCGATTACTTTTTCGCTACCGCTTTGCTTTTGGACGAGAACGGCACCCAAGCCTATATCGCTGGCGTCGGTGTGCATTTCTGTTTCGGCGTTTTCGTCGAAATGAGCGAGCACGGGAGGGCTTTGCAGGCGTTTTTGCAGCTCGCAGAATGCCCTTTCTTGGTCGTTTTCCCAGCTAAAAGGCGTGCTATCTTTCGTCAACCGTGTGAGTGGCTCTGCAATGCGGGCGAAGTTTGCAACGAAGCGCGGGTAGTATGCGCACAGTCCGAGAAATCTTCGCACTCCCTTCTTGTCTTTAGACCTTGGAAAGTTCGCAATGGCCGACGTTTTTGCCGGGTCAGGTAGGACTCCCGCGGCATTGACGAGGTGGCCCAAGAACTTCAGCTCCTCATACGCGAAGCGGCACTTTTCAGGCTTCAGCGTTAACCCCGATGTACGAATGGCCTCGAGTACAGACTCGAACCTTGCAAGGTGTTTGTCGAAATTCCGGGCGAATACCACAACGTCGTCGAGGTATGCGAGGCAAGTGTGCCACTTCAGGCCAGCTAGCACAGTGTCCACGACTCTTTGAAACGTTGCTGGCGCCATGCACAGCCCAAAAGGCATCACCTTGAACTCGTATAGGCCATCCGGGGTTATAAACGCAGTCTTCTCTCGGTCTCTCTCGTCCACTTCAATTTTACAGTAGCCGGTCTTCAAATCCATCGATGAGAAATACTTGGCATGGCAGAGGTGGTCAAGGGCGTCGTCGATTCGTGGCAGAGGATACACGTCCTTTTTGGTGATTTGTTTAGTCGCCGGTAGTCAACGCAGAACCTTAATGTGCTGTCTTTTTTCTTTACGAGTACGACCGGCGCAGCCCAGGGGCTTTTCGATGGCTGTATAATGTCCTCGCTGAGCATGTCGTCGACTTGAGTCCGGATGGCTTCCCGTTCGTGGGAAGAGACGCGGTATAGTGACTGTCGCGTAGGTCGGGCTCCATCTTCAGTTATAATACGGTGCTTGGCTAGGGGTGTCTGACGTAATTTTGAACTCGACGAAAAACACTCGCTGTAGCGACGCAGCAAAGCCAATACAGTCAAACCCGTTTATAGCGAACTGCAACATACACCGCGATTTGTTCGATATATCCAATAGTTCGATATAGCCGCACCCGCCTATAACGAGCCTATTGTTACGAGTTCGCATTGCGCGGTAGCCCCCCCCCCCCTTCCTCAACTCCGCCATCCCCGCATGCAGAAACGAATACAGTAAAGTAGCCATTAACCGTGCCCAAAATAATCCATTTATTGCAATTAATAAACTTCTTTCCGCCTTAACTGCCTACTTTGCAAAAAAAAAAAAAAAGCGGTGATGTTTTCACTTTTGTTTTGGCAGCTACAACTAGCATAGCATTCTCTACACGAAACATTGTTTGAAGCAGTACGAGTCTGCGTTCTCCAAAATCGAAGAAGCATTGGCGGAGCACATCGACTGCCGAAAGCGCTTCACTATAAGCATCGGACGGCTGTCACTCACGACATCATCGGCAACGTTGGCGAGCTCTTCCCACAGTTCCCCGATGCTGCCGTCTTGGTCCGGACTCGGTGGCTGTGCGGGTTCCGACGAAAAACACTCGCTGTAGCGACGCAGAAAAGCCAATAATTTGTTCCGTTGTGCTTGCGGTAGCGCCGGATTCACGTCGAAGGGCTGCGGAAGCTTGAAGGTGTCATCGCGTGTGCGTTCAAAGTCGGCGACCGCGATCACGTCAGTTGCTTCTTGCGTTTCTTCGAGGAACGCAATTGCAGCTCCCTTGTTCAAATGCTGGTACTCTTCGGTGAAATTAGTGACCAAAACGTGAGATTGGCGTTGCTTAAAGTGCGCAATGCCTCTTGCGACGGAGACACCGCGGCCGAGAAGCAACCTGCGATCACTCTCTACGATAGCGTCGATGTCAGAAGCAGCATCCTCACAGTAGACGGCGATCATCAAGCTTGCGCGGGGTGGCAGGGTGATGTGATCGTCGGCGATCCTGACAGCAGCACGGTGATCGGGGTTCGGCTGCGGCGTCGTGGAGTGATCGGAGGAAAAAGTTATCGACTTGGTCTGCATATCAATTATTGCGCCGTTGTCCGTCAAAAAGTCCATTCCGAGAATTACGTCGCGGGAGCAGTTAGGCAAAATAACGAACTCAGCAGGGTACGTGGTGCCGCCTATGGTGACGCGTGATGTGCACGTTCCACTTGGCGTTACGAGATGGCCTCCTGCTGTGCGTATATGCGGACCGTCCCATGTTGCCGTAACTTTCTTCAGCTTCGACGCGAATGAGCCGCTCATTACCGAGTAGTCGGCTCCCGTGTCGATGAGGGCGACTACGTCAAAGCCGTCAATGGACAACTGGACGTCGGACGCCGCTTTCCTCGAGTTTCTGGTGCGTCGGGGCGTTGTATCTCGGCTTGTGCGTGTTGACGGTCGGGCACCATGCGTCGTCATTCTCGTCATCTTCTCAGCGGCAGGCTCTGTCGTTTCGGGTACGCGTCGCGTCGTGTCGTCGTCGGGTTCGGGAGTCACGTCCGGGTTAGATCGAGTCGTTGGGCTGCAGGTTCGGTGCGGCCATGCGTCGTTGGAGGGTTTTCGTTTTTTCGCCGTTCTGCAACTTCACCTCCAGAAGTTGCTGCTTTTAGTTTCCCCCGCGTGGGCGGGGGGACCTTCACGTGAGAAGTCAGTGGTGTTATGGCGGTTTGGCGAGTGGTACCGGTAGGGCGACGGCGAAGGGTTGAAGCGGGCAGGTCCTCGGTTCGTGTTTGACAGGTATTCGTCGATCTCAGTAGGGCGCTGGCCGGGTCGGGGGTGGGGTGCGTCGACGGAGAATCCTCGCAGACCGAGCCTCTTGTAAGGGCAGCGACGGTAGATGTGGTCGGCCTCTCCGCAGTGGTAGCACAGCGGGCGATTATCGGGCGTTCGCCACACGTCGGTCTTCCTTGGCGTCTGGTATTGGTCTACAGGGCGTCGGGCGGGCGGCATTGGACGGCGGTATGGCTGGGCCTCTTGACGACGGGTTGGAGGAGGGCGGGGTTGACGAAGAGCTGCGGAGTAGGTCATCGCTTGGGGCGGACGGGGTGCTTCTGAAGGCATAGAAGTTCCCAGCGCCTGCTGAACCTCTTCACGGATGACGTCAGTCAGAGAAGCCACTTGAGGTTGCGGCGTTGTTGGAAAAAGCTTCTGAAGCTCCTCCTTGACCCCTGCTCGAATGGTCTCGCGCTATGTATCGGAGCTTCCAGATGCGGCACCGATGGTCTCCGAGAACAGCGCGTTGACAGGGCGGTCGTACTGCCTAGTTCGAATTTCTAGCGTCTTCTCCATCGCGGCCGCCTCAGACGCGAATTCAGCCACCGTCTTCGGCGGGTTACGGACTAGACAAGCAAAAAGCTCTTGCTTCACTCCTCGCATTAGAAACCTGAGCTTCTTTTCTTCGGTCATTTCGGGGTCCGCACGGCGAAGAAGTCGCTTCATCTCCTCGACGAAGATCACGACACCTTCGTTGGGGTGCTGCGTTCGAGTTTCAAGCAAAAGCGCAGCTCGCTCTTTTCTCACAACGGTAGTGAAGGTCTTAAGGAACTCCCTTTTGAATTGAGTCCAGTCGGTCAAAGAACTCTCATGGTTCTCGAACCAAGTTCGAGCAGCATCTTCTAAGTAAAAGAAGACATGCCGGAAAGTTTCTTCGTCGTCCCACCTGTTGAAGATGCGGACGCGCTCCAGCTTCTCCAACCATTCTTCGGGGTCTTCAGCGGGGGCTCCCCGGAACGATGGCGGTTCCCGGGGCTGCTGCAGGACGATTGGCGACGTTGTTTCTTGCACCATGGTGTTGGTTTCAGCGCACCTTCTCTTGGGCCCTTCGTAGAGAGCATAAAGGGTGAGTACCCAGCACCTTCACCAGATGTCACGAAGCCAAGAACGACGCAGTTGTCTTGAAGGAGAAACAAGTTTATTGGAGCGAACTTGTGCTCCCCTAACAACTCAAAAGAATACAGAGGCGGCGAAGCAGCGGTCAACAAAGTGACTTGCGTCGGCGAGCGTCGCAGAATCGACTGCCGAGGCGTCTACTCTGCAGGCTTTTTATCTTTCGGCGCGAGTGTTTCTGGAACCGTCGATTCACATCCAGAACATTATAGATCACAGACGATTTTCTGGGCTAGCGACGCTAGGGCGAAACAGTTTGCTTATCTGAATGTGATAGCCCGTGCGGCATAAAAATAAAGAATGGAAAGCGCGCTTTGCTTGGAACGCAGATAACACAGCCGGGCGTGCCCCGGCAGTAAAAACAAACAATAAGCAAGCCCATACATGGTTCGCGGCAATATGTTCCTGTCGATGACCACGCCAAGAAATTTGAGATTTCTGGAGTAAGATATCCACTTTCCGTCCATCGTTGTACGATATCGGGATATAGGTTTGCGGGCAAAGCTATGTAACCGAATCACAGTGGATATACACAGTAGCAAATTTTTTACAGCCTTTTTAAGTGCAGTGTTATTGGCGGGGTAAAGTACTGCTGATTTACCCAGTACTACAAAAAAGATGACCGTTTCTTCATCTCTCTCAAACCCAGATGCATGCAGTATGTGGCACTAACCTGGTAGCATATATTAAAACCAGTGTTGTAGGAACGGCGTTACAAGGGACGGCGTTCCTGGAACTAGTTCCTTTTTGGAGAAACGGAGGAACGCCACCGTTCCATTAAGGGTTGGTGGAACTGTAACGGTAACTCGTTACGTTTTTGAAGGAACGACAGGAACGGCGTTCCTGCCGTTACATCGCTAGGCTCGAGTACAAAAATCGACAAGTCGCTACTGCGTTTCTCTTCCTGTAAGCTGGTCAATTTGCCCGCCCTTCAGCCGTAAGTGCTTCCTCGAAGGTCAAAGGCAGAAGAATAACCACGCAGCAGGCCGCAGCTTGTGCTTGCTTTCATGCTGGTTGAACTTACACGGCGTTCGACTGGTGAATAGCGTAGCCGCACGCGAATGCTTTTCACCTTTCATCGTTTGCTTGGGGAGGCCAGGACGCGCGTCTGGCCGATAGAATTGGTCCCTGGCGGGGAAATATTGTCTAATACGGGATCTGGAGATTTCGGTGTCGGACATTTAGGTGCAGGACGTTTCGGTGCGGACATTTCTGTGTACGGACATTTTGGTGCACGACGCCTTGGCCCAGACATTTTGTGTCACGGGATGTCCCAGGCATTCTTTGAACATTTTAGCTTTAATATTGTAATTTCGTGACTTGCTATGATTTTACGTTCGAGACTTGTGCTTGCGCCGCCATGCGTGGAAACGAACGCTAAACCCTGGCGGAGCATTGCCACGTAAAACCCAATTTGTGTAGTAGATGGTAAAAACTAACGTTGTTAATTTGCATCCGTTCAACGTTTTTTTTTATTTTAAGATTCATGTGAACAACCCTACTACTTTAAGTGTTACCAAAGCGCTTTGCTTTCACTTCACCCAACGGTGCAGGACGCTGCTGCTTTTATTCCATCCTTCCCCCCCCCCTCCAGCAAAACCTCCGCGAAAAAATATAAACAGAAAAACGAGGTAAATTAAGCGCGTGTGCATTCGGTTTTAATTATGTTCTCAATCAATCTCGTATTCGTTGCATTCGGTGTCGGTTCTACCTAAAACTAACCAACCAACGATCGCAATTACGGGGGCGTTACTTAGGGGAGGGGAAGGCTGAGCCCCGCCGGCTACCAGCCCCCTCGATAGAGAGAGAGGGGTGTCACTTGTGGTTCACCATTGCGTCAACTGGACTTCGAAAACTTGAAGACGACTGTTGCCACTCTCGTCACACTAGCCTATTCAATTTTTTTGCTCCTTCTAATGGGAGAAAGCAATGTATGTCTGGGGTGTCCATGATATGCGCGACTTGAAGAGTTAATTCCCAATGGGGAGAATGAAGGCGAAGAAAGAGCGATTCCTGGTGTGTGGGCGCCATCGATATGATCGCGACGCGCGGAAGGGCGTAGCCAGCAAACGATAGTGGCCATTGTGTTCTCAGCGGCTTTTTGGGTGGCTTTTTGTTGCACATTATAGAGGTTTCGTGGGCTCCTGGTGAATGTAAAGCTTTTTCTTTTATAACTGTGGTGAGGCTTCGGGGACCGCGAACTCCTGTAAGATTTTCAGTCGAAACCGAAAATAATACGACTGAAAAATAACTCTGGTCAAGATTCGAGCGTGCAGGCCTGGAGGGGGGTGGCGGAGGAGGGGGCGCTAGGACAAAGAAAAAATTACTCCCACCTCCCCTCGCGGGAACCCCTGTGTAGATGCGTCGCATAGGGGGTTCCGTTGTTGTTTCCGTTAGGTTGATTCTCCCATCGCGTGAAACGTGCCGTGAACCCCCTGCCGCGGCTATGACGCAACGTGGCGTGGCTATGACGCAACACAATCCAACACAATCCACTTTAATCCAAATCCAATCTAAATCCAATCCAATCCAATCCAAGCCAAGCCAATCCAAGCCAATCGAGTCCAATCCAATGCCCCTCGCGAGAGAGTGTTCGCTATCGGAGAGGAGAGGGGGTGAGCGGCGGAGAGCGCAGCTCGCGCGGCGAGGAGAATGGAGGAGGGGTGTGGACGGACAACGACAACGCCGTATGGAGGGACAAGGCGAGTGAATGAGATGCCGTCGCATCTAAAATGTGGTGAATGTAGGCATGTAAACATAAAACCTAGGTTGGTTTTCCCGAACAGGATGGGTGCAATTTGTATGCACAACCCGTACGCGCTTAATCAGCATTTAGGACATTAGAAGCTGCGGCTGTTTTCAAAAAGGCCCGTTCTTCCTCCACGACAATATCCTAGACCAGTGTTCGTAAATTCATTTTAGCAAGGCAGCCCAGCCTACGTAATAGCCTTCACAAGGTTTTCTGCATTCTGGGGGGCTAGCTAATGTTTGTTACGTTTTGGATATTGAGAGTGTGCATGTAATTTAAGTAATTTGAGGTTGTGTAATAAAAAAAATACAAAAAGGCGTCGGACCATTGCAAACACCGGTTAATTGTCTCAGGTAAAAAAGAGCGAATATAAATTACCAACCTGTCATAAACGAAAAAAAAAAAACTTGTGCTAAAGAATTCAATCGGCTGCATAACAGGTGTCTCCTGGAATAGGTATTAAACAAAAATATATAAATGTAGAATTAAAAAAAATTAATAAAAAAGTGAATTCACCGCCCCAGATTGTTATTCATTACCCACGTTAAGCGGAAATAAAAATATAACGGCTGTCGCAAACAGGCAAGCACCGGATGATTTGGTCGCCGAAAAGTTCGCGCACCGAAATGTCCATGCACCGAAACGCCCGTACACCGACATGTCCGTACACCGAAATTTCCGGACCGAAACATCCTGCACCGAAATGTCCTCGTCTGGAGTTTGTCCGGTGCTTCCTGAAAAAATTCGCCTAGGGGATTTTCTTTTGATTATTTTTTTCTCCAGATAATCTGCTGCTGGCGGTGTTGATATTCGTATAATATACGTAGTTCGATGTCAGTTTTAAATTTCTCCCTTAATTTCGCCCCAGGATTATCCGACACAATATTTTAATTTAAAAACCTAATTGTAACGTTAATGTAACGACACGTTCCAATTTTCGAAGTGTAACGGGAACGCGTTCCTTTCGCAATAAAGGAACTTGTAACGGGAACTCGCTTCAAAATTGGGAAGGAACGAGGAACGAGCTTTCGTTCCTATTTTAGAGGAACGTGTACAACACTGATTAAAACCAAGGGCTTTGGAATATGTTTTCGCTAGTTAACTTTTGGATGTCTTGTTTAGCGCAGTGTTGTACGTAACGGCGTTCCAAGGAACGGCGTTCCTGCAATTAGTTCCTTTTTGGAGAAACGGAGCAACACCACCGTTCCATTCAGGGTAGGTGGAACTGTAACGTTAACTCGTTAGGTTTTTGAAGGAACGGCAGGAACGGCGTTCCTTCTGCAAACGTTACATCGCTAGGATTTGGCTGTTTTTCATGCTAAGGCTCGAGTACAAAAATTTGCTACTCGCTACTGTGTTTCTCTTCCTATAAGCTGGTCAATTTTCCCGCCATTCAGCGGAATGTGCTTCCTCGAATGTCAAAGGCAGAAGAATAACCACGCAGCGGGCCGCAGCTTGTGCTTGCTTTCATGCCGGTTGAGCTTGCGCGGCCTTTAAAGGGTGGATAGCGCAGCTGCAAGAATGCTTTTCACCTTTAAAGGGACCCTGCAACACTCTTTGAGCAGTGCAAGTAAACCTGTGCGACGGTTAGATTACACTGCCAGGAATACCTCAGCCAAATATTACACGTGCACGTGAAGCGGTGAGCGCGCACATCGCTGTGAAAGACGCGGAAAAACCAACCGCACTCTCTTCAGTTCTCCTCATTATGCACCTCTGGCATGGCCTAAGCGACGTCACTGAGGCCATGGCTGTCCGATCGGCTGTCACTGGTAAACTTCGCGGCTAATTTCTCCCATTTCAGCTGTCGTCGGCGCCTGTGTACAAGCCTCTTCTATGCCTGAACCTGTAGGCACAGTTTTGCCGTTTCTTTTGTGTTTTGAGTGCATGCATAGTTTGAATGATGAGATCAATAATTCCCTTTCAACAGGAACACTCGACAACAAACGTTTATTGCTTCAAAAACGCCCTACCCGCTCGAGCGCACGCTTGCGAGCAGGTACCCATGCCTGCTTTTTTGTGGCACCGGACCGGAAATAGGCCCCTCCACGTTGCGGAGAAAAGGAGAAAACTCCCCGGCCTGTGATATATCGATGGCCGCCGAAGAGAACACCGCGAGCCAACCCACTCTCCGGGAGAGAGCGCGCAGCTTTCGTCGCATTGGCTGCGGTCGAGTTGAGAGGGAACGATTATGCGCGATTTCTCATCGCGCGTAGTTTCGGTGATAGTGAACGGATTTTCATAATCCTTGCAGGAGGATATTGCTGGGTCAATAGACTTTACCCCAAAATACATTTCTAGTACTGGATGATAAGTGTTGCAGGGTCCCTTTAATCGTTTGTGTGGGGGAGGCCAGGATGCGCGTCTGGCCGATAGAATTGTTCCCTGCCGGGGAAAGGTTTCGAAGTCCGAGCGGCGCTGCAGGTACATTGCGAAACCACCGTATATTGTCAGGGGTAATTACCGCATTAGTGCGCGCGACCCGCGGGTGCGTTGTTGTCGAGGGAGTTGCTGTCGCTTTAAGGTCATTCGAAGGGTCAACGGTTAAGGGAATTGTTCGGGATTGCAGGTTTGGACCCCTCAAAGGAAAGCGCGAGCTCGTTGTCGCCAGTTGCTTAATCCCAAGGTTTAAGCTATCATAGATCTCAGGCAGTTCTATGCGAGACAAGGCGACCAACGACATAAAGAAAGTGCTGGCTGCGGTGACCAAGCCATCCAGCGCAGATTTTGCCACCTCGTCCGCGCGCGAGAATTTCTTTTCCTTTGGGAAGGCAGCAAACCCTTCCCGCCGAGGCGCTGGATTAGCTGCCGTGGTACTTGCTGGTACCAGTTGACTAACAGCTGTCGCAGATGAAGCACCTCGAGGGACTGAACCAACCTTTCTTTAAGTACAACATGTTAGTACTCTCAAGCGCTTCCGTGGAACGGCTCTTCAACATTGCAAACGAAGTGTTGACGAAAAAACGGGTTCGTCTGTCTGATTCCAACATCTAAATGCAACTTTTGCTGAGTTAAAACTAGGGACTCTACTTAGTTGCGACTATGCATTCGGGCATTGTTTTCCCACTAATTGTTACCACATTTTTTTCGTTCATTCTACATTTTTTTCTCTTCTGCCATATCCTGCAACTTTGTTATACACTTAACTTTTTTCTGCTTGAAGAACCTAAGAATCTGTCGTTTATGCACCACGGCACGTGTCGTGTTTTTTTTGTTTTCTCATTACTTTTTATTTATTTGTGCTTGTTTCTTTTACTTTATAATGTCGCAATTTGTGTGCGACTACATTTTTTATAGTGTAAATGTTTTTTTACGCACGTGATTAGGCTCCGTGTTATTTCCTGTACTTTTCCCCTATGCGTATTTCTAACCATCGAAACTGATTCGTGCGTCGCGTCCACATACCTGACTATCTTTGGTTGTTTCCTTTATCTACTACACTGATTGTGTTCGGCATACTTTGTAATTCTTGGGCGTAGATTTCGTGTGGGACTACGCTGTTGGCTTTTATTTTTTCTCGATATCTTCTTCCGACCTAAACTTGGATTTGGAACCTCGTAGTCATTACTTGTTCTGCTGTCTTTTGTTACTCGCAAATTTGTGCTGCATGATCCGCAAAGCTTCACTTTTGTAACCCCCGTACTGAATTCCCTGCAAAGCGCCCTGTAAGGTATTTTAAATAAACTGTAATATTAAATAAGCATTCTTAAAAGGCCTATGTATTGTTCCTTTAGACGCGGTTTCTAATGCAAGACATTTAATTACGTTCCTGCATGTGAGTAACTTTCTATTGGCATATCTAAAGCGCCGTAACCTTACTGCACATTTGTAAGACCGAAGTGGGAAGTGTCATATGTGTTGCACCTATAATAGACGAGCACCAAAATCGCTGTTAGACATGTCTGGAGTTTGTCCGGTGCTCACTGAAAAAAAATTCGTCTAGGCGCGTTTCTTTGGATTCTTTTTATCTCCAGATAAAGTGCTGCCGGCGGTATTCATATTCTTATAGTATACATAGTCTATGTGAGTTTTAAATTTCTTACTTTATTTCGCCTCAGGAATCCGCCACCATATTTTAATTTAAAAAATGAAATGTAACGGTAATGTAACGACCCGTTCCAATGTTCGAAGTGGAACTGGGACGCGTTCCTTTCTCAATAAAGGAACTTGTAACGGGAACTCGTTTCAAAATCGGGAAGGAACGAGGAACTGGCTTTCGTTCCTGTTTTTGAGGAACGTGTACAACACTGGTTTTGCGCCCCCTGCTTCAGTACATTCACTTCCAACCGATCTCTATGTAGGTCTGCTGAAAGTCTCAGGACATAAAGCTCATCCCCGTCGCCCCTCTAATCTGCCAAATCGCAGAGCAGGTTTGTGCAGGATTGCAAAACGGAGAAAAAAACTTCGCAAGCATTTGTGTACAGTGATCAATGAGCCTTCAGGATGCTGGAAGAATCAGCGACTTTTCGCTGGAAATAGGTGACGTGATTTCATGAGACGCGGAGGGTCACTTTATTTCGCTCTTCTTTAGTGATTTAAGATATGGAGTGAGCCGTGGAAGCATGGCCTCATTTTCAAATTTAATGAAGAGTGCCACGAAGAGTGGGCTCTAATCGACTAGAGTGGGTTGGGAACTCCGCTGTCAGTGGGATGCACACGGGACAAATTTCTTATAAGTTGCACAGCAGTGCCGTGGACCTTGAAGCGCTTGAATACGGTGGAAGGTGGCCAACAACAATTTATTTTGAAGACACAAGTTGCCTGCGACAAACATATGACACTGCTTGAGCGCCATGTAAAGTTTCTCAGACTCCTAGGCTTAATGTACATGCCTCTGGTATGTACAACGTACGCTGCAGTGACGATGCTATACATCACGAAGTAGATAACTGCAA
Source organism: Haemaphysalis longicornis (assembly GCF_048455015.1). Taxonomy (NCBI): domain Eukaryota; kingdom Metazoa; phylum Arthropoda; class Arachnida; order Ixodida; family Ixodidae; genus Haemaphysalis; species Haemaphysalis longicornis. The sequence goes on along the minus strand of NW_027526203.1, from coordinate 158,609,932 downwards.
AGAAGACAGTGCGGAGGCAACAATGTCCGCGTCTTTTGTAACGCCCACGAAACAATGGCAGTTGGCTTCAGGACATGGTTAACAAATGGGAGGGCACCTTCCTGCATTTGCGGTCGTGCATCATGTATACACTTCCGTAGGAGGAGAGAAAGCAGGACAGTAGAAGCCGACGCGTGCCCGTTAGTTCCCGCAGGCATCATCAGCACCATCGACGAAAACTCATCAGCAATGCCATTAAGATGCGACAAAGACAGCAACGCAAGGTGTATGCCGAGGGGCAGAACTAAAACAACAGGAAACACGACTGCTAGCAGCCGTGGACAACTAGGGAGGAGATCGGGAGGCGGGAAGAATGGGACAAAAAAGGGGAGACGCTCTGGCCCAAGGGGAAAATAAAACTTGTGGCTCCAATGAGCGCAACGACGCACAGACGACGCCTTGTTTCTGTACGAGCCGTGCATCCTCCTCCTTGCGCTCTCTTCCCTGGGTAGTAGGCCCTTTCCACTCTCCGCGTTTGGGGACGCGTACAAGCCAACGAAATGAGCGTTGGTCGAATCCCGGCGTCCCTTTCTTCCCGGTCAAGGGAAAAAAGAGGGGGGGGGGGGTGGAGAAAGGCGCTCGAACTGCTTTTCCGCCTTTCTCTCCGGCCAGGTTTGAGGGCTTGTGCTCGGTGGGGGGAAGGGGCGTATATAAATAGGCAGATAGATGTCCACACAAACGAGCCTGCCGAGCGGCGGGACTATTGCGCTGCACGCTGCTTCCTCGGCTAATCCCCAATTGGCTACGCACCATCCCGCGGCTTCGCCCCCGGAGTACGCTGGCCCTCCGAGAGAAAGAGAGAGAGATAAATCTGGGGGCTCCCTTCTCCTCAGGCCTGGTCGTCTTGGTCCTGCCCACCGCGTTCTCTTCGGCGACCCGTGATCGTTCCATTAGCCGTGAAACTGCCGCGGATGCGTCGGTTGTCCCCAGGCTGCCCTGGTAACCCGCGAGCGTGCCTGAACGTTTTGACCACCTCCAATGCCCCACGCAGTAGTGCGCTCAGCCCAGGAAAGCACAGCAAAAGCGCCTCCCATTGGCCCGAACCTTGCCTGTGTAGTGAACAAAGATGTAGACTAACAAAACAAACCTTTATCCTTGTCACTGAAGCCACCAAGCCAATCCTTATAGCTGCGTCGTCCAATGTTAGCAGTGAGGCCATAATATTTCAATTCTAGCTGGAGTTAACGAGATGTAAAGAAAGCTGCGTAGGCGCATGCCATAGCCAGATGACGTAGCCCCAACAGCACGCGATCGCGCTGTACATCTCTGCCATGGCTGTTGTCTCATTGCGCCGCTGCTCGAATTCTGATGTAAGGCAGTACACAAACTGCATACACTTACGACTTTAGGTGATGTGTGCGCCGCTTTAACACCCGGTTGAAACCATTATGTAGTGCATGCCGTATACCTCTCGGGCTGGTGTGGTGTCGCGAAGCTGGCCCATTTGTTGTTGCACTTTTAGAACTGTAGGTGGTATACTATTTTTGTGCTGATAGTAATGGGTTTATATATCTCGGTGGCTCTACAAAAAAAAAATCGCTGAGCTGTCAGTATATCTCCTTAGCGGATAGGATTGCTTGCCCCAATCCGCAAGAGAACCCATCGCCATTTGTGCGTATGCTTTCCGATAGAGTTGCGGTCACAGTAGGCAGGAGTGCTGTGCTGGTCACGCGTCCCAACAATCAAACCGAATTGAGTTTTCTGGGCGGGCCGTGTGCGCACAGACATCTGCAAAGGTATTCTTTTTATTCAATGAGTTCACGAGACTAAAGTTTGATCCTACTGCTCCACTAGAGAGCAGTATTTGTAGCGCCGTTACGAAAATGTAAACACATATTTGTGACGCAGACTCACCTTCATCTCGCCTAAATTATTTTGGGTCTCTGACCAATCTTTGCGCTGGCTCTTTAAATATTGCAATGCACACATTTAAATCTTCATGGAAGTTGTGGATCACAGTTTAATGCGAAATAACGCCAAGAGAGAAGTGAGAATGATTGGGAATACGCAGCGAGGACTTAAGGGGAGATTGCATCCTCCATTACATCATCACTCTTACAAAACAAAACGTTTTAATGAGATGAGCGTATAGGTAGAGTTTCTCATCTAAACGGAAAAGTGCATCGCCTGCGCTGCTCGATCGCTATAATGCCGGCAGTATACGTAGCACAACGGGCAGTGCGCACACGTGGCGTCTTCATTGGTCGTGGACGCTAATTATTACTGCGGCGTTCGCTTGGCACGGTCCGTGTAACAGATGTTCAGGGCGGGAGGGAAACGGAGGAGGGGGCTGTGCATGCGTCCTTTCTCGTCGCCCCCGACCTTGGGGGCCGCTTTGGGGAAAGACGATGGTCCTTCGTGGGCTACTTAAAGAAGCCATGAAGATAAAAAACAACTTCGTTTAATTTGAAAGAACTAGGATTCAGTATCTCACTCAGCTCCATTACAGCCACAAAAGATGTTTTTTTTTTACGAAAAAAAGGCAAGAAGTGTTTGAAAACTTTCAAATTTTGCGCCACAGTGACGTGTTATGAGCAAGAATGACGTCATACGGGCCAACAATAAAACATAATTTCCAGTGCGTTAACTGCACGTTAGCATTCAAGTGATGCAATCAAACGGAACTAGAGGCCCCATTACAGGCATCCAGAGATGTGTCGTCGCGACAGGTGAGTTAGGCGGCCGCTAATCGCACAAACAAGGTTCCGTGACGTCATAGAAAAGTAGCGGGAAATTGGCTAGGGGGTCACGGCTGCTTCACACGTTTTCTTTAATATCTCCGTTATTTGTTCGAAGATTGCGATGATATTGGTATCATTGTTATCGGGACTAAGCAGTCTTGTATTTTGTATAATAAACCCAACTTGTATTTTGTCTTCATGGCTCCTTTAAACCTGTAAATTGTGGTCTGTCTGTCTGTCTGTCTGTCTGTCTGTCTGTCTGTCTGTCTGTCTGTCTGTCTCTCTGTCTGTTTCTTAATTCAGCCACCCGGCGAGAAGACAAAAGAGATCTGGAACGAGAAGTTTATATAGGCAAAACTTTTGCAAATCCCTAAATCGGGTACCATACTTCATACGTGTCAACATTGTTGAGCAAAAACCAAACAGGCACATTTGAGGCAAAACATCAACAAATAACTGGAACTAGACACTGCTCTTTTAATTTAAAATAGATGCGCGCTTGTTATTTGCGATGGCAAATAAGAAGTACGCATTAAAAACAATATTTTGACACAAAAAGGGCTCACGGCCAAGCCTAATCCTAATGGCGGCATTCAAAGTCCAACCGTAACGAAAGGTTTTAATAGATGGCGCGCGAACAGCAGAACGCGGAAAGAATAAATGAACTTGAGCAAACCTCGACCGTTTTCAAGGCGGCACGGCAGAACACCGTCGCGTTTAGGAGACATGCGCAACGAAGTGAGCAGATACGCGGTCAATTTTTTAGCAGGGTTTCGGTACCATCCAATGCGGCGCTTTCAGCCGTCTCATTGTAAGGTGGAGCGGCATCGTGGTAAAATAAGTCGGCAGCGGAATTCCTCCGTTTTGAATATTTTCGGTCAAAGGGTAAGCTATGCAAGGATCACATCGTTAAATGCCCAAAGGTAAAAGGCGTGCGAAGCCCATTCTACATCGTGTCAATTTGGTCGACGAACTTTGCAGGAGCCACCGGGACGCGGCGCTTGCCCTTCGTCCGTCTACACCGCACACGTTCTAGTTCACCCTACCTCGTAGCAAACAATACTTTCATAAAAGTATCTGGAAGAGCTAGAACGCAGGCGAACTGCCGGTTTGTCGTGACCGCGCCGCGGCGTCCCGGCGGCTGTGGCCGCTGGATAAGGTTCAGCGACGAAATTCGCACCATGCATGCAGAACGCGCTTTTACTAGTTGAACGTTATCTTAGTTGAGCACTCGTGCTCAAGTTAACTCTTTCGCTACCGCAGAAAATTGACCAATTTTTAGGGGTCCAAGAAAACAATTTTTTTCCTGCTAAAAAATTATTTAGGCACTAATTGCAGGAGCACAAAATGCAGATTATTTAACAGCCTTTCCAATAACACTAGTTTTTTAAAGGTTTTCATATATCACAGTTGTGAAAAAAAATATCAAAATCAAAATTTTTGTCAAGTTGTCAAAAAAAAATGATAAAAAAGGAGTTGTGTATATCAAACGACCGGTAGTAGAAAAAAATTAGAATATACATTTTGTAGGGAAACATTTCAAAAACACACCCTAAAAAAATGTCTGCTTGCGCGGAACAGTTTTTCAGATATAAAAAAAAATGTTAGCACGCACGGTGCTCGTGTCATGCGGTGAAGCCCAACCTCTAATTCAAAATGTGCAATTTCGGGTGGTTCCCTGGAATAAATCTGCCGGTTTGACGTTATCAGAGGCACCAATTTGCCCCCACATGACGTAAAAACATCTTGTCAATGGCTGACTTTGCATTTACAGCGAGCACAATATTTGGGACAAGCACGCGATGCGGACAAAAACATGCATGAAGTTGAAAACGGAACGCCGTGGCTGATGCTTGTTGTCGTTCACGGTCAGTTATCTCTCAAAACATAAAGCTGAGCTTTATTATCATCTTCTTACTCGCAATTGTAGCCTTGCTCGCAAAAATGAGGTACGATGAGCTAGAATCGTTGCCTGCGATCTTTGACACTGTAGCAGTTGCGCGCAAAAAAAGATCAGCACAACGAGCCTCCTCTAATGCACCGCCACCTAACACTTTTTAAATGAAACAGTACAAAAACTTATCACAGACTCCGTCCGAATAGACAGTTCAACTAAGCAGCAACATTAGACAACCGGATATACTCTTGCATGGAAACGAAACTGGAAGGCGAACAGCTGGCAGTGTAAGGCCGGTTTGAGGCGCTGTCCTCGGCGGAACAGATATCTGGCGACTAGGTGTGACCTTTTGACTTGCATCTGAAGTTCTTATCGCAGAAATCGGGTTAGGGTGGAGGGAAATCAGGAGCGGCGTGCTTTGTTCGAGGATCAGTCGCGGACGCTTCAGGCGCCATGGCAGGTAGCCTTGAAGTTGGGTAACTGCGTAGTAGCGCTAAATATGAATTTCGCGATGCAGAAACGAAACCGAAACTGTTGTAAACTGTTTCTGAATGGTCCTGGGGTACGTAGAACTACCACAGTACATAGAACAACTTGCGCAAAGGCAAGAAAACTGCCTAAAATCTTAAAGTAGCTTTGCAACCAGGCACTGCTGGACATTTTCAGCCGATTTCTGGGATTATTACTGTCAGAGCGCGAACCTGACGATTGAAAATCGTTTGATAGTTCCCCATTCACGCCCTGATAGCAAAACACAAGCGCTGGTGCAGAGTAATTACGAGTTACACGCATTCTTCGTTGGTACCCGTGACGCACAATGACCACGCCCCTTTTCCACACCCAGGCGATTCAAAAGCGTGTCAAAAATCACGTTTCCGTTGCAAAAATGAAAACAAAACTGATTTTGAAAGGCCATTTTCTGATCTAACTCCGAACAGCTTTACTTGTTCGAGAAATGCCTGGAACGCTATGAAATGGCGCTCCCAAAAGTATCGATCAAATTGATCGATTTTGATAGGCGCGGTAGCGAAAGAGTTAAAGGCTTTGATTTTATGGTACCATGACACATTTTGGATACGCACAATCATATGGGTTGCCTGCTGTTCGCTGAAACGACTAAAGAAGTCACAGAAAAGGAAACGCTGAGTTCCAGCATTGCGAGATGAAGGCAGTCTTCCTCTTTTATTTATTTTTTGTGTCATTCTACATACGTTGGTAGGCTTCTCAAAACGGAATGTCCTTCTGGCGAAGTAGGAGTCACTCGTGCTTCGAGAAAATAATGTACCACGCATGCGTTAAAAAAGATTTCTTTCATACCCTGGTGCATCAAAGAGTAATACGTTTAGGGTAAGAAACCTGTACAGCCACAAGATCTGTTGCACGCTGTAGTGCAAAGAAAGGCTAGGAAGATGAAAGTCAATGTGCAGGTGCGATGGATCTATGGCTGTCGCCATTGAAAGTGTTCTGCAGGGGTAACGAACTTGGTCCGCCAATAGTGATTGATGAACGTTCTTGACCTCATACGCGACTTTCGTCCGCAATAGCCCCCGAGAAAAAGTGAAACACTGAGCTTAACAAAAATAATCAAGAATGAACAAGAATGAGCAACGAAGCAAAATAACAATTCCGAAAACACACACAAAGGGCTACGTAATGACAAAAGCTGATATCTTTACGAGAAGGAAACAAAGCAGCGATTAAAAAAATGTGTCGCAATCCCGCCCCGCGAAAGTGAATGTCCAGTAAAGCTGTTGTAAACAACTACAAATGGGGATGGAGGAAGGTATGAAATGTTTCTCGTCGTCGTGGCGGGCTTGTCGGTTGCGCTCAGATAGAGTCAGCTAGAATTTTTTTAAATGCCCTAAACAAGTCAAACATTTTCACTTGATGCAAGATAGTGTCCACTGTCGGGATTGCAGTGCCTGCGCCCCAACCTTTCACGAAACAAAGGTAATTGCAAAACACAAAGAGGAAACACCTAGAGAAATCTTGCCGCTTTATTCTGCGCTCTGCAATCCGCTTAGCGCTTTAGAATGGCTTTGATCGGCCTCCTACGGGTTGGGCTGCTGCTCATTCCGTCCACCGTGTTACGGGAACTGTAACGACGATGAGTTATTTGGCTGCTTGTTATTCCGCTCACGACTTCGTGGCATGGGCCGGAGTTTCGATCTGCGGGAGGTCACCTCATGACGCCAGTGAGGAAGTGCACAGCACAAATTCGTTTGGGAGGCACTTACTTTGTTGGCACTTCTGTCGTTCATCCGCGGTGCCCAAAGACCTATTATTGGGTATTGATTTTCGGCGTGATTACAAGGCGGTTATGACATCGAGGAGCGTCTGGTGAGCTTACTGACGAACCTGCCAGCTTACCGACCAACGCCGTTTGCTCCTGCGAATCGTCGATGACGGTGTGAGTCGCGATCCCGAGCATCTGTTTCAATAGAGAGTTTTAGCATAGCGGCTAGTGTACGCTGCGCTATGGTCAAAGGGTAGAGGGACTCGACGGCGCATGCGCGCGTGGGTACGTCCAGGAGGGTCACTCCTCATCGCAACGGACGCGCGGGCTCGGCGAGGTGGACCGGTCGTCCGCGCGGATCGAATGCGGACCTGCCCAGTCGGGTCCCGGTATCCGCCGACCGTAGCGTAGCGTGCGCTAGCCGCGATGCTAAATAGCGTGCCACTATCATTGCGCCGCCGATGGGGTTGCTGAACTGCATACTGCGCTATTTTTGGCCACGGCCTTCCCATCTCAATAGGCCTTGTGCACCTGGCGGGTGTCAGGCGCCCGCACCAATCTCCTGCTCACAATATTCTCTAACGAACACCGGCACATCGCGAAAGGGTCCACAGTAGCCTTCTTCGGCGGTACCAGCAAAGCAGAACACTACTTAGTACTTCAAACTGGCATAACCACAGCGGCAAGCACTGAACTCACAATAGACATCAACTCCGACATGTCGTCGGAAAAGCACTGAGCGTTCCTCGACCTACCTGCATCACAACAAGGACTGTTTTTCGCCCACGTCTGGTGTCCGTCAGACGCATTTGAGAAAACACCGAATACTTATAGAGGAAACAACGAGGTCCACCCGTCACAACACTTACCGTGTGGCCCTCAAGGAGCGCGATGCAATACGGCAGCAAGTACAGCAAATGCTGGAAGACGACGTCATCGCACCGTCGAATAGCCCCTGGCCATCTCCCGTCGTTTTAGTCAAAAGAAGGGACATTATGGTTTTAGTCATAAAGAAAGGTGGGGCACCAGCTCAACCAAATGACCAGAAGAGACGTTTACCCGTTGCCGCAGATTGACGATGCTCTTTAAAAACTAGAAAACACCCACTGCTTTTCGTCTGTGCGTTATTGGCAGATACAGGTCGACGAAAGAAAAGAGACCACGGAAAAACCGTTTTGTGACTCTGGGTGGACTATAGGAATTCCAGGTTTTGCTCTTTGGATTGGGCTCAGCGACGGCCACTTATCGAATACTTCTGGACACCGTGCTGTCCGGCCTTAATTGGCAAGCGGGATTGTGTAGTAAGACGACGTGATCGTATTTACCACCACGTTTGACGAACGTCTCCCGTCGGTCCTCGGGGCTATACAATCCGCCGGACTTTCTCTGAAACCAGAAAAAGGTCATTTTGGATACGAGGAACTGCTGTTCCTTGGCCATGTGGTCAGCAGTGCCGGAGTTCGTCGTGATCCTGGCAAGGTAGAAGCAGCCACCCAATTCCCAAGGCCCGCCGACAAGAACGCTGTCAGGCGCTTTTTAAAGCCCCGTGCTCCAGTACCAGCGATTTATTGAGAACTGCACCCACATTCCAGCGCCCCTGTCTTGTCTTAGATGGGATGATGTCGCATTCCTTTGGGCTGTAATATTCCTTCGGAAAGCGTTCTACTAGTTGCGGCATGGCTGGAAATGCCACCAGTCCTGGACCATTTAGACAAAAACGCGGCCACCACGATCCGTAGGGACGCCAGTAACGTTGGACTCAGGGATATACTGCTGCAATGGTAAGACTGTGGCAAAAGAGTTATAGAGTACACCAGAAGAACACTGTCCCGGACAGAAGTAACCACTCAACGACCGAAACGGAGTGCCTGACCGTCATGTGGGGTGCTGAAATTTCGATCGTCCATTCACGGTCGTCCGCGATCACCCTGTTAACGGAGAACGACCGAAGCGAAACCGAAGCCATGGCTGCCCGTAACGGGGTTCATCACTTTACTGATACGGGATAATCTACACGATGATAATCATGACTGGCGCATAGCCAGCGGGAGATGTAACATCCTCCCGCGCGCGGAACGTGCGTGTCTGCCGCTGCAGAAGCGCGCTACAGCACACCCTACTTGCTGGCCAGTCGTCAGCTTCTTCAGCTGGCACCACGACCGCGTATCGGCCAAATTCCAACATGGCCCTCTAGTACGTGTCTCTTAGGATGATGTACGCGCAGGGAGTCTCGCAGTTATTTCGAAAGCTTGATTCAAGTGGGCTCTGATCACTACGCGCTGATTCTTCGCGTCTTGAACGCCTCAGCCCTGCGGTACAACTTGAACGCACTGATTCAGTTCTTTGCGGCTTTGGGACGCTGCAACCTTTGCCCTGCAGGGCAGCGTATACCTGGCTGGAGATCTAACTTTTCCCCCGGCCCGTAAGATAGTTCCTAGTAGATAAAAATAGGTCCACAACCGTAAAGTTTCATTTCGTTCCAGGAGGTCAATCCTTGCAAAGCTGTAGGCAAACCCTGTTTCCTCTTGCTCTTCCAGCGGTGCTTGCGCCGTCTTGCCGCTTTCAGAATAGCCAAGCGTCGAAAAGGTGACCCGGATGACAACCGAATTATGCGCCCTGCTTCCCGAAAGACATTATGTCCTTGTGTTTTGCTGCGATTGTCCTGAAGATGACGGCGTGGAACCTGGAATGTCTTGGCATCGAACGCTGTTCTTAGCTCGGTTTTGAGCCTCCCGTGGGTTTTCTTGTCTGACTCCGTTCCTGACCAGCGCATTTTCCTCATAGGCGTCAGCTCCCAATGAGGTTCTTCTGCTTCTCTACCAGGCCTGGCACAAGGACGAGAAGTGGTCAGCAAAGCTTGCTCAGCCTTCGTGTCTTCAGGTACCCCGAAGGACACGTATGTGCGTTTGGATGCAACCTCCCGGACTACGTCTACGATTGGTGCTAGCCTGCCTTCACAAATATCCGGTAACGGTTCACCCTTCACGAATTCGGGAAAGAAGAGGTGCTCGAACTGCAGCTCACAGGGTGGTGGCTCTATCCTTTTGTTCACGTCGTTTACTTCACGTGTTCTGTCGTCTACTTGGATGGGATGGTCTACTCACTCCGCTGGTTGATGAGTTTGAAACACCCATCTGGATGCGTAGCATAGTAGAGCCTTAGGCTTCAAGAATTCGACGGGAAAGTCGTGTGCAAGTCTGGTAAAGAGCACGCCAACGCCGACTGCCACTTGCGAGTGCCAGTTGTCCCTGCGTCGCAAATGATTGCGGGGATGATGACGTATTTCTTGGTACTCAGAGCGCATCCTCTTTATCGGGTGATCAGGAGGGCCCAGAACTACGGCAACATTTTATCCTTGGAAGTAAGGGCGCCCACCATGCCGAATCTGTTTTCGAGGGGCTATCCTTCCGTTTTTACGCGGTGTTCTGTACAAGAGAATCTTGTCCCCCGTTAGGTAGAAACTGCCTGCTTATGGCTCCCGCAGCGCTCAGGAACGATGTCTTGGAGGCTTTCTCCGACGAGCCAGCCGCGGGTACCCCCGGCTACACCCGCACTGTGACTAGAATCCAGCACTCCTATTACTGGTCCAGACTGCCAGCGACAGTGCGACAGTATACGTACGCGCGTGCCACGGTGCCAACGCCGCAAAGCACCGCCACTCCGACCAGCAGGTCTACTGAAGCCTGTTCTAATAACCATGAAGCCATTTCAGCAGGTTGAGCGGGATAGTTTACGACCGTTTCCGACCTCATCTGCTGGGAACAAGTAGGTTATGGTTTCCACTGACTACTGCACTCGGCAAGCGGAAACTTAAGCCCTCAAGTGGAGAACAGCTTTCTAGATCACCCAGTTTTTGGTTACGAAGACTCTTCTTGTTACTGTGCTCCGGCTATCATGATTACCGACCGGGCAAAAGAATGTACCGCTGTACTCGTCGAGGAAATAATGCGTCTCAGCAGTACCTTCCATCGGAATTCAACCGGCTATCCCCCGCAGACAAACGGACTCACTGATTGCCTAAACAAGACAATAGTGGACATAAGCATGTAACCGACCTCAAGCACAGGAGGTTGACGCGGGACGCTGTGTTGGCATACGTCACTTTCGCGTATAATATGGTTGAACAAGTCCCGACACGAATGACGACATTCTTTCCCTTTATGGCCACCCGGTACCACTACATGGATGCCATGCCGCCTCAAGACACCACCAGCGACAACATGAAACTGCATGAATCTATGGAACGAGCGGAAGAAGCGCGACAACTGGCGCGCTTGCGAACAAGGCAGAAAAATTTCTATGACTCGCAGCTCTACAAGTTCCGCCACAGGACTGCCGTTTACAAAGATGGCGATAGAGAATGGGTAGGTATCGACTCCCGACCGACGCCGAGGACTATGTGAAAAGACCCTAAACGGTACTTCGGACCATATATATCACATAGTACCAGGTTAAAGACGCGACCTATAAGGTTGTCGACGATGGTCTCGTTTCTCGACGCCATCGTGACTCCCGCTCCAACGTCGTTCTTGTACGGATAATGCCCTACTCCACGCGTTGATGGACTCCTTTAGGAGAATGCTGCAAGCACATTTATTCGCCTGGATAACTCAAGGTGCCTGGGCGGATGCTCGTTCTACGAGGGTGGGCAAATGTCTCTCGGATAGGATCAGTACGTGCTGAGGAACGCCGAGCGGTTGCAACCCAAATGGGCTCCCGCTCTTTTTTGCCATGTGCGCAAAAATAACGCGTCTTTGGCCCCGTCTTTTTTATATTTATGAGTATGTGCTGACTTGACCGAGACCAAGATTTCCCAGATCAAGCCAGTTACTAGACCTTCGGAATCGACCCCGCCTGTGCCGTACACCCAAAAGGCCGCCAGTTAGGCCTAAAGATCCGACTGCTACCTTGTCAATGTGTTCCATCGGCCGTAGCTGCTGCGCTCCCAGTGGTCGGCATGGCTGCCGCTCCAGCTGCAAGGAACGAAGAAGCGCTGACCACCAGGACGTCGATGTGCCACGAGGCACCCCCGCAACAGGTTGGCTATAGACTAAGTGCTCTCCAGAACGAATCGACAATCTAAACGGCCTCACTACAGCACCAAGCACCACTCTCCCATAACGTTTCAGAAATGGACAGCCATGAATATGCCGAAGATGTTGAAGGGCACATGCAGGACTCCGACGAACGACAAACTGGGAAGGGAGACGACGACGGCTGGCAACGCATCCATCTCCCGAAAAAGAGGCCTACGCGCACAGGCAGGGTTAGTCGGACGCGCTACACCCGGCAATTCAGACCACTAAACAAAATCCGAATATGCAGATTTTCCCGCCAAGCTACAGCCCCGGTAATCGGAAGCCCGGCTCCTAGTGCACAGCTGGCCGAAATGGCCGCCGTCACGTTCGACGATGCGTCCAATAGTGTTCATATCGCACTATATGATGAGTATCATGCTACTCGCCTCGCGCAGATTGACCACCTCACCCCCCCCCCCCGACACAACGGCAAAGTTGAGACGATCTATATGACGGTAGGGTTGACCCCATCGACTAGGAACACAACTTGCGGCGTCATACAAGTCGACCCTGCCGATAGCAGTGAGACAATTCTAAGCTGGTTACGCTGTGAACAAGCAGATGTACTGAAGGTCCAGAAAATTGGAAAAACAGATCGAGCCATTCTAATATTCGATTCCCCCAACCTTCCCAAACCAGGCAAGTAATACTTAGAACTAGTCCGAGCAGCTGAACACCGACCAAAGAAACTGGTGTGCTTCAACTGCTACAGTCTGGGCCGTATGGCCAAGTTCTGTCCATCTCCGATGGTGCGTAAAGAGTGTAGCCGCTCCCATAACTAGACCGCTGAATGCGATTCTAGCACGTACCCGCCGCGGTGGCTCAGTGGCTAAGGCGTTGCGCTGCTGAGCACGAAGTCGCGGGTTCGATTCCCGGCTGCGGCGGCCGCTTTTCTGATGGAGGCGAAAAGCAAAAACGCCCGTGTGTACGAGATTTCGGCGCACGTTAAAGATCCCCAGGTGGTCAAAATTAATCCGGAGCCCTCCACTACGGCGCGCCTCATCGCCTGCGTTGCGTCGGCGCGTTAAACCCTACAATCAATCAATTCTAGCACGTATTGCGTTGCACTTAAAGGGACCCCGAAAAGCTTTGTGAAGGTGGCACTCAAATGCATTCAGGTGGTAGAACACATAACGGGGGATTTTTGAGCCAAGTGTGAGCCCCATACGTTGTACAGATAATTTGTAAACAATTTTTGAAGATCGCCTTTCTCAGCCGATGAGCGCGACGCCGCAGCGAGCCGACCGCGGCTGACGCAACGGCGACCGCGGGTGACGCAACGGCGATCGCTGCTGACGCAACGGCGAAGGCGCCCCCTGATTCGCCCAATCGCCGGCAAGGTCGGCCGCCGGCGGCGTCACTGCCATTGGCTTCCGGCTGCTCTTCCTCCTTCCTGCGCGATCCCGAGGCAAAGGCGGCAAAGGCGGGTCCGCAGTGATTGACGCGAGCGTAGGCGCAGGAATGTAGCTAGCTGCTTTGAAGGAGGCATAGAGGGAGGAGGAGTCGATCGGCAAGTGGGGAGAGGTGCCTTTAATTGCTTCTGGCGCAGCTAATACTGAATGTAGATCAATAATTCCAACGGCATTGAATCGCTATATTGGTGCTACGGGACAATACAGGCCTTTTGTAACTTTTACTGAAGGCTTTTCTGGGTCCCTTTAAAGAGACATACAGGTCACCTTGCCGTTAACAAGGTCTCCCCGAGTCGCACGCCCAAGAAGGACGAGCGCAGCATCAGGTCAACTTCGACTAAGAAAGAACTCCCTCACCCGGATTTGTCGACTGACCCACGCTATACCCCGCAGGGCGTCACCTGGGCTTACACTGGGGGAGGAACCCACCCGAGTTTGTCTCCAATTGGCACTCTGCCCGACAATCACCCGTTGGTGATAGAAAATTCTCAACTTCGCCGCACCCTCCTCGACCTACGCGCCGAGATGGCAACCACGAGGAAAGAGCTCGCAGCCCTTCGGAACGTCTCAACGCGTCATTAGTGTGTCTCTCCAGTACAGAATAGGTCCGCCCTACAGGTCGTAGTCGCTTGCGCACGAGTCGTCGCAAGCACGGCTCTGATGCAGTACTGAAGACTGGAGAGCCTAGCCCAACTTTCGCCCCTGAACAGATGCTCACACAGCTTGACGCCCGTCTTTAATTCGAATAGGACCTTGCCACTCCTGGTCCTGGTCAGGTGTATATATATATATATATATATATATATATATATATATATATATATATATATATATATATATATATATATATATATATATAGAAAATGAAAAACGTACGTCACGGGGATGAGCGTTTGGTTAACAGACGTCTATTATTTAACTAGTGGGATAAAAAAACAGGTTTTCTAGTTTATGACCCCCCCCCCCCCCCCAGAGCCATTGAGACACCCCCCCTTGATTAGATGCCTGCGGAAACCCCTGGGCAAGGAGCCTCAAGGGAGATCATCGCCCTCGAAGGCTGAGTTACCTCGATTAAAGAACTTCACCAGTTCATGGAGCTATTGGGTCAAAGCATTCAGGCCCCTTGTACCGTTTGAGTGAATCGAAAGGGAAGAAGAAACATTAAGCATCCAAGACCTCTTGCGTGCTCCTCTCAAACCGGTGCATTTTATAGTAGAACTGCCGTAGATTTCTACAGTCCGTACCGCTCCTAAAATCCCAGGTGTCAACACGGCGTCGTCTCGCCCTCCTACTCCAATTAGCACGAGGCCACCCGACTACACCACATTTATGGATTCAGCTTACTCGATCCCACAATAAAAAAAAACCCGGATAGACTGCGATTTCAGTGTATAATTCCTGCCAAATGGTATAACACCGCTGGGATGGCGCTTGCAATGAAACCAGAGAAGTCATCATTGCGCGTATTACACCCCAGGCTGTAAACCTATGTTGATCGCATCGGTGAATTAAAAACCTAACTCGGTCACCATCCCTTCCACTCTGTATAAATGGATACCGCACCTCTTCTCTCTTAAATTTTCAGGCCGGATTTTAATGCCCGAAATACGTTCTGCCTCCTCCCTCCAAGTCGGGCACTTGCAACTCCCCAATGAACATGGAGTACCCACCCGTACGGGGCTCTACCATTCCCGGGACAATACAACACCGGACTTGACCATCACCCCCCCCCCCCCCTCCCCGGAGCAGTAAACAGATGGCGCACATTAGATAGCACCTGGGGAAGTGATCATTACCCCATTCTTCAAATTAATAGCAAAAAAATAACGAACACGGCATACCACCGTGTTAACTAGAACACTTTTCAGGAGCGATTCGTCATTGGGCCCTATTCAACCTTGGGTGGTTTCGTCACGTCCTCGACCAATACCCGTGCACCTGTTACTGAAACGATTACCAGTACCGCTGAAATTAACCGTCTCGATTCCTATATGTTTCACCTTCTTGGCAGGGCTGATAGCCTTACCATGCGTTATAGAACCCAAGCCAAACGTCACCATCATTTGATGCAGTTCAAACATCATTGGCGTGTTATTCGGTAACATCAGCTTACGCTTCAAAGTGACAATTGGCGTAATTTCTGCCAGGTAATTGGCCGCAGAGCAGACTATATCCACCATGGCGCATTTTTCATGCCATGAATAGTCGTGCGAATAGCAGCCTTCCATACTGAATGAGATGTGTCTTCAGATGTACTACCGTCAGGTGGAACACTCCCTTATCCACACAGATTTTCAGCACGCTGTGGATGATCCTTCTAATCTCCTAGCTCTGACGGTCATCCACATTGACCACTCACTTAAAGAACTTGACTCCCCTTATCATCATCATCATCACCATATCTACGCCCACTGCAGGGCAAAGGCTTCTCCTATTATTCTGCAATTATCCCGGTCCTGTGCCAACTGTGACCAATTTATCCCCGCAAACATCTTGATCTCATCTGCCCATCTAACTTTCTGCCGCCCCCTGCTACGCTTGCCTTCTCTAGGGATCCACTCTCTTACCCTCAATGACCAGCGGTTATCTTGCCTTCGCATTACATGCCCTGCCCACGTCCATTTCTTCTTAATTTCCACTAATATCTCCTTAACACGCGTTTCTTCCCTGACCCACTCTGTTCTCTTCTTGTTTCTTCATGTTACACCTATCATCTTCCGTTCCAATGCTCGCTGGGTCATCTTCAATTTAATCTGAGCCCTCTTAGTGAGCCTCCAAGATTCTTCCCCATAGGTGAGTGCCGGCAAGATGCAGCTGTTATACAGTTTCTTCTTCATGGACAATGGTAGCCTGTCATTCTTTATCTGAGAATGCGTGGCGAATGTACTCCACCCGATTCTTATCCTTCTAATTATTTCTGCCTCAAGGTTGGGATCCGGGGTCACAACTTGGCCAGAGTAGATATATTCGCTCACCACTTCCACTCCCTCGCCACCTATCTCAAACCGCTGTGCTGTCCCGAGGTTATTGAGGCAGTGCAGCGGTGGCGTAGAGGTAGAGTATCCGCCGCGCGTGCAGAAGGAGCAAGGTTCAAATCCGAGTGCCGGAGAATTCCCACCAGATTAAAAAAATAAAATCCGCGTGGTAATGGAATTGCAGCAGAATGAGGCTTGAGGTGCGGCGTGACCCCGTTGACCATTGCCGGTAACGCACTCCCTTACCAGAGCAGGATAGGCAACCCTGGTGTAGAAATGGCCACCACCTCCCATGAATAAGCCAATTAACCCACGACCCTCAGTCTCCAGTTGCTGCGAAGCAACTGACCACAACTACGGTCAAACATGTGAACAGCAGAGGGTGCTAAGAATTTCTGGAACCGGACAGGCCGCCATTGGAATCTGAACCTGGCAACGTTTAACACGATAACCTTATCTAGTGAAGCGAGTCTAGAGGTGTTGTTAGAGTAATTAGAGGGCATTAAATGGGATATAATAGGGCTTAGTGAGGTTAGGAGGACAAGTGAAGCGTTTACGTAGCTGAAAAACGGACCCGTCGTATGTTACGGTGGTCTAGAGGACAGAAGAGAACTGGAAGTGGGATTTTTAGCCAAAGCATAGCTGCAGCAACATATACGAATACTATAGCATTAACGAAAGGGTATCTGGTCTTGTAATTAAGTTTAATAAGAGGTATAAACTCAAGATTGTACAGGGTTACGCGCCTACATCCAGCCACGACGACCAGCTAGTGGAACGCTTCTATGGAGATGTGGAATCGGCAATGGCTAAAGCAAAAACACAGTATACCGTATTTATGGGAGACTTCAATGCTAAAGTAGGCAAGAATCAATCTGGAGACAAGGCAGTTTGGAACTATGGTCTGGGCTGTAGAAATAGCAGGGGGAACCTACTAGTCGAGTTCGCAGAGCGGAATAATCTACGCAATATAAGATTCTTGTGCAAACGGAACAGCCGGAAGTAGAGGTGGAGGAGCCCGAATGGGGAGCATAAAAATGAAATAGACTTCTTATTAACCGATAGCCCTAGCGTCGTCCACCATGCGGAAGTACACGGAAGGGTAAGGTGTAGTGCCCACCGTGTGGTAAGATGTCGAATTAGGCTGGGTTTGAGGAGGGACCGTAACAAGCTAGTGCGAAAGAAGCTGATCAATGGGCTAACAATACGACGTAAAGTTGAATTTAGGATCGCGCTGCAGAACCGGTATTGAGCTCTTACCGAGGAAGCGGAGTGTACGACACAGGAAGCCATCGACAATCTTACGGGCATTATCAAATAGTATGCAGCAGAAGTCGAGGGCGCGATGCCTAGACAGGATACTGGTAAACTTTCCTAGGAGACGAAAGTTCTAATTAGGAAACGGCAAACCATGACAACCTCCACCCCAGCTGAGAGAATAGAACCAGATGAGCTTTCGAAGTTAATCAATAAGCGTAAGACAGCTGACATGCGGAAGTATAATATGGATAGGACAGACTATGCTGTAAAGAACTGAGGCAGCCTGAAAGCAGAAGAGGCGTCTAGGCGTGGGGAAAAATCAGATGTATGCACTTAGAGACAAGCAAGGCAATGTCATCACAAATAGGGATGAAATTGCCATAGTAGCCGAAGATCTCTATACAGATCTGTGCAGTAGTCGGGACATCCAGGATAATGCCGAACGAGAAAGTAGTTCAGAGGAGATAGACGTTCCACCAGTAACGACAGAAGAAGTAAGGAAGGCTTTGAAATATATGAAAGAGGGCAATGCACCTGGTGCAGATCAGATAACAGCAGACCTTTTGAAGCATGGCGGGCAAATTGTAATAGTAAAACTGGCAAACCTGTACACGCAATGGCTAATGAGCGTGAGTGTACTGGAATCTTGGAAGAATGTGAACATCATCCTAATCCATAAGAAAGGTGACATGAAGGACTTGAAAATTTACCGGCCGATCAGCTTACTGTCAGTCGTCTACAAGGTACTTACCAAGGTAATCGCTAACAGAATTTCTGCCACCTTAAATTTCAGTCAACCTAAAGCACAAGCAGGGTTCCGTAAATGCTATAAACAATTGACCATATTCACACGATCAATCACATGATAGAGAAATGTGCGGAGTATACTGGACCCCATATATAGCCTTCATAGATTATGAGAAAGCATTTGATTCGGTCGAAACCTCACCAGTCATTCAGGCATTACGGAACCATGGTGTAGACGGGCATTATGTCATAATACTAGAGGATATTTACAACGGGTCCGCAGCTACCATCATCCTCCATAAGGAGAGCAGTAAAATACCTATAAGGAAGGGCGTCAGACAAGGAGACACAATCTCTCCCATGTTATTCACAGCATTCTTACAAGTATTCAGGACATTGGATTGGGAACAGGTGGGAGCAAGGGTTAATGGAGAGTACCTCAGTAACCTCAAATTTGCTGATGACGTTTCCTTGCTAAGTAACTCGGGGGAAGAATTGCAAAGCATGCTTACCGCACTGGACAAACAGAGCAGAACTGTGGGCCTTAAAATAATATGCAGAAAGCTAAAGTAATGACTCCCCTTTTGTCACAGTAGAATTACAGATCGCCATTTCGCAGCAAAGACTAACGTCGACGCCAAGGCATGACCATATCAAGTGGCAGGGCCCCCACACTCTCCCCCCGCAGGGCCTGGATGTTCTATTGCAATTGGTAAACCAGCTATAGGACTGCGATGAGGTCTTAGACTCTCTCCCGGTCACGATCATCCACCCTATTCCCGAATCCGGGAAGGAACCTCGGAATCCCACGAACCTCTGCCCTATTGCACTGACTCCACTGCAATCTAATATCTACAGACTCTGGTAAATGGAAACGGTGCATCGAAGGCAGCAAAAAAATGCCGGACCATCTCCACTAACGTGAAAGCTGGGGAGGGGTAAAGAATGCAGTGTATAAATGTATTCGAAGACTGTAAGTCTCTCTTTACACGGCGCACGCTAATTGAGCGCCGTGGAAGTGCTGGTTGGAGGAACAATCACGTGCTTGCTTTGGCGGTGGCGGTCTATCTTGCGTTAAACCGAATTTAAGCAATTAAATGAGAGACAGACTTGCCGTAATTTTGCCCGTGGAGATGAAACCGTTGCGGGTAGAGGTATGCAGCTTTGCTGTAAAAGTCTCGTGTCAATGAAGCATGAAGCGTTCTAGCGCGAGGCGTTAAAAAACGAGTGTCCGGTGACATGAAAAACCCGAGCCCCTAAGGTGCTTCGGCCCTAAAAGGGCCTCCTTCGCAGGTGAGCACGCTTGCATGCAAGACACTGCGTCAAGCGCAGCTCAAGTGACAACAGCTGATAGGGGCGGTGGCGATGCGGGCGGAGCAGCGTAGACGTGGTAATGGCAAATACCGGCCGCACACTATAGCTTCGTTGCTTAACCATCTCTGAGGAGTTCAGTGGAGAATTTTTTTATCGGGTTCCCAAGGAAAGGGCGCTGGCAGCGCTTCCAGCTCCGCTTTCTTCCTTTTATTATGAACCATGGTTGATATGCACTTTAAATTGTTCTTGAACCACACTCAATCACTTACTGAAGAACCACTGTATCCAAAGTCTACGCACTCATTTCAGTTACTGACATAGTTCCTCACTCATTTTGCTACTCTGGGTTTTTCCGGAGCGTAAATTCATTCCCGACGTTACGGCTTCACAAGCAGAATCTTGTTCCTTATCAAAAGCCCCAGGTCCATGGTCATTTACACGTATTTTTCCTCCAGGAGGCTTCTGGTGTGAGCGCTGATTATGTTAGAGAGAGATGTACATGATCTCGTTGATGGCAGGGATGGTGATGAGGCAGCCGAGTGAGATGTCTCATGTGTGCCCCAGCCTATTATGCAAATACAGGAGAGGTCTCAAGGCCCGATTTGGAAAATCGTACCTCAGGACGGAAAACAACGGCAAACAATGGAAGGATTTGTAGGGCTCTAATAGCCAGTAAAATAAAATGGCCCTCATCCTTGGTTATAACAAACATTCAATTGCACGTCACTGTGGCGTAACAGCTGGATTGCGCCACGGCCGTTCTTCCACAGGTAATGTCGTCGACTCGGTAACCTCGGTCCCCAAACTGGCTACAGTGTCTTTCCACAGCTATACTTATCGACGTAAACGGTGCTTTTGAGAACGTGGCAGACAACGTGATTGCTAATCAGAGGTCGGCAACCTGATGAGGTCGATATTAGCACCTCAACCTCGCCATATCAGGCGAGGCTGAGGTAGGGCCAGAGGCTGAAACTGGCAGAGTGGGTGATGTTTGAGGTTAAGAGCTCTACTTCAGCCGTCGAATCTGTGGTTGAGTGAGGTTGAGATTGGATATGAGATTCAAAAAGAGTTCTAGGTGATCGCACTTAGTTTCTGGCATGTACATCCTTCTCATGAGGCTATTTTTTACAAGAACATCGCAAAGATTAAGAAAAGTAAAATTAGACGCAACGCCACCCTGGTGTCCTGTGTACACCACGAAATAAAACATCTACGAATTAAGAATTTCCTAAATGGTCCCACGAGTTCCTATAGTTGTGCATTAGGCTGAGGTATTTTTGCAAATATTTGCTGCAGGCTATAAACATTGGTGACTTCGGCACCACACACATACTTTCCTTTGTGTACAGCTATGATTTCATTTGGCAGTGAAGGTTAAAGATTAAGGAGTACCAAAGTATACAATTTATAACATTTAGTATCTGGGAACACAGATTAGTCGAGTAACGTAGATTGCTAGGCCAGTTGGTTCATGATTTTTCAATTAAAACCAGTGGTACCACAGGCACAAAACAAAGAAGAAACCAGTAGCCGTACGCCTGTTTCTGTTTTGTGTTTATTTAAAAACAAATAATTGGCGACTCTTAATTCATCTGATAAGCTTTCCAGCTACATCTGGACACTAAAGAAATATGCTCCCTTAAAAGCCGTATTTGCAACCATAGGGGTATTCGAAATTCCGTGCCTAGCAAGCTGCCAAATGTCGCCAGGAACCGCTTACAATTGTAAAATACCATTACCAGTTGTTTTTGCCATACGAAGATAAGCAAACACTGAGGCAGAAAAGAAATATTTAATCATTAATGCGTTGTTATGGAGCACATTGAGAAAATATTTACGTAAGCCTACCGAAGTAGCTCCCACATCCAATGCTTCCCGCATTTTAATGGTACATACAACGCTGGCCGGTATACTTCATTTTGGTAGCATTGGCGATTGACGACTGGTTGCAATCGATTATTATAACTCGGTGCCCCCCCCCCCCTGATGAGGTTTCAACGCGTTTGTACAGACCCTTCATCACTTGAGACAATCATGCGATGTTCACTAACCAGTGGTCTATACAAGCTGCATTGATATCTAGGACGTGCCATCACTAGACGCATTCTTGTGTACCTGTCGCCTTACGGAAACCATACACTACTAACGATCAATACGAATTGAAGGAATTTATGAACTCGCGAGACTTCCACGGACCGCATGATTTTGAACTGAGGGATCTCTGTCATAATTCCACCGATCATTGTTCCTCGCCTTCCCCTCCAACAATTTTTTTCTCCCCCTTACAGAAGAAGCCATTTGCTTTCGTTCGAATAAAAACGCATGCTGCACCACTGTGAATGTGTTTGGTTACTCCGAAATTATCCAGGCCTTCTCGATTTAGCTGTGCTTCGGTAAATGTTAGCGTGAAACCTTAAAGACCAACAAGCTAAAGCCTACTGCCGGAGTTTGCGAAGGGTTTATCCCGCAGACAGTCCACAAGTTGTGGGCCTCACCTCTGTAATGCAGTGCAGCCTGCCAAGGTGCCCACCATGGGTTCGAGCAAGCCAAACCGTAAACGGCCGCGGCGGCCCTCGCCACGCGTGCACAGTCACTCCGCGAAGACGAAGTAGCTCCTCAGAACGTGGTTTTATTCCGGGTAATCCACGGTACAGCAACCAGCCCTGGTATTACACTCCTAGCCCTGGGGCAGAGAGGGGGGTACCCGCCGACCGTACGCTTCAAGCCACAGAGCCCGAGGCGCAGGGGGGGGTACTCGGCAGCTGTTGTTCCAGTGGCGTAAGCCACCGAAACGCTGCGGGTGATGGGCCCGGCAATGACCGGAACCGACCACCAGACTGACTGAGAAATCCAACTCCCGGTACGTTCGCCGACCTCACAGAAGTGAGAGAACGGCGGTCGCTCAGGCCGAAGCGAGGCGAGCAGCGTGCAAGCACGAAGTACCTGTCGGAGTCGGCCCCCCAGCCAATCTCTCCTGGGTCCGACCGAAGCGCGCGCCCGCCGCCGCGAGCCCCTCGGCGGGGCCACTACGTCACGCCCCACGTGGCCCACGGACCGGCGCGCATTGGTCAGCCCGTACCCCCTTGCAGGGAGAGGGCGCGAGGGGCTATCCTCGCCCCTCGGGGAGAGGGGATCGCGGGCTACGTGCTCGCGTAATTGGGAGTAGTCCCAATTAAGATCCCCACATCCCCCCCTCCTTAAATGCCCTCGCCGACCTGGAAGCAGGCCGACTACTACCAACAAAAAGAACAATCTTCATGCAAGTAAAAAGGTAGTGCCCATCAGCCTCTCCTCCAGCCCTCAGTAATACACAACCTGCATTTCTCTTACCTAAGCTACAACTACTCTTACACACCTTGACACCGTATTCAAAAAACAAAACTATACACAAGAAAGTTACAAAAATGACTCAAACAGGTAGAACTGCAAACTACGACATGCATAATACAAACTACCACAAAAAAAACTAAATCATGTCAAATCGACAAAAAGAAGGCTACATGCACAATTCGCTGCACAAAAATAACTAAGCAAGTCAAAACTGCGAAATACTACAAGGGAAATGAAAACTACAAGGAAAGCCAACTACACAAGTTTGAATATCCCGAACACTAACTTTACAGGTGGAACTTTCATTCTGTCTGCAAAACTCATTCCTATCTACACACGCACACACACACTCACACCCACACACACACACAACGTGGCGCACATTTGCAACGAGGAAAAATAAATAAAATAACCGCCACTCGATAACGTTAACCAAATGGTGACGGAGAGCGTCTCTTTCACGGGGTTCCCGGATTGTTCGGCGCTCGGGGAGCGAATAGGGGCGAAAAAGTTCTGGTTCGGCAAGCGTGAGTGGCCGTTTCTTCGGGGAGCCATGCCTGCTCACCCAAGAGCGTCGCAAAACGCGTCGATGCCACTGAAGGGCTCTCGAAGAAGGTGGAAAAGGCGGCGGCAATGCCGGAACGGGCTCACCACTGCGTCGAGCAGACTTCGCGGACGGGCAGAAGAGCGAGAGTCGATGAGCCGTTGGAAGTCGCCGCAGCGCGGGCACCTGCTGGAGGCCAGGGGTCCGGAATAGGCCCCTGATGGATGGGGCACCAGCCACGGGAGCAGGGCACGAGCTTCAGCCCGTCGCCAGGTCGCAGGAGCATGATGGCGTTGACCCGGGAAGCAGGGCTTGCGGAGCATTGATGAGGGCCCCGGCAAGGGTGGTGACGAGCGGGCATGCTGGACGCTCAGCGCCCGCGAGGCAGCAGCCGGACGCCTGCCGATGACGCAATGCGCGGAAACGCCCACAGGACCCGAATGCCAGGCTTCGATGACGAAACACGGACCATCAGCTGGATGTACTGCTGGATCCGTTGTAGCTGGCCCGTACGCGCACACACGCAGTTTTGCACAGTGACACGGTGCACGGGAACACGCACGCACTTCCTAAAGCACAAATCGTCCTCCGTCGGCCCGCGTGCTCACAAACACCACACTTGTCGGCCCCGCACACACGACAAAAAAAAGGAAAAGACAGGAGCAGTCCCCTGCGCATCTCTGCGGCAGAAAGTCCTCCCCCGCGTGTAGCACCGCGAAGGACGCAACCGAAACTCACTCATTCCACGCACAAAATAAACACATTCACACAAAAACTACTGGGACCTTGAAAGATACGGGCGGCGAGCAGCAACGCTGCCAGACGGTCCACGCCGCGGCTCCCCATGCTCCCTCCCGTTCCGACCCTCCAAGGAAGCCACCGTCGAGCGACGGCAGCCGGGCGAAACCAACCCAAAACAACAAAAAGAATACACCACCCCTCGGAGCTTCCGAGAAAAAAGAAGGACGGCTTTGCCAGGCCCAGCCGGGACCCCAAAAAGCGAAGTTTTTGCCTCTCGAGCACGGGGGCCGAGAGAATGCGAGGAAACGCGTTCTTTTGCACACAGTTTAAAATGAACCACACTATTATACTTCCCACCGAATGCGGTTGGCTAAACAGCAAAAATAAGGCATTTCTTTACGCAACTGTATACATATCATGAACAAACCACTAGTTACTAAACGCCATGCGACACACACTACAATTAAAAAGAACATGCACACTTTGCCTAAACGCGACAAAATACATTACACTAAGAGAAGCATGCACTTTTTTTACACTCACGTGAAGGGGCTGGAGGCATGATCACTGGCTCACCCGGGAATGCCACGGAGAAAAGCTCGTTGTGAGAAGGCTGATGTGCGCGTGTAGGGCTTTCAACCGGGAAAAGCCCGGTATTAAGCTCACCGAGAAAGGAGCCGTCATCGTGAACGGAGTTTCGTGTCCTGTGGCCTGCATGGGCCCGCAGGTCGTCTACATGACAGTGTACCGCCTGAACCCCGTTGTGAGTAACGCGGAGCTTGCGGCAGCACTGAGACCGTATGGGAAGGTCCTCAACGTCAGCCAGCCGGCGTGGAGGAGCCTTCAGCATATCAAGACCGGCATGCGACTCGTGAAGATGGAGATGGCGAAGGCCGTCCCTAACTTCATGAAGATTCGAGGGTTCAAGGCCCAGTTTGAATACAAAGGTGTGCGGAGGGTATGCGCCCGCTGCGGCCAGACTGATCACCAAGTTAGCGCCTGCAAGACCCCCTGGTGCGGCCGCTGCTCGGAGTACGGCCACGATGACGTCAACTGCAATGCCCAGTGTCGCCGCTGCAAGGGCAACCATGCCACCGCTGACTGCCTGCGGCCCCGCTCCTATGCGGATGCTGCAAGCAATTTCTCTGAGACGCCTCGCGCGCCCCCCGGTCTGCAAGCTCTTGAAAGTACAAGCGACTTTCCCGAGCTGCCCCGGGCCTCCTTGGGCCAGCCTGCCGAGGAGTCAAGCGAAAGTGCTGATCTTGGCGTCACCCCTACTGACAGCCAAGAGATGGAATTGGAGAGCTGCATGTCGCCTTCGGAGGAAGAGCTTGCACCTGCGGCAGAAGCCACGTCATCGCCATCGGACGATACCTCCCTCTTCACGAGCCTCAGCTCTTCCGAGAGCAGTGACCCCGCGGAGCACGCTCAGCACGAGCCAGGGCGTGCACTGGAGAAAAGCATCGCTCTCCCCGGTTCCTCGAGCGGCTCGCGCAGCCGCCGGAAGGAACAAAGCAAAGCCGGCACGAGCGGCAAGGCAGCGGTTGGCCGTTCTAGTCTCTCCTCTAAGTCACCTGTAGCCGGTCACAGTACGGCCAGTACCAGTGCTGCCCCGACGCCCAAGGTTACGGACTCCCATCTCGTCAATACTGTCAGCCAAGTCGCCGATCTGCAGAGTTCCCCATCCCTCCTGGAGCGGCTCGAAGCGTGCACCAAGCAAAGTCAGCCTTCTTCGGCAGAGTCAGGTGATGTGGGAGGCACTGACGAGCCTGCTGGTCCCTCCCTCGTTGTTACCGACCCTCGCCTCGCCAACCCGATCAACCAGGTGCACGACTTGCTTCCCCCCCGACCCTCTCCACCGGATCGCCTAGATGCGTCCAAGCGGGCGTTGCCGTCGTCGTCAGCGGACACCGATGATGCCGACGACAACAAGAAACTGTGCGTCGAAGTCGACGTGCCGTCCGACGATAGTGAGTTTTGAGGATGGGAGGGTTAACGTGGTTTGTGCATTTATCACCTTATGCTGGTGCGTTTTCTTACTTTGAATGTCCAGGGCTTTCGGGACTTGGACAAACAGAGGGAGGTGATGCACTATGCTCGGGCGCAACACGTTGACCTTCTCTTTTTGCAGGAGTGCAATTTTCGTACTCCACGCGACGTTCTTTCGTTTCGCGAGCGCTTTTGTGTCCAAGCTTTTTTCACCCTGTCTGACAGGATGGCTTCGGGCGTAGGCGTTGTATTTCTGCGTGAGAGCTTGCGCCGCAAGGCTCATTGTACTTATGGGATCGGAGGGCGCGTGCTCGCAGTTGATTTTTTCTTGCTTGCTCGTCGCGTCCGAGCTGTTGTAGTGTACGCACCCGCGCAACACTCTGACTCTTCCTCTTTTTTCGCATCCCTCGACGCATTCATGCTCGAACCTTACCCAACATTTTTGGTGGGTGATTTCAATTGTGTAACCGACCCTCAGCGTGATGTACGGGGACGTGGGCAAGGTAGACCCTATAGCGGTGCCCGGGAGTTAAAGGACCTGATCGGTCAATTCCATCTTTCCGATGCGTGGGTGCAGCTCCACGGCGACAGGTTTGTAGCTACTTGGGAAAGGGGACAATCTGGCAGTAGGCTAGATAAGTTCTATTTCCCACCCGAGTTGAGCCGCTACTTGGATTGCTGTGCCGTCCTCTCCTTCCCAACTGGGGCTCGTCGAGTGTCCGATCACCGGCCCGTGTTAGCGACGCTTAACCTTGGCAACTGTGCACCACGCCACCAGATGTGGCGAATGGACGAGCGTCTGCTAACCGACAGGGACAGTTCAGCAGCACTTAATGCTTCGTTGACTGCTCTGTGTGAGTTCGGTTCTCTGCCTTGGGATGAGTTGAAGGACCACTGGCGCGTGCTTTTAGTAAAGGAGGGTCGTGCGCGCAAGGCGCGCATCACGGCCGCGCTCAACGACACGTTGTGGAGGCTTCGCATCGTACAGAGAGGGGGAACCTTAACCTTCGCGATGCGGGACTATGTTAACCTGCTAAAGGTACGCTACGAGTCCCTCCTACGGCAATCATCGCAAGCGGCGAGCCGTGCGCAGACCTTGGGCAGGCCCGTCTCGGACCCGTCTGTACTTCGGCACATTAGAGCGGGCTCTCTTGAGGAGGGTGGGCTAGCTACTGTTCCAGAGGTTACACTCGCTGACGGGTCGGTTAGCACGAGGGCTGAAGATATAGCCGAGGTCTTCGTGGGACATTTCGCCACACTTTTCTCGACCGAGAACGCGTCGTGGGATGCAGAGGAATTTGCGGAAAAGCTTAGTGCGTTTTGTGGGGTGCTGCCGTGTGTGCCAGATCACCTTGTTGATTCGCTGTGTGCTCCCGTGGATGCTGACGAGCTCGGCGAGTGTGTTAAAAAATTGAATGGTGCGTCGGCGCCTGGGCCTGACGGGATTCCTGCTGGGTTTTACAAGAGGTTTTTCCCGGCCATTCAGGGTGCGCTTCTTGACATGGTGAACGGCTTTTTTCTCCATGGAGTAAGGCCAGAATCCTTCCGTGAAGGTCGCGTAATCTTGATCGAGAAGCCAGGCGGGGATCCTACGCAGCCCCAGGCGTATCGACCGATCACACTCCTCAACACGGACTACAAGATCGTAGCATCCATTTTGGCTAGACGCACCAGTGCCGTTTTACCCGATATTATCAGCCAAGCGCAAACGTGCAGCGTGCCAGGTCGCACGATTTTCTCGTCCCTGGCATTGACGCGTGATTTATTCAGCTATGCGACGAAGATTGGCACCTCTGGCTGCTTCATCTCCCTAGATCAAGCGAAAGCCTTCGACAGAGTGGAACATCGATACCTGGCAGGCGTTTTGCGCCAATACGGCTTTCCGGACGACTTTGTAACAATGCTTGAGCTGCTGTACTCGAACGTGAGTGTCAGACTCCTTGTCAACGGACTATTAAGTAGTCCGTTCTCCGTCACCCGTGGGATAAGGCAGGGATGCCCCTTGTCGCCTCTGCTCTTTGTCATTTGTCTAGACCCGCTGCTCCGCCGTATCGATGAAAATACCGCCATCCGCGGCTTCCCGTTGCCAGGCATAGGCCAAGTCAAGGTGTCTGCGTATGCGGACGATGTTTCCCTGTTCATTCGGGACGAGGACAGCTACCAAGCGTTTATGCGGCTATTTTATGAGTACGGTGAGCTGTCTGGAGCTCGACTGAACAGGGGCAAAAGTATGGCGGTGCGCTTCGGCACATTTGCATCTAGCCTGGCGGGCAACGTAAAATGGGTTACGGGTGTTCGAGTACTTGGTGTGGTTTTCCATTCCTCGGGTGAAGTGGCGCGTAGTACGTGGAAGCGCCTCCTCCAGACAGCGGAGCAGCGTCTTGCGGTTGCGTCAAAGTTCAGACTTTCCCTCGCAGAGCGCAGCTACATAATTAAGTCCTCCGTCTCGGCGGCACTTTTTTATGTAGCACACGTAGCTAAACCGCCACGCCATTTCACCCGTCAGCTCGCCACGAAGTTTGGGTCGTTCTTTTGGGCGGGCAAGACGGAAACAGTGTCGCGTGCGCTGTTGAGACTACCCAAGTCAATGGGTGGTTTCAGTCTGCCTTGCTTGCAAACTATGTGTAGCATGCTGGCCGTACGCGCAGTGTTCGACCTTGTGGACTCAACTGAGTACCCAGGGAGGGCGCTGCTGCAGTACTTTCTGGGAACGCACCGCTCAATGTTTTATGACGAACGCATTGCCGGTCCCTCTGCTGAGCAGTCACCGCCATTTTATGCCTATGTTGTCAAAACACTGAGAAACGTCCAGTCTACCTTGCCAAGCCTAAATTTCATGGAAAGTACAGCAAGCGAATTGTGCGAAAAATTGGCAATAAACCAATTAGATAATCAGCAGATAGCAAGATCACGCGGTGTCCGTTGGCATCAGCTGACTTCGACGGAGCTTCCTTCTGATGTTAGGGATTTCGGATGGTTGCGTGGCTGGCAAGTTCTTCCGACGTGTGACCGTCTCGCGAGATTCGGCATTGTGCGTTCCTCACGGTGCCCGCACTGCGGGCACACTGAAACATTGGAACATGCCTTGTTTCAGTGTCGTGTAGCGGCAACGTTTTGGACTGTGCTAAGCAGGTTGTTTGGTGTTACACTTAGAATGAGCACACGTTCAAATGACACGTTGGTGAACTTCCTTATGTGTGCTGGTGCATTTGTATTATGGCGAAATCGTGGTGCCGCGTGTCTTCGCGCCCGACCGCAACGGGCGATGTTTCCATTGCTGTGGCGTGTGCGGTCAATGCTTATGAATCACTTAGACAATGAGTTGGCAGTTCTAGGTGAAGAAGCCTTCCTGTTACGCTGGTCCACGCGTTTCATAGCGGTCAGGAATAACATTCTGAGCATCACTATTGTGCCGTACTGACTTTCAACGAGTTTCTGAACTGTTTCTTTGAACACATGTGAACTTTGTGTGCATTGATTTCAGAGTAGCTTAATTGTTTCATCACCACAGAGAATTGTTGTGCAAAGTGTAGGCTGCCCGGAGTACTTGGAAACTGATTGTTTTTTGTGTGTGTTTTTCGGGCAGCGCTGTTACCACTAGTCGCTGCGTGCTGATATGTGGTTTCATAATAAATTCTCTTCTCCCAACTGTGGGCGTCGGCGGAGGGCATACCGATGCGGGGGCCGGAAGCGACCCGACACACCGGGTGTGCTCGTTTGCCCTGGCGCGAGGTCGTCAGACCCCGGCTTCAACTCTGCCGGCCTACAATGGTAGGCTTTCAGGTCGGCAATGTGAACGCGGCCACTGGATTTCCCTGTTCGGGGATCCTTAAGCTCGTACACAAGCGGTGAGAGTCGCCTCTCAACTTGGTAGGGCCCAACCCACTTAGGAGCCAATGCAGCGGAAAACCCCTTGCTGGCATCGCTAAGAGCGTGGCTGCGTTTGAGCACAAAGTCACCTGCCTGATAGCAAATGTTACGGTGACTCTTGTCGTACTGAGCCTTTTGTTGGGCTCGAGCTACGCCGAGGCTCTTCCGCGCCTTGTCGAAGGCCAGATTGAGCCGGGCGCAGAGTTGGGACGCGTACGAGGAACAATCCCGGTGCGCGCTCTCGTCCGAGTCTTGGCGTTGCGTGACAATGGTCAGGGGGTTGGCCAAGTGTCTCCCAAAAGTGAGGAATGCGGGCGAGAATCCCGTTGAACGGCTCTCCGCTGTCCGAACAGCGAACGCGAGCTCGTTCAGGTGGTCGGCCCAGTCCTTTTGGCTCGTGGCAAAAGCCCTGAGCATTGTCTTCACACTCCTATTGAAGCGTTCGGTCAAATTGGACTGGGGGTGGTAGGGCGACGTGGGACGATGCTCGATCCGCAAGGATGAGCATGTTTCACGGAAAAGTCGGGCAGTAAAATAGGAGGCATTGTCCGTGATGAGGCGCTCCGGGAAGCCGAAGCGAGTGAATACCTCCATTAACTTGTCCAGCACAGCCCGGGATGTCACCTTACGCAGTGGAAACAATTCCACCCATTTCGTAAAGTGGTCCACCACTACCAACAGGTGCTGATAGCCGTGCTTGCTTCTGGGGAAAGGCCCCATAAGGTCGCAGGCGGCTATTTGCCACGGCCGCTGGCTGTCAATCGGTTTCATCAGCCCCGGCGGGCGCCCACCGCGCGATTTGACAGACTGACAGGCATGACACGACCGGCAATAGCGGAAAATGTCCCGCCTCATGCCGGGCCAGGTGACAGTGCGACTGATCTTTGAAAAGACCTTCGAGCCGCTCAGGTGTCCGGCCAGTGGCTCGTCGTGAGCGTACCGCAAAAGCGCGCACCTCAGACGTTTCGGGATCACCACCTTGAACGGGTCGATAGACTCGTCGTCAGTGGCGACGTATTTCAGCACGAGCTCGTCGTTGTCCAGCAGGTACGTATCCTCGGGACTACCAGCAATGCAAGCTGGCTCCGGTCCCTCTGCGCCCGTTGCAAAGCCAGCAACGTCACGGCGCTCCGCCTCTCGTAGGCGTCCGAGAATGTCTCGGCAAAAAGGATCGTCTCGCTGAGCCTGAATTAGCTCTTCCCGGCTGAATATAATCCCGAAAGGAGACCAGGCACGGACCTGAATCTCCGGCGTCGTGGCCTGGGGCTGCCCGAATTCGGGGGGCCGTCTTGGCTCACGAGCGTTGCTGGCGTTCCCTCGAGAGGGTCCAGCTTCCGTACACAGCGCAACAGCAGCGCATTCTCCTTTCTCGGCGCGGGGCATGACACAGACGGTTTTCCCCTTCGGCGCTCGAGATGCGCTGGCCTCAACAACAGAGGACCCAACCGCGCTTTCTACGGGTGGTGACAATGCACCAGCTGTGTTCTCCCGTACCGCTGTGCACGGCTTTCCGACTGCGGGCTCCGCCGCAACCGCCTCCTCGCCTGCGCTGGCAGACGAAACATTCCTCTCGGCGCTGGCCGGGAGCGAAAGCGGGGCGCGTGAAAGCGCGTCGGCGACCACATTGCTGCTTCCCTTCCGATACTGCACGGAAAAATCGTAGTGCTGTATGAGGAGCGCCCAGCGTGCCAATCGCCCCGAAGGTTCTCGGAGCCGCATCAACCAAGTGAGTGCGCTGTGGTCCGTTTGCACGACGAATTTCGTCCCGTCCAAATAGACGTCGAATTTCCGCAGCGCAAACACGATAGCAAGGCACTCCCTCTCTGTCACTGAGTAATTCTTCTCAGCGGGGAGAAGGGATCGACTGGCAAAAGCCAGGGGGTGCAGCACGCCATCGTATTCCTGAAGGAGGACAGCCCCCAGTCCGAGGTCGCTTGCGTCGGTTTGTACGACAAACTCCCTGTTCAGGTCGGGCAACCTGAGCTGCGCTGTCTCGGCAATTGCGCGGGACAGGCTGCGAAACGCACCTTCTTGCTCAGGGCCCCAATGCCACTCGACAGATTTCCCCAACAGCCGCGTCAGGGGAGCCTGGAGTTTAGCGCAGGACGGAATGAATGACCGATAAAAATTGGCCATTCCCAGAAAGCGGCGCAGGCCGCGTACTTCTGTGGGCGCAGGGAAGCCCAGGATAGCCTGGAGTTTCTCCGCGTTTGGCTCGATGCAGCCACCGCCCAGCGTGAACCCAAGAAGCTGCACTTGAGTTCGCGCTATCTGCGCTTTCGCCGGATTCAACGTCAAACCCGCTGCCTTGAGCCTACCGAGCACATCTTCCAAGTGACTAGCGTGCTCTTCCAGTGAACGCGAGTATATTACAATGTCGTCAAGGTAGCACATTGCATGTGACCACCTTGACTCCCCAAGAACCCGGTCCATCAGCCTCTGAAATGTTGCAGGGGCGTTACACAGCCCAAATGGCATACGTGTAAACTCAAACAAACCCCGGTGGCAGGTGAACGCTGTCTTAGCCTGATCCTCCGAATTCATCTCCACCTGCAAGTAACCCTTTGAGGCATCCAGAATGGTGAAATACCTAGCTGACCCCAGGTTCCCCACTATCGACTCGATCGTAGGCAGCGGGTAGGCATCTTTCCGGGTGAGGGCATTCAGCCTTCGGTAGTCAACGCACAAGCGAAAACTGCCGTCTTTCTTCTCTACCGGGACTACAGGAGACGCCCACGGGCTGTCGGAGCGCCTCACCACATTTGTCGCGAGTAACTCGTCCAGCGCGCCGTCAATAGCCCGCCGCTTAGCGAGGCTAGTCGGCCTGGGGTAGCACTTCAAAGGAAGCGCATCTCCTGTCTCGATCCTGTGTCGCACGAGATCAGTGCAACCCGGCAGATCCGTGAAAAGCTCCGCAAACCGGAATAAAATGTCCGAGATGCGGGCCTTCTCCTTCCGATCCCAACCAGCCACATCGGCGATCAAGGGATGGAGCGCATCGTCGCGCGCGGGCTTGTTCTTCAACCGAGAAGCGGTCGAACAACTTTGCTCTGACCCGGGGTATTCCCCGGTGCGCAGCACTCCGCACGGCGGCAACGCTTCTCCCGCACAAGCGAGAGCCGGCGAAGGCGGGCTAGCGAAGGGAACAAGGGGGGACAAAAGTCCGGCCCTGTAACCGCCGTTCGCAATGTCGATCGTAATTCTGGACTTCCGAAGAAAGTCGCGGCCCAAAATCACGGGGACACTCAGCCTTGGCAGGTGGATAAAACGACAGCGTCTCATCCGCCCGTCCCATCGAACTGTCAACCTTGCGGCGCCGCCGGCGCGCACTGCACCACTGGCAAGGCTGAACACAGCTCGGCACTCCCTGAGGCGAACAGAACGCTGTTGCAAGAGGTTCAACACTTCGTCTCCGAACAAAGAAGCGCTAGCTCCCGTGTCCAATAAAGCCGGGAATTCTCGTCCCGCAATGACGACAGTGATGAACGGCGCAGGCTCGCCAACGGGACAACCCGGGCGGCCTAGGGAGGGGGCCAGAATTACTTCGGCCGAACGGGCCTTCCCGCTCGGCCGGCCCCTGCGTTTCCCAAGTGCGCCGGTGGCTGGGAGCAGTTGCGCATCATGTGGCCCTCTTTTCCGCAACGAAAACAGCGCAGCCCACCACGGGTATTCCCGCGATTGGCATCCCTCGGCGCGTCTCCGCCTGCCGCCGGACCTGGGGGTTGTTTCGGGCGGTTGTTCGCTGCAGAATTGTTTGGAGGCCATTTTCCGGCATTAGCCGTGCGGCGTCCGTAGGTGTATGGGTCCAAAGCGCGTGCGCTAATTTCCCACAGACCTTTTTCTTCCGCGCCGACTGCGTGGGCGGCGTGCGGCGGGTGGCGAGGAAAAGAGGAAGCTCCCTTCCACGCGCAGCGGGGCTCGAGAGCCTCGCTTGCCGGAGGAGGAGGGCGATACGCTCTTGAAGCGAGTATGTGGCCCTGTATCCGCTTCGCCTCAGCGGCTAGCTCCTCCAGGTCGCGGAACCGAGCGCCGCGCAGGTACGCCGCAAAAGTGGGGTGCGCCTGCCTGATAACCCTCTCGACGCGTTCATCGTTCGGGGCTGTCGGTTCGGCGATTTGATATAGCTCCTCCATACTCCGCACAAACTCTAGGAGCGATTCCTCGGGAGCCTGTGTGCGCAGCTCCAGTTCACGCCGCATCCTCCGATGGTAGTCCACCGGAAGAAATTCGCGGCGGACTGCCGCCTTCAGTTCAGTGAACGTGGCGGCTCGGTGACCGGCAAGCCGGTACCACTGCGCTGCTCGCTCCGTAAGCGCAACTGGCACGACACGAGCGAGCATATCGCTGTCGCTGAGCCCCATGGCTGTCTGGTAGTGCGCGAGAGACTCAATGAAGTCGGTCACGCTGATGGTATCCTCGTAGCCGCGGTAAACTGGCACTTCTAGCCTCACCAGCGGCTTTGACAGCTTCGGTGCCCCCAGGGAAACCTGGAGAGCGCCTGAAAGGGACTGGATCAAGCGAGTAGCTTGCTGCAACAACGAGGTTGCATCTGGGGAAGCATCTCCGTTATGAACGACTGCGTGTGCGGCGGAGGGGTCCGCATCGGGGCGAGAAAATACTCGCGGGTCGTTCGGCGGCTCGGCGGCCGGAGGGAGAATTCGTGTGCCCAGCCCGCTGGTGTTGGCGGGTGGTGCTTCCCGAGCCTCCGCTGCCTCCGCGTAAGCGACGACAGCGGGGTCTACTGCCGCGTTGCTCCCGAAAACGGGTGGCCTGTGCGGCAAGAAAGCCTCTCTGGCACGAACCAGGCTTTCAGCGGCGACGCAGCCGGTGTGAAACGGCGCGGGGATACCGCGCGCCCCGAGAGTGGCGACGGGGGCGGTTTGCCGAAGCCCAGGTAATCCTGTGGCTGGCTGGATACATGGCTGGCCCCCAGTACTAACTGGGAGCGGCCTGGCACTTGCGGCTCTCGGACCGTCGATGAAAGTACCGGCCGGGGCTTGCAATGCAGCTCGCCCGGCATGAGAGGCGCCCAAAAAGCCTAAGCGCTCGCGCGCAGTCGCAGCCTCGCTAGCGCGCGCGCCACATTCCGGGGCTACTGAAGCACGCCCGGGTCGCCGTGCATACATATCAAAATCACTAGCATCCGGGGCTACGGAAGCACACCCGAATGCATTCAATACGCCTATGCGCTCGCCAGCACGCGCGCCTCCGTCCAGGGCTACTGGAGCACACCCGGATTGCCATGCACATATATCAACATCACTAGCAAGCGGGGCTACGGAAGCACTCCCGAATGCGTTCAATACGCCTATGCGCTCGCCATCGCGCGCGCCTCTATCCAGGGCTACGGGAGCACACCCGGATTGCCGTGCACATATATCAACATCACTAGCAATCGGGGCTACGGAAGCACACCCGAATGCATTCAATACGCCTATGCGCTCGCCAGCACGCGCGCCTCCATCCAGGGCTACGGGAGCACACCCGGATTGCCGTGCACATATATCAACATCACTAGCAATCGGGGCTACGGAAGCACACCCGAATGCATTCAATACGCCTATGCGCTCGCCAGCACGCGCGCCTCCATCCAGGGCTACGTGAGCACACCCGGATTGCCGTGCACATATATCAACATCACTAGCAATCGGGGCTACGGAAGCACACCCGAATGCATTCAATACGCCTATGCGCTCGCCAGCACGCGCGCCTCCGTCCAGGGCTACAGGAGCACACCCGGATTGCCGTGCACATGTATCAACATCACTAGCAAGCGGGGCTTCGGAAGCACACCCGAATGCGTTCAATACGCCTATGCGCTCGCCATCGCGCGCACCTCCATCCAGGGCTACGGGAGCACACCCGGATTGCCATGCACAAATATCACTATCGCACAAACCGTACCGACTATTATGTAGTGAGCACACTCGCCGGAGTCCTGGCTGAACCAGACGCGGCGTACTACTCGGCACACTCCCCGCATAAGCTGAGTGCGGCCTCTCACCTCGCTCTACTATACCGGCAGAGGCCGGAGGGGCCGGGGCACAGAGAGCTCTCCCGGCTAGGAGCGGCGTCGACCCAACACATGTGGCCTCAGGCGACGGAGGAACGGCGAACTCGGGAATTCCCGAAACTCGTACATCGCTTTGGTCGGCGTCCACGCTCGGTGAAGCGCGGAAGGATGCGATGTTCGCTAGCGACGCCCGCGTAAGCGTCTCCTCAAGGCTAGCGTCCATGGCGCGAGCGGCCTATTGCATGAGCAAAGCTCTGCAAGCTCGCTAAAGGGAGGCAACGATTGTAAGAACAAAGGCTGCCCCACGTTGGGCGCCAGATATGTGGGCCTCACCTCTGTAATGCAGTGCAGCCTGCCAAGGTGCCCACCATGGGTTCGAGCAAGCCAAACCGTAAACGGCCGCGGCGGCCCTCGCCACGCGTGCACAGTCACTCCGCGAAGACGAAGTAGCTCCTCAGAACGTGGTTTTATTCCGGGTAATCCACGGTACAGCAACCAGCCCTGGTATTACACTCCTAGCCCTGGGGCAGAGAGGGGGGTACCCGCCGACCGTACGCTTCAAGCCACAGAGCCCGAGGCGCAGGGGGGGGTACTCGGCAGCTGTTGTTCCAGTGGCGTAAGCCACCGAAACGCTGCGGGTGATGGGCCCGGCAATGACCGGAACCGACCACCAGACTGACTGAGAAATCCAACTCCCGGTACGTTCGCCGACCTCACAGAAGTGAGAGAACGGCGGTCGCTCAGGCCGAAGCGAGGCGAGCAGCGTGCAAGCACGAAGTACCTGTCGGAGTCGGCCCCCCAGCCAATCTCTCCTGGGTCCGACCGAAGCGCGCGCCCGCCGCCGCGAGCCCCTCGGCGGGGCCACTACGTCACGCCCCACGTGGCCCACGGACCGGCGCGCATTGGTCAGCCCGTACCCCCTTGCAGGGAGAGGGCGCGAGGGGCTATCCTCGCCCCTCGGGGAGAGGGGATCGCGGGCTACGTGCTCGCGTAATTGGGAGTAGCCCCAATTAAGATCCCCACAAAGTGCAGGCACGTACGTGGGCTGAAAATTCCAAGCTCCTATAGCGTATAGTAGCCAATCCCGTAAAGAAACCTAAAGAACCGTAATGACTATTTCAAACAACAGAACCTTGTACTAAAGAAAAATAGTAGTGACGCATATATTTAACAGACGGTAGCTCGGATTTCTCGCCAGCCATATGAATCCATCCATCGAACCATCCATCTGTCTCTAAGCATATATCCGTCCATCCATCCATCCATCCATCCATCCATCCATCCATCCATCCATCCATCCATCCATCCATCCATCCATCCATCCATCCATCCATCCATCCATCATCCGTCCATCCATCCATCCATCCATCCATCCATCCATCCATCCATCCATCCATCCATCCATCCATCCATCCATCCATCCATCCATCCATCCATCCACCGATCTCTTGAACCATCCATACATGCTTCCATTCACCCGCCGTGGTGGTTCAGTGGCTAAGGCGTTGCGCTGCTGAGCACGAGGTCGCGGGTTCGTTTACCGGCCGCGGCGGCCGTGTGTAACAGATTTCGGCGCGCGTTAAAGATCCCCAGGTGGTCAAAATTAATCCGGAGCCCTCCACTACGGCGCGCCTCATCGCCTGCGTTGCGTCGGTGCGTTAAACCCTACAATCAATCAATCAATCAATCAATCAATCAATCAATCAATCAATCAATCAATCAATCAATCAATCAATCAATCACATCCTTCCATTGATCCGCCAATCCATCTATACATCCATCGATCCGTCTAAGTGCTCTTCCGTCCATCCATCCATCCATCCATCCATCCATCCATCCATCCATCCATCCATCCATCCATCCATCCATCCATCCATCCATCCATCCATCCATCCATCCACCTATTAGTTTGTCCATCCATAAGTCCATCCGTCCATTGATCTATCGATCTATCCATCCGCCCATCTATTCATCCGCATACCCGTCTATCCATCCGTCCATTCATCCATCCATACATACATCGATCCATTGATCCATCCATGCGTCCGTCTGTCCGTCCGTCCGTCCGTCCGTCCATCTGTCCTTCCTTCAATTCATCCATCCCGCTGTCTGTGTCCATCCATCCATCCATCCATCCATCCATCCATCCATCCATCCATCCATCCATCCATCCATCCATCCATCCATCCATCCATCCATCCAACATCCGTCCTATCGCTCGTGCATCCTTCTATCTTCGCATCATCCCATACTTCCTTTCATCTATCTATCCATCAATACATCGATCCATCAATCTGTCCATTCATTCATTCATTCATTCATTCATTCATTCATTCATCCATCGATCCGTTCGTCCGTACATCCATCCATCCATCCATCCATCCATCCATCCATCCATCCATCCATCCATCCATCCATCCATCCATCCATCCATCCATCCATCCATCCATCCGTCCGTCCTTCTATCCATCCATCCATCCTTCTATCCATCCATCCATCCATCCATCCATCCATCCATCCATCCATCCATCCATCCATCCATCCATCCATCCATCCATCCATCCATCCATCCATCATCCGTCCATCCATCCATCCATCCATCCATCCATCCATCCATCCATCCATCCATCCATCCATCCATCCATCCATCCATCCATCCATCCATCCATCCATCCATCCATCCATACAGACGTACATAAATCCATCTAATAGTCAATCCGTATATCCATCCATGCATGCATCTACCCATCTCTTCGTCGAGACGGAAAAGTTACTAGGTCAGGATAGTTCACGATGTGAAGCGACGCAAAATTATGTAATGAAGTAGCAAATAGTAATCACAGGACGATGCCCTAAACTAGCCATTTAAAAGCAGAAAATACACAATAATATGACCGTATGCATCCCGCTTTAGCGCGGCAGTTTCAACAACTATATAAACTATATAAACTTAATAAACAATTCTGCACAACCGGAACGTTTGATGACAGTTTTTCGTGCAAAAGTGTAAGTAGGACCGGCGGGTGGGAGGAGAAGGAGGGAAACGTTTATTGGAGCGGAAAATGCCGTTGTGGTTGGTCTTCCTAGTCGGAATAGCCACGAGTTATGACAGCTGCTCTTGCCCGAGACGCAAGGCTAATATGCGTCCTTAGCAGGGAGCTGTTCAGCTCAACCTACCACTGCTCCTACGAGGGGGAAAGATGGGGTTCGGGTGCTAGGGCCAAGCCCAGTATAGGTGGTCTGTGGTGTTGGGGGTTTTACAAGATGGGCATTCTAGGGGTACATGGTTGGTGATACCAGTAGTCACGATTTTTTTACTTTGCCGGCTGTGTTCCCAGCTTCCCATGAACCCACAGGGGGGGGGGGGGGCGCATTTTTAGCCCTGTTCATCAAACTGCCCTTTTTAAGCGGACTGACCAAGTAACAAAAGACATAATACGGGCGGAATGCACATTTAACACAAATAAAACGATCATATTCTTTTACACCACAAATATTTCACATTTATTTTGTTAGGTGGTTTTAATACAATTTTTTGCCTCCTTCAAATTCCTATAAAATAGCTTGACTCTACTGTTATTTATATTTTTGTTTGCATATGCCCTTCGACTGCGGATATGTGTGTATTTAACTGCATGGATCGGCACTACGTTCGCGCTGAGGACGCGGATGTTTGGGCCCGTATCCGAGTTACCTACTACTTTTCGTCAAAGAATTGAATTCAATTCAATTCAGCCTGCATTTAAGCTGACAAGAACTAATATGTGCTTGACAACCTTTCTCTGATTTTCTTGCCTACCATGATAAAAAATCGAGGAACCCGTACTCCCTTGTTATCATTTGGGAATGCGAAAGCATTAATTTTTATGGAATTCCGCTGTCTGTTGCGAATCATTTGGTAGGGGCTATTTTTTCGTTCCGGTGTTAGTGTGGCCAGCGTTCACCGGAATCATTGGGAAGACAGTGCTGATAGTTCTGCCCCAAGCAAAGCTGCCTGACTCGCTGGTGTCTGTTGATCTACTCGACGAGGCTAGCATGGGGGACGGTCACAGTCGAAACAAGGATCCTGGTTTCTTTCAGCTGGAATTTTCCTTAAGGAGCCTCGTTTCCTTAAGCTGAACTTTTTTCGCTTTATTGAACCTAAGTAAGGCCCGCAGCATAAGAGTATCAGGGTAAACACTCGTTAACCAGACAACCTACAGCGTAACGGTGCACGAAGCCACAACTAAGTCAACCAAGCAGATTGGAAAAGCCGACAAATGCAGTCAGGGAGTAGCCACCGCTGTGGCACAATGGCAAAGGTACCACAGCGGCTGCTTAGCACAACCATGCGGGTACGATCCCGGCCACGGTGGCTGTTTTTCTGATTGAGGAGAAATACAGAAATTCATGTGTGTGTGTTGAAATTTC
Source organism: Haemaphysalis longicornis (assembly GCF_048455015.1). Classification (NCBI taxonomy): domain Eukaryota; kingdom Metazoa; phylum Arthropoda; class Arachnida; order Ixodida; family Ixodidae; genus Haemaphysalis; species Haemaphysalis longicornis. Next base: position 158,569,396 of record NW_027526203.1, on the reverse strand, counting down.
GGCGCCCCTGACACATCCCGAGGTGGTTGAATTAAGTCCGATCCCTCCACTATGTACGCCGTGCCTCAAAGCCCAGGTGTAACTTCGGCGCGTAAGATGCCGAATTTTTTATAAAAAAATGGCTCCACTCCACGATGTGAAGGTGGTTGACTGCAAAGCTGTAAACGGCACCCACAACTATTACTCATGAAACGTGCCGAACGCAGCAATGACGACAGAAAGAAAGCGGAGAGGAGCGTCTGGGGAAATGTGAAGAGGGCGGCACGTGCGGATATAGAGTCATGATGATGATGATTGCTATTGGTTTCCCCTTTGAAGCGGGGTGATGACATGTCATCTTACCAAAAAGGACTAATATAACCATGTTTTACACTCTTGGTTTAATACTAGCGCTGCTTAGGGCCGGCACTAAAGCGTATTATGCACGAAATACTTTTTTTTCCTGTTACAGGTGGTAACTGTCCTAGGCAATATTCCCCTCTCTGCTTCTCGTCCACCAGCATTCTAATCTTCTTTTCGTCCCCTCGACAGCCTTGAAGTTAACTTCCCGTGCGATACCCTTAAATCCTAGGGCTTCTGGAAGCCCAATATTCCCTTCATGTAGATTTGGATGGATACCCTCACATTCTAACACTATGTGCCGCATATTTTCTGTTTCTTTTCCGCAGACCACGCATACCCCATCATTTTGTGAATACTTCCCCACAAAACTCGTAGTTCGCAGGCAACCTGCTCTAGCCTCAAAAAGCAAAGCACTGCCCTGGGAATTATCGTAGAAATTTTCCTTTCTGATGTTCAATTTCTCAGCCCTGAAACAGCTCTAACGACGTTTTAGCTTCCATTTTTTCCCTCCATTTATTCGTTTCAATCTGCCTTGCCTCTTTTTTGGTTACCTTGGCTGTTTTGGATTCTCCACTGTTCTTTCCGTATTTCATCTCTCACACTGCCTCCCCCTCTGTCTTGTTTCATGCGTCACCGCCAAGGAGCGCCCTCATCCGCCCTCCCCCTCTCCATACGCTATTCAATTCGCTGCTAATCCAAACCACCTAAACGCCGTTATCATACATTATGCGGTTTGCATTTCAAACGAGGAGGTGGAGCGGGAGAAACAACTTTATTCGACTGAAGCGCTGGTAGGTCGGCAAGCTCCTTAGTCCAGGACTTCATTGGTTCTACCCGCCGTCTTCGCCCTTTCGGTCAGCCATAACTACCTATTCGAGTGCGACCTGGCAAATTCACTCTCCCACTGCCCGTAGGGACTGGGAATTGGTTTCAAGTGTGGGTTATTCTGAAATTACCAGACCATATGATATAGAAGAACGCGTTGGCCGCAGTAATTGCACAGAGGGTATAAGGTGTGGGGTGAACGGCATGTAGTCTCGTGGGGTGTGGGAACATGTTTGTTTGGACAGCGAGTCAGCTCATGACGGGTAAGTGCATCGGGATAGCATGTAGTGTTGCGTTGTGTTGCTGAAAGTTGTGAGAGGGTGACCTTCCCCGTCGTCATCCTCCAACGGTGTCCGGATTTAGAAACCTCCCGCGAACGCATGGGCTGCTTGATCGCCGGGAGGAACAAATGGGGAGGCGCCCAAATTATTGATAGGTTTCTTTTGGGGGGATTCTGGCCTAGAACCTGCATTGCTTTTTTGGAAATTCTTCCCACCATGTGCGTACGACAAGCTGCTTGGGAGTAAGTGATGATGATACTGGCTTGAGTCTGCGCAATGGCTTTTGCGATCGCTGTCTCTTCCACTTGGAGGTTATGTACTCCTTTAGCCTTATGCTCGTGATGAGGACAGTGGGGGCTGCGATAACTGCAGTTTTGGTGTTCGCGCGCGCTTAGTCCGCTGCATCCGTGTGCACCGTTGTGGTAGACTCTCCGTACAGTTTTTTTGAGGGCTTAAGATCTGGATCGTCTTCTCCCTTCATGGTGCTGAGGGTTCATGTTCCGTGGAAAAGGGTGTACTCGGAGCATTGACCGAATGTCCAGTGGGATGTCCGACATCGTTTCGATGGTTTGTGGAAGTGTGTAGCCTGGGCGTTGGAGTAAGTGGCGTCCAGGCGGTGGGCTTTCAGTCAGTTCTAGACTGTTATGTAGTCCAAGTGCTTGCAGTCGAGTTGTTGATGTACTTGTGGCCAAAGCTAGGGCTTGTTTGTACTCTTTGCGGATAATTGTGTTTATCTTCTGCTTTTCTCCCACCTCAAATATGGTGTAGGGGGCGACACAAGTGCTTCGAGAAACAATGAACGCTTCGATCAAACGTGGCATGTCTTGCTTTTTTATGCCATAGTTCTGATTCGCAATCCTCCGGAGCATCCTAATTATTTGCACTCTGGTTAAGTCTATTTTTTGGATTAGCTGGATGTTTTTGCAGTTTTCTTGATGCGTCATGCCCAATATCTTAATTGCTGAAGAAGGAAGGATACTATGTCCGTCCAATGATATCTTTGTGTCCTTGGTTGTGTCGCGTCGCGTCTTTTGCGCGAGTAAGAGCTCGGATTTTTTTTGGGGGGGAGGGGGTGCAGGTTAGTCCGCAACCTTTTGCATAGGCCTGAACTACGGTGGCGCCCTGTTGGCGGCGGTCTTCATTATTCCTGCCGATCCTTTGTTGATCTATATCGCGAACTTTACAAGAGGGCTCTGTATGAGCACAGGTTGTAAACCCGCCGCTGTGCTCGTTGAGTGCACCATCTGTCTCCTTGCCTTCTCGTGTGGGCGTAGTATAATCAGAAATAGTGCCATCGAAGGTTTCCGACTGCATGAGTCAGAAGTTAAACTTTTGGCTTACGCAGACGACGTGGCCGTTTTTTGTATGAACGAAGAAAGCGTTCAGTTGGTAGTTGACACTGTCAAAAAGTTTGGCATGGTGACGGGTAGTTTTGTGAACTGGGCAAAGTGCCCAGGGTATTTTAAGGGTATTTTAAGGGTATGGGTATTTTAACTAAATAGTTATGACGGCCCGTTTTCTATTCGCACGTTTTTCTGGCGAGTACCTGTCCTCTGTGACATGCAAAAAACTGTATAAGGACATTTGCGATGTTGTTTTCCCCGTCCCTATATATAGATATAATTACCATGCTGGGCCAGGCCAAAATGTGCTAAAGCGCGTCAAAAGAATGGCGGTTCACCCTGGTGTGAAAACCTTTTTCTTCAAATTAGACACAGGCACCTTGTCTGTTGGAACCTGGAAGCAGGATATAGGGATATCTGTGCCATGGGGAACCCAGTGTTCAATTTGTAAACAACCAGAAACGATAGAGCACGTTTTTCTGCGTTGTTGGGCTGCGGTGTTTTTGTGGGATGTCCTCCAGAGGACTCTTCATAAAGATTTCCCGCTGAGCCCCCAGGGCATACGCTATCTAGCGGTGGAAAACGCGGAGGGGGCGCCCTTGGACCTCGTTATGTTGGTGGCCTTGCATAGCATATGGCGCTCGCGCATGACCTGGCTCCACGGTGATGTGGACGCCCGCCCTACGCGGCAATGTTTTCGTGAGTCCATATCCCAGTACGTAGAAGTCCAGAAGCGCAAGGCATGCACTCCTGAGTGGCTGTCAAGGATAGAACCCTTGACTACGCTTAGGGAATTTTAGAGAGACATCAGCCTTCATAGGTTGGTGGCTTGTCGCTCGAGTTGCTCATGTGAATAAGTTTGTTTTGTGTTTCTGTGTTGTGTCGAAGACCGGCATTAAAGAAAAAAAAAGTGGGCGTAGCTTAGTCGGTAAGACGGGCTGTTGCACCGTTACTCTATTGCGGTCCAAGTTCGATTCTTGGCGGTTCCAGTAATTTCTTTTATTTGTTTGCAGGAGTTTTCTGTTCACGGCAATGGTCGCGAAATATCCCTTGGAGGGTAGAGGTATACTGATTTGCAGTAAAAGTGGGGACATGAGCTTGGCGACGAATGCACGCGGACAGCGGTTTTAATTACGGGTTTCGTATTCAGGTTTCGTGGCCTGAAATGAGGCAGAAGGGTATTAATCACACCTTGTGGGTTTGTCCGCTATTCTAAATAGGAACAGTGAAATATGTGGGTCGAAAATGCGGCGTCCGTGTCACTCAAAATGGCCGACAGGGGTCACACAAAATAACTAACCTAGTGGTGAAAAGACAAAAAGCAGGTCAATGAATGATCGAAATTCTCAGGAAAGATCCTATTAACTAATTGAGTTGGAAAAGAAATTACTTAAAATTTGCTCCTCCGGAATTCGAGAACTGTGCAGAACTAATGCACCACCACTGCCATATGATTGTGGTTGACTAATAGAAAACTAACTGAATGGGTTGTGGCCTTTGACTTGATAATGTGTGTTTGAGACATTAACTCTGTACTACAGGAGAAATTAGAGCATGCTAATTACGTAAGACATAATTAGTGAGTAGTGTTACGTTGGCGAAGGCGTCCCTGAACCGGGCTCCGTCGCCTCCGTCATGTAGTGGTAGCGTGGTGGTCGAGCGGGGAGCAGAAGCAGCGGCCTTAATGTTGACGACGAAAAGCCGAAGGCAAAACTTAACTGGTTTACTGCATGGCAAGAGATGAACAGCGATGATACAAGAACAGCACCTTTCCGGCAGAGCTTACAGCATGCCTTATGCAGTAAAAGCGGAGACAACGACATAAGGAAAGTGTTAAAAACTTTAAAAACAGCAAACAAAGCAAGGGGGCTCATTCCGCGCTCATTGCACTTAAACAGGCCTGTACCTTCCAGGTTTCCTTACAGCGTCGTCGCAAAGGCAGAGAGAATGTCGCGACAGGCGAGAATACTGGACTGCCGTGACGCAAGCTGAAAAAAAACGTTTTTTGCACGACACCATCCGGAGGACCACTGCCCACAGCATTTTGGAAGCATCCAGCTACACGCCAACTTTCAAGCCAACGTGTACGCTCGTCGGTCCGAGTCCGTTCACAATGTCAAGCTTGGTAGACTTTCGAAAACAGCCATGCCACATCGGCCGCAAAGCAAAACTACAATGTACAACCTTTCCTCGCACAACGTAGACTCTCCCGACGCCTCCATCCTTGAGACAGGGATGAACTTCAGTTTTACCCCTGCCCCAGACTTCATAAATGTTGTGTGTGCGGTGGAGTGTGCGGTTAACAACGTTGATCCATCCCGTGGTGATGAGGCTCGCACCTGTACTATTGGTGTCATTTGTGGGCTGCACCAGTGAAAGTTCATCTCGCCCCTTTCTACTGAGGAACGGAAGGCTGTCAAGCGACTTCAGGCGAGCAGCGAAATCGTGATTCGTCTGGCTGACAAGGGTAATGCGACGATATCAATTGACACGGCTGTCTACAAAAGCAGGATGCTCGCTCTGTTTGTCGACCGGGACACTTACGTCCGGCTCTTTCTGGACTCGACTTTGAAGGTACAGAGGGACTTACAGGCAGTCCTGGCGGACGTGTTTCGCTTCGTGCCTTCCGAGCACAAGTCTCTTTATTATAAGCTTCTATGTCATAATGGCGCTGCACCTGCGCTTTATGGCTTACCGAAGGTTCACAAGCGTAATGCCCCCCTGCGTCCAATCGTTGACTGCACCCGGTCCGCTCTCTACAAGGTATCCGGATACCTGTACAAAATTCTGTCTCTGCCCTGTGGAAAGGGCTCCATGGAAGTCAGCAACTCCTGCGATTTTATTGAAAACGTTCCTGACGTGGCAATATACGACGACGAGGTGATGGTTTCTTTCGACGTGGTGTCGCTGTTGATCTCAGTTCTGACTGATTTATTTATTTATTTATTCACGTTACCTTACAGGTTCCCGTAGGAACATTGAGTAAGGGGGGCGAGAAAAGCAAAAACACAAAATATAAGAGAAGCAAACAGAGTACAAAATATTACAATGTGGTAATATAACATAACTTAAAGAGGAAGGGCATGAAAAAAACATAATGTAGTTACAATGATGGTGTCTAATGCAAAGGTGTAGAATACGACAGGTACTCAAACAAATAAATGGTGCCAAAAACATGAGCACTAGGTACAAATTCAGTACACATATACAGATATGTACAGATATACAGAGCTACATTTTTATGGTAAGTAATGCCGGTATACTTGGTTGCGGAATAATGTGTGGTCAGTGATTGAAACTATTGTGTTAGGAAGATCGTTCCATAATCTTACGGCTGTGGGCAGTGCTGATAAGTTAAATGCTTGGGTGTGGCCGTAAATGCGTTTGAAACTTCGCTGGTTGTTTAGTCTATTAGACATGCGCACGGGAGCTTCTAGGGGAAGGGGGGGTAGATAAGAGTAGTTTACATATTTGTGAAGTAAGCAAACGATGGCAACAGCGCGACGTGTTTCCAAGGGTTCGAGAGAGTTATCAATCTTTATTTGAGTTGCACTAAAATAACGGCTATATTTCTGAGAGATGAAACGTGCAGCACGGTTTTGAATTGCTTCGATCATAGAGATTAAGTATTTTTGATAAGGGGACCAAACAGATGAAGCGAACTCAAGTTGAGGACGGACGTACGTTAAATATGCCAGTTTACGGACATTCGTAGGGCAGTGTTTTAAATTACGACGTAAGTATCCCAAGGTTCTGGAGGCTTTGGCACAAACAGTAGTTATATGCAGGGACCAGGAAAGATTGTGAGTTAGATTCACGCCCAGATACTTGTATGAGGAAGCTTGGGAGACAGGTAAGTTGTTTAGGACATATTTAAAGGTGGAAGTGTTACGCTTGCGACTGAATGATACAAACTTGCATTTGGACAGGTTAAGGGACATAAGCCAGATTTCACACCAATGGGAAATAGCGTTAAGGTCGTTTTGAAGAGCTATGTGGTCAGCGGCGTTAGTGATGGCGCGGTATACAATACAGTCATCTGCAAATAAACGCATTCTGGATGATATATTACGTGGTAAGTCATTAATATAAATAAAAAACAAAAGGGGTCCGAGAACACTACCCTGAGGAACACCGGAAGTTACATGGCAACGGGAGGAGGAAAAATTATTAACTACTGTAAATTGTTGACGGAGAGACAGGAAGTTACGCATCCAAGTTAAAGATAGTGAGTCTAGTTTAAGGGCTGATAATTTTGATATTAGTCGACAGTGGGCTACGCGATCGAAGGCTTTTGAGAAGTCCAGGAAAATGCAGTCGGTTTGCTGATTTGCGTCCATGTTAAAGTGTAAGTCGGTAGTAAATTCTAGTAATTGCGTGTCACAAGAAAAGTATTTCCGGAATCCATGCTGGTTGGGGAAGAAAAAGTTATTACCTTCTAGATGACTGAAAACATGCGACGCAATGATGTGTTCGAGCATCTTACAACAAATGCATGTGAGGGCTATTGGACGATAATTATGTGGTGAGTGCTTGTTTCCGCTTTTAAAAACGGGGACGACTTTAGCAACCTTCCAATCGGCTGGTAGGTTCCCTGACTCTAAGGATTGATTAAACAAATAGCATAATATCTGACTAGAAATTGATGAAGTGTTTTGCAGTATTTTTGAATTGATGTTGTCAATACCGGCGGAGGTAGAGACCTTTGGGTTAGCAATGAGACGTGAAATGCCATCAACAGTAATGGTAATGGGTTCCATATAGCGCCAGTCCAGTTCCGGTACAACTGGTACAACGCGTAAACACAGAAGAAAAAAAATTGTTAAACAGAGCTGCACACTCGCCAGCAGACACTGGTGCTTGGTTATCATCGTGTAATGTGATGTGATGATAATCCTGCTCAGGTGCAATAGTCCGCCAAAACTTTTTAGGATTGTGCTGAAGAAGAGAGGGCAAGTCGCTAGAGTAGTACTTTTTTTTGCGTCACATATCGAACTGGCGTACGTTTTTAGGAATTCTTTGTATTTTATGAAAGCCGAAGGATTGGAGCCACGTTTTGTTGCCCTATACAAGCGCTTTTTCGTGTTTCGAAGTCTATGTAGTGATCGATTAAACCAGGGATTAGTCTTGTCGTTTGAAATGGTTATTAATGGAACATAAAGATCGATCAAAGTAGCCATATAATTCCTGTACAGTACCCAATTTGCTTCGATTGTGCGGTCAGTGAAATTGGGCAGAAATTTCTCATGAAAAAAATGTTCTAGATTCGAGTTCATTTCAACGTAATTGGCCCTGCTGAAGTCGCGAATTTTTTTCGTAACGGTGCCGGCGTGAGCTAGTGGGATGCGAAGTGATAGCTGGAGTAATTTGTGATCAGAGAAGCCATACAGGCAAGATATCGTATCAACCGTTTCGAGTGCAGTGGTTAAGATGAGGTCGAGTGTATTAGATTCCCGAGTGGGTTCATTCACTACCTGGAACAAATTGAGATCTAACGAAAAGTTAAGAAAATTAGTTGAGTTTTGACATGATGAAGACAATGTAAGCCAGTCAATTTGAGGAAAGTTGAAGTCGCCGAGAAGGTATACATAATCTGAAGGAAAACTGTGGGTTGCCATTTCAAGGCTCTGACGAAGGTTGTCAGCAAATTTTGGATCGGCCGCTGGTGGGCGGTAACAAGCACCAAACAGTATTTTTTTTGTTGCAGTCGTGCATCCTGCCCAGGCTATCTCAAGGGACGAGTTTGTAGGAATAGAAAACGAAGACAGATATTTCTTAATGCCTATCAGCCCACCGCCTCCCCGTCGTCCCACACGATCTCGCCGATAGAGGTTGTAGTTATTGAAGTCAGGAAAAATTTCACTATCGCGCACATCTGGGTGCAGCCAAGTTTCAGTTAGAACCACAACATCCGTGTCGTTATCTTCTAGTAAAGAACAAAGGTATTCGCGTTTTGGCAATAAACTACGTATGTTAGTAAGGGTTACCGAGAGGCGTGAAGCTGATGTAGCGGGAAAGGGTTTAGTGCAACCTTGCTGACACTTCTTTCTTGGCTATCTTTGCAATTCCATGACAGAATCGGTTTCACGCACATAGATATAGGTTGCCTTTCCAATGTGCAGCTTATCGACAGAAAGTTTGAACGACTTTTTGAGTGGTCTCGCAAACTCAAGAAGCTTTTTCCTGGCTTGCCGCGTACCGAGCGAAAAATCTTCCCCGATAGAATAATCCGTATCCTTCAGCTTTGGCGCAGCCGACAAAATTGCCTGTTTGTCTTTGAATGTAGTGAGTTTCGCTATTATGGGCCTGGTTTTGTTGGCAGAGAACCTGCCGAGGCGATGCACCCGCTCAAACTGATCGCTTTTAAAGGAGACATCAAGGTGCGCAGAGCAGAAGTTAATCACCTTTTGTTCAGACGCCGCCCAATCTTCCTTATCGTCGTCCTCTAAGCCAAAGAACAGAATATTCGACCACCTCAGCCTGTTTTCAGCATCCTCGCACCTGGCCGATAAATTCCGTAATTGATCATCTACGTCACGAACTGGGTTAGATGATGGAAGTGTTTTAGCAGAGTCGGTGCCACCGAGTGACGCAACGGTTGTTTCCAATTTCACGACCCTTGTAGTCAAGCCTTGGATTTCGCGGTCAGTAGCTTCCTGTTTTTCTTTTACACCTTTCAACTCACTCAAAATTGTCGCCTGCCCAGACTCAAGTCTACGCATTGATTCAAGCATAGAAGACATGATATCGTCACCAGGACCCGGATTCATCTCAACGTCACCAGAAAGTAACAACAGTAGACTGCACAACTGAACACAGGCACATGACTGCAGCACAAATCGTTTGAACTTAACGTACAGATCAAAGGGATCAAAGGGGCACGACACCGCAACTAAACAGTAATTGCTGCTTTTCACGCAGGTAGCATGGCCTAGGTAACTAACCTGGAAAAAACGGTGCAATGAGCGTTGCATTCCTGTTGCAGCGTCGTGCCCGAATGCGCAGGCGACCGGTGGGCGTTTAAGTAGTCCGCTTGCAACGCAGATAACTGAAGTTCCGTGTGAAGGTCCAGGTTGCCAGATGTTTGATCCAGTTGACCCCAAACTTGGCGAGGCAACAAATGCTGCCGACGAATTCTGAAGGGAACTGACAGGAACTGGAGGACACCAAGCGGGGAGCCAGGTGAAGCAACCACACAGGAGCGCGGCCTGGAAAAAACGGTGCAATGAGCGTTGCATTCCTGTTGCAGCGTCGTGCCCCTATGGCTGTGGAAGCATGCACTTCTGCTGTAGAATGCGACCGCATTTTGCCAGACAGGTCGCCTATTGGCGTTCCTGATCTCGAGAGGCTCCTCTGCTTTTGCGTTAAAAACACGTACTTCTTCTTGTACAAAGTGTTCTACGGGAAAGTCCACGGTACGGCAATGGGTGCCTCCTTCTTTGTTACTGCTGCCAATCTTACGATGGAATGGTTGGAAAATAGTGAACTCGCTTCCTTCAGTCCAAGGCCAAGAATTTTTCTGCGCTATGTGAACGACTGTTTTTGCATAATTCGGCGCAGCGCTGTAGCTTCGTTCACTGCGAACCAGAAGAGTCAGCAAGACGTCACCCAATTCCCCCTAGTAACGGAGGTCGACAATAGGCTTCCATTTTTGGGCGTTCTTGCCAGAAGAGACGCTGGATCACTTTCGTTTAACGTGCACCGAAAGGACACGCACACTGGCGCTAGCTAAACGTTCGGTCCGTTTATCCTGACGCCCACAAAAGGTTTGTTGCTGCCTCCCTGTTCAACCGTGCGAACCGCATTGATTCCAAAGAAGAAGTCTTTTTCACCGACCTTGACCGGGTGCGAAACAATATCTCGGCAAGCGGCTATCCCACGGCTTTCTTGAATGGAGGGGAACGCCACCAGTCCAGTTGCGTCCGACCGGCTGATCCCCGACCAAAAAGGCGTGCTTCCATACCCTACGTCCCTAGTGTAAGCCAAACCTTCTCGCGTTCTGCGCGGTTACGACGGTGAGGTAGCACACGTGCCCGTGTGTAAGCTTATTCACGCACTCGTGGGCGGTGAGGACAGGCTTCCCAGAGAATTGTTTTCTAGCGTTGTCTGCAAGATTTCCTGTGCAGGTTGCGACTACGCAGACATCGGTGAATGTGGCAGCTTTACACAGAGATTGAGGCAGGATCGGAACGATGTGGAAAAGAAGCGAATAGCTTAGAATGCTCTTGCCGAGCTCGTGGATGCAAAGGGCCATGAGATTGATTGAGATAATTCAAGAATCTTCGTCCAAGAAAGGAACTTGAAGTCGCCGCTTTATCTTGACTCTTTAGAGATACAGGGGACACGTCACACGCTCAATCGGAATGAAGGATCCCTCCCCTGGTCGTAAACGCGCTGCTTACGTGACGTGCTGAAGACAATTCATAAGCGCCCATGAACTTTCTTTTTACCCCTTGTGAACAAGGCTTTCGTACGAAAGCGAAACGTCTCTTGTTTGTTGTTTTTAAAAGTTTTATAGTTTTTAACCGTTTCTTTTGGTCCGTGTCTTCGTTTTTACTGAAACATGTCGCCCGACCAGACGGGCTTCCGTCAAACCCTCTACTTTACAGCATGACCCGAACACATTGAGTTTCATACTAATATACACTAGAGGGAAATCTGGCGCCACTGTCTAGGGAAGCCGCGCTTCATCTAGCGTTCCGTCATGTACCGGGCAGGCACGTTCCACTTGTCCTTGGCATGGCTCATGAACAGGCAGGAAAGTTGCCTCTGGCTACAAAAAAGCAACAATATTACTGCAGAAGATAATAAAGTTTCTTTTGTTTTTATAAAATTAAAGCTCCAGAAAGATTTATTTGTCAGCGATTATTTAGAAGCTTTATGCAAGATGAACATGAAAACAATTTACCCGTTTTTGTTGGTTTTGGCTTCGAGACAAAAAAGAATCCATGCGCCTAACGAAGCCAAGTAGGCGAGGAACGTCGCAAGCTGAAATAGCGCCACCCACGGCGGCCAGGGAATGCAGCGCCAGATTTCCCTCTAGTATGGATTAGTATGAAACTCTATGCCCGAACAGAGCCGCAGCAGGATACGATGCTGCCGATCGAATCAATAATGCGCTCGGAGGAATCGCGTACATATAACCCTAAGGGCTAACGGTCAAACAGCTTTCTTAGTGCTTTGCACGCGGACCGAACAAAGTACAGACACACACGAACCCTCTTTCTCGGGTTCGTGAGAGCCGGCGCTAGCGGCACACGTTGAGTCTTAGAGAGGTAGGAGCGGAAATCTCGCGAGCAGCGTCCGCTTCCTGATGTGCGTCTCTACATGACTCCGCTAGAACACTTCTGTATTTTTCCAGCTGCCGCAGCATGAGTAACTACCAGCGGGCCCTGCGCGACAGGCTCATGTAGTAACATGTTCAAGGAAGGTGGGCTTTCCAGCAAAGCACAGGATAACTTCACTGCACTACACCAACTTTTAGCACGCGCGCACAGGGTAGCAGTGCGCTGAATCGTAACAGTAGCGAGGCACGTTCCCGGTAATAGCCTATATGTGGGGCTAGCAAGGGCGATTGCCAAGCCTCTGAATCTTAGTTACTCAAAGAGACAAACACGTCGCCAAAGGATGATGATAATAATGAGAGGACACATGCGCGGCATTGGACACATGCCACTAATTGCACCACATCATTTTCACGCAGTGAATGTACGGGCTGCTTGCACGAGAGACTTGTCTTTACGATTTCTTCGGAGCTGTGTACATGGCAATGGACTCTGAACCATCTACATCAACAGCAGATATGAAACACAGCGGCACACGAACTACCGGCATATCCGCTCCACAATTCAACCTCATGTTTTTGCATTTTCTACATCATAAGAAGCGCCAACAGTCTTACAATTTTTCTCTCGTTTTAAAGTGAACATGTAGCGAACTTACCACTCGAAATATTGCCCCTAGAGAATCATTGCACCCGAATATCCATACGTAAGCAGGTGTCGCTGTAGGCCGCATAGTTTCATGGTAATTATCTGCGAAATATTTTTTTCAACTGAACTCCACCGCCTTTGTAGCAATTATAGGGACGGGAGAGACAAATTGAAAGACAGAAATACAATTTTTAAGAAGTTATTCTTTAGAATATTGAGAAACTAACTAGAGCCATGACATGCTTGGAGTATTCTGTTTACATGTTAGGCCCAAAAAGGCGTCCTGTAGAGGAACCTGTAAGCGAACAGACTGATCAAAATACACCGCATATGTGCGAACGAAAAACAACCTAGACCAAAAAATCATGAGCCATTACACTCCAAGTGGATGAACAGCAAAACCCTTTGCACACGACATAGAGGTCACATTTTATTGTTTTTTAGCGTCGGCGATGGCCATCGCTAAGTAAGGCACATGCACACGCTTTTAAGTGCAATGCACTTCTTAAGCGACCCTGAACCTGCGTCCACCGGCGATGTCCGCGCACGTGGAGATGGGCGCGCGCAGCCTGGCCGCTGACATGGCACATACCCACGTGGCCAGGAATCTCCTCGTCTCCCTTGGCAACGGGGGGAGATGGGCGCGCGCTGCCTGGCCGCTGACATGGCACATACCCACGTGGGGGATTGGCCAAGAATCGGGCGTGAGAAGGGCTAATGCACCTGCTTAAAGGAGTACTGACACGAAATTTCAAAGCTGAGATCCGCTCTAGCAATCAAGTACAACGACAACACAAATAGGTGTCTGTGAATAAATGCATCTTTCTTTCTTTGTAGTTGTGTGTGTGTGTGTGTGATCTCTCTTTCGCGAACATTACCGAACCGCGCAAATTCAACTCGTGCATTCGCACTTTCACATTCTTCCCCTCGGGGAAATGCGGGGAATTTTTAGTTTGACTCTACTGATCTTTCAAATGCTGCCTATTTAAAACGATTATGCTCGGAATGCATGTACAACAGATGAGACGTACAAGCTTGAGGTCCAACTCACGTTTGGATATTGCAAAATGTGCCTGTTATTATCTAATCTATTCACGATGCATATTCAAGTGATGGGATGAGTAAGTTTGAGGTCAAAATCATGTTTTCGACGGCGTGCGACTTTGGTGGTGACAGCGTGCTAGTAGCGCGCACGCCACACACACCAGGACGGTCGCTTTCCAAGGCCTAACCCTATAGAATCCTTCGAACTTCAACGACACGTGGAGCCTCAGGACTTTTCGTCAACAGACAAGAAAAAATATATGCAACCTAAGCCGCTTATGCTTCGCTTAAAATGGGGAAAGCACTGAAGCAAAGCGTGTCCAACTTATGCGATAGTCATAGCCAGCCTCTCGCATACGACAAGCTGTATGTCAGTCAGCTTGCCTGTACTGAACCATTTTACACCGGATAGTAGAATACTGCCTACTAGCCCAGGCTTCGCGCATGCGCCTACGGCGACGTAATGCCGGCGTATAGAGACGGACCAGGGGGTACGGCAGCGCAGCGTAAGAGAAACTGCTGCTTTCGATAAACGCCTCGCGGGAAAGACAAAGCACCACCGCGGGGAGCGGCCAAACGATGCGTTCATAAATGATGACGTCTCTTCGTCGGTCTCTGCGCACACGCCTGATGTCTCCCGCTACGTGGGCCCTCGCACCACCACACGAAACGCACAGCAGCCCGTAGCGCGGGCCAGTTATTGCGGCCCTCCCGTCCCCCATGCACGGGGGGAAAAAAAAGCTCTTGCTGGCTCCCGTCCACGTCTCCCCACTCTTCAGCCGCTCACTAGAGCGCGCGTCTTCTCCTTTGCGCCCTCGAAGCGGGAGGTGCACGCAGAAGAGATAAAATGGGGGAGAGGAGCATAATAAGGAAAAGGCAGCGGACGTTAACGCACTCATATACATACACTCCATATAAGGCCCAGCAATAACACTCGATGAACAGCCCCCGCTGCCGCCAGGAGGCGTATAATGTGACTGCACCCTACGCGAACTCCCTTTCCTACCGAAAGATGATTACTTCTGGCCCATAGACGCCGCATTGACCTCACTGCGATAGATGAACTCAGAGCGTATATTATATGCGCAAGATGAGGCTCGGAAGGTTGGTTCACAAAGCCTGTTTGTATTTTCCCGCCTCGAGCGGCCCCATGATTCCCCCAGCTTTTACCGCTGAAGTAAAGCATACAGGATCTTGGAGGGAAATATGTTGCGATTGTGGAGGCTGTGTTTTATTTACGCTTGCTTACGCGCAACAGCTCTCGGTTTTATGCCGACGAACGACAGACTGCTGAGGCCCACTACTCACAGCTCCGAGCGCATACGAAAGTGCTTGAAGCGGCATAAATATTGCTGTCCGGGAGGGGCTGTCCGGCAATTTCAGTGATCTCCCTCTCTCGGAGAACGTGTTCTGTTTTAGTCGCTGAAGTGGCATCTTGATCCTGGCAAATTCAGTCAATGAAAAGATAGCCGTCATGGATGTCAACGAAAACAAGGAAGCCACCAAGAAAATCCCTGAGTGGATACCAGCACGCGCTTCTTAGCGTCCCGTAGGAAGTACGGCGCCCCGGGTCTGGTTTTGGGAATCTTATCGTAAAAAGTGACACAATGTGGACTTCAGAATCGGCGGGATATTATCTAGCTTACGGAGGAATGGAAAGAACAATTTTAAGACGCAATGAAAAAGGAAGCCAAAAGTGTGGATCCTAACGAAACTAGAAACCTTAAATTCACGTGTTTTTTTTTTTTTTGTTCTCTGAAAGTCACTTCCCCCTGTCACCTAAGCCACAAAAGGTGCCTCATGCTTTGCGCAAAGCAAGCTTTGGTGACATCCTGCCGTCGCAAACGCCCCCCCCCCCCTCCCCCTTCCCAGGTAAAATGGTATGTGATAGTGTTCCAGCGAGAAAAACAAATGGCCGTTTTACAATACCCAACAAAAGTAAAGTGACACGGAAGGGTATTTGTCAAATTTCTGTTGGTGTCTGCATTGTATAGACGGGCTCAAAATAAACTGTTCTTGTTTGTCTGATATTATTTTATTCATAAAACTTAAAAAAAATAATACCACGCGAAGTCTGCGGCGGCCGCAACAACAGCAGTGAGGGTAAATAATCATCATGAGCCAACTCAGGTTCACTGCTGGGGGAAGGCCTCTCCCATTGACCTCCAATCACTCCTGTCCTGCGCTGTTTGAGTTCGCAGTGTACCCCCGAATTTCCATATTTCATCCCTCCATCGGGTTTTTGTCCGTCTCCTTCCTTAGGTCCATTTCTAAGTATCCACTCTGTTGCCCTAATTGTCCACAGGTTGTAGGTTCGTCTCACCACATGACCACCCCAAGTCTATTTCTTTTTTCTTTAAACTATGATACCGTCAACTCTAGTTTGTTCTATGATCCAGGTAGCTTGTTTCCTGTCCCGGAGTGTTATTCCTAACATCATTCGTTCCATTGCCCGTTATTAAGCTGACCTAAGTTTGCTTTCTAGTGGTTTAGTAAGGCGCCGAGTCTCAGCTCCATATGTCATCACTGGTAGCATGCACTGGTTGTAGATTTTTTTCTTTGAGTGACCGAGGTAGCATACTTTTCATTATTTGGGAGTGTTTGCCGAGTGCTCCCCAGCCCATACCTATTCTGCGCCGGATTTCTCTCGCGTGGTTGTGGTCAGCACTAAGCATCTGTCCGGGGTAGTTTTATTCTGTTACTTCTAGCGTTTCGTTTCCTATGCTGAAGAAGACGTTCTTGGCATGCTTATTCCTCATTACTTTAGATTGATTCGTATTTATTTTTAGCCTCACGGACGTGCTTTCTGATTGTAGTTCCTCAAGCATTGTTTGCAGGTGTTCTGCAGTCTCACTCAGCAAGGCTATGTAGTCCAGAAACCTCAAATGGCGCAAGTGTTCCCCGTTTATCCTCAATCATATGTTTTCCCGTTCCACCTTTCTAAATACCCCCTCCAGAAATGCTGTGGATAGTTTTGGAGGGATGGTATTTCCCTGTCTTACTCCCTTCCGAAGCAGGAATTTTCCCCTTTGCTTTTGGAGGGTTATCGTGCCCGTGCATTTTTTATACACGTCTTTTAGAAGTCTTATGTAGGTCTCCTCTACTCGTTGGTCTTTTAGTCCTTCTAGCACGGCTGCGGTGAGTACGGAATAAAACGCTTTCTCATAGTCTCCAAATGCCATGTAAATGGGTTTAGGTGTTCTGCGGATTTTTGTATCACTTGATTGACAACGTGGATGTGATTCATGGTTGAGTACCCTTTCCTAAACGCTGCCTGCTCTCTGGGTTGTGGCAAATCCAGGGTGTCACCTATGCGGCTAACTGAACTTTTGTAAACAGCTTGTAAACAAGTGACCATAGGCTGTTGGGTCTGTAATTCTGGAGGTCTTTGGGATCTGCCTTCTGATGAATGAGAATAATGTTGGAGTTTTCACATGCTATGGGCACGTTTTGAGTCTTCAAGTATTCCAAAATAAGCATGGCAAGTGTTTTCAGTACAATTTCTTCTCCCCCCTTCAAAAGGGATACGGTTGTGCCGTCGTCTCCTGCAGCTTTTCCTATTTTCATGCCTTCTTGAGCCTTTTCCAACTCCCTCTTTAGTTACTAGTGGGGCATCACAGTTTAAGTTTGTACTCTAAGCAGTTTCCCCTGGTCTAACGTCACTGACGTACATCTTGGTGTAGAATCGTTCGGCTACCTTTATTATCTCGTTCAAGTTGCGCGTAATGTTACCCTGCTCATATCTGAGTGCGTACATCTAGTCTTTGCCGATGGCTATCTTTCTCTTAGTCGCTTTTAATCTTTCCGCGTATTCCCAAGCCATATCCCGTAGGGGCCCAGGCCGACCACACCCCCTTCAAACAGCGACGTCACAGCGTGACGTCCCTTTCTCTTCGAGCTTCGAGAACTACTTCCAATATGGCCGTGCTCGCTTGCCGACCGCTCCTACGCCGTCGAGCGACAACGAGGTTGCCGAGAACCAAAAGCTCTGTATGCGATTTGTGTTACGAATGTGCTGTAGTGCATCAAGATGCCGCTTATCGTCATCTGTCCCGTGTGTGTCTTGCCGCGTCGTGGTTGGTACAGTCGGGGACTTAATTTTGCAGACCACGCGAGCGCATGGCAAAAGCCACCGATGCGCGCTCTGGAGGCCCGGCGCCTGTTGTCGAGACCGGCGCGGCGCGCATGCGCGTCCTGTTTTACTCGCAGGCACGCCGATTTTCTCGCTTCCTGCAGGGGTGCTGCAACGGTCACTCAAGCACCGCATAGCGACGCCTTTGTAGCATTCCTTTCTTCCAGATGGGGCCTGACGTGACAATTGCGAGGGCTTTGGCGCAAGTGCGGCTGGCGTCCTGATAAACACTTGCGTGTGATGTTTTATTTGTTTGTTTTGTGCTTTATCGTTTATAGACGATGATACTAGCGGCTTGCGAACGGCGTTCACGAATGAAGCTCGTACGAAGCACAGTCTCACGGTACCGCGCTACCGACGACGAAATGCCAGCTATATGAATAGCGAACCTTTATTCACCTTGCTTATTGCGTAATTTGGCCACTGAACATATATTCCAGCTAGCTCTCCGCTGCCCATAAAGTAGGTGATTTGCAATTTCATAAAAGAAATTATTTTGATGTTTTTGCTTCCTACTTCATTACTTAAAAATGATAGAAATACGTACTCACATAAATTGTCTGTTCGCTCTGCCCGTCGCATCTGTAAAAATGGCACCTCGGGCTCACATTGAATGCCGTACAATTACTCGCTACTTTTGAGAAGCTGTTTTTCCAAGGCACCTTTGCCGGCTTACTAATAGACCAAGAGATGCTGTTAGCCGAGGAATTCATTCCTAAGGGGGTGAATTGCTTCAAGGCGGGAGCAATTCTTCAAGGTCGGCTTGCATTGATTGATTATGAGGTTTTAACGCTCCGATGCTACAAAGCCGATAAGGTGCATCGTAGTTGAAAGCTCCGGATTAATTTTGATTAGCTGGAATGTGTAAC
Source organism: Haemaphysalis longicornis (assembly GCF_048455015.1). NCBI lineage: Eukaryota > Metazoa > Arthropoda > Arachnida > Ixodida > Ixodidae > Haemaphysalis > Haemaphysalis longicornis. Next base: position 158,550,628 of record NW_027526203.1, on the reverse strand, counting down.
ATGCGCCGAAATCCCGAACACACTTGAGCATTTTCTCTTTTCGCCTCCATCAGAAAAGAGCCACCTTGCAGATGCCCAGCGGAGCGGAAGGACAAGGTCAGCAAGAAAACAGGAGGACAAGCTGATTGTTGATTGTTTTTCAGTGGTTAAGCACCCGTTCATTAGCGACAAAACATTCCAAAGGCCCTAAGTAGCAATTAATATAACGGCAAAAAGTAGCGTCGACGGGAACCCGAGGTGCCGTTTTGAAGAATGCCGACGCGCCGAACGAACAGACAATACATATGGGTATGTCTTACAATCATTTTTTAGTAAGGAAGTGGACATTAAAATAAAACAGAGGGTTTTTTTATCAAACATGCAAATCGCCTACTTTATGGGCAGCGGACATCGAGCTGGAATATATGTTCAGAGGTCAAATTACACAATAAACAAGGTGAATATAAAGGTTCGCTATTCATATAGCTGGCATTTCGTCGTCGGTAGCGCGATACCGTGAGACTGTGCTTCGTGCGAGCTTCATTCGGGCCGCCGTTCGCAAGCCGCTAGTATCATCGTCTATAAACGATAAAGCACAAAACAAACAAATAAAACATCACACGCAAGTGTTTATCAGGACGCCAGCCGCACTTGCGCCAAAGCCCTCGCAATTGTCACGTCAGTCCCCATCTGGAAGAAAGGAATGCTACAAAGGCGTCGCTATGCGGTGCTTGAGTGACCGTTGCAGCACCCCTGCAGGAAGCGAGAAAATCGGCGTGCCTGCGAGTAAAACAGGACGCGCATGCGCGCCGCGCCGGTCTCGACAACAGGCGCCGGGCCTCCAGAGCGCGCATCGGTGGCTTTTGCCACGCGCTCGCGTGGTCTGCAAAATTAAGTCCCCGACTGTACATACGTGAGGAAATCGTGGTGGCTGTTTTTACGCGGAACGTCGTCACCGAACTCGATCTGAGAAGGGCGAAGCGTCGAAGCTGCATCTGTTGCTGGTGTGATTGTGGAAATTGTGTCGGTGTAACGCAACCTGTGTGAAGAAATAATACGATTTGCTTTCGTCTACGGCAGTAGCGGTGACAAGTTGCAAGCGTTTTCGTTCGTTGATGTGAGTGTAGGCTGCGCCCGATGTTGAGCGCAGGCCTACGTCGTGTCCGTCTGGCCCGACGCGGATTGACCAAACGTGTGTGGCGTGTTTTTTGGCCGAATACGGCCGCTCGTACAGCCTTACACGTTATTAAGACGATTGAAAAATCTTACAATGTAAGGTATCTTTCCTTTCTAATTCGCGCATTGATTTAGCTTGCCGCGGTACGAACGAAGCAGCGGCGTGGCGTTTTTTTTTTTCGTGGCATAAATAGGTATCAAGAATTATTGCAGAGACTCGCGAAGAATTAAACGTTCGTGCACAATTATCCGAGACTGGGTAGCTTTACAAAAATCTGTATCAACCTGCCTTCCTGCGAGAGACGGGTGCCTATGGCGTTCTGTTTATACCAATGGGCACATTATCGCACATTCAAAAGTATGAACGAGTGCGAGTATTGTTGAGGTAATCAAATGTGGTGGCGTTTCATTATTTGACTGTCATAAACACCGAAACTGTATGATTGCTGGATTTTGAACCACGCCGTTAAGGAAGCCGGATGGAAGTCTGTGGCCGCGCGACATGGCCACGTATTTTTTTACACATTGCCAAAAATACACATGCGCGCAGCTTTTTATTAAGCCTGCTAAGCTTATGGTGCGTATGTTCTTATCGCTACACAAAGTGGCATCAGAGAAACTGCTTATGCCTGAAATGAGGCTGCGTATATTGCGTGCAGTGTGGAATTTCCCAGAAGTGTCGTGAACTGTTAAAGTTGTTTTGGAATAGCTGAATGCGTTTCGTAGGAATGAACCTACAGTTTATCTTCCCTTTATCTTCATGCAAAGTTTTTGTGATGGGCTTTATGAGTTATAAAAATTTGTCGATTGCAGCTGTGTTTCATAGTGATGGCTGTAGTTTAATGATTGCATTCTGGTACTTGTGCAGTTTAAGTTTCAACAAAGGAGTTACATAGTGTATTGACAGACATTCAGATTTCCAGTGTCTCTGTCATGATAGACTGTTGTTATTATACAGAGTGGAGGACATGTTTGAACGTTTTCCCATGGAGCATATTTTAATTTACATTCAACACCGCTTCCCACATTTAGATGTTTTTATTGTTCCAGCAACTGTGACAAAAGTTGGAGAGCCTTCAAACAGTGTCTCAAGCTGGTTCAGGTTGAAAAGCTGCAGTAATAATTGCTAACACTTGTGTATCTGGGAGAAATGGGGTATATCACCCCTTCAGAATGCTATGTTCATACTTTTCAAGCATGCACTGTTGCTTCTAGTTATACAGCTGCAACAATAATAGAAAACAGCGATGCGTAATATCAAAATGGTTTAACTTCAGGCCTCCAGAGTGTCATGTCGCTGCTTTTTGAGCACAGTGTTGCTTCCGGCTGTTTCAGACGCAGTAAAAATTGGAAAAACTTGCTCAGCAGGTCGCAATGATTTTACGTCACTTCTTCAATATGATATGTAACTCCTTTGCAAGGTTGAACTGTTGCTTCTGACTAGAAAGCTATGGTAAGAAGTGAAAACTCTAATGAAATACGTTGGAATGTGTTTATGTCAGGCCTTCAAGCTGTGATGTCGCTGCTTTTTACGCACACATTGTAGCTTCTAGCCATGAAGTTGCGGTGAGAGTTGAAAACACTTACATAGTACGTTAGAATAAATTCATGCCACACTTTCAGGCTATGAAGTCGCTGCTTCTTTCAGACACACATTGTAGTTTCTGGCCATGAAGTTGTGGTGAGAGTTGAAGATGCTTATGTAATACGTTAGAATGAATTCATGCCACACCTTCATGCTGTGAAGTCACTGCTTTTCACGTACGCACACTGTTGCTTTTTGGATTTAAAGCTGCATTAGGCATTGAAAACACTGCTGCAGCAAATCAAAATGGATTCGTCAGTCTTCCAGGGTGCCACTTTGCCGCTGCTGGCTGGAAAGTGTGGTAAGAATAGAAAGTGCTTTTGCAGCAGCCCATGACACCTTGACAAGAGGCAGTGAGAATTAAATATTTCTTCTCCCTGATCCAGTTCGGTGCTCTGATTGGTTGCAGAAGTGGACAAATGCTTGCATGGAGATGTCGGCACATTTTTAAATAAGTCACTTAGATCTCATGTTCATACTCATATTATTGGGCCTGTTGAGTGTAGTTGTCTAAATAGGTGCAGTAAGAATTGAATACACTTGTATAGCCGTTCATTCAAGTTTCGTATGGGGCAGTCAGTGTTCAAAGTCACTATTTGGTGTACATAGGGGAAGATTATTGGCTTCGGGAAGATTATCAGAAGCAAAAATGCTTCCACAAAAGCTCGAAATGACTGCAAAGGAACAACACGTTGAACCGAATATTTTCTTGAACCGAAAATATTCGATTCAACTTGAATATTTTCGTTGAACCGAATAGCCTCATCAGCAATAAAAGTATCTTCACGGTAGGCTGCTGCATCAGTGTAAAGCCAATGAAAGATCAATGTAGCACAACTTGGAAAGTATAACTTCGGAAGGATGCGTTTGTAGGTCACTATTCATTTTTTCGATAAAAGCTCGCAACAGTAATTTTTTAGGCGGCTGCTAGTGTTTAATGGTGTTTTTCTATCAATTTTCACCGCCAGTCAGGGTTCTCTGCCGCATCATTCCACTGTAAACTGCGGGGTGGTGATATGACACTAAAGAAACGGCAGCAGCTGTTTTATTACATCGGCGTGAAACACCTCGGAGATCGTCCCCTGGATTGAAAGCATGACACCGTATACTGTCAATCTAACCAACTGACGTAGAGCGTCTTGCCACTTGCGTGTCTCGTGAAGTAGCAATGATTAGACTTGTAACGTTTCACCTCCCGCGGTTTTCCCATCTCGCGCGGTGTTGTCGTCTCGTTTAAGCGGAATAAAATAACGCTTGTTTCTTCGCACGTACAGCTGATTTTGCAAGGCAGGACACCTTATGCGGCATCGCAACCTCCATCGTTGCGTGCGTCGCCGCGATAGGTGTTTGCAGGGCGTCATTACGTTCGAAACGGTCGCATAGAACAATACGTGGCCCGTTGATATCGCGGCCGATTTCTGAGAGACACCGATGAATTTTCGCCGCTGGTTTCCTTTTCACCCTGGGCTTACACAGTCCGTGCACTGCATCCAGCCATTGCGGCGACGAACCGCCCCTTTCTTCCACCCTGCGTTTACGACGATTGATTTAACGGTGATGATGGCTGTGGAAGTTATTGTACCAACTACATTTCTTGACAATGAGTGCACACGCAAAGTGAAGAAATATTCGCACTGTGAGGAGCCCGACTAAATATAACGACGACCATTATGTTGATAATTTTTCAGTTTTCAATGAGGACGGTCTTTTCTTTTTCCCGTGAAAATCATTCATTCTTCGGAATGAAACATGTATAAACGACTTCATAATCAGATGGTTATACTGTCAGCCGCTCATATTAGTAATAATGGGTATAAACAGGTGCAATATAACGAACTATTTTTTCTAACCGCGCAGAGTCAGGTAGCGGCCACACAACGCTTGTGGTCATCAACTATAGAATATATTCTAGGCACTATAGTGCCGTGTAGCAACAGCAGTGCGTCGAGCGCGTTCGAAACCTCGATCGCGATTCACTTCCAATTGCGATTGAAAGTGCCCGTGTCGGCGCGTTGCCGCCGAACGACGCCGACGCTCGCGCGACGCGTGATTTCGCGTCCATGTGGTTAGGACTTTAACCTTTTCGTACCTATACGTTCCGAAAAGCACTCTCATTAAAGTAAAGACAAAATTTGTTTTGGTCTTTTGTGGTCGCGCTGCTTCGTGGCGGTCGATGGTTTCGCTCCGTGCGGGAGCATGACGTACGCGCTGGGAAGCTTCAAGCACGAAGTTTACCTTTGCATACCTGTTCTCGCTTCTCACTCTCCGCACTCTCTTGCGAGCCTGCAGACGCTCGTCTTCCATCCTGTTCCTAGTTAAGCTAGCGCTGGGCGCGTTGCTCAAGTGTGCGTGCAGGCGGACGCTTTTTCACGTACATGTGGTCATTGTTTACGTTTCTGAAAGCGAACACTCGATCATTACAGTGAAGACGAAAATGTTTTTTTGATCTTGGGTGGTCTTTTGGATTCCGTACCGAAGCGCAGAACGTTTGCTCCCAATCGGTCGAAAGCACATACGTCGGTCACTCATCTGCTGTTAACATCAGCGAGCGTGTTGATCCGTTTTTATAATTGTGTCATTACCGTCAAATATAAACAGAGTAAGATAGGATGATGAACGAAGACGCACTTAGCACAACTTTACTTGCTACTTGATTTAACCTTGATATGTACCGACTGCAGCTTCATAGGTATTCAAAGTCTGAGCAAATCAAATTGAGGGGCTGCCTTAATTGATACCGTTGAACGTCACGTGTAGGTTAAACGGCAAGGCACACTGGACCCCTTTGTTTAGCTGGAAAAAGGAAAGAAAAGCCGGTGAAACAAAAAAAAAACGAGGTTTCGCCAAGATTCGAACCATGGACTTTCAAAACAAAACGCCAGCACACAAGCGCGCAACCGCTCGACCACGCCAGGAGAACAGGCGGGCGCCAAGAATTTGGTACCCTAACAGAGGCTGCCAACGAATATTGTCGAGTGATTTGCTTTGGTCATGTTTGAGAGATTTGAGCCGTGGTAACGCTTGTTTCTCACGCACCCATCTTGGATCCGAGGGAAGTTATGCTATTACCACAAGCGATGTAACCACAGCCCCCTTATTTGAGTCAAGATAAGCCATCGCAAAACCTCGGTCTTCCCTACGCAAGCCACGGTAGCAACGAATGGAATGGCATGCGCCACTAGCATTCTGGCGTTGATAAGGCTTGGTCGTCACGCACCAATCTTGCAGCCAAGCCCCATCATGCTAATACTACAAGCGACGTAGCCAGAGCTCCCTTATTTAACTAAAAAAAAGCTAACGCAAATACCCGTTCTCCCCGATGAAAACCAAACAAGCCACAAATGAATGAGCGCTTTCGAACAGAAATAGCTTGCAATTTGTCTCAAGGAAGCCGATAACCGCAAGTTAAAAAGAAATTGATTCTCTTCTGCTGAAAGGAATGACCCCAAAGCACGAGAAGGACGTGAAACCCGACCGCTGCTGCCAGCTTTCCGCTGCTTCCTCGCGCGCGTCGAAGACGATATATGGCTAGCGTAGACATTCGGCGTTGCTCGCTCGTCAGCTCGCGTCGCCACACGAGAAAAGGCCGAAAGTACGCTGCATGTGGTTGGGCCTTTAACTTCTACTAAATGTGCGTCAGCTCCCCAGCGCCGCAGCCCCAGCTTCGCGCATGGAGCGAAGCCATTGGCCGCCGCCCAAAACGAGAAAAAAAAAAAAGAAAAAAAAATCCACGGCGCATGAAGGCGTGCTCGAAGAGAAAGTGACGTCATGCTGTGACGTCGCTGTTTGAAGGGGGTGTGGTCGGCCTGGGCCCCTACGGGATATGGCTTGGGAATACGCGCCCCGGCCCGCTTTGTGAAGCCCGAGCCCGGCCCGGACCCGTGACAGCGAGCCCGGGCCCGGCCCGGGCCCGGGCCTTCATAAGTGAACCTAGCCCGGGCCCGGCCCGGGCCCGCCGTCTCAAGCCCAGGCCCGGCCCGGGCCCGGTCATTTATTTTTGAGCCTAGGAAGGGCCCGCGTGTGTGTGACCAGGCCCGGTCTTAGACGCTGAAGAAAATTTGTTTATTATATTTGGACCAGTGTTTTCGTAGTGGGAAATCAGACGGAGCATCTAGTCTGTACAAGCACGTACTGAATTGAAACGCAAAAAATAAGGGTTTAAAAGTGTACGTAGTTTAGCTTACACCGTCTGCAGTTCACGCCACATCGGCGTAATAATAGCTCGTATTCTTAAACGAGAGGCACCATCACCTTTAATGACCAGACTCTTGGCAATTTCACGTGATTGTCAAGGTCACAAGTTGGTATTGCTGAGATTTCTTGCTCCCCATTTGAATCCACGAGTACGTGCGTGCGTTGAAATATTTTCTCTGCAGCGGTTGTTAAGCGGTGGCGCTCCTCTGGCACGCGAGTTTGATTTCCAGCCATGGCAGCCGCACTTAGATTGGTTCGACATCGTAAAACATACGTACATAGACATAGGTGTACAGCTCCAGGGTGTCTTAATTCCTTCCCCGCTAGGGCATTCCTTGTAACCTTATCTTTGATACGTTATACACCCAAATATAAAACGTGTATGCAGTACATGAAATGTGTATAAAATTACAGTATAGTGATTATCAGACCTATCAAAACATGTTTTTAAAACAATGTGTACAACTTACATCAAGAAGCCCGTAAAAGTAAACTCAGAATATTCAATTTTATGCTCTTTTCTACACTTCACGTCGGAACTATTAATAGCCGGGTCTATGAATTCAAGCCCGAGCCCAGCCCGGGCCCATGGCGCCGAGCCCGAGCCCGGCCCGGGCTCGTGGCACTGAGCCCGGGCCCGGCCCGGGCCCGCCAATAATCGACTTCGGGCGGCCCGGCCCGGCCCGCGGGCCGGGTCTTCGTTTCCTTAGTTAGTTTTCAAGTTTTTTCCCCACATATTGCCTCTCCCACAGCTGCTGCTGATTCACTGAGTGCCGATGTTAGGTTGTCATTTAGCCTGTCGACACTAAGCTCGTTCTCCTCGTTCAGACGAGAGAATTTTTTGTGAAGAGTTATTTTAAACTTCTGCGATCTGCCCACTATAGGCTACAACGACAGAAATACCCACCTCCTCACCATACTCTCTCCAGGACCGACGCAGTTACACTACGCAAGCTGCAGACAAACACCTTCCCCCACAATACACTGTACCACGCCATGTTCCCTACCCAATACCCAGCCACGTGTCACTTTTGTCCAAACATGGGAACTCTCTACCACATTACCGTAGAATGCCCCAACACCCCTACCCAACCGCCACTCCCCAACATCACCACACAGCAGTGGGTGGAGTTGCTGGCCAGCTCCGACCCCTCTACCCAGCGCATGCTGGTAGAGAGGGCAACGCGAGCAGGTCACCTCCAAGGCATCCTGGACTGAGAACGCCTCTCACCGGGCGGGCGCCCTAACATCGCGCTTGCTGTTTTGAATAAAGTTTATTCAATCAATCAATCAATCTGCGATCTGGCTCTGACTGACTCCACGCGGGGTATCTTACTTTTCACGAGTTTTCTTCTTTCGCTTCTGCGATTCAGGCTAAGCTTGCTTCTGGCCATCCTGTGATCACTGCTCCGAATGTTACTTAGCACCTCTACGCCTTGCACGATACCCGCGTTGTCACTTAAAATGAAGTCAATTTCGTTTTTGGTTGTACCATCCGGACTTTTTCATGTCCATTTCATATTCTTTCGCTTCTAGAAAAATGTGCTAATCAACTTCAGGTTATTTCTCTCTGCAAATACCACCAGTGTATCTCCTCGACTGTTGCGGTTGTCTATTCCGAAGTTTCCAACTAACCTTTCCCCCATTTGCTTTTTACCGACCCTTGCGTTAAAGTCGCCTATCACAATCGTGAACTGCGTTGTGGCCTTCTTCATTGCTGATTCGGCATCCTCGTAGAAGCTGTCTACGGCTTCATCATGGTAGCTGGTTTTTGGCGCATAGGCGTGTACCATCTTTAACCTATATCGCTTGTTTAGCGTGGTCACGACTGCCACGACTCTCTCGTTAATTCTGAAAAACTCCTCCACATTTCCTGCTATTTCTCTGTGGATTAAATATCCCACCCCGGGTTCTTTCTTCTCTTGGAGTCCACTGTAGCACAGAATGTGCCCGCTAGTGAGATCCATGAAGCCTTCTCCTGTCCTTCTAACTTCTCTTAACCCTATAATACCCCACTTAATGTCCGGTAACTCCTCTAGTAGTACAGCTAAGCTTCTCTCACTACACAAGAGACAAGGTGAGTACGTCGAACGTTACCAGAGTCAATTTCCAGAGGCCACCTGCCCGGACCCAGAGATAGTTAGCACCCTCTGCTGTATCGCTGTTCTGACCGCGGCCGTGGTCAGGTGCTCAGCAGCCTTGGGGAGTGAGGGCCGAGAGTTGAGTTGGTTAGTCATAGGAGGTGGCGGTCAACTACTACACCAGGGTGGCCAGATCCTTCTCTGGTGAGGAAGTGCTGTTTATGTCCCTAGGAGCCTTCCTGGCGTGGTTGAGCCTTTCTAGTGTAGCCCGTTGGGTATCTAGGATTTCACGTGAATCCCGGTAAATCACGCAATGCGGATAAATCACAGTAATTCAACGTAAATAACGCGAACTTTCATTGCGATGTCATGGGCGATTGCTAAACTTTCAAAGTTTATGCTTACACACTTGCTCTGGAGTCAATGTCAGTGGCGTACGCAGGATTTAGGTTCGGAAAGGGGGGGGGGGGGGGGGCGGACCGGGCACAGAAAAAAAATAAAAATAATAATAAACAGAAATTTGGAAACGTGAAAATTAAAAATTATATCGCGATTCAGACGCACTTCTCTTCGCATAGTAGCCGCCTTCGACATAACCCTCTGGTTATTTTCTTTTTGTGTGTTTACGCAGTGGCATTGATAATTTGAAATTCCTTATCGGGATGGAGGCATACGTCGAAGTCGCGTACCCACGACGCATTCCCTGTGACGGAAGATGGAGGACAGGTAATCTTTAGTTGATGACACAGAGCAGAGCCATTATCATTATCAATTCCACTCTGGTTAACATAAAGCGGAACAGATTCGATACGTCACAAAGGATAGCTTTGAAGGCGAGTATTTATCTGATCGCAATACCGAAGTGGAGAAATTTCTGAACGATGCGGTAGTGAACAATCGCGGCACTGGACTGCGCCGAAACATCACTATACTCAGGTACAACTTAAGAACGGAAACGGATCCGTTGCCGCTGTGCTTCATCACCGCAGCCGGATGTTACTCCTCGCGGCGCAATTACTCCGCGCGGCGAACTGAAAAGATTTTGAACATAGTTTGACTTAATATGCCTATAAAATACTCCGGCGACGAAAAAAACTACATGAGAAAGGGCAGACGACATCACGCATTCATAGCAATCTCCTTTACGCGTGTGCCCGTTGACATCCGGGTCCGTCGCTTATGCGAAGTGATACCGTACATCAACTATTGCCGTTCTTAACTTGTTTCCGAGTATAGTGTTGCGTTGCACATGAACGACGTCAATACATGGAGTCAAACGCAGCAATAATGAGCGTAAACGCAGATATTACCTTCGCTCAAACACCTGTTCCCCCACGGCGCGATAACTGCATGATTCTTTTTTTTTTCATTACTGCATCATTTTTTGCCCCGATCCGACGTAATCGTTATAAAATGAAGGAACAGTTCACGCCGTTACGTCAAAGGTTGAGTACAGTTGCTGTAGTGAAAAATGCGCAGAAATATTCCCAGCTCATTTCGGTGACTGCTAGTCGGAGTCCAAGGCAAAACATTGTTGGAGCGAAGCATAAAAGGTAGGTAGTAAGTGAGGGGGTCTAGAGAGGAGAGAGGGAAGGAGAAACAAAGCCGGCAAAGACCCAAACGTGCCAGCGGCGTGGATGGCTCTATATATACACGAGACGTGACGTCGCCGCGACTGTGGAACTAACGCGAGCGGAGTGTCGGTACGCAGGAGCGGGGCTGCAGCATATGCGGGTACATAACGCTCCCATAATTTCTTTTTCCTAACACCAGTTTCCTCCCGAAAAGACGAACATGCTGTATCGACCGATATGGACGAAATGCTACCAAATAAAGTGTTGAATAACTCTGCGTATGCACGAGGAATTCTAAACGAAGTTTAAAACCCTACGAAGTTGAAACGTTCGGATACCGAAATACAAGTATTTCACAGAGAAATACTACCAGCTGCATTTTGTAGTCTAACGAAATAAAAAAGCTCTTCAAGAAACAAATCGACAGTCGTTTACTTTGCGTAATACGCTGTCTTTTGTAAAGTTTTCATGTGCTTGGTTGCGAAACCAAGCCACCACCATTGAACAAGACATTTGTACAACGAAAACTAATCAAAGGAAAGACGGATTTCACCGACGAACGCAATAAATCATAGTTCTGATTGCCAGTTTACAATGCACGCCGCACAAGATTATAAAATATTTTTCTCTCCTTGCGCCAAGACAATATAAGAGAAAAAGACAGAAATGCCTACCGGATCCGTGTGGGTTTCTGTTCCCACCAGTTTGGGGTGATCCACTGATGCTTTCCCTCTGCTTTCCAGCACTTCCGACAACTTTTCCTTGTCAGCAGCTGCCTTTTCCGCTTTAGAAGCCGACTTCTTTCTCTCCGTTCCCCGCCGCAACCACACACTGAAAAATGTTATTTTGCTTGACACGGTAGCCAATTGCCACAGCTATCTCTGGCTGTGTTGCGATCTCTTAACAGTGGCTCCTATGCCAAGTCGTGTGGCCGCTGTTGAGCACCTTCTAGCCTGTCTCTTGACGGCGTCGTTGGTCCTGAGTTGGAGAAAAGGGGAGCGAAGGAAGAGACATTATGTACAGAAATTTACATAGTTTGAGACTGAGTGAACAGAGCAGCGCGCTTCTGCGCGCGAGAGATTGAATAAGCAAGTTGGATCCGCCCCCTTTCACCCTTTTTCTCCGCTGTGTTCCGAAACACTCCAATCAAAAAAATCCATTGCGCTGAAATTGTCCCACACTCAAAGACAGCGGGCAGGTTTCCCTCTCACACACGTGGACATCATGTTGGCTACGGACAGGAAATCTGCGTAAGGTCGAAACCCTTCGGACCACCGAGGCTGAAGCGTCAGGAGGATGCCTGGGACCCCCTCTGGTAATCCGTAGTTGGGCGGCTCATCGAAGAGCGCCGTCTCGGACACCCCGCAAAGGTTCCCACAATGAGCGGCACACCACCTAAGGAGACAGGAACCCTTACCCTGCCACTGATAGGGACACACCCCGCGACGCCTTCGTCTCCACCTCCGCTAAACGTTATCGGTCATTACGGCAGCCTTCTTATGTGGGCGCTTGGGTGGCCGCGAAGTCGCCGAAAGCGGTTTATGTCCAATAGCAGCATGGGTCGCCGCCGCGTAATTGTGTATACGCCGGGTCGTATCCCGTCGATGAGGATGGACACCAGGACGACGGAAGGCTTGGGTGGTCGAATCCGATAATATCGAGGACGGAATTTTGCAACACCCCACGGCGATCTTAACACAGGGCTATTCATGCGCCGGGGCGTCTACACGAATCGGGAGACTCAGATGAACGAAGTACAGCCCCTTACTGCGAGTGGTCAAACGTGGAGAGGTCGAACGTCGACCTTTCCACTCGCAATACACTCTTAAGTGCAGGATGGGGGCTGGTTAAATAGGCACGAGAGAGGAGAAAGATGCTAGCAAAAACAGTCATTCACCAAGCAACACAAACGCAGCTTGGAGGCCGGAGGCTGTTAACAAATCCGTCGCCGGGGTCCATCTAACAGAGGTTCCATGGAGAGACGCGCGGCCCGCGGCTTCCCTTTGTCTGGAACGGTTGCTGGAAGACCCGCGGTGTCGGCGCGCTGGTTTAAAGTCACCACCAAACAAAACAAATGGCTCAGCTACAGCGCACAGGTGTGAGCTCGGCACCCGCCAGCATGCCCCTGCCCCGTGGACGGTGAAACCGAACCCCATTGAACCGCGGGTCTCTCCACTCAGGAAAGCGAGCTGCGAGCCAAATGGACCGAAGTAAAGGAGTCCAGATTTGTTGCCCTTAGGCTGCTGCATTCATTATCACACATCCCCATTCCTTTCGTCGAAAGTACGAGCGCGGAAGTGACAAGAGATCTCAGGCCGCGAAATCCTCCTCAACACGTGCGGCTAAACGGATTTCTGTGGATGGGAAGCGCTGTGAAATGAGGCGTTGCCGGTGAACAAAATGAGCAAAATTTAGTTTGCAGTGGTTCCTCCGGCGCCGCATGATGCGTGGCTGTTTCTGCGCCGGAACAGCCGAAACAAAAGGGAAAGAAAGAAGGGCATGAGCTAGTGCATAAAAATGACGAGCTATTCGACTCTGTGAAGGTGGATGCGCAGAGAAGCTTTTTAGCACAAGACACACGTAAACGTCACAGTTTTTGTGTCACAGAATAAATATAAAAGACATGAACAACGACGAGAGGAGGGAAGCCAACTTCAAAATGGAGAATACGTTTGTATAATGAAGGTTTATATAATGAGGATCCAGCCTTAAAAAATTACCCCCATCCCAAAAAATTTCGGGGCCGGGGGCCGCGGCCCATGAAATGGCGCGACGAATGAAATGCGTTTTTCGATTGGTAATTTCTCGGCCAATAAGGCATCTTTCCCCGCCGAATAACCACTGAGAGGGCTTCGGGGCAGTTTAACGTTCGTCTGAGCCCAACTTGCTAGTTGCCTTCCGTGTCCTGGGAGAAAAAGCGATCGCAAATGTCTGGTCGCCCTGCAGACCGCTAGTTCACCCTGCGAAAAAGTACTTCTCGTACCATGGTTTTGCTGTTTATGATAAAAGCTTCGGTAGATTTTATTTCTTTATTACCTAGAATAACTTCGGTTAGTCCTTTCCTGTTGTTAATTAACGGGCGGTCAAGAGTTTCATCATGTGCCGGCAGTTGCGATAAGCCTTTTTTTAACACTGTGCGCGCGAAATCACCAACAGTGACGCATGTTTGTGTCCTTCAAAAGCTGAAGTACCAGGCGTAAAATGTCTCTGCTTGTAATATAATGCCCGTTTCGGAATGTGGCGTCGTCCAAAGAGGCATGCGGGGGGGGGCTCTCCTACGATGTTCTTTAAATAAATCTGACCGCTCCGTCGCATGCTCTCGACAGCCTACGAAAAAAAAATGTCCGATGTCACCTGTCGCTGCAGACGTTGTACCCAGAGGGAATGAGATAAGGTTTAGCTTATGAAGCCACGCTGGTGTCCCGATGAATTCATCCAGATGCGGAAGAGTAATGATTCCTGTGTTCTTTTCATTCTTTTGGTAACACAGGGTTGGTTTTGTAGTGATAACCGATAGTAGTAGCATTCCTTTAATTAAGAATTCACGTTGAATAGAATTTTTTTTAACAAAAGCCAATAAACCACAACGCGCTAAAAAAACGATAGAGGCGGTATAAAAGGAAATAATGAAACAAAACATGTCGAAATGTCGGCACTTGTCGATCGACAAGGACAACCAGCAAAACAAAAAAATCCCGCCATCTCCACGAAGTGAATGATGATGAGAGGGGCGAAGCTAAAATGCTTATCGGTAAAACCGTGAAACATTTGTATAGGTCTTCTTGACGGCGCGCATCATCTGAATGAGTGAAGGACATCAGGCGCGTTCGTAGCCATGCTCGCGTCTCGCTTTGTAGCGCAGTGGGAATTGCGCCACGTACCTCTCGTCGCGGCCAGAGAGTCGTGGGATCGAAACTTGGCGCCGCCGCGCCAAGACACCACTCCTCGCTCGCAAAGCTTGAGACTTCCCACCTCTCCGTTGACATGCCCGTCGACGATGTCGATGTTTGTGGTGATTATGTAGGGCTTGTTTGGGACGATGAGAATCTCCATGGGTAAGTTGGCGAATTCGGTGTGTGACATTTTAGCCACCTTGGCCGTCGCCTTCTGCAGAGCGTCTTGTGTCGCGTACCCCCGGTACGTGTCTTGAGCTCGCAGGCGACGAACGACAACCTCTTCTACTTCCTCTCCTCCTTGTTGGGTAGCAACGAACGCGTTGAACGTTTTGACCTCTTCGGCCAATCTTTGTTTGGCCAATCCCTAGGGGGATCCTGCCGCAATCATCATCGTGGTGCCGTGCAGCAACGAGCAGCTACGAGGGACGGGACAGGGCCCGAGCAAGAGGAGATTCGCCTCTAAAACAGACAAAAAAGAGACGTGCCCTCTCCCAACAGATGGGGCGCGAGCAGCGCGAAGGTGTGAAAACGAATTGAACAAACATCTATTACCTTCATTATGGAAGCAGTGCAAGCGAAGAGAGGAGCGTGAAGGGCGGGAGGAGGAGAGAGGAGAGGGAGTTACTTGGCGGGGGTAGCAAGAGGCTATCGTCTTTCGGCGACATTTCCAGCGAAGCAGTGAGATACGCGCGGCCATTGTTTAAAGGCGAAAACCTTAAGTGCGCCATTGTGCGAAAAGCCATTGTTGTAGTAGTTGTTGATGCCAGGATGACGAGTAAGAGATGAAGAGATGTTGAAGAATAAATAAAACATTTTATTTCACCGGAATTGAACGCGGGTCTCCAAAGTAGGAGTGAAGTCTTACCACAGCGCTGCTTGACGACGCTGTTAGCGGCAGAACAAAAACTACACTCGCATAACCCGGCAAGGCAGACACTGTCATCATTGCCTCAACGTTTTATGCTGAATAGTGGCGATGAAACACAAAAAATTGAGACAAAGACGCCCCTTCGTTTCAGTTCTTATGTTCAGATTTGGCATTTTACAGCGAAGTTGGCGACATTTTGGTGGGATTTTTCGTGTGTGTCGTAGTCGTAGGTGTACTAGAGAGAATAATCTTTGCTGCATAACCAACTTTACTCCCACTTTATATTAACTCTCCTTTAAAACTCCTCAAATCCGCATTCAGGAAAAATAATCAGCACCAACTCAGGTATAAATGTATACTCGAGCCTCTATTTGCTCGACCTACTCGAGTTCAACCATTTTAAATAAAAGTGAATCCTTTGAAACAATGCAAACTTAACTATGTCCGTAGTAAAGGTTGCTGTTTGCATAGGGCAGGCAGCTTCATCATGCAGCCTGGCCCTGATTATTTTCAGCACACTAAGAAGGCTCTCTTTTTGCAGCGCGGCTTTACTGAAGCATTCAGTAAATAAGCTCTCGACCCGGTCGGCAAACACATTTACTAACATCTTGGAGAAAGCCGAACAAACCGATTTTCAGTGGTACGCCCCCTTCGTGCATACACCCTGGCACAGGGGAGTGATCTGCTATCGGCCAGGCTGTTCGGTTGTCAGGAAGAGTATATAATCATTTAAGGATTAGTACTGGAGTCAAAATTGCTGCCTTTCAGACCATAAGAACCACAAATACTTTTCGGCCAGTAATACGAGAGGACCACATGGCCCGCATAGCGGTGAAGGGAGGCTTTAAATAAATAAATAAATAAATAAATAAATAAATAAATAAATAAATAAATAAATAAATAAATAAATAAATAAATAAATAAATAAATAAATAAATAAATAAATAAATAAATAAATAAATAAATAAATAAATAAATAAATAAATAAATAAGGGAGGCTCGAATGACGAGGTTTTACGCATGCTTGAACCACTACTAAATAATATGCGGAGATTGATCTCTGGTCTGCAAAGCCAACCCGTCAGAATCGTTGTGCAGGTGCTCGATGCATTGGAGCCTCTCATTGAGATACTTCAGAGAGGTCTCATGGAGCAACAAACAAGCAATTATTTGAAAAGAGACTTCGCAATTCTTTTGTGATGCAGTGTAACGCAAGAGGACTACGAGGGAAGATGCCTGATTTTTGGCGGCGTATGTTTAAGTACCAATTTCCTGTTGTGATATGTGAGCTAAATATTTCTTCTCCGTTTCGTTGGCATACGCATGGTATACCCAGCAAAGTACTAATGTGCGTACGTCGGGACATACCCTACGTCAGATATACGATTTCCGCGCACGCCTCCAATGAATATATATGTGTGCCTCTAACGCACAAGCGTCAGGTCGTTTCGTTCATTGACGCTCACATTCCTCCCAGCGCGTACATTGACTGCACGCACCTGGATTATTGTTGCGCACACTTGCCCTTGTCCACCATCATAGTCGGTGATTTCAATGCCCACTACCCCCAGTGGGGCAGTGCCATAATAAACAAGAAAGGAACTGATCTGGCGGATTCTATACACAACAAAAACTTAATTCTTATAAATGAGGGTTCTCCTACCTTTCTTCGTAGACTCTCATACAGCAGCTGTTTGGGCCTAGCAGTGGCATCAAGGAGTCTATCGCCATCTGTCAGCTGGTGCCCTGATGTTGAATCACATGGAAATGGCCACATACCATTACCAACTTACATGCAACTTCAATGGTTCCGCCCTTCTGATGCCCCTAGGGTCCGTTGTACTGACTGGCTGAAGTTCACGCTAAATGTTGAGGAATCATCTGCAAATATTACACCGGCGTCAAATGTAGAAGACATTATATTGCCTGCAATGGGAGCCAGCACTCAAGCATGTCTGTACTTCCAACCATCAAACACCCGTTGATGCCTTGTACGAAAGACTACGTGCCATCCGACGCCGCGCAGAGAGGAAGTACAGAATCATCCAAGCTGCAGCTGATCTATCAGAATGTCGCTGCACCGAGCGGAAAATACGACGTCATTTAGAAAGACTGGGAAGAGAGCGTTGGTGGCGTTTTTGCTCGTCGTTAGATCCGTGCAAGCCCCTTTCAAGGATCTGGGTAGTGGTGCGAAGTCTTCAGTATCACCCGGAACAATTTAACCCATTTGCAACTTTGGCTCTCCCTCTTGGCCAAAGTGAAGTGGAAGTACCCGAGGCATACCGTAAAATGCTTGTTGATGCATCCCACGCCGTGGTCACCAGTGAAAGGCACACGCCGCAGACAACAGTCAACCGCCTCAACGTCCCTTTCACGATGCAAGAGCTTGATGCCGCTCTTTCATTCTCCCGCCATTCATCTACTCTAGGGCCTGATAGATTCCTGTACTGCGTTTAGCGAAGCCTTGGCAGCGAAGGCCGAAAAGATCTCCTACCATGGTTCAACGCAACGTGGACCTCTGTCTGTGTTCCAAGGCACTCAAATGCCGTCTGCTAGTTGCCTTACTGAAACCATAAAAATCTACTTTAGAGCTCCCTTCATACAAATCTATTGCATTGGCCAGCTGCATCGGAAAGGTGATGGAGAGAATGGTGCTGGCTCGACTGGAATGGCTTCTGGAGAAAAATAATATTTTCCAGATATTATGACAGGTTTTCGAAAGGGTAGATCCTCCATAGTCAGTGTCATCGGTCTCGTGTCATCTGTAGAGCAAGAAAGAAACCGTCGCCGAACTGTGGGTGCATTGTTTTTCTACATCAATGGCCCGTATGGCAATGTTGCTTACGATGCTATTATGGATGCTCCAGAAACCATGGGTGTGGACAGTCCACTCTACACGCGGATCTCGAGTTACCTCACTGGCTGCAGAATCTTCATGTTCACGGCTTCTGGCGAGACAGGGCGCCACCAGATCAGTCATGGTGTTCCGCATGGTGGAGTACTGAGCCTTACCCTGTTTAATATTGCACTCATCGGCCTCGTGGACGAAATGCCTGAAACTGTTAGGGTAACTGCGTACGCTGACGATATGTGCATCTGGGCTTCTGGAGTAACTTGACCACAGTTGCGAGCGTGTCTACACCGAGCTGCAACTATAACGTTTCGGTACTTGCGCCGACAAGGTCTGAGCTTGTCTTCAGCAAAATGCGCTGTTTTTCGCTTCACCATAAAGTCAGTGGTCCTATACCCTATCACTTGTGATGCCCTTTTAATACCGTACGTTACACGCCACAGATTTCTGGGCGTTGTTGTGGACCACGGGCTCTCATGGCCAAGACATATCCCGAAGCTAAAGACAATAGTTTCAAGCTTTCAACACGTTCTCCGTTTCGTGGCAGGAATGAGATGGGGCCCATCCGAGAGCGCCCTTCTGCAGTTATACCGAACTTTTTTTACTGCGAAGTAGTATATGTGTACCCCCCCCCCCCCCCCCCGTTTACATTACGGTGAAGCGGATTTACTCGGAGCCTCCCCCATGTTCCTCCTCGCCACCGCCGACCCGTATTTCCCAACTGTTATTCCCCTCTCCACCACCTATGCGTCTTTCACGAGTTTCCCGAACGGCTGATAACTGCGCTAGGAGCATCGGCAGACCCGCTAACGCGAACGGACGCAAAAACACCACAAAACCGCTACCCCAGAACCTGCAGCGCGATTTACTTGATTTAAAACACGATTTAGACAACACGCCATTTGAGCGCCAGTTTCTAAGTGTGCGACACACTCTGGTTCAATAACGACGTAATCAAAAACGGAAGCGCTATAGATTGTGATGGAAATGAGGTAGTGCTTCGGGTTCTGGCCAAACGATTCACGCAATGGACTTCCACCGTTGAATAGTTGATGGTGTTCAGAACCTGCGCGCATGGGATGGCCATGAGTTGTTCGCTCACTGGAGGAACAGAGTTCATTGCATGAACTAGGCATCGGACGCCGAAGGGAGAATCAGCGTCGTCGCAGAGAATCACAAACTGCCCAGGAACGGGAAATCATTGCAAAGTGCCGAATGTTGAACCGTCAAGGCGACGCACAAAGACACAACACCGACGATGCCGCAAGAATGCGCCGTTACCACACCGCCAGACAAGGCAACGCCTTGAAAGGTGTCCATTCAAAATTCAAACGCAATTTTTTGATTGCGATTTCCGCGTCAGTTTCGAACTTTGCGATACACTCTGGTTCGACAGCGACGTCCGAAAAATCGGAAACGTTAAAGATTCGGGCGGAAAGAAGACCGAACTTGGCGTTCTTCCCGCAAACATCCCGCCGAGAGCTTCCAATTTTAAAGAGTTCATGGTGTGCGGAACGTTCAAGGAGCAACTGCCAAAGAGTGTCATGCCCAAGTACTCGACCACCTTCGGCTACGTGTACCCGCCGCGCCCGTCTCATCTCCCTCGCCGGAACGCGGTAGAGGAGTGCCTGATCGCATCCCATTTGCCGTTTATGTGAATAAGGCGTCTCTCGCACGGCCGGGGTCAGTGCAGCATCTCAGGCCATATAGTGAACGTTCCCATCGATGTGCAAGGAACCCTGCAGTCCCTCCCTCATAATATATCACACAACAGCGCGGTGGGAGTTCACATCAAGCCCCGACTCATACACAAACCGACTTGCATGTCCGGAGTGGTCAAGTCCGGAGTGCATGGGTTGGGAGTCGAAAGAGGAGAGAGTGGGCTCGCACACGCAGCTATAGGTTTCAGGCCCTTACTAATGACATGCCTGTTGTGCTGGCGGGAGGTTCAAACTAGGACTTCAAATGGCCTAATGTGACCTGTACGATGTCCTCAGTGGTCGAGTTGACTGGGGTGGTGTATTACACAAATTTAAGATGCCTATAAGACGCGAGAGGGAACCAGACAGCCCCATGTTTGTCCTCTAGAATAAAGGTTGTGCTTTCAAGTTGCATTGATTGATTGATTGTGGGGTTAACGCGCCGACGCAACGCAGACGATGAGGCACGCCGTAGTGGAGGGCTTCGGATTAATTTTGACCACCTGGGGATCTTTAACGTGAGCCGAAATCTCGTACGCATGGGCATTTTTGCTTTTCGCCTGCATCAGAAAAGCGGCCGACGTGGCCGGGAATCGAAGCCGTCACCTCGTGCTCAGCTGCGCAACACCTTAGCCACTGAGCCTACGCGGCAGGTCAAGTTGCATTCAGCTAACTGCCTTAGAAGTATGCTCAATAGCAAATTACAAAAAAACGTGTTTTTGTTTCATTCAGTCCGTGGAGTGCGTCCAGCTTCGCATGCCACCCTTCTTCACAGAGTGGAAGGGCACTAGTTTTTTTTAGGGGGGTGGGGAGGGGGTAGGGGGGGTTGCGATCGTTATAGTTTGCAACTCATCTCCAAGTGGCCCACTTCATGCCTACGCACATTGGAAAGCATGGAAGCACGAGCTTCCATGCTTGGAAGCACGAGCATGAAAGCACGAGTACATCGCGGTGGGCCTGTGCCCACCGCGATGTACTTCTACTCTGGGTACGATTGCCGAGTCACGTGTCTAAACGATGGATGCACTCCTTTCGTGCGAACCACTCCGTGCCTACCTCCGCTGTCTGACGAGGCATGCACGCCATGCATAGTCGATTCTTCCCGCCACGTGTTTAAGAAGCATTTTTGCAGCAGCAGTTTCGTGTCATCAACGCATAATTCCCTCTGCTTACGGCCCAATTGTGGTTTCATAGAATCCTCTGTGCGGGCTATCAAGGCCGTCAATTTGCCTCTCCATCCCGGGAATTCTCATACAGCCTTGTTTGCGCTCAATGGCTCTCAAAAAGTAGACTTTAGCGTTGTTGACAAGCACATATGCCAGAACTACACATTTCTACACCTAGCAGCTGTGGTGATTCCAAGCCTGTGAGTAACCCGACACTTCACACTCGACCACACGGCAACCTCTACTGCTACAGAATTGGTAGCCATCCGGGAGGCAATTCGTTCAGTCTATTGGGAACAACCTCAAGCCTGTACACTGTTTTGTGACGCCAAGCCAGCACTCCAGGTCCTCAATGGGGTTATGAGGCAGGGACCTTATGGCTTCCTGTAGAGGTGGTGGAGCTGTGCTATTTTTGCGCCGCAGCAACGCCATGTTATAACGATTCAGTGGGCTCCAGGCCACTGTGGGTTCGAGGGCACCTTCGCTTCGCAAGACCAGACACGACCGCTCTCCTCACCGCTATTCTCCGCGATGCCATGACGAATTACTGGACCCACCCTGACCACCGGACAGAAGGCTCCTTCCACAGGAACAGGATTGCAGATTACGGATGTCCCCAGGGACTCAGCGAAGCTACTCGTCACTGTTCTATCGACTGGGACTCGGCGTAGCTTTTACTCATCGCTACCAACACCTCATCGGTGGTGCGAGTGACCCTGACTTTGAATCGTGTCACATACCAGAGACAATTGAACATGTACTGTGACTGCCCCAGCTACGAGCAACACCGTGGAACGATAGACACGTCGTTGGTCCGCTTAGACAATCGGGCGTTGTCTGAGGACGTCCTGCTGGGACCCTGGCCATACTCGCAGTGTTCAAACAAGGCCTTCAAGGCAGTTGCTGGCATTTTTAAAAAGCAGCGGCTTGGCAGCTAGGTTGTAGCCCAATCCCGTTGAGGAAAAATATTCAACATGTATAGGCATTTTGTATATAATTAGAATGGGAAATGAGGGGCTCGTTAAATTAACACAGAAATAAAGGTAGGCAGTAAAGAAAGTCTAGGAAAGCAAAGGGGAAAATGGTATAGGTCATTTAATTATCACTGAAAAAGATACAGTTCCTTGAAAGAAAGAAAGAAAACAATGAAGAAAGAAATGAATAAAGAAAGAAAGTGAAGAAGTACGTGTCCGCCGGGTGGTATTCGATCCTAAGACCTCCAGAATACGCGTCTGGTGCGATGACCACTACACTACCGGCGGGGCTGTGCTCCCCTCCCTTTCTCAGCTATTTATGTTAAGGTGATTCTTTCCTGTGTTTGAGGGTGCTAGCCCGCGCTACTCCAGCTACTCGGAGTGAAGGTGAAGAAAGAAAGTACGAGGAAAACATGCCCACCGGGTGGGATCCGAACCCACAAGCTCCAGAATAGCGTCTGTTACGATGACCACTACGGTACCGGTGGTGCTGTGCTCCCCTCCACTTTCTCGGGTATTTATGTTAAGGTAATTGCCTTCTGCGCTTTGGGGTGGGTGGTAACCAGCGCCACTCCGACTACCCGGTACGTATATATATATATATATATATATATATATATATATATATATATATATATATATATATATTCTGGCTAAAAAAATTCTTCATTAGCCAACCCTTAGTCTGTCTTAATTCACCGAGACCCCAATTCCCCATTTCTGATTCGCTACATGCATAGCGAAGGACTCTGTCCTGGCAGTCTTGGTGCCAAAAGTAGCTTAAGAGGGTTCAACGCTGGTCGACCACTCTCGAGATGTCGCAGACACTCGAGTCACGGCCCGGCGGTTAAAAAGAAGGTCACCTTCACCCCGAGTAGTCTGTGGGGCGCTGCCTACCACCCTCAAGTGCAGGAAACAAAAAAAATACCTTGACATAAATACCCAAGAAAGTGGTGGGGAAACAGCCCCGCCGGTAGCGTAGTGGTTATCGCACCAGACCGGTATTCTGGGGGTCGTGGGTTCGTATCCCACCTGGCAGGCATTTTTTCTGCACTTCCTTTCTTTCCAAATTCTTTATCTGTTTCAATGACCTACCACATCCTCCCCTTTGCTTTCCGAGGTTTTCTTGGCTGCCAAGTCTTATTGCTGTCTTACTTTCAACGAGCCCCTCATTTCCTATATATATATATATATATATATATATATATATTGAAGCGTGGTTTATTGGACCACTAACGAGCAGTTAGAGCTGCGGAGAAGCCGAGGTTCTACGTGCTAAGCAAGCAAGGTCCGACGCGATACAGGATCGGCCCGTGCGCCAAGCGCTTCTTCTGCCTTCTCGTCGTCGGGCGTGTACCACACCGAATATCCCCAACGGGGAATTGTCCTTGCATAGACAACTGTGCCAATTGCTGATATCGCGTCTATAATCAACGCTACAATATATATATATATATATATATATATATATATATATATATATATATATATATATATATATATATATATATATATATATATATATATTGTGAGCCGTTATTCGTGCGCTACCCCCTTTGGGACATTGACTGATACCAGAGTTACCTTGTGGTCACTAATACCATACCTCATCTTCCATCTCATCGGCTCGTGGACCTTCTCTTCACCTTCGGCTGAGTGTGTGTTCCGTGACGGCCGCTACGCCTATTAAACGTCCTGCAGCACCACTTCTAAGGTCCTTCAAGGTCCTTAGAAGTGGTTGAGGTGCTCGATGTGCTTCAGAGGTCACACATTTCTTCTTGTGTTCCATACTACTGCGTCATGGTGCCCTTCGTGTCCTCTTGAAGTTCTGTTGTTGAAGTTCTGCGTACGTCGAACACTGTTCATAAAACTACATCCTCCTATCACCCACAGACGAACTGGTTGACGGAACGATTTCATCGGACTCTCTCCGGTATGATTTCATTGTATATAAAACCTAATCACATCAACTGGGTCGCGATTCTCCCGTTCGTTACATTCGCCTATTTCACTTCAAAGAACAACCGGCTATTCTCCGTTTTTCCTTGTCTACAGCCGCGACCCACCATTCATGCTCGACGCTTCATTTTTATCAGCTCCTATACCAGGCTCAAGCGTGCACGCTCTCTGAGCAGTTTGTCTCACGCCTCAACCACTGCCGCCGAGTTGCCCGTCTGAATGCAGAAACCAGCCAACAGGATCGAAAGGATCGCTACGACGCCACTCGCCGTGCTGTTGGGTTCCGGCCTGGCGACGAGGTACTACTTTGGACTCCCATACGTAGGCCAGGATTATCAGAGGAATTTTTGCCCCGCTTCACATGTCTCTATAAAGTGCTTCAAGAAACCTCCCTTCTCCAACACTTGCGCCCGGGCGGCCACCTCGTCCGGAGGGGGAAAGAGAGTGAGCAGTTAGTCTTGCGCTTCCCTTTGGGATATTGATTGCCACTAGAGTTACCCAGCGGTCACTATCCCATACCTCATCTTCCTCTGATAGTTGTCTTGATCATCATCGCCCATCTCATCGGTTCGTGGTCCTTCTCTTCAACTTCGGCTGGGTGTGTGTTCCGGGACGGCCGCTACGCCTAATAAAAGTCGTGCAGCACCGGTCCTTCAAAGTCATTCTGAATGTATATATATATAAATATATATACATATATATATATATATATATATATATATATATATATAGTTGAGACAATAGTAGACGCACGATTAAAAACAAAAACAGTGGTTTACTGACGTTTCGACTGGAGGACCAGTCTTCATCTTGAGTAACTTGGTTACTCAAGTTGGTAACTCTTGAGAAACTTGTTTACTCAAGATAAAGACTGGTCCTCCAGACGAAACGTCAGTAAACCACTGTTTTTGATTTTAATCGTGCGTCTACCATTTTCTCAACTATTTCTTCTGGCTCCTCGAGAAGTTTCTTTCACTGCCTATATATATATATATATATATATATATATATATATATATATATATATATATATATATATATATATATATATATATATATAGGGTTTGGAAATGAGGGGCTCGTTAGGAAATACAGAAAGAAATGCCGGCAGTCTACAACGCCAAAGAAGGCATAGGGGAAGGTTAGACTATTTTTTTACCGTTAGTGACGTTACATTATTATTAACTTTTATTAATTACGTGAGAAAGAAAGAAAGAAAAACACGCGCCCAGAGTGGGGACCGAACCCACGCCTTTCGATTAGATCTCGAATGCCTTAACAACTCGGCTATCTGGGTGACTGTGTTCCGCTTCACTTTCTGGGGTATTTATATTTACACTGTATCTGACGCTTGAGGGTGGTAGCCAGCGCCACTTCAGACTACACGGGGAGAAGGGGACCTTCTTTTTCAACCCCCTGGGCGTGACGCGAACGTCTACAGCCTGTCATGAGCGGTCAACTGGCGGGAAACCCTCTTATGCTACCTTGGCATCAAGGCTGCCAGAACCGAGGCCCTCGCTAAGCTTTCGCGCGATAATAGGGTTTGGAAATGAGGGGCTCGTTAGGAAATACAGAAAGAAATGCCGGCAGTCTACAACGCCAAAGATGGCATAGGGGAAGGTTAGACTATTTTTTTACCGTTAGTGACGTTACATTATTATTAACTTTTATTAATTACGTGAGAAAGAAAGAAAGAAAAACACGCGCCCAGAGTGGGGACCGAACCCACGCCTTTCGATTAGATCTCGAATGCCTTACCAACTCGGCTATCTGGGCGACTGTGTTCCGCGCCGCGTGTGTTCCGCGTGTTTTTCTTTCTTTCTTTCTCACGTAATTAATAAAAGTTAATAATAATGTAACGTCACTAACGGTAAAAAAATAGTCTAACCTTCCCCTATGCCTTCTTTGGCGTTGTAGACTGCCGGCATTTCTTTCTGTATTTCCTAACGAGCCCCTCATTTCCAAACCCTATTATCGCGCGAAAGCTTAGCGAGGGCCTCGGTTCTGGCAGCCTTGATGCCAAGGTAGCATAAGAGGGTTTCCCGCCAGTTGACCGCTCATGACAGGCTGTAGACGTTCGCGTCACGCCCAGGGGGTTGAAAAAGAAGGTCCCCTTCTCCCCGTGTAGTCTGAAGTGGCGCTGGCTACCACCCTCAAGCGTCAGATACAGTGTAAATATAAATACCCCAGAAAGTGAAGCGGAACACAGTCGCCCAGATAGCCGAGTTGGTAAGGCATTCGAGATCTAATCGAAAGGCGTGGGTTCGGTCCCCACTCTGGGCGCGTGTTTTTCTTTCTTTCTTTCTCACGTAATTAATAAAAGTTAATAATAATGTAACGTCACTAACGGTAAAAAAATAGTCTAACCTTCCCCTATGCCTTCTTTGGCGTTGTAGACTGCCGGCATTTCTTTCTGTATATATATATATATATATATATATATATATATATATATATATAAATATATATATATATATGTATATATATATATATATATATATGTATAGCGAATCAGAAATGGGAAATGAGGGGCTCAGTGAATTAAGACAGAATAAGGGTTGGCAGTCAAGAAAACCTCGGAGAGCAAAGGGGGAATGCGTTACGTTATAGAAAGAAAAGAAGAATTTTTTGAGTCAGAAAGAAAGTGGTAAACCAATGCCTGCCGGATGGGATCCTACCCGGCGGGCATCCACCAGGCGGGCATTTTTTCACCACTTTCTTTCTGACTCAAAAAATTCTTAATTTCTTTCTATGACGTAACGCATTCCCCCCTTTGCTTTCCGAGGTTTTCTTGACTGCCCACCCTTATTATATATATATATATATATATATATATATATATATATATATATATATATATATATATATATATATATATATATATATATATATATATATTGAGAGAGGGAAGCAGGAAAGCAGGCCTAATGCAGGGCGGTGTTTATTCCTACGGTCGTTACTCAGCAGCCAGCCGAACCAGCGAACTCCGATGATGATTACGATCGCGTAAGCCCAGCGATACGATGATGACACCAAACGATGCGTGGGCAAGACGATGCTGATGATAGTGTGTTTGGACACAATAGGGAGAATGACCACTCAAGCAATCAATGTGAAGACAGCGCTCACACTAGTTTCTCCGGCGGCTGAAGCGGCCATCCTGGCCGTCAAAGGGAGGATGATCTGCGCCGAAAGGGCTTTAGGCGCGAAACATGGACAGTTTCGATGCCACGGCACCGTCGGTCAGCGACTCCACAAGTGGGAGCAACGACGTAGTTGACTGGAGATGTTCTCTGTAGTACGGTGTACGGACCAATGAAGCGCGGCATAAACTTTTCACAGAGTCCTGGCGTACGGAGCGGCGTCGAAAGCAGTACCTCATCCCCAGGGTTGAATATAACTTCCCGTCGGTCTGCGTCATAGCGCGACTTGCGGTCATTTGGCAGGACTCGGTGTTCAATCGTGCGAGGTTTCGGCACTGCGCTAGTCGAGAAACAAATTGGTCGGTGATGTTGGTTGTGGTATCCACGGGACAGGAAAAGAAAGATGCGTCTAGAATGGACGGTGGGTGGCGGCCGTAGACGAGAAAGAACGGTGAAAATCCGGTGGTGCTTTGAACGGCGGTATTATAGGCGTATGTGACAAAGGGAAGTATGACGTTCCAGTTCCTGTGGTCGGGGTTGATATAGAGAGAAATCATATCCGAAAGTGTATGGTGGAACCGTTCTGTTAGCCCATTTGTCTGCGGATGATAGCTCGACGTGGTTTTGTGGGCAGTACCAGCAGCTTGGAGAACTTCCTCAAGGACTGCTGACAGAAAGGTTCGGCCACGATCACTTAAAGAGTACGAGGTGGTCCATGCCGTAAGCAGATGGGTTGCAGAAAGAAATCTGCGACCTCAGAAGCGCAGCCGGTACGTAGAGGGGCAGTTTCTGCATACCGTGTCAAGTGATCGACAGCGGTCACAATCCATCGATGACCAGTCGAAGTGAGAGGCATTGGTCCATACAAATCGATGCCCACAACTTCGAATGGGGCAGAAGGACATGGCAGCGGCTGTAGCATACCGGCAGGGGCTGAGGTCGAGCGTTTACGACGCTGGCACGAAGGGCAGGACGCAACATATTTAGCGACACTTGAGGAAAGGCCTGGCCAAAAGAATCTCCTTTTGATGCGGTCGCAGGTCTTGTAGAAAGCAAGATGGCCAGCTGTGGCGTCATCGTGGAAAACTTCCAAGATGTTGGCTCGAAGACAGCGAGGGACGACTGGAACCCATCTGTCTCCGGTATGGTGGTAATTGTGGCGGTAAAGGGCTCCACCAATGGAAAGGCGAAATTTACTTAGTTGGCGGCGCGTTCGGCTGTTAGGTGGGGATGTTGAACCGTCGAGAAGATCCAGTAATCGTCTGCAGTACGGGTCGGCTCGTTGGAGAGAAACAAGGTTTCGTAATATATCTGGACCGGCGGTTTGCAAAGGGGCCATGGCCAACGCGAGCAGAGTTGTTGAAGGCGATGAGTTACTTTGAGACGATGGCTGTGGGCAGTGGGTGGTCGGCTGTGGGCAACGGGAAAGAGCGTCGGCATCACTGTGCTTTCTCCCCGACTTGTAAGTCACAGTGAAGTCATATTCCTGTAGGCGGAGTACCCAGCGGCCAAAGCGCCCCGAGAGGTTCTTGAGGGAGGATAACCAACACAGGGCGTGGTGGTCTGTTACCACTGAGAAATGGCGGCCATACAAGTAAGGACGAAATTTTTGCACTGCCCAAACAACGGCGAGGCACTCTTTTTCAGTTATGGTGTAGTTCTTTTCAGCGGGAGTCAAAGTGCGGCTTGCATAGGCAACTACTCGCTCCGAGGAGGAATCCGTACGCTGAAGAAGGACAGCACCAAGACCGTGACCACTTGCATCGGTGTGAAGAATAGTGGGTGCCGACTCATCGAAGTGGCAGAGGACCGGTCCAGAAGTTAAAGCTTGTTTCAGGGTTTGGAAAGCTTTTTCACAGTCTTGGGTCCAGATGAATGGAATTCCGGATGTGAGTAATTTGTGAAGGGGCGAGGCTATTGCTGCAAAATTTCGGATGAAGCGACGGAAATAGGAAGCCAAGCCCAGAAAACTTCGTAGCTCTTTCTGGCGAAGAGGCCGGGAAAAATTGAGGACCGCATTGATCTTGTCTGGATCTGGGCGTATACCTTCCTTGCTTACAACGTGGCCCAAAACTTTGATTGAGGTACTGGCAAAGCGACATTTCTTGGTGTTCAGCTGCAAACCAGCATTGCCAAGGCAGGTGAGGACTTCATCCACACGTTGAAGGTGTTCAGCGAAAGTGGACGAAAAAATGACGATATCATCTAGGTAGCATAGGCAAGTCTTCCACTTCAAGCCACGAAGTACAGTATCGATCATACGCTCAAAGGTGGCCGGAGCGTTGCAAAGTCCAAACGGCATCACGTTGAATTCGTAGAGGCCGTCTGGTGTGGCGAAGGCTGTTTTTTCTTTATCGGCTTCGGCCATGGGAATCTGCCAATACCCTGTCCGAAGATCGAGACTCGAGAAGTATTCTGCGCCGTGTAACGTGTCGAGAGCGTCGTCAATTCGGGGCATAGGATAGACGTCTTTCCGGGTTATTTTGTTAAGCGCTCTGTAGTCCACGCAAAAGCGCACTGAGCCATCTTTCTTCCGGACCAGGACAACCGGCGAAGACCAGGAACTGCCCGAAGGGCGAACAATGTCCCGCTGAAGCATGTCGTCCACATTTTCTTGAATGATTTTGCGTTCTGCGGATGAAACGCGATAGGGACGACGGCCGACGATACAAGAACTATCGGTTTCTATGCGATGAGTCGCTGCTGATTTTCGTCCAAGAGTGAGGGAGTGGCTGTCAAACAACGCCTTGTGCTTGGTAAGGAGGGCGAGTAGTGATTTTTGATTTTCCTCGCTTAGTTCAGTGCTGATGGTGGATGTAAGGCTCGAAGACGTAATCGCTTGTCCGCAGGTATGCTGGAGTGATGCTTATAGGGCAAAGCGCAAGACGGCCAACTTCCTCGTTTAGAATAGAAGCAACCTTAGTGCCTTTAGGAAGCAGAATCGGCTCAAAGGCAATGTTTAGTGCGGCGATGAAAGCTGATCCCTGTGAAAAGCGAACGACACAAGGCGGTATTATAACTCCTTTGCGAGCGAAGTTGCCAGCTGGTATGGCAAACAAATCTCCATCGGCGATACTGTCACACGTTACGGAAAACACCGTTTCTTGGCCGGGACACAAGACACAATCTTCGGCAGAGACCAACCGCGGTACGGAAGGATCAGATACACAGTCCATTCCTGTCTCAGTGAGGTGAATCGGAGGCTCGTGGCAGGAAATTACTGCAGACGATGCTGATAAAAAGTCCCAGCCCAAAATAATTTCATGAGAACACAGAGTCAGCACCGCACACTGAATGTAATGTAGGAGCCCGTCTATGGTAACCCGCACTGTACAATATCCAGAAGGCCGAATCGCATCACCATTTGCCCCACACAAGGATGGCCCGGAGTAAGGAGTTCTCACCTTCCTCAGACGTGAACATAACTGTGCACTAATAACTGACACACTAGCCCCCGTATCAACAAGTGCCTCAATACGCAAACCTTCCACTTCCACCAATAATAAGTTCCACGGACGTTCAGGAGGAGTTGTGGCGCCTTCGAGCAATGCAGGTTCCCCCCAAAAAACTGCAGGTGCTAGTTTTCCGAAGGGTCGTTATTGGGAAGTGAGGCAGGACGAAGAGGGGACAGCGAGCGACGGTAGGGCGAAGGCGATCTACGTCGGGTTGGCGTATTACGCTGAGAAAACTCAGGAGAATCGCGAGGCGGGGAAGAACGGCGATTAGGAGGGACGTATGTGCTTCTACCGCTACCATAAGCAAAGCGGGCGTTATCCCGCTCATCAGGAGCGTACCCTCTGCGTTCATCCTGCTGGCGTCTTCGGAAAAAACGGGAAATGTGGCCCCGAATTCCACAGTAGTAGCAAACCGGGCGGTCCCGAGGGAAAAGCTGGCGGTCGGGGCGCACGTGCGCGTAGTACGCCTGGGCACCCCGAGAGGGGGCAATGGCCGTCAAATGTCCGGGAGCAGTCGAAAGCGGAGGCGATTCCACGAACAAGGGGTGTTTTGAAGCGGCCTCTGCGTATGTCGTCATGTAAGGGGCAGGAGGAGTCGAATTTGCCGGTGGGTACGCTGTCATGGATGCCAGTTCTTCCTTGATCAAATCCCGCAGCGGAGATGGGCTATGGTGGCAGTGATTGCGTTGGAGACATGGTGAGGTACGGGTGCCTAGCTCCTCACGAATGATTGCGCGTATCAGAGTACGCAAATCTGTGTTCCCATCCAGAGGAGCCGGCTCAGGCTGAAGGCGAAGTGACTGCAACTGATCGAGGCGTTGGCAGGTCTCCCGCACATCGCTGGATTCTGGATAGCGAGGGCGTTAAAGGCAAATGAAGCAATGCCCTTCAAGATGTGCCGCACCTTGTCAGCCTCTGGCATGCTTTCGTCCACCCGGCGGCAGAGGGCGAGGACGTCCTCGATGTAAGCCGCATATGTTTCGTCGGGACGTTGGACGCGAGAACCCAGATCTTTCTTGGCGCCATCGACGCGAGCTGACGGGGTGCCAAATGCTTTGCGTAGACGCTGAGTAAAATCGGTCCAGTTCTCGAAGGTTGCCTCGTTGTTGAAGTACCATGTCTTTGCGACCAGGTCTAGGTGGAATGGAACATCGCACAGTTTAAAAGCATCATCCCACCGGTTAAATTGGCTGACGTGATTATACTGGTCGAGCCAATCTTCAACGTCTTCACCCCGAAGACCAGCGAAGGAGGGAGGGTCGCGCTGGTGGCCTGTGATCACCCATGCCGAGGGCGGTGGAGGGCTGTGTTCCGACGCGCTTTCTCGTTGCATCGTTGGCTCGTGGAGCGGGAGACGTCGACCCGAACGGAGCTCCTGGGGTGTAGCTGGGAGTGGCAGAGGACGGGGCCGACAAGCAACTCCACCACTTGAGAGAGGGAAGCAGAAAAGCAGGCCTAATGCAGGGCGGTGTTTATTCCGACGGTCGTTACTCAGCAGCCAGCCGAACCAGCGAACTCCGATGATGATTACGATCGCGTGAGCCCAGCGATACGATGATGACACCAAACGATGCGTGGGCGAGACGATGCTGATGATAGTGTGTTGGACACAATAGGGAGAATAACCACTCAAGCAATCAATGGGAAGACAGCGCTCACAATATATATATATATATATATATATATATATATATATATATATATATCTTCACCAGCCTATCTACGCCCACTGCAGGGCAAATGCTTCTCCTACTAATCTCCAATTATCCGGATCCTGTGCTAACTGCGACCAATTTATCCCCGCAAACTTCTTGATCTCATCCGACCATCTAACTTTCTGCCGCCCCCTGCCACGCTTTCCTCATCTAGGGATCCACTCTGTTACCCTTAAAGACCAACGGTTATCTTGCCTTCGCATTACATGCCCTGCCCACGTCCATTTCTATTGGAGACGTCCTGGCGATGACGTCTCCAACTTCGAATAAACCACTTCCCATAATTACAGACTGCCAGCAGGCATGCAGAAACTACGACAATGGTCGGATCTCAATATGCGCCCTCCGACTACTAAAAAAGCACAAGGACACCCTAAACCGAACTGTACGAATATGGACGCCAGGTCACACAGGGCTCCACGGAAACGAGCGAGCACAGGCTACAGCCCGAGCATGCACCCTCCGGGCACCGCACCAGTCGCTCCGTGACCCAGAGCCTATCCAGCAGCAGTACCGTGCACTTCTGCAAAACCACCGCGTTGCCAGATGTGCCTACCCACCACCGCACCAGAAGCTCACCCGAGAGGAGGCTGTAGCCTGGCGGCAACTACAGACAAACACATACCCCCCCCCCCCCCCCACTTAGCTTGCTGCACATCATACACCCTACAATATACCCACCAACATGTCCACACTGCAGCGAGCATACAACACTGTACCACACCACGTGGGCTTGCCAAAACACACCAGCAGCCCCCATTATTCGCACCCCCACCCTGAGAAGTGGGAGACCGCGCTTTGTAGTTCGGACCCTGAGGACCAGCGACAGTTGGTAAACCGGTCACGCAGGACCGCAGCCGCCGCAGGAGCCCTAGACTGAGGGCTTCTCGGCGCTCAAGTGCGAACGTATTTCACTTGAATAAACGTTTCACCACCCCCCCCCACCATCGTTAAGATGTCCTAATTTCTATTAGGATGTCCTTAACACGCGTTTGTTCCCTGACCCACTCCGCTCTCTTCTTGTCCCTTAATGTTACACCTATCATCTTCCGTTCCATTGCTCGCTGAGTCATCCTCAATTGAAGTTGAACCCTCTTAATGAGCCTCCAAGTTTCTGCCCCGCACGTGAGTACAGGTAAGATGCAGCTGTCATACACTTTTTTCTTCAGGGACAGTGGTAGGCTGCCATTCATTATCTGAGAATGCCTGGCGAATGCACTCCACACCATTCTTATCCTTCTAATTATCTCTGCCTCATGGTCGGGATCCAGGGCCCCAACTCGGCGTATGTAGATGTATTCGCGTACCACTTCCACTGCCTCGCCACCCATCTCAGACCGCTGTGCTGCCCCGAGGTTATTCATCATTACTGTAGTTTTTCTGCATGTTAATTTTCACGCCCACGGTTCTCCTCTGTTTATCCAGTGCGGTAAGCATGCTTTGCAATTCATCCCCCGAGTTACTTAGAAAGGCAACGTCATCAGCAAATGTGAGGTTACTGAAGTATTCTCCATTCCCTTACTCCCACCTGTTCCCAATCCAATGTTCTGAATACTTCTAGAGAGAGAGAGAGAGAGAATGCTCTTTAATGTGAACTGGTGAGGTCAGCCCTGGAAGCGACAAGGCTTGCTACACTAGATGGGGGGTGACTACGTTGATAAGTGGTGAATATTATACATTAGGGGTACATCAGGAAGAAGACAAACAAGAAACATTAAACAAATAAAAATAACAAGGGAATGCTGCCAGCAGAGTTGGGCATAAAAATACAATTGAAAAGAAAATCGTTAATGGAAACGATGAAACAAAAGGAAAAGTAAACGACGCGAAAAAAAGAGTAACAACACCAGCCCAAGAAAAATAAATAGATGAACGCCACAGTGAGACCACCACAAGAAAAATAAATAGATGAACGCCACAGTGCGAAAGAGTAGATATCCTGGCACACTTGCTGTGTCTGTGATCTAGGGAAATTTGTCTAGTTCCGTGTCTCGTAGGAACTGGAGTAGAAATTTTGTACCTAAGGTACGGTCAGAACTATTGGCCCAGGGCTCAAAAAAATGACGAAGTTCCAGACTGCCTCCATGGCGTACACGAGAGAGGGAGCTCGCTGCAGTTTTTCGCGCAGCAGCAAATCGAGGGCCGACGCACAGCAAGTGATTTATCTCACGCACAGCGCAAGTCCGGCACAGGGGGGAATCATCCCAACCTATCTTGAACTTAAAACTCCGAGTAAATGCTACATTGAGACGCAGTCGGTGCAACACTCCTTCACACCGCTTATTGATGCCGCGTGGAAAGGGGAGGTTACAGTGCGGGTCAATACCCTGCAGTGGTGGATGCCTACGGTGAGGGTCCTGCCACTCCGACATTTGTGCAGCCCATCCACTTGCGAGGATAAGGGCGTTGCTGTCCTCTCGGGAGAAATGAAGCTGGGTCTTGTAAACATGCTGTGAATAACATTGGAGAGATGGTGTCTCCTTGTCTGACGCCCTTCCGTATAGGTATTTTACTGCTCTCCTTATGGAGGACGATAGTAGCTGTGGACCCATTGTAAATATCCTCTAATATTCTTACATAATGCTCGTCTACACCCTGGTTCCGTAATGCCTGAATGACTGCTGAGGTTTCGACCGAGTCAAATGTTTTCTGATAATATATATATAGCCCTGAAGAAGTAGTTGCTAACGCCGAAACTGTTGGCAACAAAAAACGGGAAACGTGTCAGCCGACTTCTTCCACTATATATATATATATATATATATATATATATATATATATATATATATATATATATATATATATATATATATATATATATATATATATATATATATATACAAACAATTGCAAGAATAAATGTTTCTTGGACGCCGGCAGACACACGTCGAAAAGGAGTAGTATAACGTTTCGGCCGAGGGACCAGCCTTCCTCTGAATAACATTGGCGGTCGTGGTCAGGAATCATAAAAGGCGTCTGTTGCAAGATCACGTGACGGCAGAAACGATCAAAATCAAGTAACATATTCAAATAAAAATATTCGTGCGGCACTCCATTTGATAAAATACAACATAATGGTGGGCCTGACCCATGCAGTATAAAAATCCAGCAATGACAAGCACAAATACGCAGAAAACGGGAGGGGGTAATATATATATATATATAGCAAGGAGTAAAAGAAAACTTCTCGAGGAGCCAGACAAAATACTTGAGAAAATGGTAGACGCACGATTAAAAACAAAAACAGTGGTTTACTGACGTTTCGACTGCGTGACCAGTCTTCATCTTGAGTAACCAGTCTTCATTTTGTGTGTGACACAGGGTTACTCAAGATGAAGACTGGTCCCGCAGTCGAAACGTCAGTAAACCACTGTTTTTGTTTTTAATCGTGCGTCTACTATTTTCTCAAATATATATAGATATATATATATATCAGGGTGTCGAACCGGAACCGAACCGAACCGTAAACCGGAACTGAACCGATATTTTTGCCGGAACTGAACCCGAACCCGAACCGTTATTTTTTGAGCGCGCTGAACCCGAACCGGAACTGAACCGAAAAAAAAATAACGGTTACCGGTTCATGCCGAAATGGTTCGACCCTCTGTTGTTGATATTGCACAGTAAATGTAATTCAGGCCTTTTTTTCTTTCACGTACCATCAACTTCGTACTTGCTCGGGTACTTTCCCCTCCCGACAATTGAACACTATCACGCTCTATGTAACAACAGGGGAAATGAATTAGCACCATTGTAGCAATGGTCTGTTGCTGCTGGAGGCGCGAGCGTAGTGCAAGCTGACCAAACGAAATGTCATTCTCGGCAGCTTGCAGGGGATATAAAACGACTTTGCCCTTCCCTAGTTGCGACTTCATTGGAGCAATCAGGCTGCAGGAGTGCTCCACTGCGCAACAGCGAAAGCTCACACCCGATGTGTGCAAACTTTTTGCATTTCATAATTTGTTTAAAAGGTCCGACACCTGCAAATTATTAATACTTGACAAGTGTGACCGCAGGAGCTGCTCAGTGGCTAATCCGTTTGCTAAGCCGTTTGCCCAACTCGCTACATTGCTTCTACTGCGACTCGTTCCGGAGGGGAGTACTGCTGTGGACGAATTAAAGAGCGTCTACCCAAAAAGTCCCATCTCATGCTCCGCGTGACAAATTTCCCTTTCATTTTGTAACCGCATTATCTGTTGTAAGATTCCGCAATGTAGCACACGGAACGATGGTAGGGGTTCAGGCGGTACGATGACATACTGATTGTAATGCACACTTTCGGTATCGCAAAAGGAATTGCAGTGGTCAGAGCAATAATGCAGTGACTGAGCATTAACTAAAGCTTACTTTTAACAAAAGTGTGGCTAACACATTCGATAAGGTGACAGCTAACAAATTATTCAGGGTGACCAAATATTCTAATTCATTGGTAGTATTTATGTGCCTGTTGTAGGATTTTTCTGTTTTGTTACAAATATAAAAAAAATGTGCGCTATTGGTATTAAGCGCTGGTATTTGAACGCGCCAGTACGCAGGACTAAATTTCAAGCTTCAAGGTTAGCGTGATGGGTGATTGCATAGCGACGATTGCGATTTCAACAAAAAAGGAAAGGACAGAAAATATATCCCACCGTCATATGTCTTGGCGGTGGCTTTATGAATAGTCGCTGGGACAACATAATGTGAGCGAGAAAGAAGGTGGTAAATCGTCGCCACTTCATTTGTTTTTCTAATATCTCGTGATTGTTTAAAGTTTGCTTTGCAATTGCGCCACTGCCCTTGGGGAACAGCAGAATTTTGAATTTTTGTTTGTGTTTTGACTTGACGGTCGTTTTAAACTAGTAAATGTTTTTTTCTAATTTCAGTGATAATTCAACTCGTCGAACCGGTTCGCGAACCGGTTCAAGCTCCCGAACCGGTTCGTGAACCGGTTCGGTACGTGATTTTGTCGAACCGGAACTGAACCGGAACGAAATTATTTCACCCGAACCCGAACCGTAACCGAACCGGTATTTTTTTCGGTTCGACACCCTGATATATATATATATATATATATATAGTTAAGAGAAAAGGTTCCTGGCTATGAGGTTAGCTGTACGATTGACTTCTCTATCGTATATATACATATATATATTAACATACATACAGAAATAAGG
The DNA here is from genome assembly GCF_048455015.1 of Haemaphysalis longicornis. Lineage (NCBI taxonomy): Eukaryota > Metazoa > Arthropoda > Arachnida > Ixodida > Ixodidae > Haemaphysalis > Haemaphysalis longicornis. Next base: position 158,513,156 of record NW_027526203.1, on the reverse strand, counting down.
GTTGGCAGTAAAGAAAACCTCGAAAAGCAAAGGGGGAACGTGGTAGGTTATTGGAACAGATGAAGAATTTGGAAAGACAGAAAGAAAGTGGAGAAAAAATGCCTGCCAGGTGCGATCCGAACCAACCACCCCCAGACTACGCGTCTGGTGCGATGACCACTACGCTACAGGCGGGGCTATTTTCCCCTCCACTTTCTCGGGTATTTATGTTAAGGAATTTTGTTTCCTGTGCTTGGGGGTGGTAGCCAGCGCCCCTCGGACTACTCGGGGTGAAGGGGACCTTCTTTTTAACCCCCGGGCCGTGACTGGAGTGTCTACAACATGTCAAGAGGGGTCGACAAGCGTTGAAACATCTTCAATGGACCCTGCAACACTTACCATCGCCAGCTCAGAATGTATTTTAAGGTAAATTCTATTGTCCGAGCAGTCTCCTCCATCAAGAATTATGAAAATGCGTTCACTATCACAGAAACTACGCTCCATGAGAAATCGCGCATAATTGTTCCCCTAAACTCGACCGTGGGCAACGCCACGAAAGCTGCGCGCTCTCTCCTGGAGAAGGGGGCGGCTCGCGGGGTCCTCTCCGGCGGCCTTCGATATATGACAGGCAGGCAAGTTTTTACCTTTTCTCCGAAACGTGGAGGGTTCAAGTTCCGGTTTGGTGCCGCAAAAAAGCCGGCACGGCTGCCTGCTCGCAAGCAAGCGCTCAGGCTTGTAGGGCGTTTTTGAAGCAATAAACATTTGTTGTCATGTGATCTGGCTGAAAGGGGAGTATTAAGTTCGTCACTCAAACTCCACGCACACTCAAAACACAAAAGAAACGTAAAAACTGTGCGTACAGCCTCAGGCATAGAAGAGGTTGGTACACAGCGCCAACAACGGCAGATCGTCACAGGAAATGCGAGAAATAAGCCGCGAAGCTCACCAAAGACAGCCAATAGGCAGCCATGGCCTCAATGACGTCGTTTAGGCCATGCCAGGGGTGCATAATGAGGAAAATTGAACGGAGCGCCGTTGGTTTTGCCGTCTTTTTCATAGCGATTTGCGCGCCTACCGCTTCACGTGCACGTTTAATATTTGGCTCAGGCATTCCTGGCATGCAGGCCTGGCATGCAGGCATTCCTGGCATGCAAACGTCGTGCAGGTTTACTTCCACTGCTCAAAGAGGTGTCGTAGGTGTCGTTTTAAGAAACCAAGAGATCTGTTTTCTGATGGAATGATGTTGGAAATATGCACGCGCCATGTTAAATCGTTGCTTAAAGTGACTCCCAAGCACTTGTAAATGCTGACGTTTTCCACCTATGGAAAATGTCAGCTGACATTTTCCACCTATAGAAATTAAGCTACCTATGGCACGAAGACTGCCAGGACAGAGGCCCTCGCTATGCATGTAGTGAATCGGAATGGGAATATATATATATATATATATATATATATATATATATATATATATATATATATATATATATATATAAATGTATGTATGTATGTATGTATACGCGATAGAGAAGTCAAACTGAAAAAACATAACATTTATGGTAACGTTTCGACCGGGGACCGGTCTTTTTCAAAGATACCTTCAAAATAGGTATCATTGAAAAAGACCGGTATATATATATATATATATATATATATATATATATATATATATGTTGGACCTTTGGATCCTCCAGCTGCGGCGCGATGCTCAGGAAGGGGAGCGACTAGAAGAAGACTAGAAAAACTAGAAGAAGAAGAACGCGAGCCGGCGCAGCCACGCGAGCATGCGACAGCTCGTGAAAAGCACCATGAAATGATGATGATCAGTGTCGTCTGCTAGCAGCGAGGAAGTCACAACATATATATATCAAAATATATATATATCAAAATATTTATATCAAAATATATATATATGTATACAGTCGAACACGGATATATCGAACACGGGTATATCGAATTATTGTCTATATCAAACTCAAGAATTATCCCCTTGAAAATTCTGTGTAAAGATATAGGAATTCGTACGTTTATATCGAACGGTATTTTTCCCGACATAGGGTATATCGAACACCGCACGAGCTGGAAGGTGCTCTTCGGCAGTCGCTGCATCCCCGATTTCCGCGGTCGCTTAGTGCCTTTAGTACCTTCACCGAAACCCAACAGGGACAGAAGCCGGGGCGTCGGAGCGTCACGCTTGCCTTCTCATGGATAACTGCTCGGCCAACCAAACCACCTGCGAGCTCGACAACATCGAGCTCAAGTTTCTGCCTCCGAACACAACAGCCAGGCTGCAGCCGCTCGAGCGTCGTTCAAGGTTGGGTACAGGAGGCGACTCCTCGATAGGCTTTTCATGAACCTCCGCGTGGGCACCGAGCTTAAAGTTGACCAGCTGGGGGCCATACACATGATTACGGGTTCCTGGAACAGCGTAAAGCAGAGCGTGGCCAACTGCTTCCGGAAGGCAGGCTTCGTGACGGCCGAACATTCGGAAGCTTGCGAAGACGGCTACGACGACGAATAGGACATGGTCGACCCGTTTCGCGAGCTGTCGTCCCTTTTCCCGGCTGCTCTTCCAGCCGGACTGTCTGCCTGCGACTTCGTGAACGCTGACAGCAATGTTTAGGCTGTTGCGAGCGTCGGTGACGAGGATATCGTAGCTGCGGTTGCAGGAACCCAGGCTGATAGCTCGAGCGTCGCAGATCGCCCGGACGAGGATGCGGCTACACGATCGTACTCCGCCGGTGAACTGGCGGCTGCGTTCAGCTTGATTCTACGTAGTTGCGGCGACATGGGAGGAACTGGGCTGTCACACCTGGATAGCCTCGAGAATATCTAGACCATAATTTCATGTACACGACGAAGAAGCAGGCCAAGGTCAGCGATTTCTTTTCACGCAAATAAAGCATCCTGTTGCGTCGTTACTGCGGAATTAGTTGTCATTCTTGTCATCGGTAAGTGGTCGTCCGCCACAGGTGAGGTCTCAGAGCCCGTATTTTTTATATCGAATTTTTCATATATCGAACTATTTCGCGATCCCTTTGGAGTTCGATATATCCGTGTTCGACTGTATATATATATATATATATAAATAAGAGAAAAGGTTCCTGGCTATACGGTTAATGTTAAGTCACATTGAAAAACATAACAATATTAATTATAACGTTTCGACCAGGGCCGGTCTTTTTCAAAAATACAAATAGTGCAGATCAGTTGGGTTTAAATACATGTCAGGTGTGGGCGGGGCAAGAAGATGTATCAAGCAAAACGTAGGCTCTACGCGACACACACACACACACACACACATATATATATATATATATATATATATATATATATATATATATATATATATATATATATATATATATATATATATATATATATATATATATATATATATATTTATATATATATGCTGTACAGCAATATATGGAACAAGGGATTCCGCAAGAACATACATCAAAGATGCAGTTCTGATTGCCAGTGCTATTCGGCTAGTTGAAGGTGTTTCATAGCGCCGAATGAGGCAGTTGTTTTTTTTTGTGTGTGACACAGGAACACATAAATGAATATCGAGAAAAAATCGCCCTGATCGTAAGCGGGAAGCGATCCCACGACCTCCGCATAACATGTGCGCACCGGTGCCACTCACAACTGAGCAATCCTGGGAGCGAATTTTCTCTCTACTTCAGCGGGGGTTTGTATTCGAGAAAGTCACAGGCGGTCAACTAGCGCCTCCACTCGACAGCCGCGGGCTACGCAGAGCGCCTTTCCTTTCCCAGTGGCTTGCCACATAAAACGGGGTCGGACGTCGGGATAAGCCAATGGCATTTCCGGACTGCTGGAGCCGGAACCCTCGTAAGGTATTCTGCTCAACAGATATATATGGATGGAGGGATTCCGTAAGAACACACATCAAAGATGCAGTCTTGATTGCTAGTGCTATTCGTCTACTTGAAGGTGCTTTATAGCGACGAATGAGGCAGTTGCTATTTTTGTGTGATACAGAAATACATAAATCCAAGTCGAGAAAAAAATTTCCGTGATCGGAAGCCGGTCGTGGGCTCGATTCCCGGTGGGAGTTCGAACACCAAAGCAAAAATCATTGCCCTTCCACTCTGAAAAAGCTGAACGGAGTCCGCGGAGTGCATGAAACAATATACGCTTGCTTGTGATTTGTGTTTGAACTTACTTCCTAGCCAATTAGCTGAATGAAACTTGGAAGGACCCGAGCTTTATTCTAGCGGACAAACAAAGAGGTGTCGATTTCCCTCCCGCATCCTACGTACCTTAAGATTTGTGTAACACACCAAGCCGATCCGCTCGACCACTGAGTACACCGGACAGGTCGCAGTGGGCCGTCATGACGTCCTTGTTAAAGCCTCCCTTTAACCCAAAGGACATGCCATCAGTGAGGGCATCACACCCATAGCTGCGCGTGTACCCCCCCCCCCTCCGCCCCTCTCTCTACTCCCAAACCATGCACGCATGAACCGGCAACCGGTTATGTGCGGGTGCCTAGAAGTGAAAGACCGTCGAAAATGTCGCTCTGAAAACAATTTAAGCTGAACAAGTAGTGTTACCTTCCGTCGGCCGTTCCAAGTGGGCAAATTGCTCTTCATCAGGAAGGATTCGCAGATACTCGACGAGCTGGAACTTGAAGCGGCAAAAGCGGCGGCAGCTGATATCCGATATTTTCGCGCCCATTCGCTCTCCTGTTCGGGCCGAGGCTTCTTCAATTCCCGGTCTTCTTCCTCCAAGTGAACAACACACTACCGTTTCATAGGGAGTTAAAACCAGGAAGGCCTCGAGCTTCAATCCAGCGGAGAAACATGTGGCTGTCCGTTTCCCTTCTCCGTCGTAGTCATCATACCGCATGTGTAACGCACCAACTAAGACCCAAACAGCTCAATTACGGAGGATAGCTCACAGGGCGCATTGAGCCACGGGACGTCCACGTTTAAATCTCTGAACAGCACAACAGGCATGTCATCGGGAGCGGCGTGAAGCCCAGTGTGCAGGTACGCCCCATCCTTTAACCCTCAACCCGTGCACACATAAGACCAGTACCTGGTGATGGGAGCGTATTTAGGCGTGAAATACACGGGTAAAAATGTAGCTAGAAAGCCTTTCATGGGCCCACGCCTGCTTCCCAACCGGGCAAGTTGATCTTGGCAGCTACTCGACGAGGAGGAATTTGAGGCGGCAACGGCGGCGGCTATATGTTCGGTGGCGGCTTTCGGTCGTTTTTTACCCTCATTCGCGCTTGAGTTGATTCTCCGCAGTCATCTGCTAACGGCGCTACCGCCCTTTTTACCCGCTTCTGCAACTTGTGAAAAAGGCATCTGTGGTGGTGAGGGGGGATAAAAGTTGTGAAAGAAGGGTCGCCGGTGTCAAAGAGGAGCCCCGGAGCGGCCCAGAGTGAAAACTGGTGGGTTAGACATACAGGGTGTTACGATGATACGATGATAATGAGCGCGAACAGCCGCTCTGTTCGCGCTCAAACTTCCCACGAAGGTCTCATTTGGTGGTCTGTGTTGTTTGACACCGGGAACAAAGATGGTACTTACGTGTTTATTCTGAAAAGAAATAAAAACAATTTCCGCCTATTGGAAAATGACGGCCGATTTGAACGCGTGAGCCAGTGGAAGCTGATCGTGGAACAACGGCGCCACCAGGGGTATGCAGAGTGAAACGGACGATGGGGATTCACGCTCCTTCCACGGCAGGAAGGAGCCAAATGGGGCAGCAGACGATCAGAAAATGTGAAAGAAGTTTTCTGATCGTCTGCTACCTCATTTCGCTCAAACTTCCACGGTAGGAACGAGCCAAATGAGGTAGCAGACGATCAGAAAATGTGAGAGCAGGTGAGGAAACAAAATCCAACGTTTATTGGCAACGATAAACCGTGGGGATATTTTATTATGATTGGCAGCAGCTGTTATATAACTATTTGTGATCATCATAAACTTTAGGGTCTAAAAAGATTTTCTGATCGTCTGCTTCATCTGGCTCCTTTCTACCATGAATCCTCATCGTCCATTTCGCTCTGCATATGTTGGCGCCGTCGTTCCACGATCAGCTTGCACTGGCTCGCACGTCCGAAATAGGCCACCATTTTCTGATGGGCGAAAATCTATTCCATTTATTTTCGGAGTAAACAGGTACGTACCGTCGTTATTCCCGGTGTCAAACAAAATAGACCCCAAAATGCGACCTTCATGCGAAGTTTGAGCGCCAATCGAGCAGTGATTCGCTCAGGAAAAAATTTTAATGTGTTCCAATTATCGTCGTACCACCGTGTATAATGCTTCGCAGTAAAAAGGTCTTGAGGAACGCGGTTCTGCTTGCCTCGCCGTAACGTGTGGCAGGAACGAAAACAGCTGATCACCTCGATCCGCGGCAGAGACGCGCATACATCATATTTTCGCATTTTTAGACTTCAGTATTGCATGTGGGTACCGGTTTAGCGTAAATATAGTTTATCCTTGCAGCACAAACCCGTTTCTAGTCGTAACAATTGCGGCTTCATTTACAACATAAGCGTAGAACGAATATCCCTGCAGTAGGGATGCAATGGCCCATCACAGTCACTCGTGCTTGTTTTATGAACATGGGCCACCCTAAAAATAAGGAACCTTTCCACTCTGTGAATGGGTACGACCAGAGAGGTTGTATAAAATACACATCCCACACATGGTTAGATAATGTACACGTATTTATTTTCTCATCACTTGGTAACGCAAGAGATTGTGGCTTTGTGATTACGTAATGGCACTTAGAAGACAACTGTACCATATTGCAGACAAATATGGGGCTGTCCGTTTCCCACTCGAAGAAGCCCAAGGGTTGACAGCTGACGAGATTTACACAATGTTTGCGACTTTACTGCGAACTACCTCATTTCCATTAGGAAGTGCAGCCCACCTTAATGATATCGTATGTCGTCTCAGTGACCAATTACTTTACAATTATTTCTGGGAAAGCTTTGAAAAAAAAAAACAAGACTTCCAGCCATTTTCTGCTGATCGTTCGCGATAAAGTTGGCTTTATCGCAAAACGTTTTTCCACAAGCGCAACAAAAATCCACGGAACTCTCGCCTGCGTCCGCCCCTAACTAGGATTACCTCATCATGTTCGTGTAGTTTCATAAGTGCGAGAAATCGTTTATTTTAACGCTCCTGATACTCCCGCAGAGGCTAGAGTCATCAGCTGCTCGCCACTAGTGGCCGGGAAGTGGGCCGCGCTCGATCCGAAGTCCGGAGCTGCTTCCGTAAGGAAAACGAAAATCCTGGTGCATGCTATAGCTCCGCGGGTACCATCAAAACCATTTATCACTTGGAACATTAAACTGAACCCCTACAGCCCCGAAGAAGCGAGGGAGCCAGGGGTGTCTAATAATAATGGCGTCTTGGTCCTCAAAGAGAGGGCGCTTTCTTTAGAGCGCAGCTCTTAAGCGTTCGCTCCTGTGGTTTCGCATCCCCTTCGTACTCGTTGTAACCGTGCGAATGAAGAGCACACCGATAACAGTCGAGATAGAGCGAGCAGGAAAGCATAGGAGGTAAGTATGGCGAAAGTGGAAGGGGGAGGGCGGTATGCCGAGGCCGCGCTAGACACGTGTGGGGGAAACCGCACCTCAGTGTCTATTGGCGCCCGAGGCTCCAAACCAGGCATTAATGAAAGCAAGAAGCTTTTTCTTTCAAGTTCACAAAAAGCTCAAAGACCCAGCACGCACTCTGTGCTGCACGTACATCGGTCCTTCGGCGTCCTCTTCGCTGCGTGGCTCATCACAACCATGTGACATTTCCGCGGGAGGTTCAAACACGATTGACAACATGCTCGGCGTTGGCGACGCGCGTGCCGTCGTGCGTTCGATGATGACGCGATCACTTCCTGAGACGCAGCAACTACAGTTCGCGCTGCGCTCAAATTTCAAATTTAAGAGTACCGTAGTCGTCAGCCAAAATTTAAGTTGACAAACGAGAAAATACATGAAGCCTTAGCCATACACAGCTTCGCTGTAAAAAAATGGCTGACGATTACGATACTCCCTAATGCAGAATTGAAGCGCAGCGTGAACTGCAGATCCTTCTCGGAGACGGCGCATAGCTGCTGCTTCGGCGGCGCTTCCTCTGGATTTTGGCGTCGGCTGCGCTGAGCCTCTGCTCGGGCAGCTCGTTCAGCTGCAGCGCCACACGAAGCACTTGCTTCGTCTCAGGAAGTGATCGCGCCATCGGCGAACGCAGGACGCCTCGCGGTACTCTGGCGTTATCTCGTAGCGGGTCGCCGCCGCATAGCACGTCTCTCCCGACACCCGCGGCATACCGGCTTCCTCCTCACACTTTCGCCGTTCTCTCTTAATCCTCGTCCCTCCTCTGTTTATCTTCGGTGTTCTCCTCATTCTCTCGGTTAAAACGAGGAACGACGGCGAGGGACGCCGCGAAACCACAGGAGCTCTAAAAAGCTTGATAGAGGAAGGAATAGGGATGCATGCGCGTACTGCAGCGCACCTTTTCGGAACACTGTGTGAGTTTTCCCAACGAATTGGACAGGTGACAATGCAAACAGAGTTCCCATGCAATCTCGCTTGTTTTTATGCATCACCTCAGATGCCCGTCAGATGCCCGTGCTGAGGACAGGAGGAGACGACGCTGTTAGGTGCCCCGCAGTAGCGTCAGTTCACTATATTGTTGCATGGCGGTGTTTAGGACGGAGGCGACGCGAACCATGGCGGGGAATGACGCGCCATCCATTTTCATTATTTACAAGGCGACCATGAGCCCATAATTCTGTGTCGCGTGACTGTATATATAATAGCAGACGGTTGGGTTGTAAAAGCTTTAATTGATGCTTCAGGGGCTTCCAGTCGATCTCTCGTCTTCCAATTTCAGATCGCAGCAGACAAAAATACTTATCGTGGGGAAGGTGCTTCAAGTGTCAGTAAACCATTGTTTAAAGGCAACCTCAGCAGCCTCGTCACTGCCCTGCCGCAGAAGAAGTAATGACCACATTTCAAACAAGAAGCAGCGCTGGTGTGAAGAGGGCGCAAACCAATTTAAGCAGGATATCTGTATCCTTAACAGAGCTTGTCAGTGTAAGTCCGCGCTAATCCACTTGTCTTGCGCATTCTGGCAGAGCGCTTTAACGCTTTCTCTCCAACAGAAAAACGCGTGTGACCCTTTGAAAGATTTTATTGTATTGGTTAAGGAGATACCGTGAATGCGTATAGTGAAAGGCGCTGTTAATTAAATCAAGAAGTCGACAACCTTGTTAAGCGTTTTTTTTTCTCCCTCAGAGGAAGCACCTTCTTTATTCTTCTGCGAAGGTATAGCAGACAAGACGGGCTTTGTTATTCGAGAGGGCGTTAGCGCTCGTGCACCTTCTTTTCCGAGCGAAGTCAACGTGCAGCGTACGTATATAGACATTATGACACCACTTTTGGAGACGCATAGACAAGCAGTGGTTACAATGAAGGTAGAAATTCCGCCCAGGAATCAGAAATATACGAGGATTTAGAATCATCTTGGGGAGCAGCGCGAACTAACAGGGACACAAATAAGAAAGAAGTGAAAAGAACAAGCGCTGCCCTGTTAGTTCGTACTGTTCCCCAAGATGCAAGTACACCAACTAGCCCAACTCGCCACCCTGCTACAGATTTAGAATCAGCTTTTCATGATCTTTTGGGGGCGCTCAGCTTCTTGCCTTAGCGGGTAGTGGATTTTTGGTCACCTTACCAATGCATTCGAATTAGGGTTCCATTGTATCGTACCCGTTGTCTATAGTCAAGCCCTTCCCCACGCGCCCGCACTAAGTAGATGGATGTAGGATAGAACTATTCTTGACAACAGTAGTCCATCCAAAGAAGCCGAATGGAACTGAACGTGCGGACCTCGTTTGCACTGTATTGTTCATGTATAGTATAGCCGAATGCCTCTGATCGTAAGCCATCGAAGCAAACAACCTTGATGTCGCTGGTATTGAACTGATGACTTCGTGTTTGTAACGCAGCTAGCGATGCATCTACCCCAGGCTCACTGGGATCAGCGCTAGAAGGCAAACATCCATGATACGCACAAGGCATAACGCGCGCCCCAATCACCTGGCGGAGCTTTCACGGCGACTTTAAATTGCATACAGACAAGGCCACACGTGCCATCGCAGTCGTCGTCTGGCCGCTCAGCCGTCGCAACGGGCAGCACGTACTCGTATTGGCCCTGCGACCAGGGTCCGTTCAGAGCGGCGCGTGTGGAGCCTACAGCGACGCGACGGTGCTTTCCCCCTCCCTCTTCCCCCGCGTACCTCGCGTGGAGGCGCGCGCGGCGTTGCGGTCACGTCGTACCGGAGCCACCGCTGCCGGGATTAGCGACACGCAGAGCGCGCGTGGCAGTTTGTAGCTCGCTCTCTCTCCCCCTCTCTCTCCGCATCGTCTCTCCGCGTCGCGTCCCGCGTGATGGCGTCGGCGGGCGCGAAGGGACGCCGGGAGGATCGGGAGAAAAGGGAGAGGAGCCGGCGTGCCCGAGAACCCCGCGCGGGGGATTTGCAGCGGCCGTGCTGCGTAATGAGATTCTTGTTTGCCCTCCAAATCCGTGCCTGCCACCCCCTTCCCCTCGCACGCGCGCCCTCACTTTTGCGAGCGCGACGCATCTGGAGCGCGCGGTCGCCAATGCACAAAAGGGAAAACGTGCCGGCGCTTCCCGTCGTGCGTGTATATATCTGTATATGTATACACACAGTACAGTACAGTGCACCACCGGCGTCGCGTGCGTGCGTGAGGGCGGGTGCGTGCGCAGCAGTGGTCTCAGGAGGTGGCTGCGACCGGCGACGATGAAACGATGAGACGAGAGCAGTATGGATGAGCAGAGGGAGGGAGGAGGGGGAGAGGACGAGACAGCCACGCGCTCTTTTCTTGGAGATACGCGCGGGCACAAACCCGGGCCCGCGCGCCAGGCTGCGGTGAGCGCGCTCTCTCAGCTGCGCCTGCAATGGATACAGCTACGAACCAGCGGCGGTAGACGCCTTGCGTATGCAAATGCGGCCCCCGGTCATCTTCTCCTCGGCCTCCTACGCTCCAGCCTCCTCCTCTGAGCGCGGTGGCTGGCGCGTCCTTCGCTTCGGAGCCCGCATACATAACGTCCGGATGGGATTAGAGTCTCGGTATCACGAAGGAACTCGGGCCTCTCCCGCCGCCTCCCGCTTGCCCTCGCTCTCTGGCGACGAACTCTGTTTTCCTCTGTCCCTGTCCGTGCGTGTTATACTTCGTTCGAGGCTCAAGCTCGGTTGGTTACGGAGACCATACCGCCCGTTGCTCCGCTGTCTACGCACACCGCAGCTGCCCCTGTTGACTGGACGTTGCCTAAACGAGAAAAGCGATAGAAAAGCTGAGACGTGTGCACCGCTATGCAGTCCAGGTTCCTGGACAGGTTTTACACGCTCTGCCAAGTCGTGAGTCAGCCTTACAAGCAAAGGAGCAGGTAAACTTCGTCGGCAGTTTAGCAGTGAATTACGCTCGAGTTTGGTTCCAGTAGGCAGGCAGGAAAGTTTCCTGCAACTTGCGCGGGTACGGTAGAAATGAAAGCGAGGACTGTAATGTTGACAACACCCGAGTTGAAAGTATTCTTGTTACCAGCCTATGGCGGCGACGAATGTTCGAACGTATCGTACTGGGGCGGCTGTCTTAAGCTTTTTTCGCGTGCATTACTTTGAAACACTGTAATAATTGGACCATTCATGCTTTATTGAACACATAGTGAGGCGAACACATCAAGCACGCATTCTCCTAAAAACATTTTCGACAGTTCACAGTTTTTTGTGCGGCAGATACCGTCATGTTTACTTTTTGGCTGCGACGAAGCTCGCCGAGGAATTAGGATATGCGCCCAATTATGATAGTTATTCTACATTTCCGTACGCCTCGAACCAGAGAAAATACGTAACTATGTCAGCTTCGGGTCACCTTGAAGCTGCGAATTCACGTCCTAATTAAATAAAGTTTCCTACACAGCCGCAGTTTTCAAATCTACATACTCATCATCGTACGTACCACTGCATCAGCAACGTTTTAACCAAATATAAGAGAGTGCGCATTTCCTCCCGGCTTAAACTGTATTTGCATGGTATTACGTTCGTATGCGAAGACAAGGTAACTGTTGGTAATTAAGGGTAACAGAGTGGATCTCTAGAGAAGGCAAGCGTGTCAGGAGGCGGCAATTGGTCGCAGTTAGCGCAGGTCCGGGATAATTGGAGACCTATGGGAGAGACCCTTGCCCGGCAGTGGGCGTAGACATGCTTATGATGATGATGACAATGACGTTTGTATTAAAGCGAAGCTTTACTGTTCTCACTGATGGCGCCTGTAACGCCAATACGCCCTGCAGGAGGAAAGCCAACTTTCTCTGACGGTAATGATGAACGATCGTGGGTGAAGTGAAAGAGAAAAAAAATATTGTCCGCGTATCTGCTCCTTTCGTTGCAAATGTCGACAAAAGACGATAGTCTTTATCGACTTTTGCCAAGTAAATGCCTCCCTTCTTCGCTTTCCCGCTCATTTATCATGTTGTTCCTCTTTCATCGCGCTTTTCCCAGTGTAATGACGCCAAAGGTTTGCTTAAATCGTTTTAAATTTACCGCGTTCCAATGCTCCAAACCTGGTGTCTCGATGCCAACGCTGCCGTACGAAGGGGACGCGCGTGAATCGAGGCGTCCTACTTCAACGTTGATAGAACCGCGTTTCCCTACTCCACGTGCGTTGCAAGCAGAACGTGGAACCTATCTAGTGGAACCTTTCGTGACTGTTGCCGGTTGATTTCTTAAAATGGCGCCAGAAGCTATAGTGGCGTTGGCGACAGCAGGCGACGGCAGAGTGATTTTTTTTTCTGCAGTTGATGAAGTATTTAATTTCGCAAAAATCAAGCATGTATGATTTTTTATAAAGGAACACTGCAAATATCCCTTGTGTACTAATTTCCTGTCTTACATTTGCGTAAATGTCTTGTTCTTCTTCAACAATGTTGACAAGTATGAACATTACACCGGATTTAGACGGGTAGATTTAGCTGTGACTATATAAGACTATGGCGCAGGCCTTGTTTTACTTTGGCCGGGTGGCTGAATCGAGTTACAGGCAGACAGACAGCCAGGCATACAGACAGACCAAAATTTCTGGGTTGAAGTAGCCCGAGGAAGACTATCGTCTTTAAAACGCTTCCCGCGGCCGGAATCGAACCTGTGTCCCTCGCGGTATGAAGCCGGCATCTATCCTATTCCTCCATTTGGACATGGTAGCGACGCGGATTTTGAGAGGGGTGCATGGTGCTCAGACGACCACCGAAGAATCCGTCACGAGTAAGCTTCGCGTTCAACCATCGTCATCGTTAGACGGAGGGGTGCATGATCTTTTATTATTCATCTTTTTTTTGCAGTTAACAGACCAATGTGTGACGAAGGGCTTACTTCAAAGGATTTAAAACCACTTATTCAACGTTCCGAAGAGATAGCAAAAGCTACGCCTCTGGCATCTACACTCCAGCATATCGCCGTAGGTGGGACTCACTCCAATACTTCGGAAGGACAAGTCCGCGTGAGCAAATGAGCGAATTTGGCGAATGACGAGGCTCAGGACGCGATTAAAGTAAAAAAAAAAAGAATCTGCGCAGGGACAGCAGCGCCGGACGTGCGTTTCCGCCGTTAATCGGTCAAAAGGTTAGTCAGTCAGTTCCAATAACCTGATAAGTAGCAGTAGAATCCCTCTGTATGCTGCGGCATAGAACCGAAAATCTGAAGGCCTATTAAGACGGGCTCGAAAGGTGCACACTGAATCCCACATGTAGGGAGCGAGGAATTTGGGCAGGCTGTACGGCTTAAGGTTAGTGAAGGACTCGGCGGGAATGCTCTGGAGGGAACCATGTTGGGCTAGTTGGGGACCAGGTACTGAAGGAGGGACAGCGCGCATTTTTGACGAAGGACGAAGCAAGAGAGAGAAGCTCACGACACAACCCTTTTATGGTTCTCTCCTTCGTTCTTCCTCAAAAAAAAAAAGCGCTCTATATCCACTTTAGTCTCAGGAGGTAACTATGATAGGAAATGGTTATGTATTCAGAGCAGGCAAGGAATTAAGACCGCTACAGTAACTAAATAAAATTTTATTAAGCATTGTGGAAAAAGAAATATTTGACAAGTGTTACTAGTGTGGTCGCGATAAACGATTCCCTATGTGACTCCTCCCTTCTTTTTGAAACGTTGTATACAATCACTCACTCACTCACTCACTCACTCACTCACTCACTCACTCACTCACTCACTCACTCACTCACTCACTCACTCACTCACTCACTCACTCACTCACTCACTCACTCACTCACTCAATCAATCAATCAGTGGATCGATCAATCTATCAATTTGATCACTTAACATATAAATAAAATAAATCAAGCAAGCAATGCATAGACAAGGCACTCCAACAGTCAATGAATGTTAAATTTGCCCCAGCTACCTCCAAAGCCACAAGACACAAGATTGCTTCTGCGTATTATTTTACCTATTCATTTACAAGAGGTCCCACCACAGTGCCACACTTCTGGACTTCTTTGTGTGTTATCAATCACCATGCACTGTACCTTTTTTATCGGTTACAATAAAATGAACTGAACTGAACTGAACTGAACCCCTGGAAGATCGACCAATGAGGAAATCCAGTGGCGCCTTGGAATGAGGAGGCCTTAGCCAAAAGGGCAAATAATTTTTTTATCTCTCTCTCTCTGTAGTGAGATGCCAGGAAGCGGTGGCGAAGACGAAGAAGTAAACGAAAAGAGCAGGACAATCATCCGAACGCGGGTATGTGCCATAGGAGAAGTTCGTGGAAGAAGAGGAAGACGTCCGAACGCGGGGAGCCAGCCTGGCCAATCCCCCTGAGTGGGTACGAGCCATTTTTTTTTTACCAACAACAACAACAACAACAACAAGACCGGCTGGAGCGAAGGGCTGCTCATCGAACGCGACCTGGCGCTGCGAGAGCACGCACCCAAGTCAAGGCGACCGTGCCGTAGAGCCGGGACGTCGACAGCTCCTGCCGGCACAGCGGGGCCCGCGCTGTAGGGCCGGGCACCCGTCCATCTCCAGGCACCCGAGTTTTTCACCGGGTAGTCTAACCCTCGTTCCGTCCAGCGGGGGCCGCCACGTCGTCGGGTGGATCACCTGCCCCCCCGCATACCGAAGCACCCGTGCTGTGCGCCGGGGAGCCTTGGTTAGTGCCACCTGGTTTGTGCCACCTCTTTGGAGCCGGCACTTCTTCAGGGCCTTCCACAATGCCGGGCCGTCCGTTGCTCCGGCAAATCAAGGCAGCGGCTTCGGCGCCATTGCGCCACATCTGTCCACGACGCCTGCGACTACATCGACTTCGGCTCTCGCCCCTTCTAGATGGTCGACGCACGCCTGACCCTGAGAGCTCTAAAGGCAGCATAAACTTTGAGCTTGTGGGTTTATTTGCCTAGCTTGGTATCTGTGGTTGATAGTAGGACCAGAGCGAGAAGGACCTTACTCCTTGGTTTTTTTTTCTGTAGTTTTGTCCTCCATCTATCTGTTCATAAATGTAGTTCTTCCGTATTATGGAACCACGTGTTGATTGATTGATTGTAGGGTTTAACGCGCCGACGCAACGCAGGCGATGAGGCGCGCCGTAGTGGAGGGCTCCGGATTAATTTTGACCACCTGGGGATCTTTAACGTGCGCCGAAATCTCGTACACACGGGCGTTTTTGCTTTTCGCCTCCATCAGAAAAGCGGCCGCCGCGGCCGGGAATCGAACCCGCGACCTTGTGCTCAGCAGCGCAACGCCTTATCCACTGAGCCACCGCGGCGGGTTGGAACCACGTGTTGCTTCTCTGTCTCTTGCCGTCAAGTGCGCGAGTCTCGTTGTTCGTAACACCCGAACCCTGACATCATCACACCTCATCACCTCTCATCACCTGACATCATCACCTCTCATCACCTCTCTCATCACTTCTCCATCTGCTGTGGCACTGAGGTAAAAAGGACGAAAAGTTAGATACCACGGTAAAGAAGCAACCACTATCCACAAAAAAATACTATCGAATAAAAAATGGTCATCAAACCAAGATTACTTGTTATGCAAAAAAAAGACTAAGCCCTGCTATCCATAAAAAAAAGGTATGTAGCATGATGATCACACAATTTTGACAAATTATACAAGTAGATACAGCAGGAGACGTGTTTCAATGAAAATGAAGAATACAGACAAGAAAAAAATGAGACAGCAAAATATTTTTCAATTGTTTGGAATAAAATCAGGCCCAGAATATATTGCCAAGTTTCGTAACGCAAGCGCGAAATGAGCTCAAAACATACTAATACTGTGGGACTGGAGGCTGTATAATTGTCAAAGGTAGATCAAACGGGCATTGTCGATTGCATAAGTTACGGGAATGTGGTGAAGGCTATTGCCGGGTAACATTGCCCGGCACTCTTAAAGTGACATTGCGTACAGGTCGAAGCAAGAAATATTACCATTAACGGTACCAAAATGCGTGTCACCTTAATCCTTTGGTGGACAAAACAAGGGAACAACTGTTACCGTGCTGAAAATATTCTAGGCTAGCAATTTTTCACTTCTTGATTATAAAAAAAAAAGCAAATCCAAAAGTTAAAAAGTGTTTCATTGCTGAGAAAAAACTGGGACCCGTATGTACCACCGTCCAGTTGAGTCACTTTGCTCAAGTGGGACCCATTTGTCCCACTTCCCACTTGACGCAGATACTTCTCCCGGTTAAATGACGCGAATAAACTCTCCCACATGGGGTCGTTATAGATTCAGTGTGTAGTTAACGTGGACTTCCTTTTTGCTGTTTGAGCACTAGCGGCACCACCACGACTCTGAATCATGGGCGGCTCTGATTCATGGCCGCAACCATGATAACTGTCGGCGCATCTCAGTGAAGTTCGTCCAGGGAAGGCGCTTCTTCAGCGGAAAGATATTTCTTCTTTCCTTCAAACAAAAATAGCATCGCTGCGGTATGAACAGCCCCCGCTCTGTCGCGAAGCGAATCGCACCGCTTTTCGTAAAAATCGCTTCGTTTATCTATATATACCCGCGAAAATCACAAAAGACAGCTATTGATTGTCTGCAAATAGTTGCTCTAGTGAAAGAGGGACAATATTTGCTCCCCATAAGTTTGTTGTCTGCCTGAAAGTAGCTCACAAAAAGACAAAAAATTTAGACATGGACATGAAAAACCAAAGGCTTCTGCTTGTTCTGCAGCGCACTTGTCTTCAGCGGCAACTTACGAAAGTGCATCTGGAATGTTCTCCTAAAGTCTCCAGGCCTATTGGAAAAGTTATTGACCCGTACGCAATGCCACCAGATTTGTCAGGGAGCAACAGTGCCGAGAGCGTGAAATAGAAAGTGGGACGTATGTGTCTCGCTGTCCACCAAAGGGTTAACGGCGGAGTGTTGGCAGTGCAGATGCTCGGCGGCGCTGTGGCGCCGCTGCTCGGCTTTCGCGTTCCGACGTGTGAGCAGCCTTCAGTGCTTCTGGTTGATTGAAGGGTTTAACGCGCCGACGCAACGCAGGCGATGAGGCGCGCCGTAGTGTAGGGCTCCGGATTAATTTTGACCAACCGGGGATCATTAACGTGCGCCGAAATCTAGTACACACGGACGCTTTTGCTTTTCGCCTCCATCAGAAAAGCGGCCGCCGCGGCTGGGAATCGAACCCGCGACCTCGTGCTCAGCAACGCAACGCCTTAGCCACTGAGCCACCGCGGCGGGTTTAAGTGCTTCTGCCCAATGTTATTGTCCCCATATTCGACGGCATCCTCAGTCACCCTCGCTCATCCCTCCCTTTAATCCGGCCATTTTCGTCTGTCGTGGGCTGTGAATACGATGCGCCATGCGCATGCCAGACGGAGGCCGGGACAGCACGGTGTGTGGCCTCAGGTGTGTGCGGGCAACACGCGGACGACTCGGTCATTCAGGTAACACAGGTAGCACGTACGTGCTACGGTGTCTTTACCACCCCTACCGAAAGAGAGTTGAGAGAAGCGCGGAAGCTTTCTCGCATTAAACGCGTGTCAAAATTGCGTCAAAGCCTCGCGTCAAAGTGCGTCCAACCTTCTCTGAAAGTGCGTCCAATCGATCCTCAAACCTTGAAGGACCCAAATCGCAAACGAAGAGCAAACCCATGCGACGATTTTTTCGCGCACTAAGTAAACGCATCTACGAACGATTGAAATGTATACATCGATGCGTAATTTACCAGATAAAGGTATACTATTGTTCTCCTCCTCCATGACCGATGCGTGTGTTATCTCGTGTAACCCCGTTCCTTTTTCTCGATTTTCCAGTAACCATTTTGACACAATGGAATCCCGGTTTCACGCAGGCGCAGTTTGTCCAAAGATCTTAGCAGAGATTTTCGGTCCACCAACCGGCCGATGGGGAAATGCGGTATTTTTTGACAGGACGCCATCGGTCCAACTAAGAAAACTTCCGGTTTAAATAACTTCTGGAATAAGAGGTCTTAGGGGCGTCAGAAGAAGGAATTGTTTCTACTCTCATGGCAAGTTTGTTTTCAATAAATAAATAAATAAATAAATAAATAAATAAATAAATAAATAAATAAATAAATAAATAAATAAATAAATAAATAAATAAATAAATAAATAAATAAATAAATAAATAAATAAATAAATAAATAAATAAATAAATAAATAAATAAATAAATAAAT
The DNA here is from genome assembly GCF_048455015.1 of Haemaphysalis longicornis. Taxonomy (NCBI): domain Eukaryota; kingdom Metazoa; phylum Arthropoda; class Arachnida; order Ixodida; family Ixodidae; genus Haemaphysalis; species Haemaphysalis longicornis. The sequence goes on along the minus strand of NW_027526203.1, from coordinate 158,494,440 downwards.
AAATAAATAAATAAATAAATAAAAACGAGAAACAATGGCCGAACTCCGGCTGTGGCTCAACTATAGGTTAACAGTGGGCACTGAGCCTTCTGCAACTATAGCAGCGCAACTTGGCGTCGACCAAACGAGAGTGAGCCATGTGGTTATGCGATTTTTTTGGGAGGCCACCGTTTGCAACGAAACAGATCTAATAACGTTGACCGTATGCTCCTCGTGAACGATTATACCGACAAAGGTACACCCACACAACTATCCGCACGCACACACAAGTGCGTGCCATAGCACATGCGCAGTTTTCAGGCACAAAAAACGAGGCCGAACACTGTGTAATAGATATGTGTGCATGATATATTTATGAGTGAGATGACACAAATAAGCATTTGCCTGTCTACCGCAGAAGTCCTCTTCGACACCGACTCGCGGCTCGATGCACACAAGCACACGCTGACACACGCACTCACACAAATGCAGCAACAAGCGAGTGGCTCTTTAGAGCGCTTACTCTAATGCACGAAGCAGCGTTCGAGGTGTTTGCTATCGCTTCGCGTAGAGTTCATCGTGCGCACAGGCAGCGGAGCTGGGCGCGGCTTTGCGGGAGGGCACATCCAGGGCTTCCAACGCGGCTCGGTCATCGGCTCAGGGCGCCGGGGCCGGCAGCGGCCTGGAGTAATCCGGCGCAAATCCAGCGCGTTTTACCGGGATTGCATAAGGGCCGCCCAGACAGGTAGAGAGAGGTGAGAGAGGGAGCGTGGAAAAAGATTTGCCGCGCGAAAAAGGAAGCAAGAAAGTGCAAGGCGGTACACATAAGCCTGCGGGATGAGGAAATGCTTAAAACAAAGAGGAGTGGCGAGGCGTCTCGGAGCAACAATAAGAAGCAAAGAAAAGGACGGAGACACGAGGAGACACGGAGGAAGCGGCCCGACAGAAGGGTGGCCCGGCACGCGGCGCGCGTTGACGTGCGCCACCGGCACGGGACACAGAGACGATATGCGTATAAAATCCGCACGCTTCTTTCTCAGCGATTTTTTTTTTGTCCTCTAGATTACAGCTAGGAAGCTCGTGACCTGTCTAAGCACCCGCACAATCACGGCGAAAAATAACGGCACGAGGAGAGTGATTGGAGAGGACGCAGTGAGCCGGCCGCGATGCCACCGCCGGGGTGGCTCCCCTATCGGAGGCTTGATCAGCGCCGCGCGACCCGCACCCGGAAAGAGCGCGAGGCGACGACACTGGGACCAAGCGGCCGCCATTGTTACGTGAGTGACGTCGGCACGTGGCGCGCCACTCGGAAGGGCACGTGACCACGCGGCCGCACGTGGATCATCAGCCGGCGATTAGCGTCCACCCGGCGCGGCCCTCCTCGCGCGGCCAGCGTTGCAGCGGATCACTTAACGCGCGCGTTTTGTTTCGCACTCCAGCCCTGGTCGGACACAGTAACGAAAACGAAGAATCGCAGGCCCAGCGATCTGCTAGAACAACAGGACAAGCAAGCCCTCTAAAAAAGAGCCTGCCCCCCTCCTAAAAAGGGGAACGGGGGAGAGGACGGACAAGCTAGGCGGAGAAGGTGGAATAAAAATGGGCTCCTCGTCAAAACCTGTTTGCCCTACAGATCACGCGGGGTGGAGGCTATGGGTGCATCTGTGCGCAGGCACAGTCAACGTAGTGCGACGGCCGCTGCATCACCAATGAGGGGCTGTTTTAACTGATTGAAGCGGTTGTACACGCGTGGCCAAATCGCTTTTTAAACTTCCTGCCCTCCTGTGCGTCCGCCGCGTGTCGTTTTGTGTAAGCGGTGGTACTGGCTGCTTGCCCTTTCCGCGTGGCCGTTTTTTTTTTAAATTTCTGGTGTACGTTTAAGCTAATGCGGACAGGCTCCTCCGTTCTGGGCCCTCTTAGAATCACTTTTGTTTTTTCTAAATCATCAATGGACATTTGGGGCCTGCGCTGCCAACGCCGGAGCGGCCTCCTCGAGATTGAACCTCCGGGCCGGTCGCGTGCCGCCTGAGCACCGGAGTCGTGAAACAGAGACCCAATCCGGTGCCCACTCGCCCTGCCGAAGTTAACAGATGGGCTCGCACCTTCATTTCATTTTATGTCAACTTTAAGGAACACTGACGGCGTCAAACCCATTCTGCCAACGGTGGGCTTCACGTGCGCTGTCAGCACAGTCTCCTTTATAAGGCATGAAACAACGCTAGCGATGCGGAAACCATGCTAATACTGTATGCGTGGACATTTCCAGCGCTGACATTAAAAACAGACGTCGCGAGTTTTCACCAGCGGGGGCAAAATAGGGTACCCAGATGCACGCGTTCTGCAACGCTGGAGGGCGCGTGCATCCGGGCTCCCCCACCTCCTCGTTTCCGAAGCAGGAACCATACCCGCTGTGTCAGCACTCTTAGTTTGGTGGTAAGACTCCTGGGTTGTAAATGAAAATTTTGTGGGCTGTGAAAGTGTCGACGAAGGGAATTATCAATTCATCTTGACTCGTGGATATTCCGCACCTACAAACAGTTAGTTTTAATTGGTCGCAGCGCTAAAAATAATCACCACCAACATAGTTATGTCCCCTGCAGAATGACGGCCTTTACCATAAGACATCCATTCGCTTCTATCTTCGGTCATCTGAATATATTCTTTTTCCCCAAACTTCCCTATCTCACTTCTACACAGAATTTTTTGTTTTCCCTACTAACCACAGTGTCCTTCGGCAGCCATTCTGGCATGTGTCGGCATCCTATAGACGGCCCAAATCCACTCCTTTTACTGCTAAGGAGTATACCTCCACCCCCCAAGCAAATTTTCGTGGCGATGTAAGCAGAAAACTATTATCATTAAGAAGGCGGTACATACCTACCCAGGGGGACAGACCATACGGGTAAAGATTACGGTTGCGTAAGCTACTCCGAGCGCAAAACTACCCAACAGCATAGCAATCACGTAGTGACGCCATCGCGCTTTTATATATAAAAAGGGAGACCGGTACAGCGCCTCCTTCAGTTTATTCCAGGCTACCTTGAGCAGACCAGAGAAAGTAATGATTCCAGAAAAACAGCCAGAAGAAAAAGAACATAAAGCAATCGTGAATGTCGTTGTGCAGTAATAGAAAGTGTGGTTAAGCACATTTCACTTGTATCTGGTTTCACACCCGCCGCGGTGGCTCAGTGGTGCGCTGCTGAGCACAAGGTCGCGGGTTCGATTCCCGGCCGCGGCGGCCGCTTTTGTGATGAAGGCGAAAAGCAAAAACGCCCGTGTGTACGAGATTTCGGCGCACGTTAAAGATCCCCAGGTGGTCAAAATTAATCCGGAGCCCTCCACTACGGCGCGCCTCATCGTCTGCGTTCCGTCGGCGCGTTAAACCCTACAATCATCAATCATGTACCTGGTTTCACTCTTTGTAGAGCCACGTGTGAGAATTCAAGTGAAGTCGCATGGTAATCGTTGTGGGTGTCGTTTACAGCTTCGCAGTACAACCCCTTCACAGCGTGGATTGGTGCCACATTTTTTCTTAATTTGAATTATGGTGACTTCTAGACAAGTTTGTCCCCTAGTTCATGACACTTGTTTTCTATTCCGCCCCACTACTCCCATCATTGTTATTTCCATCGCTAGTTCGGATAACCGAAGTATTCTTTGAAGTCGCTGAGTAAGATCTCAAGGAGCTTGTTGAATAAACATAGTAGAAAACGCCAACATTCTAGATGAGGGCATTGGGGAAATAGTTCCGCTCTTTTTCACGTGAAGGTAGGAATTTTGTAATGCTGGTGAAGAAGGAAAATTTATTCAATGACCCAAAGCTCCTGTCGCAGCTATTCGCCTTCTGCAAAAGCTTCCCCCTCAAGTATTCATCACAATAATATGGACCCCTGCTCACACTGGCCTGCTGGGGAATGAAGCAGCCCATGCTGCAGCCCGCGAGATCCACAACCGGGTATCCTCAGCATCCGAACCGGCAGCCACGGTTCTCACCCACTACAGGCACCTCCGCTACAAATATCCTCCGCCGCACCCCTCCCTCACGCACGCCCAAGGATACACTTGGCGACGCCTACAAACAGATACCTATCACAACTGTACACGACTTCACCACATTGCTCCAACGCTCTACCCGAAAACCTGTCAACCATGTAATACCCCACTGGACACTTTCCATCTTGTCATTGAATGCCCGACCTCTCCACCCCTCCCTCCCCGCCTGACCCCCACCCCTTCCCGTGAGCAGTGGGAGAGGTTGCTGACCAGCTCCGACCGTGAAGATCAAGCTATGCTGGTCGACCGGGCGGTGACAGCGGCGTCCTCTCGCGGCCTCCTGGACGTAGGAGGCTGACCACACCCCCTTCCCCCAACCATTTGCTCTATAATAAGGCCCCTTTACTCGACCCTGTTGTTCCCCTAGATCCGACGCATAATTCATTAAGTCGTTTGGTCGGATAAGTTATTTGTCACAACAAGCGTCAAAGGCGGTCATCAAGAGGAGCTTAACAAGCTGTTTCCTGACCGATATTAGCATCTGGTTAAGGGGTAAACCGTAATGTAAATCTACTACACCAATGCTGATGTCCGTAAGACTTCCCAGTGTCGTTCGTTAAAGAACCAGACCAGTGCCTCTGAGCTTTGTACCAGGAAAGGATAGACATAACGGTGTCGAGGCAAGGGGGTGATGATGATGATGTCAAGGCAAGGACTTCTCTAAATACATCTCCCCAACCAGCCTTATCTGTTTCAGCGAGAAAAAAATGCTTCTACTGAACATGCTTGGAATTAAGCGAGCTGGTTCCAATTGGCCGCAAATTTCAGCTTGAACGTAAAAACCATGGACAGTAGAAAAGAAAACACGGACACCACATCGTGTCCGTGCTTTCCCTTCTACCGTCCGTGGGGCCCCATTCTATTATATTGGAGGATTTGTTACTTTGTCCGGCCAGCGAAAGGCCGGCTGTTTTAATGTAACCGCTGCTAAAGTTACCGAAGAAAACTTTTTATCAAACGCTTCGCGCCCCTTTCTCGTTCCTTATAAGAACGCGACTTAAGCGACCTCTGTCTCAGACCGACTCTTCCAGAATGTCATGGACACAAATGATGGCATCAAACGCCAAACTTTTGTTCTGCTCCTTTCTCTGTTATTAGAAGCCCTTTAGTCGGTAAGAAGTGTTATCAAATACACTTCGCACGAACAGAGATTATTCATCGGTAGGCAGCCTTGTGCGGAGTTTTTCAGCGTGGCAGCTGAAACAACTTTGGGTTGGAAAGCGCTCACGATACACGGCGTCGTCGGCTGCGTCACCGCCTCGCTTCAATGGTATATTGAGCGCCACTTGAGCACGATCCCGAAAGCCCTCGACCCGGCACCGTTACCGCCATGTTGCATTTCACCGCTCACCGGCGCACGCTTGGCCCCCGATCCGGATGAGCGCACTCTCTTTCCCTACAGCTGTATTACGTCTGATTGAAGAAGAAAGGCAGCGACAACAAAGACTCGAGAGGTGCGCCCTCTCCGCCCCCACGTGCTCCGGAGGCCCTTCGTAAGCTTATATTGACACGTGCCGCTCTGTGTTGATAGTACCCGAGTGTGCACGCAGTGTTTAAACACCGATTGCGCGATAGCATCCTGAGTTTGAATACGACCGGAGCACTGATGTGTAAGTTTGCGTACGCGCGTCTCGGTAGCTTTAATTGCAGTGAAGTGTTGCCATCTGTGAGACCGCAGAACCTTTGGATCAGAGAAGCAAAAATTGCAACCAAAATACTGTCGCGCACGCATGCCCAAGCTAAGATGGTCTTATCGCTGCTAAGTGTATGTACACCTCGTTCAGGTTGTAAATGTTTACCGGGCAGCGAGAGCTTATTTTTGTCTCTTGCGCTTGCACAACGTACTGTAATGTTTCTTATGCCGACTGCTCTCTACTGGGACCTTTATGGCCTTCAGCCACTTTTTCTCCCGTCGGCTTGTTGCCTCCGGGAGCTTTAGAATTGCAACCTTCATAGTCCCTCAGATGTGTCGTTCCAAACTCCTCCCTCTCCACATGTCTTAGCAGTCTAATTCCTGCTTTTTCATCCTTTGGTTGTTGTACATATCCGCGGAGGATTTTTTCGGTTCCGCACATCCCTGGCTTCAAAATTTAAAAGGCCACCGAACCATAAAACATAACTGGCCTTTCAGCTTGACTGGAGTTTTTGAAGATTCGCTTTCCATTGTTTTCGTAGTGGTGTAGATTACTTTTTCTGCGTGACTTTAAGGGTGCCACGTATACAAAATACATTATCATAACACAAAATACTTTTTTTTATTAGAAAAATTTGGTGTTTTGTAGTGCCATAAACGCTTGTCCGGTAGCAAACGATGCTTTATTCACAGAGAAATCAATCAATTCAAGTTAAAATTCTGGTTCTCCCGCCAAATCGTGTGTTTCGAGACATCTGCGATGACGCAACAAGGGCAGGTCTTCAAGCGAACGTAAGTACGCTGTTTAGCCTGAATCCTAGATGGCGCCACGATACTGTGTAGAACCGCTGTCCGCAATCTTTTTGTTTGGGACAGTATTTACACCTTGCTCCTTTTTGATGTGGCTGGAAGTAATCGTTTCGTGAAACATTGGGTATGCTCTACAAATAGAGTCACGTCAGACAATGTCACTTACGCCAATGGGCCAGTGTCGTGTGAGACAAACAAAAATGGCAGCACCTCTACTCCGTGAATGATGGCGAGGGTGCGGAGTACGGGGACTCCAAATGACATCCAAGTTGCGCCCCGAGTGACATCCGATTCGCGACCCGACCGTCATTCGATTTGAGCTGCCAGTTGCACCTTGATTATTCCCTAAATGAATCTGCAACTCACGGCTCAAATCGACTGACGGTCGGTGCGCAAATCGGGTCGTGTGCGCACGGATGGACGCGGGCGGACATTGGGAGGTCCTAATGTACTCTGCACCGTTACAGGCCAGAGAGTGAGCCCTTTGACTCACGGCTACTAACTTACTGTCGTAGCCCAGTGGGTAAGACGACTGACACTAACTCTGTCTGGTCTACCAGACAAAGGCTCGAATTCTTCCTGTGGGATTTTTCTGCGAATGTAAATGCTATGCGCACGGACGCGGACGGACATTGTGAGGTCCTAAGGTGCTCCGCACCTAAAAAGCGCCGGACTGCAGTGCAGCTGTGACAAGCATAGTGCGCGCAGTAGCAACAGCAATACGCAATGGGGCGTTTACGTGTACTTTCGTAACTTACATTGTTTACCCCACCATTTTCACTGCTATAAATGAACATGCATAACATTTATGCGAAAGAGCTTGTTCTGCAAGTTTCTCGCCTAACTCGCGTTTGCTTTTGCCGGCCTCAGCCCATCGCATACCTGTGCATATTACGTCACAGGTCCTAGTGCGGGAAAGGAGCTAGTGAGTCGCATGACCATTTCCTTTTTCCTAATTATTTGAGTGAATTAATTATTTGACCTTGCTAGAGCGAATTTTGCGTTAAAAGTGGTGTCAGTATGATTCTAACGAAGCGTTGTTTCGAACAAACTTGTGTTTTGCCTGCATGGCCGATTTAAGTCTCGTCAGATTTAATGCGGAGCTGTGGGTTAAGGGAGCATGCGAAGCACCACTTTGAACGCAGAAGAACCAAGAGAAGCGCATCTTACTTCCTAGTGCGGCTTTAACGATCAGCGCGCCACGGGCAATCCCAGTGGGATTTGGCAGGCTTATAAAGCAGGTGCCCCCGCCAGGGAACACTTTTGAAACACACCGTGCCAGTGCGATGTCGTTCATAATAGGTGCGAGATTGCAGTGCCAGGTTTGTCGGACCTTCACGTCGTTACCTCACTGATATTAGAAGCACTGGAGATGGGGGGGGGGGGGGGGGGGGGGGGGTTCTGACCGACCTACCCCTCCCAACAGAATCTCGGAGATGGCAACGCAGAGAAGTGGGCGCTCGGAAAACGGCAAACGGCAAAGGAACAAATATATACTACCCACTAGGCTGGCAATGTTTATGCGGCCACCGGTACGGATGAGATATTACTCGCTCCATCCTCCCCTCCCCCGCCCCCAAATTGACACTGGCAATAATTAAAGGCCGTTGTAGCGTTAAATGAATCCTCAGTAAAACTAATTAAATTGAATTGAAAATTTCCATGCAAGTAAGCATGAAATTGGGCCGTGTTTTAGCCAGAATAGGGGGCGCTTTGCAGTTCCTATCGCCCGCCGGGTGACTCAGTGAGTGCGAGGAAATGATTGGTCGGTTCCATGACGCAGCATTCAATTTCTTTTCCACCGTCTTGCTTGCCGAATTCACAGGTAGGGGGCGATGTTTTGCTTACTTAACTATTTCTTTAAAGCGTTTTGCTTCAGAGCAGTTGAAGTCGTATTTTAACGTAGCTTTTACGACGCCATTGGGAAGCACATCTACGATAAAAATGAAGGAAGCTCACACTAACGCGTAAGACTAGAAGGTAGCCAAGCTGTATACAACCTGCATGACCATCACGACGGTATAAGTTCACGATTGCAGCCGATTTGCTTCTTCGCTGTTGCTGCATCGAGCTTTATTCCATCATTGTTGCTATAAGTGTGAGCTTCTTTCATTTTTTGGAAGTGATAATCATTGGACATTACCTTGAAGGGGCGTATACGCTATGACCTGTTTTTGTCGTGCCGAGGAAGGGTTGCCACGATAGCGGCGAACGCTGGAGGTGTTTTTCTCTTTTTTTGGACAATCATGGCCAATCTCCCAAGTGGGTGTCCCAGGCTTGCAAACGTGGGCCGGTGTCGCTGGGCGGTCGCCGCGACGCACGCACACACGAGCGCTCCGCATTTTCTTGGTTTTCTTTTACTGCCGGGCGGTCGCCGCAATTTTGCCCAATCTCCGTAAGTGGACATGCTTGGCTTGACAAACGGGCGCAGGGGACGCTGGGCGGTTGTCGCGAGGCAGGCACACGCGAGCGCTAGGCATTTTCTTGGTTTTGTTAACATTCCGGCGGTCACCGCGATGCCCGCGCTCACGTGTGTGCGCTCGGAAATTTCTCGGTGTTTTTAACTGCAGACACAAAAAATCACGATTTGCTAAGGCGCTTCGCTCCTAAAAAACTTTCCCGTGGAAAATATTGAGGAGTCTGGACAATAGAATAATCATGGAATGAAATTCCCAGCAAATTCCATAGGCCGACCAGCCACCCTTTGTGCTATCTTATCTGAAATCACCCACGTACTTCCTGTACACTCTTTAATTTCGTTGTTTTGGCAGCGAGAGCAAGCTAGCGCAAGCTGTGTCGTATTACACATGAAATTCTTTTGCCGGAACCCAACCTCAACACTATACGCCGGCTTGGGTGCCTGCGTGTGTCCACCGCCAGAAGGATGCTGGAAATAATTTCACGCTCCATTGGTCTCCTGCTCTGCTTCGGTGTTCACTTCCCCCTTGCTAGCAGGTATGAATATGCCTAACTGCCAGTTTTCGTTTCAGGTGGCCCCCAACGAAAGGAGTACCTGACGCAGGTCCAGTCCGCCTTTGTCCAGCGTACTTTGTCGCCGATTATTGTTTTACCTGTACCTGGAGCCCCTGTCTGTGCTTATTACTGTGGGGAAATGATTTTCGGTGATTTACCTTATCACCATTCGAGGAGTGAACTCTAGCATATGCCGATGACATAGCTTCGATTTGCAATGACAAGGCAAGCTTGGAAAATATTCTTGCCATTACACCGGAATCTGGCGATGCGTTCAGGCGCTGCCTCGAAATTCAATAAGAGGGTTTTTTGTGGTTTAGAGAATAGAAGATGGCATTCAATTATTTTGCAGTGAGAAATCGTAATAGTGACCTGACGTATTTCGGTGTTCTTTTCTTGCAGTTTCCTAATACCCATCTGCATTGGTCGGCGCACGCTGTTAGGATACTCTCCAAAACGAAGGATTGACGTGGGTATGCCAGTAATGACTAATTTCTCTCATGCGTGTCCGCGTCACATGTTTCTTGTTACCGACTATACTTTGTCTTACAGTTCATCTTACAGTTTGTCTTACAGTTGTCTTACAGTTTGTTCTATTGTTCATGTGTCAGATTGCATGGCTTTCACCGAGTTCTGGGTACGATTGCTTGGGGTTTTAAGTGACCTCGCGCGCATGCACGCACATAAATTTGAACACGGGCTAAGTACTAAAACGTTTTTACGGCTATAGGACTATTCGTGGTGTGCCCGTACCGGCCTCTATGAATAATTCTTTACTCCAACAGCTTGAGGTAGTTTTCACTGCGGAATTCATTTCTTACCTCCTGAGAAGGACAATAAAGCCTCAATGATTTTTCTCTTACCTAGGTGTTTTATCTTTTTTACATCTTTCGGATTTTGTTTGATGGTTGACGATGCTATGCTTGTTTAGGAATACATGGTAGGCAAAACTGACTTTAGATCTCCCTCCCTTTTTTCCCCCTCCATTTTGCTTCTGACCCAAGAGAGGAGCATTCCAAAGCATCTCTCTGATACGGTGCCACGTAGTAGAAGCCGAGAAGGTGTATAAAGTAGCATTACGCAATCATCCGGCAGGCTTAACATTAAATACGGCGGACGACTGCGTCTTCCGCTTACATTTTAGCAGCTGGCTGTAGTTAAATATGCCATATACGCTGGCAGTAAGCAGGAACAGTAGCCGACGCGCTCACGTCCAAAAACATTTTCACTGTGCTTCTCCAAAAAAGCGAAACATTTTACTGAAACCAAATCTGAAACAAAGATTACCCCGTGTCATAGTAAGGTAGATCGCTCGGTATTACAAAAAACACTAATTTTGCGCCTGTTTAAAACCTCTGCTGTTGTTTTGTAATATTCTATAGGTATAATATGTTATAAATACCTCTTACAACAAGCACTTTTAGCTGGCCGTATTTAACTGACTCTTATTTGATTCACGGGGATTCGATGGAATTTACTTTACGTGCAAATTTAAGTAGTCGTGCAAGGTGCCATAATTGTGGTAACCTACCCCGACCGAACACCTCTAGCGGGTTCCGAAACAGGTAGCTTCTGTATATACACTTTTGAACCTGTGCGTAAGAACCTGTGCATTTTCGATATCATCCACCATAATAAATTCACCTTCATGAAATATTGGTGTGCCCTGCTATTACCAAGCAGAAAATCCTATCCAGCTGTGAAGGAAAAAAATTCCTTGTATCTGCTTGCTTCGCTGATAATCCCATCGAACGCCGGCAGCTTTTTGGCAACGCTGCAACTTAACGTCATCTCTCTAGCCGTCCTACTCCTTACGTTCTTCCCCCTCTCGCTTTTTATTCTCCTCCCCCTCTTTTGCCCCTCCTGCCTTTACTACCATTTACTTATTCTTACCTTAACACCATCCCCTCTCCTCCCACTGTCCTTCCTCCCCTCTCCCACACTCCCCCTTCAGTGCAGCTCCACATCGCGTTCTCCTCCTCTCTGGCCCTTCCCTCTTTCCCAACCCTCACAAACTTCGACATTTCCTCCTCTCCAGTCTTTCCTTCTTCTGTGATCCTCTATCCCCTCCATCTTTCCTCCCCCATGTCTTTCTCCTACGCTTCCCTTCCCATCATACTCACTTCCTTTTCCCCTTGCCTATTCCATTCGCCCTCTTCTAATTCCCCTTTTCTCTTCCCTGCCTCCCCTCCCGCCTCTTTTCCTCGCCCTTTCCTCCTCCCAACTCTCCTCCTTACATAATGTCCATCCCCTCATTCCATTCATCACCACCCATTTTTTTCTCCCTCCTCTTCCAACGACGCAAACGTATTCCCAACGGATATAGTTTTAAAAGCAACGCCATCACTCTTCGTTACACTCACCTTCATGGCTTCCGCAAACGTAACGAAGCATGATTCTATACTCTCTACCCCATTGTTTGGGCCTGCCAGAAAAACTATAGTGTTCACCCAACCCCAACCCTTCTCATGAGCAGCAGGAGAGTGAACTGGCCAGCTCCAGCAACGAAACTCAGCTTCGGCTGGTAGGACGTGCGGAGAAGGCAGCAAGCTCCAACGGGATCCTGAATTAGGAATCCCACCACGTGCTCTCTCTGTCTCTCTCTGTCTCTCTGTCTCTCTGTCTCTCTTTCTTTTTTGCAAAATTAAGTTTACTCTCTCTCTCTCTTCTTTTGGGTACAAAAACTAGTAGGCGATATAATTCGTGTAGAGAGCAAAGTCCAGCCCTCCAGTAGAAATCCTGAGGACATTATGTGAACATCATGTAATTTGCACGTCGCTGTAATGAAACTAAAAAACTAGAGCGTAACTTATTCGTCTCAACAAAGAAAAATGCCGAGGCCACAAAGTCACAGGCCGGCTGTAACGTACAAAAGAATTTGTTTAAGAAAATCTATGCAGTAATCACAATTTTTTTGTACATCTGCAGGTCGCATGCAAAGCATAATTATCTGCTTGGTGTGCCTCAGGTTGAAATGTGCAAAAAAAGTGCCGGTGCAGGTTCGACCTCACGTGGGTCAAACTGGTGGGACTGGACCAGTGGCGGTCCCAAGGGGGGGGGCGAAGGGGGCGGTCGCCCCCCTCCAAAGAGGTCCTCAGTTTCTTATTTTTAGTTTTTTTAAGCATTCCACTTGCGCGAAGTTAAATCCCAGTGCGTTGCACCGCATACGCGTACACACGCCTCCATGGTCATCACCACCTCCACAGAATTGGCGCAAGGAGGGGAGCGATTCTTTATTCGCCTCGCCCCCCCCCCCCAAAAAAAAAATCGCCCCCCCCCCCCCCTAAACCCATCTCTGGGACCGCTACTGGACTGGACAGAAAATGAGCAAAACCGCTAATGAGCAGTACCGAGTAACCGCACGTACATCACTGCCCTTCGCTTTCTTTAATAAGAACACGTTATATGGCTGCCCCTGAACAGCTCATTTGTAAGATATCTGTAAGTGCGTCCCACGCGATGAACAAGGAGCGACACAGTTCGTCGACGAACAACCGCCGCACACAAAACCGCCGCGTGGTGGGTTTGACGCTTCAAAACTGCCCCTGCAGTATGGAGGACTCGGATTACTTTGTGAAGCGTGGGGTACTTTAGCCTGCCGAAAAATTCATATAACTCGACCCAAGAAACAAACTAAATGGTTTTGGGGCTGGCTATATAGGACTTATCTCGCGCGGTCATCAAAACGAGTTATGTGGTCCGTGGGGAGAGACAAACGAGGAAATCTGTGCTTCGCGTTTCCGCATCCGCCCGAGTGCCGCCCGGCTCACCGGTGGCAACAAGGTTCTACAAACTGGGTCTCCAAGACCCTGGAGCAAGTTCTCGTTGCGCCAGTATCTAATAATAATGATAAAAAACTGGACCGTACAAATTGGCGCGTTCGTGAGCGGCGGAGCCCTAGCCGCTCGACTCCCTTTGAATGTTTCGAACTGCCTCATTTGTCTTGCGAACACAAGCTGGCTGTGGTTTGCAATTTCGCGCGCATAATTTGTGATCATATATCCTCCCAAGCGCGATGTGCACGCAGAACTATCGAGTGGCTCCAGTTTTGTTCTCATTGTGTCCTCTTGAGTTCCCGCAGTGCAGGTTCAGCTGAATCCGAACTGCATGCACATAATTCATCGTGGCGTAAATCATGATGGCGCAACCTGTCGAGGTGTACGAAACGTAGCTGTCGCCCCAGCCCTGTTTTTTACCGTGCGCCGCTAAATGCTTCGTGCAACTGCGCAGACAAAGCAGCATGGGAATTCTAGCACTTCAAGGTAGAAACCAGGTTTACGACGAATGCTTGAAAACTCACCGGCACACAACGTTGAGGCGTTTCGACACACGAAAGCATAATAACGATGTGAACTGCGGATAGAAACTTGATCTCAAAGCATCTAATCCGCAAGATCGCATGTGATCTTAGAACTAACGTCGGACTTTACCTTACCCCACCCTCTCAACTGCTCCCTTCCCTGCAAAGTAGACGCCAACCACAGGCTTTCTGCTCTCACGGGCTTCCCTTGGCCGATGCCCGCGCGGCTACTATCTCAGCCTCGGTGCCGTCAACTCAAATCATTTTCTCTTTGGACTCCTGCGATGTCCCCCCCTTTCTGTTTGTATGGGGTGCCTGTTGAGAAGATTCGTGTCATTCATCTGCTCGTTACTTTGCGTGAGGGGCCTTGGATGGGCCCTGAAAGCCGCCTACTTTCGTTGGGCAGAAGGACTTGTTGGTTGTTTGATGAGTTGGTGCATCTCCACAAAATGTGCAAACGGTGCTAAAGAACCGACGACCGCTGTTTATTTCGTGCCTTTTACACTCTTTCTTATGTTGGGCAGTCATCCTTCCCTACTTCATAAAGAAAATGCAGTTCCTCAACACGTCCTGTCACAACGAGGAGAACGTTTAAAATACTAGATTGCTCTTCGTGCACTCCAACACTTTGTCGACGTACTACTTTTATGTCTTTGAGCCATTCTAACTTCCCGGCTAACATATGGCGGGACCTGCTTCAACCTGACGCAAACCCAATTAAATAAAGTTCGAACATTGCATCACAAACTGCTTCGAGTCATCACCGGACTGCCTCGGCACACCAAGCTAAATGACTTGTATACTTTTGCATCGCTGCCACCAATTGAAACAACGCTGGAAGCAGCGCGCGACAACCATTCCGACCGTCGCGAACTCACCGTTCAAGGTCGTCATCTCATCGCCTACGATGAGACAGGAACTTTTACACCTGGCCCGTCAGCAGACCCTTCTTTGACCCGAAACCCGCCTTGGCAATGGACACAACCGGTAAATCACAAACCAAGGTCGACAAAAGAGCGCAAAAGGCACAAGCATCAAAGAAACACCCTATCTCGCTTCCAGCACCTACTAGAACCTGGCACATATGCCATCTACACTGATGCCGCACTAGCATCCGACCGATTTACGTGCGGGATACACCACGTCAACGATCCGAGCTTGACAGAGTACATGACGTTCTCTACGAAAACAGAAATCGACCCACTTACAGCAGAACTTAAAGCCATTCTACTGGCCACCGCCCTACTTAAGAGGGATCTCCCGTCCATCAAGACAAAACACAATCCCTCTAAAGTCGTCATATATACTGACAATGCAGAGGCAATCAGCACAATGCACTCTCCAGATCCGCATGACTATATCTCCAATGCAATTAGACGAACCATCGACAACCTTGCCGAAATGAATGACACCACAATTCTTATAGAATGGACCCCCGGCCACCAGTCCAACCCAGGGAACGAGACGGCCCATCGCATGGCATCTGTGTCACTTCATACCTCCCAGAACTCTCGTGCGACTCCCGCCCCACTTCCCGAACCTGCCCTCAACAGCCCAGTCGTCGAACGCCGTATCCGAAAAATGCGGCGACGCCGTCACCTCAAGGAAACGACCCCAAGGCCAGACCCACCAGTTCCTGAGGACATCCCGCGAGGCCTCCAGGTCCTTCTGCACAAGGCCCGCTCCGGCACAGCGGTCACTCCTGACGTCCGCGACCGATGGACCTGGTACCGACGTTTCGGCAGAAAAAGACCAGATGGCTCCACACCTGTTCCCCCTCCTACCCTTCCCTGCCCCTTGTGCAGTGCCGACCAACCCACCATACACCACCTTCTCTGGAACTGTGCCGGACTCTCCGAGGAACGGCGTAGGTGTCTACCTCCTCACGTCACTTCCCTTCAAGAATGGATAACGCCTTCGAGCGACGTGAAAGAAACTTTACTGACCCTGTGGGCATTTGCTGAACGTACAGGTGTAGTGAAAATGACCTAAATCAAGTGGTCCGTGTGCGGGGCGGACATTCTTTGTGATTGAACCCAATCCCCACTGGTTTATTTCCCCTCCTCTTCCTCCCCTTCCCCTGCATGAGGCGTTCGACCTCTCCCTTCTAAATAAATTCATTCATTCATTCATTCAGTCACGTCTGCTCGTGACTGTTTCAAGCTCGCGCTCATTGTTTTTTGCAATCCTAAACACACGTGACTAGCAACAGCCAGCCCTTATAGTCGGCCCTATACAGTCAGCCCTTATAGTCCCTTCAGCCCTTATATTCTGTAGCGTGTATTGTGTGTTTCAAATGAGCTAGAAGAAAGGACCGCTCAACGGACACACAGACCGGCCCGTACGCACACACGCACGCGCACAACGCTTAAACGGCCAAAGCTCCGAGTTGAGACTCGTACACTTCTCACGAGAAAGTGCCCCAAGGTCATGAGTCGCTCAAAATCGAGGCCGATAACTTCACAACCTCAAAACGTACTAAGAAATCTTGATGCCAATAATTATATAATTTAACAACGAACCAAAATAACGAGAATTTCCTGTGTCATAAGCATGCTTTAACCTGCAATAACCTGCATTTAAGCTATTGTAACGATTAAATGTGTTAACTTTGCCAATTGTGCATTTTTTGTAGACAGGGTTTGGTGATCTTTGATAAATTTTTTTTTCGCGTTTCGGTTTGTTTTGTCGGTTTTTTTTTATGTTTGTCTTCGTCATGTGAGGTCAGTGTATAAGAGAGACATTTTTGATTTCGTTGGTTTATATTTATAATTTTTATAATTCTCGTGTTTAAAAAAAATTGAACGATTACATGTGTTGATTTCGCAACTTAAATTTATGTGCCGGTGCAGGGCGTTACTAGGTTGGTGCGTCCTAACAATTGCTTTCCTGTTTTGGTCACCCTCCTGGGGTATTTTTTAACAGGGGAGCTGCTTAAGCTTGAGCTTGGTCTGATAAAAAAAAAAGAAAGAAAACTCCTCCGGCGCGAGGCGCCCCGCACGACCTTAGTGCAACTGCGTACGCGGAGCTTAAGCCTCACCTAGCTATGACATCACTGCGCCGACGCAGCGTGCACGCGAAAACCTCGCCGAGCGATGACGTCATTCCGCGCGGCGGCACCTTTCGACCTTGGAGAACACTCTGGCTTAGTGTAATTTCTCGCGTGTTCTTCTCCTCGTCAGTTCATGTGCGGTCGCGCATCAGGTGGGAAGCCCAGAAAAGCTCGCGCTACAGTCGCCGAGTTCGCAAAGCCGGTTACCGCCGCTTCTTGCGCGTGCTAACGCGGTCCAAATTGGGAGAGATGTGAAAGCCAGCGGACGCGGGCATGTCAGTCAGGGAGAACTTTCACCGGCAAGTTCGGGAATCTATGCAAGGTGCAACAACCGGGTCTCCGAGGAAGAGAGAAATTGGGCGACAGAAGAAGAGCGTCACTCCCGAAGAGGAAGCGCGGTGGGAAAGCCGCCGCGCCGCTACTCGAGGACGGATGCGACGACTTCGGTCCAGTCTTGAATATCGCGCCGGTGAAGTGGCGCCGAGACGTCAGCGAGTTGCAAAAGATACGGAGTTACGAGCTCGCGTACACTGTAGATTCTTTAATGAGCGAGTCTTCATTGCTCATTGGGGGCTAACGGCGACGACACGTAGAAAACTTGACCGAGTCTCGAAGCATAACCACGCAGAAAGCTTGGCGGAGTCTCCAAGCAAAACCCTGCATAAACTTCGCCGAACAAAGTATAAGGTAGGTGGGGCCGCCAGCTTCGCTGTTAGCTCAGTCTTCACACCACAAGTACGAAGATGCCTGGAATTTATTTTACGTTAGTCTTCGTCGCGTGAGGGTGGCGATATGATAGGAATATTTTTCGTTACTTCATTAATATTATTTCTGAATTATTTTACCTTTACGGTACAGTCAAACCCGTTTATAGCGTATTGCAATATGCACCGGGATTAGTTCGATATATCCAATAGTTCGATATAGCCGAACCCGCCTATAACGAACTTATTGTTACAAGTTCGCAATCCGAGGGAGCCCCCCCCCCCCCCCCCCCCCGCTCCCCCCTTCTCGCCCTCCCCAACTCCCCCATCCACGCATGCAGAAACAAACACATTAACGTAGCCAGTACCATACCCAAAATAATCTATTTATTGCAAGTAATAAAGCTACTTTCCGCCTGAACTGCCCACTTTGCAAAGAAAAAAGCGGTGGTTTTTGTTTTCACTTTCGTTTTGGCGGCTTCAACTAGCATAGCATTCTCCACACGAAACACTGTTACACCAGTTCGAGTCCGCGTTTTCCCAAATCTAAGACGCATTGGCCGAGCACATCGACTCCCGAAAGCGCTTCATTGTAAGCGTCGGACGGCTTTCACTCGAGACATCATCGGGAACATGGGGGAGCTCTTCCCGCAGTTCACCGATGCTGCTGTCTTGGTCCGGACTCGCTGACTGCGCGGGTTCCGTCGTGAGTCCCGCGCGTCGGAAACAGTTACGGAAAGTGTCTGGCGTCACGTCGTCCGTGCGAGGCGCAATGTCTCAGTCGCAACTCTTGCTTTGTGGTCGCGGCCAATCCGCATCCCAATCGCCGCTCGAGACCGTGCATTTCAGCGGCCATTTTCGGCTTTCGGCGCGCAGAGTTCGTTATATCGGATGTGAACTTCGTTATAAGGAATATGTTTCCCATGTATTTCCGTAACTGAAATATTTTTGTTCGATATATAACATAATTCGCTCTATCCGGGTTTGTTATAGCCGAGTTTGACTGTATTTCTTGTTTTTTTTTTAACACATCGCACCAATATTTTCTGTTTACACTATTGAATGTGTTAACTTCTCTAATTATATATTTTGCGCCAATAGAGTGTTACACTGTTGGTGCTATGGAGTACTCCGCCGAGATGCCGACGCATTAAAATTTAGTTTATATCCTTATCAAAGAAGCTGGTAAGAACGCGGAATGCGATGTCAGGTTATGGGGGCGTTAGTACCCACGGAACTTGTTACGTAAATCAGACAACGTTGCAACCACGCTGCGAATTGTGGCCCGGATATTGTACTTCAGTGGATCCCAAGCCACTATAGCATCGAGAAAAACGACAGTACCGGTCAAGATGCTGCATATGACCGCACCGTTGTGCGCATCACCTACATTCCAATGCCCAGAAGAGATGCTGAAAGATCGCTGCACAAAATCACGCGCAAAACTACTGGGCAAATGAGTTTTCAAATGCCCGCCTTACGATACTAAATCTTCAACTGCATCGTCAACTTCCTCGTGGTTCACCTCTCTCTGAAGCGCCCTTATTGTATCACCCGTGGGGAAGCTTTAAGATTGCTGCCTCATAGGAATGGAAAACAGCTCCGCCTGTGACACCTATGGTGTGAAAACGACTCTTGAGTCTTGAGCACCTCTCTCGTCAATATGCAGCCGTCTTGCCAACGTGTTGTCGAATGGCCGCAAAGAAGCCATCTCGACAGATCGCCTTAAACCTGCCTACTTTGGACGCCACCCAACGAACTCCGCTCAGAAGTCGCAGGCCTAACCTCTCATCTGCGTATATCCTCCGAAACTAATACCCCTGCTACACGGGCGTTTGGAAGGCCTCTCAACCGAATGTCAGTTTGTCCAAACGCCACTTCTGAGGTGAAACACGATGTTCCTCAAAGGCATTTGGTTGAAATGCCACTATTGCCAAAGGAGCACCACCAAAGACATTTGAAGTTCTCTAAGGCCTTTGAAACGCGAACGGTCGTGCCCTAGGGTGGAGTTCCTGCATGCCGAATTTACAAAAACAATTATTTACGAGTAAAATTTGATTTTAAAGAGCCCAATATTACTACTTTTTCACGCTTTTTTTATCACTTGGTCTACGGCGGTGAGAAAAAAGAAAAAAAAAACGTGCCCGTTTTGTGAATGTTTGGTGCGTTTTTGTAGGTTGTTACCAATTGTATCACTAATAATTGAGTGTTTTTGGCCCAGTTTAAGTCTGAAATTAAAATTTTGTCAACTTACCCGAACGAAACCGGGCAGCAGTCACGACACCAAAACATGGCGGGTGAAGGCGGAAACTTTCAACTCCCTTTGAAAATTGTCGTGTAGACAGGCGGAACTACTTCCAGTTCGAATGGCATTTGAAATTGCGAAGGCCATTCGACTCAAATGTCCTTTGAAGTGCTCGGTTAGCACAGGTATAATACACCGCTCCCGCGCCGTCGTGTGCAATTAGACATTATGTGCGGGCGGACGTCCCTGTAGCTCCCTTTCGTCGGCGTTATGGTGGCTTGGCGCCGGCTACGAATGACAAGGAGAATAAAGAAGCGAGCAGCTCGTGCTTGGTGCGCCAGCACAGCACGGCCAGTTCGGTTCGGGAAGCCCGCCACGCTGGTACTTTTGCTCTGGCGCTGGACTGCGACCCCGCGGTCACCGACATCCATGATTCTCAAGTTGCAGTCTTCCGAGTGAAACCCAGTTTGCACTCCTTTTCACGATTCCTTCAAGCATTGCGCTTGACTTTTCCGAAGAAGTGAAAGGGACCATAAAGGCAGAATAACTGCTGTTTTATCTGAAAATCACACCTTTCAAAGCTCTTCCGGCTTTCGTTCGAGGGAAACACTTGCTTGGCTTAGAAATAAATTTATAAAGCATACCTAAGCTTGCCCATTTCTTTCTCTTGCACGCTTCTATTTTGTGTGGAGCTATCACGTGACACAATGGGAAGAAGGACCGCCTACAAATTCATTCAAGCAGCAGTGGCGGTACTGCCACCTGGAAAAAGGAGTGAGAGACACCGACGCAATACCCCAGCACGGTGGCTGACGGCCGGCAGGTCATGGAGCCGATTGCGCCAGTCATCCCTTACTGATGCTTCTGGAAGTTTTTAATAAATACACACCGACAGCAAATAAGAGGCGATAGATCTCGCACTTACCGCTGTAAATATTGTGACGGTATTTGTACGACAATGCGAAACAAGATCTGAACGAAATTAGATTTGCCGTAGGCGGGAATCCCCGCATACTTTTATTTTACATTTGCATGTCGCTGCCAGACATTTGCGCACGTTTAAGAACTACGGGCGGCATAAACTAATTCTTAGTACTTCCCTATGATGCGCAATTACAGCCCATCTGCTGCTTGAGCATGTTAAGTGTAAATTTCTTTCAGGAAATCGAATATAGATTTGCTAATTTAAAAGCTAAAGTGCTTCATGTTCTCTGTAATGTTTTCTGACTCCCCTCGTCCGGAATAATTAATAAAAGGTATCAGGAATCGGTGACAGTATGTCTTTTTATTGGTACGCATTAATCCCGCGTTTTATATTGCCATTTTCTGACTGACTCAACAATGTTTTCCTTTTAAAAAGTTGTTGCTATTTGGAAATTGTGTTTTTCAAAAACGTTATGACACTTCCGGCAACAAAGAGAAAAATAACTACGCCAACTAAATAGTGAAGTTTCGAATATTTTACTCAAAAAGTATTTTTCTTGCTACAAGAATACCAGAATTTTTGGTGTCTTCAAAGAAGGATGAAAAAAATTAGGCTAATATTGTAAGTTGAAAGTGAAATTGTTTCAAGAAAAAAAGCAGGAACGGGACCATGTAAAAACCTTACATTTAGTTTTGTAGCTCGCCAATCCTACGAGGATGAAAAAATCCCTAAGCGGCGTTCTGGGCTACACTGCGAGAATTATTAAATTATAGAGTCTGCATCGAAATATTAATGTCGTCGCCTGACAGGGACCAATTGTCAGCTTATATAGAACACTATTAGCACTACTGATTTAACCCTACACTATGAGAACACTTAGGAAGGAAGTTTTCACTTTTGCTAGGTTTTATGTTTTGGAAATGGCGGTTTGCACTACATTCTGTGCACCTCTATCGGCCTCATCTTTTTCTTCCTTTCCGTTGGTTACTTTTTATTGCCGAAGAGGCCGCAGCCTTTTCCTCCCTGATCCTCAGCTAACTGCACAACCTCCGGGAAACCGCGCAGCAACGGCCAGCACAGTCTACGGAAATCCTCTATAAGCTATGGGCGTGGGCCAATAATTCCTTGCCTTCTCTGGCCGCCAACTGTCGGCGTTTGAGCCCGATGGCAATTACCGCATTACACACACGCCTGAACGGCTCCAGTGATTTGGGAGGCGGACAGTTGCCAGAGGCGTGATAAGGATCTCCGCTCGAAAGACCCCTCAGAGGTGGGCATCCCTCCGCTCCTCCTTCCTTGCCCCTCCTCAACCCTCCACTGCATTACCCCATGTACTGACGATAAACATACAAGAATGCCTCCCCCACCCTCCATGACAATAGACGGAGAGTCGCTTTACGCGAGGACAGAAAGAGCGCAGAGGTGATTAGGATGAGTTTAGGGATTAGCGCACAGGGAGCGGTGATCCGCGCCAATGCCACTTTGAGAATCCCTCTCTATATATATGGGCACACGCACAGACCCACACACACATATATAGGAAGAACTAGAAGGACAAGCCGACCTGGACCTTTGCGAGAGCGGGTCAAGTTTTCGGGCGATCATAGCCCAATGCGGCGTCATCGAGCGTATACCGTTCACTTTGTTTTGTCGTGCTGGTGCGAGCGTTTTGTTTCTACTATCGAGCGCCACAGGTTTGTCCAGAAAATTATTGCGAAACTGTGCGTGGCTTCACTCGAAATCGAGAGGGGAACAGGAACTGGTTGCAGTGTCCTTTTCAAGATGAAGAACGTAAGACAAGTGACACGAGGACAGGACGACAACGCGAGCGCTTATATCAGGTGGTCATGTTGCCATCCCTTTTGTCATTTCTTTTGGTGAAATATGAACTGCCGACTCGCCGAACAGTCATCCCTAGTAAGGACTGAACGGAATCGTCAATAGAAAGGAACTAAAGTTTCAAGTGTTAGGTAAAAGCCAGAGAAGACCTCACTCAAGAATGTTAAAAATGCCGAACATGTTACCGCTCAAGCGTAACCAACAGATGGACATGTCGGTGAAATTGTCGCAATGCTCTGTTAATTTTTACGTCACTCCGTCAGCAGAGCGAATGATAGGAGAGCAGAGAACGACAGAGTGGAGAGAGAGCATGGAGATAGCTGTCTTCAAGATTAGAGTAAGCTGCCTTCTCAACGCTGGCGACGTCGCCGAGGAGGCGACAAATCGAAGCGGCTCGCCACCTTGCCCTGCCTCGATGGGTCTTGTGCCTCCCTCCACCACTTATACGCGTTTTAGAATCGGGTCTGTGACCAGTGCCAGCGGTAAAAAAGGAGGAATATTGTAATGACGGCGATGAAACGCTAATACGAGTGGGCAACCAAAGTGACAGGCAGCCAATGCCGCTGCGTCAGTGAGCAAACGTGAGTACTGGGATGGTTGAAGCGCTAAGCACAGTTGGCACGGTGTGCGAGGGATGTGTGAGAAACGCCGCGTTGCGGACTTCGGAAGTCCCGGAGCAAAGCGTCTGCATAGAGACTAGCCTCAATTTGGTGAGGATGAGAGACGAGATGCTTACACATTCTTCAAGGCCACGCAATTGACCTTTGATTTCGTTTTCCTTCTCGTTTTAAATAAAGCGAGTCTTTACGGCGCACGGTTACCAGCAGCATATACTACGGCGAACTGTGCTCAATTAATGAGTGTACACCGCCTTGCGCGGCTACTTTTTTGTGCGATGAGAAACAAGCCTCGTTTTCAAAATGCAATGGTAGGAATCTGTAGCGTAGCGAGTATGATCAAAGTCTTCCCAATTATAGAATATTTCGAATGATAAAACGAGAGGCGCAACTTTCTGTAAAGCTGGGTCGTCACAACCAGACAATACTGCTCTTTTTGCCAGAACACACGAGCAGGAAGCGGGGAGAAAAGGAAAATGAATGTGTTTTATAATGGGTATTTAAAACAAACACTTATTTTAGTCAGATTAGTCAGACTTACATGGCTGGGGACTCATCACGAGGAAAAACCGTCGTGAAATTTGTTCGAGAATATTTACCGCGGGATGTTGCATCCATTTCCAAGGGTTTTTATGAAACACGCGAGCTGCATGGAGTAACCGAAAAAGCGGCAAAAAATAAGACAACATAGAAAAACGACCCCAGCCAGCAGATGCTCAAAAAATCCTGCAGGGGTTCATCAAATTATACTAGCGATTGAGTCTCTTCAAGGAGGCCGTGGTTTCAGTAGCGCTTTGAAGAAGGTTAAATCCGGAGCGTGCATAGGTTTCAGATACCTTATCTGTATTCCTGCGGAAGGCGAAATATGCACTCATGATATAACGTTGAGAAACGAGATAAACATATCTAGCATCGAGAGAGAGAGAGAGAGAGAGAACTCTTTAATGTGGGCTGGAGAGGTCAGCTCTGCAAACGGCAGTGCTTGCTAGGCCAGATGGGTGTGATTAAAATGCAGTGAAGTGAACGTGAGAGATCGGGAAGGCAACAATTAGATAGGAAACAAAAGTTAATAAAAGAAGGAACCCAATAAAATCCAAGGAAAAAACTCTAAATAAAGTTAAGTAAAAACAATAGAGCGAAAGGAGCGCAGGAGGCGCAGAGCGCCTAACAAGAAAAAGGAGTCAAAACGTACATGACGACGCAAACGTGTACAGATGTAGCCATGAACACAAAGGAAGAATTACAAAATTTTGTCTAGTCCTGAATCTCGCAAAAACGCAGAAGAATTTTCGTCCCTAAAGATGAGTCATTGTTGTTGGCCCAGGGTCCAAGAAAGTGACACAACTGAAGGCTTGCTCCACGTCG
Organism: Haemaphysalis longicornis; assembly: GCF_048455015.1. Taxonomy (NCBI): domain Eukaryota; kingdom Metazoa; phylum Arthropoda; class Arachnida; order Ixodida; family Ixodidae; genus Haemaphysalis; species Haemaphysalis longicornis. Next base: position 158,469,948 of record NW_027526203.1, on the reverse strand, counting down.
TACACGAGACGGGCACGTCGTACACGAGACGGGCAGGTCGCCGCTGTAACTCGCGCAGGGGAAAATCGCGGGCATATGCACAAGTGCTTGGTAGTCTCGCACACAGCGCACGTGGGGCACAGTGGTGAATCCTCCCATCCTGTTTTGAACTTGAAGCTTCGTGGGTAAGCCACGTTGAAACGCAAATGATGCAGTACAGCTTCAGACGCTTTGGTTAGGTCGGGTGGAACACGGAATTTACAGAGAGGGTGAATTCCATGCAGAGGTGGATATCCGCTGCGAGGATGCTGCCACTTCAACATTTGCTCACTCCAACCAGTTCGATAGATAAGGGCACAACCATCCTCTCGAGAGAAAGGAAGCTGTGTCGTGTTACGCAGAGAGTGGCCAGCACTGGCGACTGCATCATATGTAGTATTTCCTTCCATTCCCGAATGACCAGGCAGCCATTGAAGCACGATGTGATGGCCCGCGCGCACTACCACTGTGTGGATTTCGCTGATTTCACACACAAGCTGACTGCTGTGGTTGGCCAACCTTCTTAGAGCTTGCAAAGCACCCCGTGAACTACACGAGCCTTGAATTTCAACCTATGTGTTTATTTTGGAAGCAGAAGTATGTCTAGACTGAAAAAGCGTATTTTGTATACACACAGTAAAAGAAGGACGGATTGTTTATATGGCCAAGAAATATACAAGTAACGACAGTTTCTATCCAATTAGAGTAACTGGAGGTCGAGAGAAGCACGTTTTTTTTTGTGTGTTTATCGGAGAAAAAAAAAACGCATCTGCAATACAACTTCACTGCCGGCCCGTATGCCTTCGCCAAGCCCGCTGATGGTCATGGGAGCAGGTCCGCGTTTATGAAAGTGAGAGAAACGTTCGGCGTGCATGTAGCTGCACTTCGAGTGGGCTCACCTCGTTGTTAGATATTTATGCGCAAATATTTCAGTCCAAAGTAGGTTGAAAACAGCCCGAAGTATTCCGCACACAAATCAGTTTCGACGGCTGACATATGGGGGGGCATGCGTGATGGAAGTGTTCGCATTTCCAAGTCTATGTCCAAAAGCTGTGCTTACGCTACAAACACTGTCGTTTTTCCTTTCTGTGAAAGAAAATTGATGCCAGGACTCCTACTTGTCATCGCTTTCCGATGTGGCCCGGCATAAGGTGGGACTTTGTGCTTGGTTGCCCACACCTCATGTTAGCATTAGTAATTCGTCCCATTGAAAAGCCCCGATTCTTCAGGTAAGGCAGTACATTAAATAAACGGGTGTTGCTGGAATACGACGAATATTTGTATGCGTTTTATTGGGACTGCCTAACTGCCTTTGGCTCTTTTGCACTGCACTGAAACCTGGACGCCCGCTTGCTACTACTGTTGGCAAGCCCCGCCTTTTTAGCTCGTTCTTCAGGGAAAGAGTGCAACGATTGTGTCACCTGCCTTGAGCGTTCTGGGTTGGTCGACAATTTTCTCGACCCGGGGGAGGAAACGATGCTTCTGCGGTGGACTGCGCTTCGAGATAAATCAACGCAGGCTAAATACCACGCCAGCGGATTCGCCCACTCCACACTCTGTACGGCGGCATTCTGTTGACAGCTTCCTCGACCTTTCGTTTTACGACGCAGCTGTCTATGGCTGGGGTCCATACCAGCAGATCTTCTCTGGGAACAGACCGAGCGTAGACCAACAAGTTTCAGCGAACAGAAAAAAAATTCATAAGAAAATAGAATAGGTCCTAGAGCCTTCGTGTTTTGGTATATAAGACGGCTTATATTGCCACTGAAAACAAAGAACTTCGCAGCAACGCATTTGCTTAGATGTGAGGCCAACTTTAGGGGTCGGTGTAAGCGTGGTCTTTGTAAGGTGGCTTTCTCACATTGTGTGTTGAGCGGCGAAGCATGACCACCTACGGAGGGAGTGTGATTACAGTGGTTACAACCAGGGTGTCGAACCGGAACCGGAACCGAACCGAAAACCGGAACCGAACCCGAATTTTTGCCTGGAACCGGAACTGAACCGGAACCGTATTTTTTCCGCCATTTTGGAACTGAACCCGAACCGGAACGAATCGAAGGAACCGTTCCGAACCGGTTCCGGGACCTCAAAACTGTGATTTCTAGTTTTCCATTTCGGTACCCTACCTTGCGTCTGAAGATATTTTTGCACTCGCCAGACAAAACCATGAAATATTTTGCGTAGTCTGCAGTTCCCAAGGCCCATCATGTTCTCTTCTAATTAATTCCCTCAATTTAATGTAAGGTTGTCCGTATATAGTATCAGTTTGCGTTACGTACTGCCCATCTCTCCCAATTATCTTTTACATTTAGCATAGCTAAGTTATAACGCATATTACGAGGCAACATATCATGGAATATTCTTCATGGTTTCTATCTACATGGTGTTTAAAATCATGTAAAGTTTTCAATGTGTTGTTAATTCACATGCATACCTGTCTGCTTGTGAAGGCCTTCAAGGACACCATCAACAATAAATCCATATCTTCCACTTATTCTACTTTGAATGGGCAGTTATATACAAACAGCACTTAGACACCAACACTCGCAGTTCTCAAAATTAACGTCACTTTTTCTTGTATACAGTGCCGTTGTGTCCTATGGTTACTGCTCTAAGAGAACATGAGATATAAAAAATGGGGAATCCTAATTTCCACTTTTAAAGCATATTTGATAGATTTTCATGTTATATTGAATCTGCTCAATCTTAAACTTAAGAGGCGGATGGATTGAAGTTGATTAGTGCGGGTTAGCGGGTAGACTGGGGTGAATTAGTTAGGTGAGTAAAAGAGCTAATGTTAATTAGTGGGACTGGTGTATTGATTAATTTGGATTAAAGGAATTAGCGGGTCAGTTAAGGCGGATTCGACAGTCCGACCAAACATATCTTTGGGGTCCTTGGCATTTGGAAATTTTGCAGCGTTCCCCTTCTCGACCAATCAGGAAATTTTGTCACGCACAAAGGAGCCCCAAAGTTATGTGACGACCGCCTGAATGCTATAAAAGGTCTTTCTTTATGCCCGCATTGCGCTATTATGTTGTTGCTATATTAACATTGACATCTCGGACTAAGGTTAATAACTAATTGCCTAATGCATATTTTATATTCATCAAAGGGTTTTCAAAACGTGTGTATATATGAGGGGAGACAATTGGAAAGAAACTAAACTGCAAGAAAAAAAGGGAGGGACGATCAACTGGTTTGATGCAAAGACGCCCGATAGCATTCTCCAATGCCTTCTCTTTGTGTTACCGTTCTGCAGCCTCCCACACGTGTAGCATCTCAACCCCCGAACACAGCCCCCTCTAAGCTGAGGAAGCGGCGATAGCACGTGCGCTTAGCCAAAGCGGCGCCAAAACTCCCATAACAGACTCTTAGCAGGTGTGGCCCAACTTTACCAACGGTCGATTGCATGTTACAACACTTCTGATGATCAATCAGAGACCACCAACGTGACCAGTCACGATTGTATGGGCACCAGCTCATACTGGCATCCCCGGCAAACACGATCACCAACCTCGTGGGTCGAGATTTGACTCGCTTAGCCAGCGCTGATGAAGCCCGGCCCGAGTGCATGCATCCTGCAGTCACAGACCAGGAAAGTACTCAGCACTATGGCCTCTTCCATAGAACCTATTCCTCCCCGCACAAAGCGCTACCGATTAAACAGGAAAGATTACTCCGCACCCTGTGGGCATACACCTTCCCACACAAGACCAGTCTTCACCTCTTTGACGGGACAAAAATCTCCATTTCGTTGCTTCTGTGGAGAGCCTGGGAACATAATACACATAGTAGGCGGCTGCGACAAGTGTGCCGTAGATCCATCCAAGCTCCACGTTTCCATAGAGAATTTGGAGACAGCCATAGCCAGCTCCGGCCTGGAAGATCAGTTCCTTTTGATGGAAACGGCTGTCGATTCAGCCCTCTCGAATGAGGTCGCCTCTCTGAAACTTTGCCTCGATTGAATTAAACTTCTCTCTCTCTCTCTCTCTCTCTCTCTCTCTCTCTCTCTCTCTCTCTCCACAAGTGATCATTACTGCTACTTGTGACTTCACTTGGCTATCATCTTTCTTAGAGCCCAATTGCTGTCACCAGTCGCTGAAGGGCCATTAGCAAGTTCCTATCTCCGGTGGTTCCCTATCCAATGCCCTCCTACACGCGCCGTCCAATGAGTCTTTGTATCCATTCTTTCTTTCTGGCAGCTGTGTTAGCAGATAAAAGATGAGCAGAAGGAAATTTCTCTAAATGCCACCTGCCACGCTTGGCAGTCGGCGCCACATACTCGTCACACTACTATAGAAAACATTTTGCAGGTACAGTTAAAGAAGCTCTTCAACACTTTAGATAAACTCGCCGTGGTGGCTCAGTGGCTAAGGCGTTGCGCTGCTGAGCACACAGACGCGATTTAGATTCCCGGCCGCGGCGGCCACTTTTCTGATGGAAGCGAAAAGCGAAAACGTTCGTGTGTCCAAAATTTCGGCGCACGTAAAGATCCCCAGGTGGTCAAAATTATTCCGGAGCCCTCCACTGTGGCGCGCCTCGTCGTCGGCGTTGCGTGGGCGCGTGAAACCCAACAATAAATAAATAAATAAATAAATAAATAAATAAATAAATAAATAAATAAATAAATAAATAAATAAATAAAAACTTTCGATAAACGCTTTCACTCTTCTTCGCATCTGGAAGCACTCCGGAAACTATAGCTATTGCCAGCACAGAGCAACAGTGCGTGATTTGCTCGTCGCTGCGGATACACCTTCCGTTTCTGCTTCGCTTTTGTGGCTCTTTTTTAAGTGGCTATCAAATGCGTTCTATTCTGCAACTTAAGGAAAGCCGGAAAACAGCCGCTACACCGCTGTAATGACGTCGTTCAGCGGTCGATGAACGCGAAGACCAGGAAGAAGAGAAAAATATTTTGAGCAAGTTTCTATGTTATCTGACGAGGAGAGAGCAGTGATTTTTGGTTGAGGCAAATTGCGACCCCATAATCTAATGTGTTGGTTGACTACTTTCTGCAAGCACTCAAGATATAGAAAAAAGTTGAAAAAAATGTTGCAGGGTCGCATTAGTTTGGCGAAGACAACATATTTGGACGAAGAAACGTTCATTATGACTTTGTTTTTATGGTGACTTGATAAAGAAACGAAAAACGAGCACAAAAAATTAACAGAAAAACGCGCCTGCTTTTTTTCTTCGAACCCATTTGAACCCGTTTGAACTGGTTCGAACCGGTTCGAACCGGAACGGAATGGTGCTCTGGAACTGAACCCGAACCGAACCCGAAAGGCTTGAACCCGAACCCGAACCGAACCCGAAAATATTCCGGTTCGACACCCTGGTTACAACCCCACTTTATACTCCTCACCACCACCGCCGCCTCCTTCCCTATTAGTGTGTACTCCTCGCCACGCCCGGCGTCTCTCTAGCCTGTGCCATTGCGCAATGTAGCGCGCTCTACGGCGGCCACCTCTGCGACGCACTAGAGACGTCATCGCATTGTCTCTGCCCACCGATTATGCGTGCCCTTATCGTGGGACGTAGAGATCGCGCCACTACCCATAAAATTCAACATAACTAATGCCCAATGTAGCTAAACCCCAACACAGGAAATCCTACCAGAAAGGAAGCTTCGCTGGACTTCCCTCTTCACAGGGTGGAAGGTGTGTGATTTTTTTAAATGTGTTATTGGAGAGGGAAGGTTTTCTACAAGAAACTCCATTACAAGAGCTTTGCATCATTCTAATGTCATGACATTCATCATCATCATCAGCCTGCTCAGGTTCACTGCAGGACGAAGGCCTCTCCCATTGACCCCCAACCGCTCCTGTCCTGCGCTACTCGAGTCTACAGTTTACCCCCGAAATTCCGCATTTCTTCCCTCCACTGGGTCAATGGCCTTCCCCTTCTTCTATACCCATCTCTTGGTATCCATTTCGTCACCCTAATTGTCCACCGGTTGTCGGTTTGTCTCAGTACATGGCCTGCCCAAGGTAATTTCTTTCTCTTTATTTGAACTATGATATCATCTACTCAAGTTTGTTCTCTTATCCAGTTAGCTCGTTTGTTGTCCCTGAGTGTTATCTCGAGCATTATTCGTTCCATGACCCATTATTGATAATTAATTGGACACCCATAACACCACATGGCTGGCTGATTTATACTCGCCACGTGAGTGCCTTTTGTTTTATATATCCCGCTAAGGTGAAACACGTAGTCTTAATTATAACAAATACCTTCTGGTAATTAGTTATGAGAACAGTGGCATAGCCAATCCATTCAAACCATCTATGTCTATCACGCCGGATGCTCTTTTTTCTTTCATTCGAAAGTATAGTCTTGAAACGTTCATGTCTGCATAAGAAGCCTGAAGAGGGGTGTTGCAAATGGCATTTCATAGCTAAAGGAAACCACGCAAGCAGCCCCTACTGGCGGCAAACACGTCTGCCACGAAAGCGCAGTCTGCGGGCGGCATTGTGTCGGACAGCGGAATTTCTAGCCTTACCCAGTACGATTTCCCACATGTACCAAATGCTGACCACTCCCTGCCTCGCCCTCAGCAGGTGTTGAATGCACGCCGCACCCACCATCGCGATGCAATCGAAGCTGCATTCCCCCAAACCGTATTTGGGGATACTATTCCTGCTTTAAGGACTCAGTTCGATTGCCTCACTGCTATTTCGTAGGTTCGGGGCATTGATGAGCTCGCACTCAAAAGTTAGACCATCTAACGACGATGATGGTTGAACGCGAAGCTTTCTCGTGAGCGTCGTCTTTACGCGGTGGGGTGCAGGATTTTTCTGTCTAACTTTGCACGTCCATGCATCCCTCTCCAAATACAAACCCTTTAGACCATTTCGAAATGGAGAAGTCGGGTAGACGCTGGCTTCATAACGCGAGTGACCCAGGTTCGATTCCGGCCACGGAAACCGTTTTAGGGGCGAAGCACCCTAGGGGATCGGGCTGTGGGCGTCCCCTGTCGTCTCATGTAGGCACGGTACTAAAACACCGGGACACTCGTTTTCCAACACCTGGCGCTACTTCTTAGCATACTTCTTTGTATCCTGCGGCGTGTGACACAAAGACAACTTACGGCCAGTCTGACTTTCATTCAATTGCTTAAATCCGGTTCAACGCACGAGACTGCGCCACCGCCCCAGCAAGCGCGCGATTGCTCCTCTCACCGGCGCTTTTCCGGCGCCCAATCAGCGCACGCCGTGTTGCAAGAGAGAAACTCACAATCTTTGAATAACCTTATACACTGCATGCTTCGCACCTCCGCAGGTTTCACGCTAGTGAAGATGGCCCGGCAATTTTTTTCTCTTTCCCTTCACCCGTTTTTGCGTTACAGACGCCATCAGTGAGAACACTAAAGCTCCGCTTTAAAAGGTAACCCCCACTCAACCCGATTTTACGAAGCTTTTGCGAAACCCTTGTTGGGAAATAGAGAAAAATTCGTCAGGGACGGCTACGTGACCATTCCAGTAAAGACGGAGACCCTATTGAACCCCTTTAAACACAGCCCATATTGAAGCCTAAACAATATTGGGTGCGGGGTAGGACAGGTGGCGCGGCACTGACGCACTTGAACCAAGATTTCACGGGAACCGAAATGTCTGTATCACGCACCCTTGGCGAGAGCCGTTGTGAAGCCGCGGTGTTTGTAGTACCTATACTGCGCGTTGCACGCTTGCACTAATGCCGATTATCAGATATGTAGCAGAATTCAAGAACTACCCTTTATTTTCGTAGAAATGGCGCACTCTGAAAATTTTCGGTTACGTTGGGAGTGACGTCGAACTCCATGATAGATTTGCCGGAACTGTAGAGGGTACGTACGCGGATCTCATTGTTTAGTTAGCTGCAACAACTGCACACCTCAGTTCTTTGCGAAATATCCGCGAAGAGAGATAACCAACTTTCGTGCCACCAGGTGAACTTGCTATACACTAGGGATGATCTCGGACATTTCTTTCCCGGTTTCAACTAAGCTTTATGTTTGAAAAATCTTGCCACGTGATTTTCGTATCACTCCCGCAAAGAGGGCAATACCCGTACTTGCCCTCAGTCTCTACAACCGCGCAACCGGCAGCCGTACGCCTGCTCGGGCTCGGGCCTCATCCTGCCACATGTGCGATGGTCTGAGAACTTCAGAGAAATACTGTACGTTTACTTTGATTGATTATACCGGTGTAGTAATGATGACCGGCTTTCCTCTCGCGACAGAGTGGCAGTATTCTGGATACAAAAAATAATTTAAGCTTGTATGTCATTAAGTTGAAATTTGAAGGGTCGAACTTGCTGCCAGTATGCGATGCATAGGCAATAGCCGACGCGTGCGAGGAAGAGCTCGCGCTGTGCTTGCAAGAAATTCAGGTTTAAGGTTCTCGTTTCAATAGCTTCCGTCATCAAGTCCGCAGTCATGACGCAGATGAATTCTCCCTATAGCAGTGGTAGACGTCTGCTTGTAGATTTCAGCGTTGTATGCAGAATACGTGTTTCCAAATCCCGAGGGCACAAGCGTCCAGAACTGGAGCGCATCAAAAGGCGGATGTGCTCTTAACACTCCTCAGAGTTCTGCACCGGAAGGGTAACCCGCGTTGGGCCACGAGAGCATAGAACATCAACACATCAACCCTCCTCCGCGGTACCTGTTCTTTGCGGATAAAAGCAAAGAAACGTGTATCGCTGAGCTCTCAGTCACAATACGTGCGAACGAGACATCGTTTCTTGAACCTTTTTGGGACAGTACCTAGCTTGTCTCTTCTGACGGTTTTGTATGTGTAATGATAGCATGCACTACGTTGTGACGTACAGCCACTGTGTTCCGCGCTTCCGGCCAACATTTACGGTTTTGGATAACATGTTTCACAGGAATTCCGTTTGCGCTCGCGTTTCGGATTTACGCATGACTGAATTGACAGAAGTTTTTTTTTTGCGATAACCAGACAGAAAATTGCCTGCCTCGAGTGTGGAAAATTGTTTCATTACTCTATGAGAGATAGTTTGGTAAACATCATTTTCGGGGAAATGTGTCATAGAGTGTGTTGGTTATTCGGTGGTTGTGGAGCAGTTCGTGAATTGTGGGGAACAGGCATGTCCTACCTTCCGGTGGGTGTTTAATCATGGGATCTGCCATTTATTCCTCTCTGTAGCGCGAATTTGATTCTGCGCGCCGATCCATTGCACGGCTGTTTTTCGACGCTTCAGAGTTGCTTCGGCAACATAATATGCGCATAGACCTGAAAAAGTTATCCCAAGAGCCGCAGGATCGAGTGTGCGGCCCAAATTCATTTGTGGATTTCAAACTCTGCAATCTGAGATCATTCACCTATCCGAGAAGCCGCGCCTGTCTTCACGAGACTGCCACACCCTGGCTGATGACACAGCAGAGGGCTTGCACTTGAAGCGGCAGCAAAGTAGAATGGTAGAATCAAATGGGAAATGTGTAGAAATGGCAGCTAGCCACTGGGAAACATCGCCACCGAGCAACATTTTTGTGAGTGAGCTCCTAGGTATAGAAAGAAGTTGGGGCTGCAGAGGGCTTTCAAGCGAGAATTTGCCCAAAAGCGTAGACGAGGCCGCGATAACGTGGGTATTTGCTCCTCTTGGGCTACATTCAGGCCATTCAAGCGTGCTAGGAACAGCCTCGATGGTCAGAAAAGGGGCTTAGCTTTTACGTGGTGTCTGGCAGTTGATTACAATTTTGCATGAGGAAAGGTGTACAGGTAAACAAAGCAGCTGCAAACGGCACTGCAAGAGGGGACGACCCAATTAGTGCAGCCCAAACACAAAATTTGGGAAACGTTCGCGCCATTCGCCTTCCTTTCCCTTTCTTACTTCCTGCAGCCTTCCCGCTTCCCGAATAACTCGACAAGCCTCTGCGGCGCATGAAGCCGTGCAACAATGGTTACCCTCTTCTTTTTCTCCAGCCTGGCACGCGTAGTTAGGCGGGTGAGGAGGAAAAAGAGCGGGAGGAGAAAGGGACAAGCCCCTTGCAACAGCGATCGAAGGAGGCTGGGGCTTCCCGGATGAAGAAGAAGGCCTGGTCGGCGCTGCAGAGAAGAAGATCCGGGCTTGATCCGACAAATCTTGCTCCTTAGCTCCGCTGACTCGCCACCGCCGCCGCCGCAACCGACGTAGGACTCGTGGCGGCTCGGACTCCCGAAGGCCGCCAGCCGACACGAACGTACTACGTGCACATACGAAAGCCTGCGTATACCGTATCGGGCCGTCTATGTCTCCCTGCCAAGGGCGGGGAGGAGTAGGAAAGCTTTCTTCCTCCTCCCTCAGTTGAGGAGAGCTACCTTTTCTTCGGCTCTGCTTCTCACCCCGCTGGAACAGAAACGAGTTAGGGAAAGAGCAGCGTGGTTTCGGCAGCTTTCTTAATTAGGTTTCTGGTCCGAGCCGTTTCCGAGGCTGGCAGCAGAGGCACCGAGAGACGCTCCTTCGCCTGACGCCGTAATTAAGTAGTGCTCCTCCGATGTCTTCTTCGCCAGGCCCCCTCCGACTTCTCTGTCCCTCTCGATCTAGGTCTCTCCGTACTCTTTTGTTCTTCGCGTTCTCTGGCCTGTGTAGGCGCTGGCCCTGCCCTCCACCGTGTCTGCCCTCTTCGATGTGCCCGTTTGCTCGCATTATGGCTCCCTCTTGTTTCCACTCTGTTCTTTTCCTGGCACGTAATACGCGTGGCTTCCGCGCTGCCGGCCGCCGAGACGACGGGCGAAGGACTCCCTGATTACGTGGGGATTGCTGCTGATCCCACGCAGAATCGGAGCGGCCAAAAGGAGCCGACGAGATGCCGTGGGTAAAGGGGAAGGGCAGGAGAGATACGCCGCTGTCGCAAGAACGTCCGCCGACAGCGGCAACGTCCTTTCCTTCGGAAGACGTCATCGATGCGACCGGTTCTGGGATCGAAAGCCACGAATTACAGAACATTGCGCTTGCACTTCACGGGGACACTGCATGGTGTCTTAAAGCGATGTATTTTGTTCGGCTGAGGGCGTGGTTTCCTTCGCCACTTTAAAGTTGATAGCACACGGGCGCTGCTACATAACACCACACGCGCATGCACACGGGCGGATACACGACGCAGTACGCTCACTCGCACAGTACACGAGGTGGCAGTTCAAAGGGCGTTGTGCTGCTGAGCAGGAAATCACGGATTTGATTCCCAGCATCGCGAGCATTTCCTGGAGGCAAAAATATAAAGTCGGTGGGCTCGAGGCTATCTAAAATGACTTGTACACTTTTAACCTGGTTCCATGTAAGTTCCACTTAAAAGTGTCTTCTACATATTTTATGTCGATCCCAACGAAAAATAACTTGAACGAGATATACTGTAACCGTCCACTTGTTTTATTTATCTATGGGGTTTTTACCTGGAACTAAATAAAGAGGGCGAGGCGCTGTCGGCGGATCCAGTTACTGTTCCACTTATGTTCCAGTTAACATTTAGGTGGGAGTGAGCACCTGAGAGGCTCTCAAAGATGATGCGTAAGGTGAATAACCCTTGCACCAAGCCCAGCTGCAGTGTGTTCAAAAGCACACAAGTAGGTTTGTCGATTGTGCGACGGCGGTGGTCTACAGGATCGCCATGTCGTGCAAAAAATGCTACGTTGGACAAGCAGGCTGGTGCCTTAATTTAAGCCTCACAGAGTACCATGCAGCTGTGAACGCGCAGATGGGGGCTGGCCACATAGGTGCATGCGTTGCACTCGAAATTTCTCCCAGACACGCATCGTGTACAGGTCGTCCTCAAAAACAGACAGAGAAATTGTTGAGGCCTTCATGATAGGCAGGGAAGGAGAAAGCCGAGTCAGCGCGCCCTCCTTGGTGCTGTCCGCAAAGGAAATCGATTTTTTGGTGAGCGGGAGTTGGTTGCACATGGCCGATGGGTGAATTCTGCACATACGTGTCGGTTAAATTTACGCCATGCGATACGGGCAGGCGCTGTGGTGTGGTTTGTGATAGCAGCAATTTCAAAAAACACGAGACGCCGACCAGTCAAAAAATCGTTCTTGACGTTTCGGCTTCCAGCACGGAAGCCTTGTTTACAATGAATACATCACCAGAAATGGATCGTTTAAATGGGGTTGAGTAATCGATGTAAGGAGCGCGCGTAGATTGGATTTAGATTTCCGTCGTTACGATTAACCGTGTTAGATGTGGTCTGAATGATTAGTGATTGAAGAATGTATTGAAGGCTTCCCTGCTGGAAGCCGAAACGTCAAGAACGATTTTTTGACTGGTCGGCGTCTCGTGTTTTTTGAAATGTATTCTCCCAGCCAGACGGGATTCCGTCACTGTCTCGACTTGATAGCAGCAAGTGCCAGGTTTGCCATAGTGTTTTTTTTTTCGCTGCATTTTTATGATTACCCTTTCCACTTATCATGTACATATAGGTGTTTTCCGTGTTTATGTGGCATCAACTGAGTTGAAGTTCTAACGTGTGTTTCGTCTCCTATTAAGCTTTGTCCCTGTCTTAGTGTTCGCTAGTACGATGAATTCCCTAAAGTTACCAACCAACACACTCAACTTAGCATTTTAATTGCATTTTTATATTTTTTGCCCGTGTCTTGCTTCACATAACTCGTGCGCGTCAGTGAAGTATACACTGTTTTTTGTGTCAACTGTACCGATGAACAACTATTTATAGTTGGTGCTCTTTGGCCTAAGGTGCACCTGCGTCGTTAAAATAGACACACCCATGGCAAATAAGCTTTACTAAACTTCGCCGATATGAATAAAACTCTCTAACAGAAGTTCACTTTTATAAGGAGGCTAAGACGTATTTTTAGTGATGTCATTTGATAGAAAACAACATCCCACTTCTATAACAACGCCGTACCAATCATTGAAAAGTGCGAGAGAAGGATATATTGGCGAAAAAAACAAATTGCAGGAACCCTTTCCGAGGTTGCCTGCGGCGCTCAAACCGCTTGCATGAACATCGTATTTTGCTAATTTGAGGTGTGCATTACAAAATCACCAATGACTTGAATTCGAGGACTAAACGTGTTCCGTTGCCCCCTCGGCCGCTAGGATGAAGCCATAACGGCTATAGTGCTGAAGAATTCATGGTGCTTTTGTTAACACCTTCATACCAAATTCCAGTGAAAACCAAGTTATATGTACCCGGGTTTTACGACAGACTAGGCAAGTCCCAGCGAAGTCCCGTATAAAGAATGTATTAAAGACCTCGGTTATTCGACGCGATTTTATAACTGACCTGCGTTATCCGACGATTCACGCGAAGCGCGCGACCGACTGGCGGACGAAATAAAAGTGCCGCAGGCCTGTTCCGAGGACCTTGAGCCCGCACAATCGGCTTCTCCGCACAGCTTTCTTCTCCGTATCTTCTTTTCTTTCTCGCCCCTACAGCAGCGCCCACTCCTCATCACAATGATTTCCCCTCTCCTCGCTGGCGTCGCTTCTTGTTGCGCCCCCGTCGCAGAGGCAGTGTGCAGGTGTTCATTTCTCCCACTCAGCAGTGAATCACCAACGAGGTTACGGTGACAAGCTTAGGCTTCCGCATGTGTTTGTCGTGATCGCGTGCGCCATGATTCGTACTAGCTGGCGGGTATCGCGGCAGTGGACTGCGACTGGGTTTGTTTAATTACAGCGTGATTGGCACCTGCACTTCATTATTCTTTTCGCATTTGCTTCCAGTAATGATATGGGTTCCCGAACCCTGCAAAGCCTTAGCCTGTAGTTCCATTGAAGCTTCTTGCAAATCCGTCACGCGAAACTGTTTATATGCGTAATTGTTGTTGGGATTTTACAATGCCAGCATTTTACGAAGCTTTTCACGGTCCACAGAAATTCGTATAATCGGGGTTCTACTGTAGCTGTTGAGGCTATTACACGTGCATTTGGTTAACAAAGCGTCGCAGAAACGGCAGTTTTTGTTCAACGCTACGCCATCAGCTCGCTGTGTTGTAGCACGTGCACAATTTTAAGTGCTTTATAGGAATGTAGAAATGGCTACAGTCTGCGGTGAAATAGGTACCAAGTCCATGTTATTTATGGTGTGATGCGGTATATAAATAGTGTTAACCGATTGCGCCGCATTCTACACTACACGCAGCCTGCTACCCATGAAGTTATATGCTTGGAAGTTCGTTTGGATTGTTCGTGTCGTGCAGGCCATTAATTTCCACAAGCAAGAACAAAAGCCTCTTTTCAGGAAACGGTTGACTGAGTGTGTTTCAGAAGGAGAACGAAAAAAAAATTTGAGAACTAAATCTACCGCGCAATATCTGCATTACCTTCTGTGAATTAATACTGAAATGGCACTCTTATTCCAAATTATGCATTGCAGTAACGGAAAAATCCGCAATGTTAACTTTCTTTATGCTGTGCCTTGTCCTAGTGATTGAAGTTCGCCGAATGACCCACTTTCTCCTGCTACTCCCCCGGTTGCTGTTTTCCTGCAGTGTTGCCATCCAGGATGAAAAACCGCTGGGAAACCGGCCGATGTATTATTACTCTCTAATTAGCTGTGTCACACTTGTCCTTCCCTACGTGGAAGTAGTTTTATATATCATGGGTATCAAAGAGCGTCGCAGTATATTTTATTGGCTATGGAAAGGCTTGTTCTCAAGATAACGCAGTCAATGAAGCAGCGTCCTTTTGTGTTTCCTGCAAACAGCAACGCAGAAAAGCCGTATCATAAGTTATGCACTCATGCCGCACGCACTCACGGCCCGCGGCGAGAAACAACTTCAGCCCAAACTAGCGTGTTAAAGAAGCTAATACCTAAGCTTTTTGTTTCAGCCTCAGCGGTGCATAGACGTCCGCGTACACGCATTTTCCCATTTTCCAAAGAAAATAAAAGCGAACAAGAAGGCCGAGTTTGTGTGAGCGCTTCCACGGACTGGCCAGTAGCCACGGAGCTCATCGCCCATGCCACGGAGGAAGAAAAAGTTGGCCGAAACCATTAAGGTAATACCTCAATGGTTGAAGCCATGACGAAACGGCCGCCACTCCAGTAGCGCATGCCATGCGCATGCGTCGTCATCCACACGGCGCAGCTATTTGCGTTGATACAAATGGGACTGCAACGGGTACACCAACGATGAGTGAAAAACGGGACTGCGTCAACACTTTAACTACAGAAGCTCTCCCATCTCTCCAGGTTTACTCTGCTAGTTGTACGTTCTTCCGCATGCAGTGCAGTGGCGTTCCACAGCGGCTTTCTCTATTGTTCGCGTGATGCACCCGATGTTTACTGAAGAAATTGTCGGTCGTATTTCTTCATATCCTTTGGCTGTATTTACTTTTGGGTGAAGTTGGTTTTTGCCAGGAGGAAGAAAGAAGGTCACTGCTGCTGATTTAATGATGCCACTGAACAACAACTGAAGTTCTTGATGTTCAGTGAGATCAATATTTACTGCGTCAGATAAACAAACGGCTTCGCTGAGTGTTGCGCGTGCGTCGTCCATGCTTGTGGTCGCAGCCTGTAACATAATTTTTTTTTGAAGAAATGTTTGCATCAGTAATTCACCTAAACTTGCGTGTGACGTGGGTTGGAGTCGGCTGGGCATTTCTGACTGCCCACGTTAGCCAGTGCTACTCAGAAAGTTGCTCGTGTGCGCGTTTCGCGACTCGGCATGTCCCCTTCGGTGTGGTGTTACTTAGTTATATATTGACGGTCGGTGTACCTGTCGACGGTACTGAATGTTCTCGGGTTACTCGCTCGCTATCGTCTCGCACGCAGACGCGGAGCAATTTCAAAGGAAGTTCGTCAGACGTCCGTTCTTAGATTTTTCGGTAGTTTTTAAAAACTTCCTTGTTAATTGCGGCGTTGCATCAGACTGTTGCGTAGCATGAATTTACATGTGCTTACGGAACCGGGAATCTTTGACCTTGCCTGTTGCGCGCACGAACGTAGAATGCACCGAGGAGAGTGTGAGAGGTGTACCCTATTCCGCGTAGTGTTTATGTGCGTTCAAGGTGTTAGTGGCCCAACTGCTTGCGTTAATCTGTGCGGTGTGTTAGGTAGTTGTTCCAAATCTAATCCAATGCCTTTGACCAGTTCAGATCTTCTATTTACACAGCTTTAGTTGGCTACCTGACGCGTAGAGAAATGAAAGGGACAGTGCTTGGCTAGCAGTAGCGTAGCAACAAAACGTTTTTTTTTTTGTAGAGGGGACACAAGGTGGAAACCCACCGCGGGTATTTGGAAAGTGTGCTGCTGTTTCTATGCTGTCAATGTTAGTGGTAACCTGTAACTTCACAATATATGCCCATTACGACTGCGTGCTTAATATTAAGTTCTTACATAACGAAGTGCGTTTGAACATTAAACTACTCTTATGATTTTATGCCATCAATGCCAGTGGTAGCCTGAGAGTTGGAATAACTTCCAACAACGCTTAGGTGCCAAGTTCTTGGATCACTACGTAAACCAAACTTTAAACCATTTCTGTGCTTCCTTGAACTTGATTGATTGTAGGTTTTAACGCGCCGACGCAACGGAGGTGATGAGGCGCGCCGTAGTGGAGAGCTCCGGATTAATTTTGACCACCTGGGGATCTTTAACGTGCGCCGAAATCTTGTACACACGGGCGTTTTTGCTTTTCGCCTCCATCAGAAAAGCGGCCGCCGCGGCCGGGAATCGAACCCGCGACCTCGTGCTCAGCAGCGCAAGCTTCTTTGAACTTAAAACATACACTGCTAAAGGAGATTCCTACATTTTGTATTCGAACTCTATAACCTGTGCAGAAACAGACTATGGCTGACTGTGGAGACGCTTGGCTGTCCACTGATAGCTTGTGACAAATGTTTTTGTTTGTCTGCAAAATAGGAATGAAAACCAATTATTGCCATTCCATACATGAACCTGTGAAGTCATGGCTGTTGCATTCACTGTGGCTGAAGACATATTTGGCATGCTGGCAGGTCTTCGTGGCGAGTGTGGCGGATTATGAATTCCCTGTGAGCCACAAAAGCCACAAAAGAGTGCCTCTTGAGAGTGAAAGATACTCACCAGTCCGCATAAAGCAATCACAGGTGAGCCTAAAGTATGATCAAATATTTTTATATCTCAAGGTTTTATGAAGAAAATATTACCAGGGATCATGCTGTAAAAAAGATCAAGTTTCACGCAACGAATCAGGCATTGTTCGAGATTTCATAGTGCCCCCTGCGTAAAGGAAAACATAAATTTATTGTTTGAGTTTTTTGTACTGTTTGTCTTCTAGGCAATAGGGCGTGCAGGTACTTAAAAGACCCTGCAGCACTTACCATCCACTACTCGGAATGTATTTTGGGGTAAAGTTGATTGTCCCAGCAATCTCCTCCCGCAAGAATTGTGAAAATCCGTTCACTGTCACCGAAACTACGCGCGATGAGAAATCGCGCATAATCGTCCCCTCTCAACTCAACCGCGCACAACGCGACGAAAACTGTGCGCTCTCTCCCTGAGAGTAGGGAGGCTCAAATCGTTCTCTTCGGTGGCCTTCGATATATGGCAGACCGGGGAGTTCTGTCCGTTGTCCCGCAACGTGGAGGGGTCTATTTCCAGTCTGGTGCAACAAAAGCCCGCAAGCAGACGCTCAGGCTGGTAGGACATTTTTGGAGCAATAAACGTGTGGTCGAGTCGTCTGGTTGAAAGGGAAGTATTGGGTTCGTCCCTCAAACTACGCCCGCACTCAAAACACAAAAGAAACACCAAAACTGTTGGTACAGGTTCAGGCATAGCAGATGTTGGTGCACAGCGCCTACGACGGCTGGTCGACACAGGAAATGCGAGAAATAAGCCGTGAGATTGACCAGCGACAGCCAATAGGACAGCCACCGGACAAATGACGTCATTTGGGAAATTGAAGACAGCGCGGTTGGTTTTTCCGCGTCTTTCAAAGCGATTTGCGGGCTCACCGCTTCACGAATAAGTGTAATATTTGGCTCAGGTATTCCTGGCAGTGTAATCTAAACATCGCGCAGGTTTACTTGCACTGTTCAAAGAGTTTTGCAGGGTCACTTTAAAGCAATGGGGGCAAGGAATGCATATTGCTATTTTTGTCGTATTTTAGCCCTCCCTTGAGTGTGTACGTTCATGACAAGGCAACACATAAAAGCTCTTGTCCGGGATGGAATCATTGCATTCTACAAGTAAGCCCGCACTGCCAGTCTTGGAACTTTTATGGTGCGTTTTTAGGTAGTCGCATTATAAATAGCGCTTCCGAAACATCTTTTCAGAGACAACAGCTTGACCTGTATGTAGTTTAGTGTGACCGTAGGATCGTTTGGGAAGTCGTTGGCAAAACTTTCTTTGAAATGCACTTTGAGACGGCCCTATCAGAAACACCAAGATGTTAGTTTTGGTTGGGTAAGTTGGCATTTTATTCTTGCGGGACTCAATTTGTGGGAGTCTTCACTGCAGTAAAATCTCGCTGTTAAAAATTTATCGTGAACTGCTATATTGGGCATTATGTTCACATTCAGCCTGTTTTGGATGCTGCAACAGGTGGTCAAAAAGACCACTATTTTGCATTTAAAGAAACTCTGAAGACAAAACCGAAGTTGGCCTGAATAGATAGATTAGCGTCCCCAGAAAACGAATATACCAGTATCTGGCAGTACCTTCAAAATAATCTGGTAAATAATCCAGAAATAACGCTATCAGTCACCCAGCAGAGATGACGTAAACGGCGACTGAGCGGATGTGCCAAGAGTCACGTGACGAACAATAGAATGAGAAGCGTGCCCACAAGTTCTCAAAAAAACACTAGAATCTTTCTTTGCACGTTATCTTTCACACGACTATAACACTTATAAATGTAGAGGTATAATTCAAGCCGTGCCGACATTCGCAAGCTGCCAAGCCGGTGCACCGGTGGCGGTTGCGATGGTTATTGCAGGTCTGGCATAGTCACATGCCTGCTGCCTTCAACTGCACGTATACCAAGGCTGCGCTACTTCAGCCCATGTGTCGATCCGTAAATTTCAATGTCTTTTTCGAGTTTCCCGATGAAAGCGTACACGCACGCCCGCATAGTAATAGCCCGCAAATACACACGTACTGCCATTCAGGTGCTCATACACCGTGCTCGTACACCGAGGTGTACGTGCACGTACGTGCTCGAACACCTAGACTCGTTTTTACAACAGGCATTTGGCGTGGTTACAAGTAGAACTAACAGATGGGGCCACGTGTCAAGCCGAGTGCATCGAAGCGAATAAAACTGGACTATCTAAAACGAGATGGCAAAGCGTAATAGCGCCCCTGGCGTCGCTCTCACGGCGATTGCGGTGTCCGCTACACGTTTTGTAGGTAAATAAAAGGCCGCGCGGTACATTCACATTGTTTAAGCACCATCGCAGGTCCCGTGCGATACCAAGGTTGGCCCACACAGAGCGCACACTATAGTTGCGCCGACAGCGCGATTAGTGGCTCCTGCGGCCGCGATGGCTTGCTTAGTAGGTTTTAGTTTTCCTGCTAAACCACACCGCTGTCTCACTAACTTCCGGCCTCCATTTACGTCACGCGAAACGTCATGAAATGGCGCGAGGGATGAAATGCGTTTATCTATTGGTAATTTCTCGTCAATTAAAGCCTCTTTCTGTAAAGGAAAGCCTCTTTCTCCGCCGAATAAACGCTGAGAGGGCTACGGGGCAGTTGAACTTTCGTCTGAGCCCAACTTGCTAGTTGCCTTCAGTGTCCCTTTAAATTTAGAAAATATTTGGCTTTTACACCTTGAGAGTTGATGGTGTCATTTTACAGCATCACGTAGACATCAAATGTGGTTGCTGCCGCAGCACATGGTTGAAACTGAAGATTTAACACTGGTGTTGCACGTATCTCAATGGTAAGACGACACATTGAAATTTTTTGAATTGAAAATAACTCTTAAAGAAGTAATTTTATGGCTGTTGTTTTATACATAAAGCAGCGAAGACATCATGGGACAATGGATTTGAACACCCACTTCTTCGAAGCACACTTCTTTGAAACATTTTGCACCTAATATACATTAAGCCAGCCTCACAACAACCCTCTTGAAAGCAACGTTACTAGTAACGTTGCTTGAGAGCCCGTAATAGAGTAGAAAACATTGCGTTTTGTAGTGAGAGGGTGTGTAAAATATAATGCTCAATAAGTGATCATGCTATTTGGTCAATAAACGAAACATCTCAAGGATAAAAAGGCTTATTTATATTAAGTCCAAGGATTCAGCAAAGCGAAACACTTTCCAGAATCAGAGCAATGTCATTGATAGTCTGCGTTCATCATATCTTTTTGCGCACACGGGCACCTTTTGCAGCATTCCCAGAAAAGCAACCAAGAAATCACTGATATATAAATCAATTACTGTGTTATAAAAGGGGTATCCTAAGCGATTCGCCCATTAAGAGCCATCGCGTAACGCAACTTTTCTTGTTTATTTCTTAAAGACACATGGTGAGCAATAAGTCTTCTGGAGGCCCATTAATTTTGTGGGAAGAGAATGGCAGCGTAAATAATGTCTGCAAAAACACATCGTGGATTCGCCGCCTGCCTTTTCACTTCAGGATGTGGCCATCCTCCTCCTGGCGCGCATTTCGCCTTAAACATCTGGCACTTATGGGCCTTTGGAAAGTTCTTGGGGCTTCTGCGGACAGTTTTATTGTAGTATGAGCCATTTGACTATGGCCTGGTGTCATTTAGGTTGGAACCTGTTGATAGACTTAAACTTGTCCGCTCTACTTGTGGTTTTAATTATTCGTAAAAGTTGAAGTCTCTCTTGAAAGGCTTGAATGGTTCAGGTCTGATGTCGTGGTTTAAATGATTGGTAGATTCAAGCGTCATGTCAACTGCAACACTGAAGTAATGCCTTTTTTTACGATTTTTTTTTAATTATTGGCACAATGTGCAGGCTGCCTTTGGATTAGTGGCCCTGCATTGTAACGTTTTTATTATTCCAGTACAGCTCATGAAAATTTTTTTCGTGGCAGTGCTGCTGCTGACGGATGCAAAAGTGGCAGTGCTTATTTACAAAGACGGATTCGAGCTTTATGCACCAATTTTTGCATTGTATCTGAGCTGACACCCAAGTCCCAGAAGGATGGAAAATGTGCGTATTTGGCGTCAACATGTTTTCTACTTGGAAAAAAGTTGCATTGCGCTTTGGTCAGAAGTACTATCGTGATAAATTGAAATACGAACAACGGAGTACGCGGCTTTCAGTACATGCCACGCATCCTGGCGACGGGCCGCGTATGCGCAGTAGGAACAAGTTACGAGATTTCGTGACCAACCGTGATATAGAAAGACCATCGTATTTCCATCGTCCGTTGGGCGCTCAGCACGAAATAAAAAATAACGGAATATAGCTGCGTGCGCGGTTTTCACTCCACGCAGCGACGAAGTTAGATAACGCTCGCGTGAGCGGGCGCCGAACGCGGCGGGAAGAAAAAAATTACACCATCTTCCCACGTGGCAACCCTGAGGAGATGCAAAGCCGTGCAAACTCGAGATGCTTTGCATCTCCTCAGGGTTCCCACGTGGGAAGATGGTGTAAATTTTTTTGCTTTTCGCCTCCATCACAAAAGGGGCCGCAGCGGCCGGGAATCGAACCCGCGACCTCGTGCTCATCAGCGCAACGCCTTAGCCACTTAGCCACCACGGCGGGTCACTGCCAGAATCGTTGGCGTCCATTGTCAGCTCATCGGACGGCGCAGACCGAAGCAGCAACTGAAGGGAGCAGCGGCGCGGACCTGGTTTATCTAAAGTGGCGAGGAGGAGGGGAGAGGAGAAGCAGCGCGCACAGCTGTTGGGGAGAGGAGAGAGTGACGTTATCCCAGCTGGCGTGGAGAGGGGGAAAGGAGGAGCAGCGCACACAGGTGGTGTGGAGAGGAGGAGGGGAGAGAGTGACGTTATCATAACTGCCGTGGAGAGGAGGAGAGGTGCGGACAGACGCTGGAAGGACAACGGGCATAGCCCCGAGCAAAAGATGCTTTGCATCTAAAATCAAAACGCTCACACCCTGAACGACAGTGCTTCCATATCAACGCTGGACACAAACTTTCGTTACTTGTTCGCACTACGCATAAGCGGCCCATCGCCAGGATGTGCGGCGTGTACTGAAAGCCACGCGCTCCGGTGTCCGTATTTCAATTTGTCACGATAGTACACTGACAGCAGCATAGGAGGGTTTCTGTTGAACACAACTGTGAATTTTCCTCAGGTAAAATGTTCAGGCTGGAAAAAATGCTTTCAAGTTCACTTGGTAAAATTGGTCACGTGTATGTTTCAACGCTGTCTTGTTTGGTTCTTCAAAATATCTCACTTGTCCTTGCTGGAATTAACAGGGTGCATATATTCAGGCTGCTTGTTAAAATTTAAAATGTGAACATGCTTCCAGCTATCTGGTTTGTAAAATTTTATAAGATTCACACTAGGTTTTATAAGCTTTGTTTGTATGAGTTATTTCAAAAAACTATGAATTGTCGGGGCAAGTAACGTGCCTTAAGTAAAAAGCCTTTTTAAGTGAAAGCCTTTTAAGTGAAAGTGTTTTAAGTGAAAGCTTACAGAGTCTGTTTCGGCTACAGTTAGCTCGATATTACATTTGTGTCAGGGAAATGTACTGTTTTTAGTGTTCGTGCTTTAATTGTGGTTTATTTCCACATGTTTCTGGTAAGTTTTCGTATGGAAATATCTTATCGATAATATTGGCTCACAGCGTTCTTTTCCTAGACTCTTGCAGTAACGTATGACGTATGTGGCGCTGCATGTGACGTATGTGACATTGACGTATGTGGCGCTGCAATTGATTCGCCTCCCTGCACCCTCAGGAACTGAATAGTGATATTACGTATTACAGCAAAATAAGCGCCATAATTTTACTTCTTCCGCCCCAGTTAAGAACAAATACCTTCCAGCTTGGTCACAAATAGGCGCCAATACAATACACAGTGTAATGCAATGCATAGGCGCCCAAAAGTTAATTTCGTGTGCTGAGTAATACATGCATTTATTTGAAGTTCGAAAGGGGCGTGTGGTTCCCGTTTGCCAACTGCGTAGTCGCGTACACTGCCATTCTCGAGGCATATTAATACAAAGGAATAGTGCAGACAAGGTTAGGATAAAAACAGAATCATATATATGTATACTAGCGGGAAAACTGTAACTCGGGTGCTGTGCCAGCCTGTGAGCCGCCGTTACTAACAGTAGAGTGTGTTGTATTCTTACTTGGCCTGGCTTGATATTACATGGCTTCTTGTTGCTGACGCAAAACCAACCGATGCAAGTTTTTTTACTTGTTCTTCTGGCATTTTTTTTTTCAAAAATTTCTAACCTGAATGTCTGCTAAGAGCTATACACCGAGATAAAAAAAGCGTCTTTAATTTGTTTTTGAACAGCAAAATTGGTGGTTATTGCAGCCACAGGCAACTTTCGATCTTGCTCGTGAGCCATGCCGGAGGAAATGCAACGAGTCTGCAATCCACGACGCTACGCTGGTTAAATCAGGACTTGCGTAGAGACTAGCCCGAGATTTCAGTTTAGTACAGTATAGAATTTGATTCATACTCTTCATAGGCTTTGAGGTCTGCCTGTGCCCGCAGCTCGACGTACGGCGAGTACGACGTCCTAAAGCTCAACCTAAGGTTAAAAAATGGTACCTCTGCGGAGCTCCAAGATGGTACGCAGCCAGAGGTACTAGTGAGTGTAAATCCTGAGCTCCAAGCTATGAATATATTCCAGCCTGCGAGTGCAACACGCAGAAGCAAAAAGAGCTGCGCTTTCGTTACAGGAAAGCCTAGAACTGCAAGCACGACAGCCTCAATCGTGCCTCCGCAGGGAATGGTTGTAATGACCAGAGAGAACAGCGACTGTTAGAAACAGGAATCTGCTGCGGTGCGCACAGCTTGTGACAAGTGGCAGAGCCATGTAAGCAAAAACACGTTAATTAAGTAGGGTGACTGACGGTGGCGGTACATCCCGGAATAAGGTGGTAGGCTGGGCTTATCGGCCTTGTTACAGGTGTGGTACGAGCACAAGCACAACCGAGCGAGAGGGCAACGTCGCGGGTGACTCATTGGTGACATACAGGAGGAATTAGAAAGCCCGTTCCACAATGGGGGCTGGCGCCATATATATAAACTACAGTTTCGGAACAGCACGGTAATAAACGGAAGCAAATGCTACAAAAGAGGTTCGACTTCAAACGTTTTGCAAAATCCTGTTATGGTGAAGAGAAATATTGCGGTGTATTCTTAGGACCTTCTAAGAATGTGAAGGCGAGAGCTTGATTACATCTTCTGTTGAACTGCTGTTGAAGTTTCTGTGCAAATTTCCGGCAAGGGGCCGTCACTTCTTCAGCAGCGCCCTGCGAAGGTTGTTCCGCTCGGTCGTCATCGCCAGGTGGCGAACTTTCTGTGGAAATTTGCCATTGCCCTGGTCACCACTTGACTAGCCCCCTTGAAAGCACCCTCAGAAGATCGTTCCGCTCCCTCACCATCTCCAGGAGCCTCCCGTTCGCCCCGTCGGTACCTTCACCTCTCCAGGTCGATCGTATTGAACGTGCGGAAGCAGCCTAGCCTCCTCCGGCACGGCTGTTCCCCTTTTCGTGGGGTGATCTCCGGGTCGCGCCTCGCGCTCCGATTTTCTGCGCGATTCTGTGTACCTGGCAACATATTTTTATAGCGGTCGCGTCCCATGAAACATGCACATTTGATGCTTTCGCCCTAAAACTAACCCTGGTGTCACGTGGGAAATGCAATTCAGAATGAGCATGGCGTTTCTGTTGGGACCTATAGTTTTTCGCTCGGCGGAAAAGGTTAACTATAACTTGAACCAACTTAATAATTCACCTTGTTACGGAACATTTATTACCTCCACTGCAAAGAGGACGCTCGCCAGGTGTTGTGCCACGGAGGAGACACCATCAAGTAGGAAAGAGAAAGAGGGCGCTTCCACGGTGTCGCGCGGGTAATTTTCGTCCCCTGGCTGGCACGACGCTCTCCTCTGCCTTCAGCCTCTTGCAAATATACCGGCTATGTGCTGCTCCACAGCGTATCAATATCATAACTATAACCATCGTAAGCTGATATTACACCTCGATACTTCTCGCGTTAAATTCCTTCTCTGTGTCGCAGCGAGCACACAGTAGCCGGAAACAAAGAGAGCACGAAGTATGATGGCGTCCAGCTCCCTCCGAGAAGTATTCCCTGAAGAACTGCTGCCGTGTGTCGCCATCTTTCTACCATTTCCGCATTTTATCCTCCCGTTCATTTCCAGGCTGTCTCCAGTGGCAGAAGCAAAGGCAGGGAGCCCGATGACCAGGACGGCCTTGCAGTTCTTCACTTATGGCCGCCACCAGTCTTGATATAACGACGCAGTTAGAATGGAGTGAACAAAATTAAAAACCAATGAAAAAGACACGGGAACGGGAGCAGCGTAAAGGATAGCGCGCGTCCCAGGCATGCGTCCAGCCTTGAGAAGAAAAAAACAAGAAAAGAATGTGCGGTGGGCGTCCCAGTAGCGCCTCGCTTCGCTACGGAAGAATAACGAGTCGAGATGAGAAGGGCAAATGCATCGAAAAGGGAAGGAAAAAAGCGAGACGGGAAATAAACGAGCCGACGGCAAAAGCGGTAGACAAAGCGGGAAAAATAAGGTGCACGGGAAGAGCGATGCTGCGCCGGCGGCGAGCGATCGTATAGAGCATCGACATAAAGGATAGCCGGGATCAAGCAACCCGGGAGCTTGCTGGCGAGAAGCGGCCATTTTAATGGCGCCCCGCAACATAGGCGCGCGCGCGCGCGCGCCCTTGCGGCCTCCTGGCCTGATGGGGGCGACTCATCACTTGCGGTTCAGCGGATACCATCCGACATCCCTTCCCCTCCTGCGACCCAGCCATCCCCCCCGGTTGCTGTTCGTCGTTGGGTCACCGTCCCCGCGGGCTAAACGCCACGCCGCGACACAAAACGTCAAAGGACTCCCCCTCCGCGACCGACCCTCATCTTCGGCATTCATCCCAGCACACCATATATATCTAGCGGCCGTGCTACCGAGCCCTTAGCGAGCAAGCGTGTGTTTTTTGATAGAGTGAACCCGCTGTCCCGTAAACTGGCAGCGGCCGGCGGCCCAGCCCGGCCACGCACGGGGCGAGCCAGCGCCGCTGTCTAGTAATGCCGCCGTCTTTTCCGGTGCCAGTTTTACGCCCGTTGACTCAAACCTCCAGACTGTGTACCCCAACCCCATTCCCGTCCTGCGCGGCCGTATGCCCCCACTATTTTATGCGGCATCTTGTACACACACGGTTGTTAGATTCCGTTCATGGCCTTTATGCCGCCCCATTGCGGCAGAGACACGGTTTGCGTTACCCCTTCGCCGGGATGTGCCTCTCTTCCCTTTTGCTGACCCATACACTGCCGCTCATTAATAGCACTTCTGTGCAGCGCCTCCGAACGTTGCGCTCTAAAAGAATGTGTCATTTTTTTTACTTCAGTCTTGCACGTGCAGAAGGACTTGGTGACTCCGCGTTCTACTGTACGCCGCATGCCCCAGAGAAAAGTGCGGCACCCTACGCGCTCCCCGATGCTTCTAATTAGCAACTTTCTTCCCTTCCGACAAGTAATCGCTCCTCTGTCTTCTGGAAGCGCCAACTTTGCGGCAGTCAGACCCATTTCATCGGATAATGCAGAACACGTACAGTTTGCAAACTCACTCAAGCGTGGCTTTGGGTACGAAACGAGCGTGTCATTCCGGTATTGCCATCAATTATTCCTGCCGTCGAAGAAATTGTCCTTTCGCAAAGCGCGTTCGCAAGACAGTGACGCCTGCCAACTAACGACCAGTGCAGTTAGAAAGAGTTCCACTTGCGGGTATGAAGGCTTTTAAACTCGCAGGATTTCGTTTGCTGCTCCTCTATTAGTTCTCGGTTCTGCGCGCGGCTGCATACAACTGCCGAGAGCCAGTGTAAGCCTGGAAGCAGCTAGCCCCGCCAATCGTCCGAGTTGCGCAGGAAGCATCCTTGCTTCGGCCAGACGAGAGCGGTGATGGTGGATCGTAAAAGTGGCCGCCGCAGCGGTTATCCGGTGGCATGGGCGGTCGCGTCGCCGTTGTCCGTAAGCGACCTCTCTGCCCCGTGA
This sequence comes from Haemaphysalis longicornis, assembly GCF_048455015.1. Classification (NCBI taxonomy): domain Eukaryota; kingdom Metazoa; phylum Arthropoda; class Arachnida; order Ixodida; family Ixodidae; genus Haemaphysalis; species Haemaphysalis longicornis. Next base: position 158,442,855 of record NW_027526203.1, on the reverse strand, counting down.
ACGTGCACAGCCTGCTGTACCTCCTGCTGGTTTCGGATGAGTCCCTCCCTGGTTCGGGAATTGTGCGAAACCTTGTTTTACTGTGGTGTATTTTGAACATTTGCTTAGTCTTGAGATTAGTATTCAACGCGAGCGCCTGAACCGACCGGCTCGGTGCGTTTGTTTTTGCGGGAGAACCTTAGCAGTGTGACTCGCATTTCGGGCACCAAGAGTAATGCGTCTGACCACGGCTCCCGCTGAACTGCTTCCCTCTGTTCGTTCGCGAGTGCCTACACTGCATGCCTTGACCAATTTGCTGTCACGTGTAGCAGCAACGATATACAAAAAATTAATTTGACAAGGCTCAACCTAAGGAAGCACGCCAATGGCGAAGTCAAGGCAGGCAATGCGAGATTGAGATTTTTTTTTTTTTCGCTTTGAGAAGTTGCACATTGCATTGCACATTTTAACACGTAGCGTTAAGGGACCCGTGCCACAGAAAAGGCGGCGTTAGCGGTGGCGTCGACCGCGACCGAAAACTTGGCATCAACAAAAAATCCCGAAGCGCCACCTCTCAGCACCCACTGAAATCCCCAGAGTCGTAAGACGCTGCTCCAACAGACGGCGTGCAAGCAGGAGCGAGGACTTACCACCGCGTGGGCTTTGATAAAAATCAAAGCCTTTTTTTTAAAGAGAAACATGGTTAAAAGGCGAAGCTTTCTCCAATGCATCCTGAGTTAAAGCCGAAGTCCAAAATCCGAAACGCTTCGACCACATCTGAATACCGCAATCGGTTAGACGTCGTCTTCATAACGCGAAGGACCTAGGTTCATTTCCGACCACGGCAAGCATTTTTTCTTGTTAAGGCAATCGATGTGCGTCCGCCTATCTCCATCATCGTTTTTTAAGTGCGAATGCACTTTATAAGCGACCCCAAACCATCCACCGCCGGCGGCGGCGGCGGCGTCCGCAGTGCTCCTCTATATTTTAAAAAATTCCCCCGCATTTCCCCGAGGGGGAGAATGTGAAAGTGCGAATGCACGGTTGTCGGCCCGCTTGCGGCGCTTGCGCTCGGCCCCCGCAGCCCACCGCCTCGCCGCCTTCTCTTCCATCTCTTCCATCGGGTTTGTAGTATCACGTGTACACCACGCAGTTATCAAGCCGCTATAACGCCGCTGAGTCGCCAACGCACGCCGCTGACGACGTACTTTGAATGCGTTAAAGATATAAGGCGCGTTACTCACACTGATATCAGCGTGGCGTCCGTGGCTTAGTCGGTAGAGCGTCGCGCTGCGGCCGCAAAGTCCTCGGATCGAAACCTGGCGCCGGATGCTGTTTCTTTTTAAGTGCATTCGCACTTAAAAAGAAACAGCATCCGGCGCCAGGTTTCGATCCGAGGACTTTGCGGCCGCAGCGCGACGCTCTACCGACTAAGCCACGGACGCCACGCTGATATCAGTGTGAGTAACGCGCCTTATATCTTTAACGCATTCAAAGTACGTCGTCAGCGGCGTGCGTTGGCGACTCAGCGGCGTTATAGCGGCTTGATAACTGCGTGGTGTACACGTGATACTAGAAACCCGATGGAAGAGAAGGCGGGGAGGCGGTGGGCTGCGGGGGCCGAGCGCAAGCGCCGCAAGCGGGCCGACAACCGTGCATTCGCACTTTCACATTCTCCCCCTCGGGGAAATGCGGGGGAATTTTTGAAACCAATTGTGTAAAGTTGGCTTTTCTACAGTGCCTTTTTGGCGTGACATCGAACGCCATCATTGAGGAATGGAAAGCTTCGCCATAAACAATCTCATGTCAAAACAATTGCGTCATTGCTTGAATCCGGAACACGACAAACGCCCGATAATGCAGTGCCAGCGGGCCCGACAACGATATATCACGTTCCATATTCCTGAAGGCGAAGCTTACGCATCGTCCAGTGTTTGCACTTAGCACAGACTTAATTGTTTAGTTTATGCTTATTATCTCTAGTTGGCATGAATGCATCCATTTCGGGATTTTTTTTTTCAGGTAGAAACATTAGCATGTCCGCGACCTCCGGCCATGAATGATACGCTAGTAATACTTCTACGGGATAGTTCTAGAAAAGAGGAAAATTTCAAGCACGCAAAATGTCCAAGTTGTCAAATAAGACTTTCATATCTCACGAAAGCTTCAGGGGGCTCGTGTTAGTGCACACGCCTCCGCAAGAAGAAAACCGAATGACTGGTGGGCAAAGTATTTTCTATTTCCGCGATGTTCCTTAAGATTGAATTATCGCTTGGAGTGCCTGAAAAAAATCGCGCCTATATCTATAGGTTGACGCAACGAGCCGCCGCGGTGGCTCAGTGGCTGAGGCGTTGTGCTGCTGAGCATGAGCACGCGGGTTCGATTCCCGGCCGCGGCGGCTGCTTTTCTGGTTGAGGCGGAAAGCAAAAGCGCCCGTGTGTACGAGATTTCGGCGCACGATAAAGATCCCCAGGTGGTCAAAAATTAATCCGGAGCCCTCCACTACGGCGCGCCTCATCGCCTGCGTTGCGTCAGCGCGTTAAACCCTGCAATCAATCAGGTTAACGCAACGTGTTTCAACATACCGAAGTTGCACAAGCATTGTGGTAGTGTCTGTTTCCGCACTACAGGGACAATAATGCCCGTGGACGTTTCTGTTTTCTCTCTTTTCTGCATTATGACGAGGGGTAGCGCTAGCACAACCGTAGGGGTGTCCCTTGTCAGCAGTAGCGTCATGATCGCGCTTCTTCCGCGAGACATTCTCAGCCGAAGAAACTGTCAAAGGTTAGTGAAAAAAGGCCCGTATTTAGGACCTGAAAGCCTGAATTAATGTCGTTGTCATAACCGATGAGCCAGGTGGCGACCCAGACCCTCTCCCCAATAAATTGGCTACGTATCTGCTCATTCCACCGCAAGTGTCGTCGTAAAATGGTAGTGTTCTGCAGCCCCTGGTACGTAACTGCATCTCCTCTCTCTCTCTCGTCTACCTGTCACGCTGTTCCCCTCTTATCTCGGTCCTGCCCATCTGGTGGGACTCTTGTTACTGTTGGGCTTGGCATTCGAGCCACGAGATTGAGGGCTCTGGCACGAGCTCTTTTGGTATTTTGGGATTAAAATATTGTTTTGGCACGTTTTCTTTGTGCTATCGAAAAAATTACGCCCCCGGCTAGTGTTAAGAACGCTGCTAGTATTAGTTATGTATTTATGTTTTGCCTCAAACGTTGCTAATGTTTCCTTTTCGGATAATTCTAACAAGTGTGGAGTATATGCTACTAGGTTTAGTAGCCTTGAAATTGTTTTGCTCGGTCACGAATTCTTTCGGTCAGATGGCTGAATTGAGGGATGGACGAGCGGGTGGGCGGACGGGCGGATGAACAGTAAGACCGACATTCAGTAAAGTGGTATAAGTGCCTACCGGTGTCACCTGAGTATAACCGATAGACAGACAGACCAAAAGTTTTGCGTTTAAGTAGCCCGAGAAATACTATCGTATTCAAAAATACGTAAAAGAAGTGTCACATTCTTGTTGTCATTTTCATGGGGAAGAACTCCCAAGTAATGAACAGTTTATTGGTTAGGAAAACCAATAGTGAAGCACGGTGAACGCATCGGTGCTCACCAATAATTGAGGTGCCGCGAATTGCAGTGTTTGCTCTGGGTCGGGAACCGTCCACGCCAAAAATCCGCGGAATACCGAAATCCCGGGTAAAGCGCGCAAAGGGGAGTATACCAGCGGAGCTGCTTGCTCGAAAGCGGCCAGTGTAAGTCACCGCTTAGTGGTTTCTACGTTTCGCCCTAGATTGGCCGGGGTAAGTCCCCGCACTACGCCCCAAGAACAGTTGCATCAGTTTAGAGACCGTATAGAAGGCAAAAAGTACAGGTACCTCATTCAGTGATAACGGCCAGCATCACAAGTTAGTTTGGGAAATAAAGTGGGCGTCGAGAACACTAGTTGACGGCGGAGTAGGTTTGGGCAGGGGGGAAGCCGGAAGTGCAGCTCACGAGCCCCACACTGCATATCGAAGAACAAAACGGGGAGTAGAGGAGTCCCCAAATGGGCCTCAAACAAGAGAATAGCGGCGTTCGGAGGCGAAGAGGGGCCTCACCCAGTACGAAATAAGAGCCAGTAAAATTTGTGCAAAAGATGCCTCCGTCCCGTGCAACCACCAGGTGGTGGTGATGTCGAAGAATAAAAATAAACAAGTGGTCTCAGCTTCTCCTGAGCATCAACGGTTGACCCATCGACTAGTTTTCTTTGGGGGCAATTTGAAGTGTCGAGTTGGAACAGCTATACCATTAATACTACCTTTTCCGAGATGTAGTTGCGCCGTTTGCTGCTTTCTGAAGTCTACGGCTTTATGAAGGCACTGGAATCAGTGCTTAGTGAAAAACGTCAAGAAATGCTGGAATCACGTTTATTCTTTCCGTAACTGGTTCCTTTCGTGAAACCGCACCCCTTCCCCGTAAGGAATGCGCTGCCGCATCGATTATTCTTACCGTCGAATTCGGAAAGACAACTGGAATTACGCGATCAGGCAGCGTTTCGGGAGGGCCAGAAGAGATCGAGGAAAAATTGGCGCAGCTGCATGCACTCGTGGTGCAAGGCGGGAGAAACAGCAGAGCTGGCGGCCCCTCTCCCTTCGTCGAAGTCCCGCCTGTTGCGCCTCGCATGAATTTTTCTACTTGCCGCTGAAGGTTCTCCATGACTGAAACTCCCGGGTCGTTTTGCCCGCAGCCTTTCACATTTCTCCCAAAGTTCCAAAGTGGGCCGCGTTAGCACGTGCTAGAACCCGCGGCAACCGGCTTCGCGAACTCGGCATCTGTAGCGCGAAATCGGAGTCTGTGCTTCCCACTTCAGGCGCGAACGGACGTGAACTGGCGAGAGAGCAGCACGCCAGATATCATGCCATGAACGCTGGGCAGGGTTCTCGAAGGTCGAGCTGGCTGACGCCGGGCCCTCCTCTCGAAACGCACGCCCACGTTGCGCCCGGTATTTCTTCTTTGTACTTTTTTTTCTGGTAACGCTATACGGTGGAACTAGAAGCTTAAACAGCTCTACTGTTATAAGGAAAAAGTAAAGGTCATCCTCCATTTCAAAAACTTTCCTTATGTGAATTACAGGCGGCCTTATCAAACCCTCTCTTCTCGCAGTAAGTTGGGCTCATGGAAACGAGTATAGCACGCGACGTGCCAAACCGCGTGTGCGGGTCCTGACTTCTGCGGCCATACGGAGGGTCGTGCATTTTAAAGCGTTCAGATCAGCCAGGTGCCACCGTGCCCGGTCCGCATAGATAACTTTAGGCTGCGTGGCCGATATCGGGCGACCACTGTCACCCGTACAGGGGATGGGGATCGCTAGCGCAAGATTCCCCAAACTACGCTCCCCTTTCCTGCATGGGTACCTCCGCCAAGAGTGTCATTTTTGGGAGCGGCTGTGCGCTCTACCTGCAGCTGACTCCCTCGGTCCGTGAGCCCAGGCAGCGCCATGCTGCCGCTGCTCGCCGATTAGCCACGCCATGCGCACAAAGCTTTTGGAGGTGCGGGGGGACTTGCGCATCCGCACGGCTGGCCTGCACGCTAAGAGTTTTCGCGTGCAGAAAGCGCTTCATGATTTTCAGCTTTATCCATTGCTGGCTAACGACACACGGAATGTACGAGCTCAGCTACGCTCTCTCTGGTCTGCAATGTTCTTCTGGATGGAAAAAGGGTTGGTCAGGGAATACCTTAAGATAATTAGGGTAGGCCAGGGAATACCATATAAGTTATGTTTGGAAACATGATGGCTACTTTCCCTTACGGCTACATTCGACTTATTACGGAACAGTAGCGTTATACCACTTGACTTGCCCTTTGTCTGCGGTGCGCCAGAACATTTGGATTTGGCGCATGTTCCAATAAACTATACCTCTCTCTTTCTCTCCTCTAGGATGGCACAAAGGAATTCATGGCTGGGGCCACGCATTCGTTCTCTCGTAGCTGCCGGCCAGCTTGAATATTGCACACACGCAAATGTAACGTTCGCGAGTCGTTTCAAGTCCAGTACGTGTACATTGCGGGCTTGTCAGTTTCATGTCTTATATCGGTGCTTGGCAGATTGGCGATGGGTAGAAGGCGTCAGAAGTGTGTCGAGATTTCGGCGCACGCTAAGGGACACTGACCTGTTAACATTCCTACGGGACTTCCTAGTTCATAACCCATGGGCTTAAAAACCATCGCCCACGAATCCTATTTTAGGAATATGTGACTCCTGTACTCAAATAAATACAAAAAACTGTCACTTTTAGACATCTAGTGAAAACTAGATAAACCGAAATGACTGTCTAGTTTGTTTTTTATTTCATTAAAGAAGTCGTACATATCAAAGAGAAACAAATTAGGCAATTGGGAACATTTCCAAGGATTTGCAAACCTTTTCGTATTGGTACACGATGTTTTTTACGGCCGTACGTCATGAAGTCCCATAGGAATGTGGTCAGGTGAGTATACTCTTTAAAGGTCAACAGGTGGCCTACATTCATCCGCAGCCCTCCATTATGGCTCGCCTCGTAGTTCAGCTATAGCTTCGGCGCCTTACATCGCCCAAACTTTTAACAGCGAAGTTGTTCTTGGTCGAGCCTTTCTGGTGACGAGGCGTGGTAACGGGGGCCGGCGATGTGGACAGGGCATAGCCTAGCGATTGGGAGAGCAAGCGCCAAGCACACGTGCAGCGTAATGGAGGGAGGAAGAGTGGACGGTGCCAATTAAGGTTCGGGTGAGAGCACGCGACGAGCGCAGGTCGGCGGAGTCAAGGAGAAGAGGACAGAAGTCAAACAGGGAAGGGGAGCGCGCCCCCGACAGATGGTTCGGAGGAGAGCGCATATATAGACGAGTGCGCTTAACGGTCGTTTCTCAAATGTTCGGAAAATGGTCAAGTCACGCGCCCCCAGAAGAAGTTCCCCGTCGGAAGCGTCAGTGAGATTTGGCGCGCGAATGCGAATCGAACTGCTGGCTTTGAGAAGTTAGCCTTAGCCTTGCGATTAGGGAACGGCAGGCAGCTTCGCTGTAAACATTGCCGTTTGCGACTGGGCTAATTTTTTAGAAGGCCCCAGGAGGATCCTCTCACATGATGTCTCCTGAGAGAGGCATCTCATTCACGGCAAGTCAGCCTAGCAGGCACAATCCCCGCCGAAGGAGTGCTCGCGTGGTGCGCCGAAGACTGCCGTTTTGGATGGTTAGAGGGTCCTTTGCAGATAGTTTGAGGAGAGGCAGCGGGTACAACAGTGTAGGATGGTGAGAGGCGGCATCCGCCGCCAAATGAGTGGTGTCGCCAGAGCGAAAGATCTGGCGGACCTACATCAGACACTGAACGCCACTGCCCCACGATGAAATTATTTCGCTACGCTTCAAGGTTGTTGAACACTGCGAAGTTCGCGCACAGTGCACACTAGGGCATGTCCGGGGCGTTGATCAGAAAGGAGTGGCACGAGAACTGCGCGGCCGTCACGGGAGGTGATAGCTCGGTAATTACTGACGGGAAGCATCCTTCACATACAAGCTATTTCGAGTCACGTTGGGAAGGAATGGGAAAATGAGGGTGGTGGGGATAATTAGCTTGTCTGATCCAGGGCACACACACGAATATAGGGACAAGGGCAGCGTCTTCACGTGTTGTGTGTTTAATAAGTGCATCAGCCAGTGCGGTTAGCGGTCTTATTTTACTTAGTCTGATGCAGGCGCTGGTTTTGTTACAAGTTGCTTGGCAGTAAGACCATGGTGGTATTGAAGTGGAAGGACCGTTCACCAGACGTTTTGTGGGTCCCGTATAATGCGCCAGAAAAGCAGCCATGGCAATGACGGCATCGTTATAAATCTTAGCATGGCGTCGTTGGCATAACAGCTAATCTATAGTGTATTCCGTTACACATCTCCCCTAAAACCGAAGCCTGAAATGGGAATTAACGTTTCTATACAGCATTTTCTATAATCACGCTCGTAGACAGTACCAGCTGATGCCTTATAAAGAAATGAAAACTTTTCGAATATTTTAGGCACACCGTGCTCTCCTCAGAACTAAGCCTACCTTCAAATTCTTGTGTGTATCCATGTATAAATATTCCCAACACATGGGTTAAAACACAATTTTCGGCCTTTGTGCACTGGGGAATGAACTGAACGCCCCACTCTTTTCAAAACCTGAATCGTCCCATCACGCCACGATTATCTTGTCGGCTTGGCTGGATGAAGCTTATATACACGCTTTATAGGCTGGGAGAATGTCCGGGAGAAAAATGTAATTTCTTGTAGAGTCTGCCTCACGGAATTTTTTTTTATATTGATTAGAAGTATGAGGAAGAAATGTTTTATTGAGCAAATGATTGCAGTCATCTTTAGGTAACAGGTCTCCTGACAAAAGGAGGTCTTGTGCTAGGATGGGTAGCGAGGTCCTCTTCAGCAGCTGGTTGTCGAGATCCGAGCTGGTCACTTGGCACGCCCACTGTTCGTGCTAGTGGAGAGGAAAAGATATGACGGGGTGCTTTTTGGCACTCTTATACCATATAGTAGTGTGCATATCTTCGATCAGTATTTACATTGAGCTGAATAGGATGTAGTATACATTGTGTCAAGTAGTGAGCCGTGCGGGAAAGTATTTGTATGTAGGGGGCATAAAGTAGTGGCTCGTTTTTGCATTTGCAGCTTGAAATTCGAGCGGGCACAGCGGAGGCGTTCGAGGCGTTAGTCACCCAGGGCGGCTTTGTACCTTCCTTGTATGTCGAGGCCTTCGTGAGTAGCGGTGATTGATTGCGCTTTGGTATGCCGTACACATCATCTCACACCGCTGGTGCACAATCAAAATTAAGCCAACTAAGTGTAATCATCGCATCAATGTTGTCCGGTCGACCCGACGTTCGACCGAGAGCTGACCGCTACGCACGGCGAGATCCTGTACCAACAATCCTCTGTTGATGCTCCATACCCCTGACCCTCATCTGCTTGCTTCAAAACCCATTTATTTTTATTTATGACGGCAGAAAAAGAGAAAGACTGACAATATTCCCTCGCACTGTCAAGCACGCATGTAACCGGCCCGCGCGCGGAGCACGTATATGCGCGGTTGAGGCGCTTCCAAAAGCTCCACAAGGGAAGCAGGAAATGGGGGTGATACGGAAATATGTCGCATAAATTGATAGAGTAACACATAAAGAGAGATGAATTCCACTCGCGGGTAAGAAATTACCATTTCGTGCTTGAGAAACGCGCGTAATCGGGAACATCTTCAGGAAGCTTTCCCCTTTCCTTCATTCGGTGCTGCGCAATCACGCGCAGCGAACTCCGAGCTTCCACGTTGAAAAAAAAAGAAGTTTGTGAGGATGGCAAGAGGCCCGGGAAGAAGCAATATCTTACATTTTTTTCTCCCCAGCCTTTCTTGTCTGCTCTTTCTGTATAAATATATCTTGTGTGCCTCCGCGAGATAAATACGCGTACAGGGAAACGACGTGAAAAACGGAACATAGAGGGGGAAAGGCGGGAGGAAAATGAGGAAAGCGATAAAAGCGGTCGCCAAGGCACAAAAACGGGCCCTCTTTTCCTCTCAACTTTTCTTAGTCCTCCCCAACGGCTCGCTCTTTTTTTTCCCCCTTCGCTCTATTTTCCCCGCACATCCCTAGCCTCACTCCCGCTGCCATCCCTACCCTCTCTCCCAAACACGCGCGGCTCGCAGCCAGAGAAGAGCGCGCGAGTCCGCTCGCGCCCGCGCTAGCCCGCTAAATCCCCGCTTGTTTCAGCCGCAGCCCGCAAAAATTGGGCGATCTCTCGAGCAGGGAATCCCACATCGTTCTTAATAAGAGCGATCGTCTCGGCCCGCCTCTCTCGTGGGTAAGGTTATTCCCGACAGCGAAGCAGAAGAGAGGAAGAGGAGAAAAAAAAAGGGGCATCGGGAAGAAAAGAAGATATAAACACAGAGCGAACCGGCCGCGTTGCCCGCCGTCGTTTCTCTCTCTCTCTCTCCTCTTCCTCCTCTCCCCTTCTCCTATTTTTCGTCCGAGCCATCTCTTTCTGTTCCTGTCTCAGTTTCTTTTTAATCCCTCTCCTCGCTCAGTTTTCTCGGGGGCTTTCCGTTTAACTACTCTCTCGCTGCCCCCTTTTTTGCGCCCTTTCCCTCTTCTCCCTAGCCTCCTCGCGCCTTCCCCTTCCGTTCCCCTTTAACTTACCTCTCTTCCGCGAGCTGTCTTTTTGTTCGCTCCACTTCCCTTCGGAGCCGTGCCTTTATTGTTTGCCTCTCGACGGCGCTGGCTCACACTTTATTACTCGCGGCCTGCGCGGCAGCCAGCAATCCCCGGACGCAGCTCGTCTCGATGCGCGCGGCAGCCAGAATTCTGTCTCCCTTTTCCCCCCTCGGCCCTCATTCCTTTGAGCTTGACTCTTCCGCTTTTGCTTCCATTACTTATCCCGTCTTCCCATGTTGCAGCGCACTCGCGGAGACAAAAGAGGACGTGCAGGGAGGGAAAGAGAGAAATGTAAAGGAAATAATCATGCAGCCCTTTTCGTTTAGGCAGCAGTAAAACCGAAGTACCGGCATTGTAGAACATTGCTAAAGAGAACGCCTCGAGCGGTCAATGGAATACGGAAGGAATATTGACTCGTTGATGATGCACACGGTTCCGCGTTAATGCGCAAGATAACCGAAATCATATTTGAGGTCGTCGCACACGACTTCACTGACGAGGTTAGGTCGGAAACATTATGGTATCTATGCACACCCCCCCCCCCCCCCGACCCCTAAAAAAGAAGACCGTTACATCTGATGAGCTACCAGTAGCAACCTTTAGCCTGCCTCACCACCGGTGCTCATTCTAGCTATCGTCATGAAGCTTACGGGAGCAGGGTGTATCTGTCCTGACCCGAGTACGTCAACTAGCCATTTCTCAATAGAGAGTTTAACTTTAACGTGTTACCATGTTACCGCACCGTTACCGTTGTACTGTGATGCTACTGCTCGTGAGCGAGCAGTTACCCCGAACGGTAACTTACCGGCACAGGTTTTACAGCCGCCTCCGAGCGCTCTGCGCCGTCGAAGTGTACCTTCGCGTCTTGATTACAACGTATGCAGTGTGTTCGGCGCTGGATAATTGGTACAGCCTATAAAAGTAATCTTATTTGTCGTTGTTTATTCTGTTATTCTTGTTAAATGATGCTTAGGAGTTAGGCAAACGGTGATTTTTCTAAGATGGGCGAGCAGAATTTCCGCCCCTACTCGTGCTAGGCATCGCTCGTCTGAAATACATCAGATAAGTTTCTGAGCTTGCAAAGTGCTTTTAATCATGCTGTGCAAGGTAGTGTAGGTCATTGCGTAATTATTGGAACATATTTTGCTAATTTCATGTCGAAATAGATAGCAGAGGCGATAATTCTGGTTTACGATATTTCATGTTAATTGTGCCCACTAGACGGTGACATCGACATGAAGGGGTCGACAACCTTTTGAGGTTAAAGGTCCACTTGCATGAAGCCGACACGGCGGAGGGCCGGACGGAAAATCGGGTAAGGGTTGGGGGGGGGGGGGGGTACTATGCAGGCAGAGAGACAAAAATTCAGCAGATCGACAATAATATTTGTCAACAATTGGCAATAATCTGGCTAAGTGTGAAGATGAGGATTAATGCCAACTCGAAACTATCAAATATCTGTTCTTGTCGCCCGTCTAACCCCATTTGAGGTCAAAACTGGCATGTCGGCCTTCAGATAGGAAGTGACAGGGGAAGTAGTTGGGGTTCTGACGACGTGCTGGGGAAGGGGGGAGGGCGGGGGGGGGGGGCGCATAACACTGCCTCGCGGGCGCAGGTTGCCGACCCCTGCTCTGCGGGAATTGTCTAGAATTGGGGTTTGGCAGATTGTGAGGCGACTTTACTGGATTTGGGTAGGGCTTTACGATTCATAACTTCCAGGATCCGGATAGCTCGCCATCGACCCCGGTGCGCTTGATTTCATCAAGTGTTTGTTTGTAGCTACGCAGGAGGCTTCGCCAGTGGGCAACACACACCTGGTCATTACCTGGCATGCTGCGAGTGTTCGCTAGTTCTAGGGCATGGTTTAGCTCAGTCATGCTAAAGGGAACGTTATAAGCTCGTCATCGGCAGGCGTATCGTCTCGATTGGTAGTGGTTGCAGAAGGGTCAGACGTGTGAGGAAAGCACGCGGTGTCAGCTTCTTCGGCGACCTTGTTTAGACTCACACCTTTGCGAAGTGCGACCCGTGCTGCACCGTTGTTTCTTTTGCGCTGGCCAAGAAGGGATCGGATGACAGCCCAGACTCACGCTCAAAGCATCCTGGTACCACCCAAAAGCCATCTTGACCATGTATTGAAAAGGGGCGTAGGTAATGTCGGCCATACTCAAATAGCTAAAGGCCTAAACAGCAGGCAATCCGCCTAACCCAACCTTCAAGACTTCCTTGACGGCCGGAGGGACAGCTGCCATGTAGGTGAGCAATCTAAAATATCCAGGTTCTCTTGGCAACAAAGGCCGGCCCCCAAACTGGCGCCCTATCCATCTGGTAGTTTAACATAGCCTTCATAGGGACACCTCGGCTCCTGGCTGCCATACGTCATGATTTATACGCGGATGAAATTACCATACGGAGTCATTCATGGTTCAACAAGGAACGTCGAGAGCAGACTTAAAACAGGCAGCCGACATGGTCAGCCGGTACGAATGACGGTATGGCTTAGCGTGCGCACTGCAGAAACCTGAGCTGCTCATCGTCTCACCACGTAATTCCGTACTCTTTCGGACGAATCAATCTTGTGACCATTCATCACAGCTGGCACTGTAAAACGTTGTCACAAACGCAGTTATTTTTCCCTCCGCGAGCGTGCTGCTGGAATTGCTTCTTGTAATTTTCCTATTCCCTGATTTAAGCACTAGTGCAGTTTGTGAACGGGATTTCGTAATCCTGTAACTAGCTTAGGACGGCACATTAGCCCCTCGGCGCAGAAACTTCTACGTTTGAGAGTTCACAAAACTTTGGATGAACTCCTTGAGGCTCATCATTTGAATCTACCCACCTTTAGATCAGCTTTACCTCTACGAGTTGAGCTATTGTGACCCAACTGTGCTGCGCTGTGCGCTGTAACGCCCCCAGTCAGATCTGATGTGACTCCGATTCCGAATGAGATTCGGACGTTCATCGATGTGGCACCCAACATGCATACGACACACCACCAGGGTCACAAGAAGCCCAAACGAAAAGTATCCTCAAACAGTACGGCCAAAACTCAGTCGACAAAGGCGCAGCGTCATATCCTCTACGAGGAGCCATCACCCCTGTGGTGACTACTTCTCGACTTAAAGCCCTCCTAAAAACCCATCAATACCTACTCCCCCCAACAGGCAGAAGGGGCAATCGTCCCAGTCATTGCAAAACCCCTGCGGAAATCCTTACCCCGGGCTCTCAACAAGCATGTCGGAGATTCTTCACTGGTTTCATCTCGTGAGCAGTCGAACACACCAGCGCTTGGTCTATAGGGTAAGCCAAGCTTCCGGTCAGCAGTGGCAGGTCTTTCTCCCGTTGAATTTCCAGGAAACCACGCAGCATTACTGTAGAGTGAACAATTATCCTGCGTGCAATGAACTCACTAAGGAACAAAAAAATCTCCTTTGAAACCTCCAAACGAACATCCTTCATCATCGCACTGCTTCCCACTCTGGTCTTCAACCCATGCTCCTGCCACTTCCGCTTTGCCGAGGCTCCGGGCATCCTCCGTCACGGCATATGTGGCTGTGATCATAACCCTCACCTTTCCACCTCCCTTCTCCTCTCCGAGCACTGGGAAAGAACATTGTCCAGCTCGGACCCAGATGACCAGCTTTGGCTGGTGAATAGAGTCCAGGAAGCCGACCCTCTCAATGAGTACGGAAAAAGGATTTTTCTTGTGGGCTGAGTGGTCTATAACGACGTTTATACCTCCTTTTCCTTCCCAATTAGGGCAAAATTAAGAACACACATTGAAATAAAAACAAACGGTGAAGAACTTTAAAGCGTCCAACTTTCACTCAGTGCGACAACAAAAAATTGGTAAATTCGAAGCATATCAGGTAAAAGGACCGAATTCCCCGGTGCCAATGATATTCACAACTGTTGTTGTTTAAATTTCTGAGCAATTTATTTTTCTGAGAATTCGTGTAAATATTTTCTTTAATTCAAAAATTCTTAAAACACCAATGACCTTAAATATTGCAGCTCAATGCTGTGGTCAGTTTGAGTATGGGTTTATAAACGCGGTGCGATTGGATAACATTTCTCCTATTAACATTGAATTTAGAGTGAATGAGCTCTTCTTGTTTAAAATATTCGTAACTAAAAAATGACCATCGCGTATGCGCGCCCAAGAATAGACGCCAGTTTAAAGCCTGTGCATTAAGTTTCAATACTTGACCTTGTCGAGACACGTGTGGAATAGTAAGTGACTAACCACTCGACTTGTAAGATTTTTGCGGAATGGAATAAGCCGAAAATGTATGGTTTGAATCTCAGTTCAAGTTACAGGTCCAGGAATTCTTGCGCCCCGTCAGGGTCAGGGTATTCAGGCATCACAGAGGGAAGACCACTGATTGTGTTGCATCTCTTTCCCAGGTTTCAGTGACCGAGCTTTGTCAAGGTGTGTATACAGTCTAAGTAATAGCCCACAAGAGTTTCAGCTTTTAGCTGCAGAAAAAAAAAAGTTTTTATAACTGTGGGAAATCCGCGATGTTTTCAACTTAGGTACCTGTGCAAAAAAAAAAAAAAAAAGACAAGTTGTTCCTAATGCACAGATGCCGCTTCCTGGCCCTAAACTGCAGAATCGCTGTTCGTAGCTTCTCGTTGATCCCAGTCAGGTTATTCGGTTATTAAAATTATCAGAGGGGAATCGCATAGGTTCCATACTGCGTGCTCATTGTTATGGTCTGATGAGTTGGATTGTGTCTAACAGTAAGCAATCAATGTAGTCCTCCTGTACGGTGCTGCTGTAAAATTCATTACTGAGACCCTACAAGCTTATTGGCAGCTTTTTGGTTTTGGAACAAATAAGCCACTCCCAGTCCCATACTTTCCCACGTTGCTTCAGCTCGATGCCACTGAAGTGGCTTGAAGGCAAACCCGACGTTGCTTTACATTTGGTTTCGTATCTATAGTGTTTGCTCTTGCGATATTTTCCTAAGCTTCTTGATTACAGCAAAAACCTTATTTTGAAAGAATTCGATTTATAATTTTTTGCTTATTTTCTACCCGTAAAGAAGTAACCAACGCATGTGTCTGTCGTCGGGGCTCTCGTCCAAAGCATGGGAATAGCCTTAAGTCTGGATGCGCAGCTTCTGAAGTTCTCTTTAAGGAGACAACTTTCAATTCATGCGTATTCCATAAATCCAATCCAGTGGCCCGGGCCCACCTATTTTAGGTAAACTCGCGAGGGATCACAACTTCCGAAGAAACGTAACCGCAAAAACTAGGTACCGGGGCCAGGTAACTTGTTTGACTGTGGCACCAAAGTTAATTAACCAAAGTAAACGAATGACCGGTTGTAGACATCGGCTGTAGACACCTGACGTAGACACCGGATGTAGACGTAGGAGAGGTAGCTTCAGGGTTACCCTTCCTTTTTGTGTTAATCGTTCCTTTGCGAATGTGCGTTCCAGAATATGGTTGTCGTGATGCCACACTGGCCATAATTTCCTCCCATTTATTTTGGAACTGGACAGATTTTATGAACATATTTCCCTCCCCTTGTTGTAGCCTTGTCGAGTAGAGTATTCCATCGGAATGTCGGGTAGTTGCATACGGACTTTTTTATTTACTTCTACCATGAAGAGTAAAGGGTATTGCACGGCAATTCCCTTCTGCATGAAAAAAAAAAAAAAAATGGTCGCCATCCCACCCTGCAAAAGTGGATGTCCAGTGAAGCTGTTGTAAACCCCTACAAATGCTGATGCGGGAGGATATGAAATGCTTCCTGTCGTCTCGGCGGGCTTGTGTGGCGGCAAATGCTGGGTCCAGCTGCCTAGCCTAACGCATGCGCTCGGCGTCTCATGCGAGAACTGCTCTATTAAGTGACAATAGTCCTGCCTAGCCTTCAAACATGATCTGCAAAGATAATCTTTACCAGGAAAACATGGTAGAGGAGGGGTCTCATTGTTCACAGGCGCCTTCTCATCCATAATTCGGTTTCGATGCTTGTTTTGTGGTTGCCTTCAACGAATACTGACCTCTATGCTGTATGCCTGATTAAGCTGTCGCATGCGCTCGGCGGCGAGAACTGCTTGGTCTTGCATGGGTTTTTTTTATTTACGACACGAACTTTTTCGTCCAACTAGAGGCTAACAACGTTGCCGTAAAAAAGCCATTTTACTAGGGATGGGCGAGTAAGAAACGAATTTGAAGTGAATAGTGATTTTCAAATAATTTTGAATCGAACAGTTCGAATAGTACAAATCACAAATTAAAAATAAAAACGAGCAAGTTGTGACCCGACTAGGAATTAGACCTCGCGTGGGCAGAGAATTTTGTGAAACCATTACCCGCTGAGTATTCATTCAGACATTACATGCGCAGGTATCCTTTACTGTATTCACAAGTTTTCGTGAAGAAATACTAGTTGCTCCAAATGCTCCGGGAGAAGCAGCTCCTGCCGGCTGCTGACATTTCCTGCTGTCGAGAACATACTCTCACTCCTCGCGTGCGTGGCTGCAAATGAAAGGTACATGTATGCTACCTTGGGTAGCGCTGGGTAAGCCCGGCTGCCATGGTTACTCCACCACTCAAGAGCGTTTACAGACCGTGGGAGCAAGGGGTGCCCAGGTAGTCTTGTCTCTCATAGTTCACGCTGTGAGCTGCCGTATTTATTAGATTACAGTTTACTGAATTTTAAGAGGTGATACCGAAAAAAAATTTGAATACAAAAGTGGTGGGTGAACTTAGATTAGGAGGTTTAAATTAGAGCGCAATTAGTAGTTGCCAAAACATAAAAGTGACACGCAGTTGGCTCCAGAGTTTTTAGCGCCAACGAGAAGCTGCGCTAAAAAAGAGTATTATAGCCGCTACTATCCGCAGCCGTAGTCAACCAAAGCGCAAGTTATAGGCCGCCATTTTGAACAGTGTTCCGCTAATTTCGCATCGAGTGGTCAGTACAAGTGCACTGTCTTGGTGCCTCTATGTTGGCAGCGGTGTCGTTTCAGTGCCGCCTTTGCACGGAAAGTGGGATTGCGGCTTAGAGCCCGTCAAACATCTAGGCAAGGCAACAACTTGGCACTGATGATATAAATGTCCATGTTGGCGGGGTCTTTCCAGAATCTTGGGAAAAATTTGGCTTTTGGCTGCCTATTTGGAAGCACCGAATAATTCGAAATTATGAAATACCTGCATTCGTATCGAAGCGAATAACGAGTAGAGAGCAATTCGATCGAATATTTGACAACACCGAATATTCGCCCATCCCTACATTTTACAAATGCGTAAAGCAACGTTCTTTGCTCCTACATGATGAAAGATCTTTTTTGCCTATGGTGTGTCGGTTGCTACTCCGACCATACATCGCAAACCGGGTGGCGGGCCGCTCAAAGCATTTCAGGGCAGAGAACATATCGGTTCAGAAGTGCGGTCGCATGTTGTGCACGCTTGCTACTGTCACGAGTAAACGGCAATAAATGGATTTAATAGGCAAATCCGTACCAGTAAAGAACACGACTGGCCACACAGAACCGGTACCCAAAATCAGGACCGAACAGTAATATCGCTCCTAGAGCTTTTCTTCTTTCGCTCTGATCCTAGGTTGCGCGGAGCATGCCAAAGTGGCGATATGGAAAGATAATGACCATGTACCAATAGGTTTAAAGGATAGAAACACTGTGGTATTACCCCTTCCCGCGAAAGCATCGGCCCGATGCTTAAGAAACTGGTAATACAGACAGGCCACAGAGAGCAAAAATTATAAGGCAAGTACAACAAAGCGATACGTTTCTACATGCACAGCATCACAGTTGTGCATGCTGAAGTTCCACGAGTGTACTAAGGCTTCATCCGGGCTACGTGGACATCCTTAGCCTTCGGCGTCGCCCGAGGGGAGCGCACTGATACTTAAGGAATAACTTATTCGGCACAAAACTTTGTATGAGCTAAGGTGGCGTCGCAATAACTTCTCGGAGTGACCTCGGCTGCGAACCGGTATCCACACTCAAACGAGTTAACCCGGCCAGTATACATGACTTCTCAATGCCGGAAGTTGTAGCGCTGCGCATCATGGGCTTGTTAGTATTGAATGCGCTGACGTGCTATCTGGCATGTGGCTTCTGCATGCTGAGCGATTTCTTCACCATTCTTAGTAACATTGGCATACTCTTCAGGGAGTAGCATCGAATCGAGCATGGTGATGACATCTCTACCGTGCACTGAGCAAAAAGGGGAGAAACGCGTAATTTCCGGTGCCGCGGCCATATATGCGAATGTCACAAAAGGAAGTATCCCATCCCAGTTACGGTGGCCCACGTCGACGTACATCGAAAGCTTACCGGCTACCATCTTCTTCAACTGTTCAGTAAGTCCATTTGCCTGGGGAAGGTAAGCCGTTGTATTGCAGTGGGTAGAGCAACCTTGTTTCAGTACTTCGGTAAGTTGTGCCGTTAACGCTGTTCCTCCGTCGGTTATGACTATCGTCGGGGCACCATGGCGAAGTACAATGTTCTCAATGAACTTCGCAACTTCTACGGCAGTGCCCCGGAGAAGCGCCTTCGTCTACAACGATCCACCTGTTGCCAGAGGAGGAGAGAGGAAAAGTACCCAAAAGGTCCGTGCTCACTTGTTTGAAAGGTAACTTAGGCTGATCTATTGGCTCCAGAAGTTCGGCTGACTTTGTAGGAGCGTCTTGCTCCTCTGGCAGTCACGCCAGGTTCTGGCGTACCGTTTTACGCCCTCGGTAAGGTTTGGCCAGTAATACTTGTGACGTATTCGGGCCAGCGTGCGGGAGAAGCCGAGATGCCCGGACGACGGCTCATAATGGCGGGCGTGCAGGATTTCTCACCGGAGTGTCTCGGGAGCAACAAGTAGGTATGTCGTTTCTGAGGGGTCAAACTTTTTCTTATAGAGCACGTCCTTGAAGAGGCAAAATGATGTGCCGCTGCGGGCAAAAATTTGAGGCAGTAGAGAGGTTCGGCCTTCCAGGTAATCGATGAGGAGACGGTGTTATATGTCCTCTCGCTGTTCCTGAGCGAGAGCCGATGGCGTTATGCCACCCAGAAATCCCCCGTCATCGTCGGTGTCGGTTGAGTTCTAAGCAACCGGGGTGCGTGAGAGCGTCGCTATTTTTGCGACCCCAGTAGTACACTATTGTAACATGAAACTGCTGTAGTCCACCGGGCGAGGCGCCCTGAGGGATCTCTAAGATTCGCGAGCCAGCAGAGGGAGTGATGGTCGGTCGCCACTTCAAAACGTCGCCCGTATAAATATGGCCCAAATATCGTGGTCGCCCACACGACGGCTAAGCATTACTTCTCCGTTGTAGAGCAATTAGCTTAAGCTCGAGAGAGTTTATACGGCCCGATTGAGCTATCACCCGTTCGACACCATCCTGTCACTGGGCGAGCGCTGCGCCGAGACCAATGTTGCTTGCGTCGGTACGCACTTCCGTGTCAGCTACTTATGAAAATGGCCGAGGACAATAGGGTTCTGTAGCTGATTTTTGAGCTCCTCGAAAGCAGCGTGTTCTTCCGGGCCCCAATCAAACTGGACATCATTTCTCGTCAAGTGGAATAAGGGCTCTGCTATTTTAGAAAAGTTCAGCCCAGAACACGTATAAAACGCGCAATGACCCAGAGAACGGCGAACAGCTGCTTTGTCGGATGGAACTGCAAAAGCAGCTACTGCGGCTGTCTTCTCAGGATCGGAGCGGATGCCTTCGGGACTGACAACGTGGCTTAAAAATTTCAGCTCTTCGTAGGCAAAGTGACACTCATCAAGTCTGAGGGAAAGCTGGGCCGAACGGATAGCTTCGAGAACTGCGCGAAGACGCTCTAAGTGGTCTTCGAATGTTCCCGAAAATACTACAATGTCATGTAGGTAGACAAGACAAGACTTTCAGTCCGGATAAAACAGTGTCCATCATTCTTTGGAACGTCACGGACACGGAGCACAGTCCAAACGGGAGCACTTTGAATTAATAAAGTCCCTCCGGAGTAATAGAGGCCGTTTTACCTACCTCAATTTGCCAGTATCCAGTCCTCAAGTCTATCGAGGACAAAAGCCTTGCGTGGCGAACCCGATCTAAAGAGTCACCGATGCGCGGCAGAGGGTAGACGTCTTTTCTTGTCACTTTGTTGAGCTTCCTGTAATTCACGCAGAAACGACGAGTACCATCTTTATTTTCGACGAGGACCACAGGTTGATGCCCATGGGCTTGTTGATGGCTGTATGACATCGTCTTTCAGCATTTCTTTTACTTGGCTGTGAATAGCACCCCACTCCTTTGCTCGAACTCGGTAAGGGCGCTGGTGAATGAGTCGCTTGTTTTGGTCGGCTACAATGCGATGTTTAGCTAGGTGGTGTGCGTGCTTTTGTCGGTATAGCAAAACATTAGCTGAAGCAGTCTAACATCCTGAGAAGCTCCTGCTGTTGTGGCGATGTCACACTAGGGTTCACGTCGATTTTTGTGGTTTTTCTTCTTCTGACGAGGACGACTGGGGTAAACTGCAGAGCTTGGCGCCCTCGCTGACTTCTTCGAAGTAGGCCACTGCTGTATTGCGCGACAGATGCTGATGCGCCGCGCTGAAATTCGTTAGGAGAATTTCGGTTCGCCCTGCACTGAGATCAACCAGGCCACGGGCGGCACAGACTTGCCGAGCAAGGATTCGGGAGATGTTGTGCTCGCGATGCCACAATTGGGTGATGATCGCTCGCATTTGGCGGTAACAAATACGCTGGATTGGGTCGGAAGCGTAACTTTGTCTTTGCAGATGCGCAGTGCCGGTATACGTTCGTCGCTCTACTCGTCCAGTGCCCGTAGGGTAGAAAATATTACGACCAGCTTTCGCAAGTTCACCACGGCCCGTTCTCCCGAAGGAAGTCCAGCCCGATGATAAGCTGCCTCGAACTCTCACGCAACACAACGAAAGAACCGCCAAACGTCGCACCACGATTTTAAACCCTCGCGGTGCACACACAAATAGGTTCAACGAGCTGACCGCCGGCTTACGGATGGGGGATCCATAGAACGGGCTGTCACGTTTCGACGCTGCATCACGAGTGAGCCATTCATAACCGAGTAATCAGCGCCAGTGTCCACAATAACGGTTACTGGGTGATTATGGACGAACACAGGAATGTCGGCGGAAATTATTTCACTTTCTTCGGAATACGTCACCTGGGTCGGTTGTTGTGGCGGTCGCCGTCGCGTCGATGGGGGCTCTTGATCTCGATACGCAGCGGCCTCCCCACCGGGAGTCGCTGGCTTGAGCTTCACCGACGTGGACTCGGGGTCCGTAGGCTCGGGGTCGGGCCAGACTGGAGTCTGGCTTGATGAGACAGAGCAGCTGGGCGATGAGTAGCGACGGGGTGACGGAGATCTGGGGCAATGAGTCGTTGGGCGAGCTGATGGTACTTCATGGGCGGCAGGTACTCCTCAATTTCTTGCGGTCGCTCCCCATAACGCAGTCTGGGCGTATCCGGTGCATAGCCACGGAGTCCCATTCGGCGGTAAGGGCAGTGTCGGAGTACATGACCGGCTTCTCCGCAGTGATAGCATATGGGCCGGTTGTCAGACTGCGCCACACAGACGCTTTTCGATCCGGCCGCCTTGGTTCATAACGCGTCGCTGGGTTCAAGAAGCGCTGTAACGGCTGTGGTGCGGCAAGCGGCAACACAGGCACCACGGAGGCAGGAGAGCGCAGAACGCCAGCGTATCATGTAACTTGGCGTTGCACACGAGCCGGCGTTCGCAACACGTCGGTGGAAGTACGCTCGACAGAACATTTGACATCAGGTAGTATCACTGTCTCCACTGCTCGCCGAACGTCATCATGGGTGACGTCTCCGATGGTGGCGACTGTTGGTCGATGGTCACCTCTCTCTAGGAGCTGCATGCAGTTCTTCGCGGATCACGCTGTACGCACGTGTTCCCGAAGGGCTCTCACGTCGTCAAAAAGCGACTTGCAACTGGCAAGCAGCTGAATTCACTTGGCGGCCGTACTGCTTGGCGCGTTGCTATAAGGCTCGATTGTTGACGCCTCTCGCACGAATTAGGCTACGTTCGTTGGTTGACTCCGGAGAAGTCCTGCGAAAAGCTGCTGCTTAACGCCCCGCATGAGGTGGCGCACCTTCTTCACTCATGGTGGGGTCAGCACGCTTAAATAAAAGCTGCATATCATCAACAGACCCGCCACGGTGGCTCAGTGGCTCAGTGGCTACGGCGTTGCGCTGCGGAGCACGAGGTCGCGGGATCGATTCCCGGCGGCGGCGGCCGCTTTTCTGATGGAGGCGAAAAGCAAAAACGCCCGTGTGTACGAGATTTCGGAGCACGTTAAAGATCCCCAGGTGGTCAAAATTAATCCGGAGCCCTCCACTACGGCGCGCCTCATCGCCTGCGTTGCGTCGGCGCGTTAGACCCCCACAATCAATCAATCATATCATTAACAAACATGGCCACGCTCTCATTTGGATTTTGAATCGCTCTGTGGCATCGCTCTGCGTTTGCCGATTCTACGCCGCAAGATAAACTCCCGGACAGCTTCACGGATAATGTTGAGCCCTGGCTTGCATACGTACACAGACGGTTCTTTCGCCACGACATCTGCCGGCGCCGCATTCGTTGTGTTCAGTTCTCCGGATGCGGTTTTTGGTGACGCAAAGATTTCGAATTTTGTCACCGACCAGCTCTTACGGCGCAGAAGCTATTGCCTTGCACCGTTTGTTCCTCTACCTCAACACCAACAAGGCCTCCGGTCCCGTTTTTATTTATTCTGTCTGTCTGTCCCTAGTTTTCCCTTTAGGAGATCCTTCCAACACCTTCCAAACTGTTCACAAAATTCAAGCCAGCTATCAATCACTGGCTCGACACCCTCTTCCATGTTCCCGGCCACTCCGGAGTGTGGGACAACGAGCTCGCCGATCTCGTCGCTACATGTGCGCCAACCCGGGGTGCAGAAGCGGAGGGGCGTACTTGGAAGGGAATTTTAAGAGCATGGTTCTTGAGGGTATAGGTCGGCTGGATTGGCAGCGTAGGTGGAGCTCCGACAACGCAGATACCGAGTTGTTTCGATAGGTACCAAGTATTCTGGCAATACCTTTCTACCTTCATCCGCCCCGAAGACTCGCCAAACCTTTAACCGCACATGGATGGTTCCTCCATTATTTCCAGTGGGTTGAACTGCTGCCCAATAACACGTGCTTCTGCGGACTCAGTGCTCCTTCCGTCAGCCACTATCTCCTGGATTGAGCGAAAACAGTTCTCCTTGCGTCCCAATTAAGGCGCGTCGTTCACCTCCCACTGGAACCTCCTCATTTGCGTCAGGCACTGAACAACGCTAAATGGTCAAAATTTTAACAGGGCTGGTGGAGTTCGTCGGCAATAGCATGCCGGACATTTCGCGGTAGTGAACCTGGTGTTCAATTAGCCCGTGCTTGTATGCTCTGACATGATATCGGCCGTCCCCTAGAACCTCTGAGTGAAGCATTTAGGCAAAGCCTGTGCTGATGTGTGTTGGAACTTATGCTCATCTACAAACTTTGTGACGTTCGTGGGGTTGCTGTGACGGTACCGTCATATGTTGAGCGGCTCTTCTGGGCGCTGCTCTTCAGTCTTGTGTTCTTGCTGCCATGTTGTCAGTGTGTGCCGTTCGCGATTTAACCGTGGCGTTCCCGTGTTTTCGGGGTGGGCCCGGCAGGATCGGTGACCCCTCTCGTGTTCCAGGGGCATGATCTAAGGTACTTTTGTGTGGCGTGTGCTGATGTGCGCGTTCCGTACGCGTGTGGACGTGCGGTACTATGGGGGTACGTACTGGCCGAACTACTGTACGAAAGCGAACCAATGCGTGGGTGTATTTATTTTTACTTTCTATGTATTGGCTTTTTCAGCAAAAAAAGTATGTTTGGGTTATAACTCCAATTCATTTATTTTTAATTGGCTAATTGGCTTGCAGCCAATAGCGTTGCTGGAGCGGGTGTTGTTCCCCAGGTTATTATTTTTATTTTTCTTAGGGGGAACATGAAAAAAGAATTGCAAGAATTGGCCTTTGAGCCCTGGACTGTAGAGCGCGTTCAGCCTTCTCTTTCCTTTCGTTGTTGCCGTAGGTCTCAAGCAATTGACGCCGAAACCCTTGCCAGCTTTTCAGGGAGTGCTCGCGGTTCTCGAACCAGGTCCGAGCTGCGTCTTCAAGCGAGAAGTAGACGTTGCGAAATTGGCACTCGTAGTCCCATCTGTTGAAAGTGGCTGCGCGATAGAAATTGTCCGGCCAATCTTCAACATCTTCGAAGGTGTCTCCATGAAATGACCGTGGCGTGCGCGGTGCGTGAAGAACTAGCGGTGAGGATGCGGCACAGCACTGACCAGGGTACTGACCGGTTTCGCTTGCCGTATTGCCGTAGGGGTCATCACGTACCATGTTGGTGTAGCAAGAAGACTGAACTCGGGCTCAAGGTCTCGCAAGTGCCGGCTGGTTTTGTGGACGGGTGTAGTGCCCAAGCTGTCAGAACCAGCACGATTAAAGTATTCCGCAATAAAGTGCAGCCTTACGGATTAAAATGTATGAGTTCTATCCAGCTCCCTCCACCGAAATTTCTCGAGTAAAGGGCAATAAATGGATTTAGTGTAAAATCTGTACCAGTATACAGAACACGGCATGCCACAGAGCAGAGGTACCCAAAGCCAGGGCTGAACAGAAATCTCGCTCCTCGAGCACCTCTTCTTTCGCTCTGATCGTAGGTCGCATGGAGCGTACCCTGGAGGAGAGATAGCAAGATAATGACCATGCACCAATAGCTTTAAAGGATAGAATCTATGTGACAATATTCAGTTTTGAAAGCTGTATACGAGGAGCTATATTAGATTCCGCTATTTACATCGTCTGTGCCGAACAGCTGCCTGTCTGAAGGAGGCTTTGAAACACTGTGTGTCATTGTCGTTGCCGCCGCCCATCCGCAATAAAACAGAAACATTCCGCCTAACACAACTTATAGCAAAAGCTAACTTTGGTGCAAGCTAGGCCAGCTATGCCCGTTGTTGCAAACCATGATGCAACCCACCTGTCCTTGCACCCGTAGCCGATATGAACCTGTTTTGCGTGGGATCCCCATAGCGTTGCCAAAGAGGACACATCAAGGCCGCCGCATGCAAGGACGATGCAAGGTACCTCGCATAAGAAGTGTCCGTTGTGGTCGAAGGAGGCTCATGCAAGTCCCTTTAACTGCAAACGCGAGACTACAAGTGCAAGCGGGGTAACTTCCAGAAGTGGTGTCACCTAAATTGGCATCACTTGCCAATAGGTTATTAATCGTGACGTCAGTGCAGTACATTGCAGCAGCAGTGGGTGCTGAACTAGAGGATTCTATTGCGAAGAGAGGCTGATGCGAGCAGAGAAGGCACATAAATACCACTCCGAGATTGCGAAAGCCCCGGTGGGATGATTGGTATGTCCGAACACACGGATATTTTGTCTCCAAAGGGAAAGCAAAGACATGGACACAGTGTACTAGCAATGCATAACCATTTGATATACCTGTGTTGCGTACAGCTTTCCCCGAATTCATAATGAGGTTGGCACCACTTTTGGGTGCTTTGTTCTGGGGTTTTGACATTTTTCCAAAATATAAAACATTGCCAGATGATGTTTACGTGTTTTATAAATTGCATACTTCAACAAAATTTTTGTGTGTAAAATTGCCGATTAGGTGAAATGTTTTTCCATACTGTGACGCATAAGTTAAGCGAAAATTAACCATAAGTGACGCGTAAATTACCCCGCAAGATATCTATGATCCTACGAGGCTAATACACCCACTGTTGAGAACTTAAGGAGCCTGTACGTGAAGATAAAGCTCATCCTAAACGCGAAAGGAGATGACATTACCAAATCGAACGGCTGTAACTTCCGGGCTTAACGTATTACAAACTGCACCGCGGTCTGTCAAATACATGGTTTCTGTATTTTTTCACATTGACGAATGAGCGATCTAACTGGCCAGTCTTGTCAACTTCTTCAGATAAGATTTAGCTAGAGCATGTGGTGACCGTAACCTCGAACCTCAGTCAGGAGCAGCATCATGAAGCACCGTTGTAAGCCTTGGAAACTTTTACTTTCTTCCAAAAGAATGCCCCTGTGCGCTCAGTTGAGTTACTTCCACCTGAGTCACAAAAGGCGAACCCAAAGTCCTGCCGTAAATATCACCGAAGACTTCAGTAACTGTTTAAGGATGCACATGACTGCAACACCATGACCAACATGCAAGCACATCGACTGAAAATTTACATACTCTGCGTTCTTTCTACCAGTAATTTTTGCCCCGCATAAACGGGAGTCAAATGGGTGCGTTTGCATCTATTCAGTATCACTGCGTTAACGACGTGTACACGCCTTGTGCATGTGTGTGCAAGGTACGCACGGACGCGTTTACTGCCACTAGACAGCACACATGGACGCTGCCCTCCGAGCGGCACGAGCGCCTCCAGTAAGCGCACTGCTTCAGAGCCAACAACTCCATCAACCAAGGCGCTGGGGTGAAAACGTTTGCGCTCTGGTGCAGCGGAAGAGGAGCAGCGCCCTAGAACGCATCCGAGTGCGGCCAGGGGAGGCAAGCTAGGGACTCCCGATCTGTTGCCCATTGAATTGGCCGGTACAGAAGCAGGGCGAGGTCGGCCTCAGCGACCACGACGCGCTCGCTTTCCCGAAGAGCGGGGGCCCTTCGCGGCAGCGCCATCTGTAGCGCAGCGAATGCATAAAAGATGCGCAACCCTCGCTCCCGGCCGGACCGCGTTCTGGGCGACGTCGCGCAGGGACCACGCTGCCGCCGCCTGTCAAAGCTGCACCGCTATTCCGTTCGGTTCGGTACGCACCAAGTGAGGCGCTGCCGCGTGCTGCCTATGGAAGGACTCGGGAAGACAGGGCGGCACGAAATGCGGCGAGAAACCTGCTCCGCGCGAGCCTGCCCGCCCCGCGATCACGTGGCTCAAGTGAAGCGGCAGGGCATTTGGAGCGTGCACGCGTTGGCATAGCGCGAAGCGAGCTGCTGTTGCTGCAGCCTTTCTTTTGCCTTTGTTGCGGGCTAGTACCTGCTTTTTTTCTCTGTGTGTTCCAAGCAGGTTATTCGCCGAAGCGTGTGTCGAAAAACAAAGGTAAAAATCATTCGCGGGAACCAACGTCGGCGCCCCCACGGTGGTACTTTAGAACTCGACAGCCCTGGTATTCTCTGAGGCAGTCTGCGGACGCCAGAAGCGACACGTGCTGAACAAGACTATGGTTATGTCTGCTGGGCGACTCACAGTTGGTGATGTGAGTGTGCTTCGACCGCATCTTAAACGCAGAAATAGCTTGCTCATAACTAATGCATTCGTAAAAACAAATGAGATGTATCTCGCTGCTGAATAAAGAGGGCATGTGGCTTTTTTCCCATGAAACATTTCCCTAGGTGTCAGCGCGCATAAATCGGGATGACACAGACAAAGGTGCATACACAATACTGAGAAACGATCGGAGTTCAATGAATTGCCTAATTAGCTTCAATACATGCGTGCAACCAATTGGGTCACAACCCAAAGCCGCGCACTCATTCCAAATCCAACTCCCGCGCGTCAGAAAGTTGTGCCTGCAGATGTTCAACCTATTTTCTACAGGGAACCGAGGGAATGCTTATGAGTTACCTTCCTGCTATTAAATTTGCCCGTCTTGGAGGAAGGAATCCGTTGCTCTACTAGTGCCTATTAAATTGAGAGCGTAAAAACTGGCACAAAAGTGGCCGGTACACGTACTGCAGCTGAAAATTCTAAGCAACAAGCCTCCAGTAGGGAAATAAAAAAAAAACGTGAAAATTGTAGCGGTCTGGTTCTAATTTGGACTCTGCGTGAGCTTCGGTGGAGCAATTTCTTGCATCTATAATAACCAAAAATATGGCAAAAATAAATTTCGGGGAATAACTAATTGCATCGCCAATCACTACGCTCAAATTGCTCAGAAATATTTTCAGTACATCACAAATTGCTCGCCCCAAAAGAAATTGCGTGACAATCACAATTACTTTCGCAAAGTAATAACGTTACATTTAATTTGAATTTCACGTCTACGCCAAAAAACAAAAGCATTGTTTTGATCGCTTGTAAGACGCCTGTATCTTTGTATTACCCTAAAGGCAGCACTTGATGTTCGAGCTCATACCGCAAATTCTTACCCCCTTTGTACGAAAGGTGTCCTTCAGCATATTGAAGAAGAGCCGCGCCGCCGACTCAAATTAAAGATTGGCTGTGTTATATTTAATACACATTCTTCTCAGGTTTTGATACCGCTCAGAGATGCCAAAATCACTTTCATCAACATTCATGCAGCACATGAGTTCATCATTTGATTATTTATGTAGCTTTGCTCGCCTATTCATGAAGGAGTCATCGTACTCGGTCGAAAGCACGAGCCTTCTTACGCACGCGGGGAAAAATAGAATGTACGCCATGAACGAAACAGACGGCTGGCTATATATACAGCTAAACCTGCATGAAACGTACCTCTGTGTAACGAATTCCTGGATTTAGCGAAGTTTTTCAATTCCCCGTTGCCAGACCCATTGAAGCCCATGTGTTTGCGACCTTTATGTAGTGAAACGTTACGGCGGTTAACCTTGATGTAACGAAGTCGGCAAGCTGATCAGTCATTGTTTTGTTGCCCTTTTACTAAAAAATAAACCTGAAAATGCACGAATAATAGCGGATGCTAGCATTACTGTAAGGAGCCTGCAGCAAGGAAAACGTCTAGAATGGCCTAAAAGCAAAATTCGCCCTGATGATGATGATGAACGGAGGGAATAGCGCCATCCCGTGGATAACGTAGGACCCCCTTCTTGTTTTGCTTGTGCAGCGTCACACCACACCACGTAGCAAGAGTAACTACATGTCGCGTTCTTTCGCCCACACAGCAAACTACAGTGCGTATCCACGTATGAGTGCACTGTCGGTTCGAGACAAGTATTGAGGTGCTGGGCCGTTCAATCGGCGTGTTGACACGTGAGGCACGCGGAAGGCGTGAGGCACGCGCGTCTCCACTGCTATCTGAGGTGTTGCTTCGTCGGTGATGAATTCTGCTGCCCGGAAAAGAAAAGTTCTGTCTTTTCAAGACAAGCTCACAATTTCGAACGCCGCCTCCGGCGGTGACAAAGAAGAATGTCTCCGACTGGTACAGTATCGCAGCTAGCACGCTCTCAGCAATCTTGAGGACGGTAAACCACATCAAGTAAACAACAACATAAACAACAACAACAACACACAACAACACAACATCAACATCAACATCTTTCAGCACCCGTTTGTTTCTTCAAACGCGTTAAGGCACCGAAATGTGTCGAAAGGCAAAAGTGATACTGGTGTTACGTTTGTGAATACAGGGTAAAGTTACCTTGCTTCTTTGGAACGCGGTGTGGCGCCTATGCTCGTGCGAAAGCAGCAGGCGCAACCCAGGCAGTTTTTCGCATTGAAATAAATTCATGAAGGGTGAGTTCACCCTCAGTAATTACTAGCATTTTGACTTCATTTCTGGTTCATTCCCGCGAACCTTAACTTGAAACCTGCATGTAACGAAAACTTGCATGTAACGAAAAATTGCGAACTTTTGTCAACTTCGTTACACCCAGGCTTAACTGTACCATTTTCGGTAAACTGCACAATAATCGTGCCCAGCAGACGTTAAAAGCTACTGTTCTTGTGTGCAAACTAGCATTCCTATATATAATTTCACCGGGTTAATTTCTCCTTGCGGAAGAAAGGTGAAGGAAGCAAGACTAAAAGGTCGCAAATTATTCCGGGCATACAAATACTTAGCCAGGATAGTGCATGATTTATATGCCCCAAGCCGCTCAATGCTGCATAAGGCCGGCCTCCACACTGCAATATGTCAACCAGCATCTTCAGCCAAAGTTTTGAGAAAGGCAGTTAGCAGCACAAGAACAACCCCTCAGTCACCCCTGGATACCAAAACTTACAGGAGCTGGCTATGGAAATGGTGTGTGAGATCTGCACTAATGGAAGGGACGATTTCGGACTTTTCAGTGTATTTGCACTTTGAAAATGCACCAGCCAGTACCTTTTGAACCGGGCGACTGCTAATCCTTAGACTGTTTCTTGGAGGGGTTATTGAAAGCGCAAATCGGGCTAAACCCTCGGGCAAATCGGGCTAAATCGGGCACAGAATAAACACTTTCAAATACTGACACCGACACCTTCTCGCGCAAATAGAACAACACACCGCAGCAACAACCTTTCACGCTGACGTCTTAAGCCGCAGAAGCGAGGATGACCTTTGTCTGTCTTGCGGTGCGGTGATTAAAAACCCTCGCTGCAAGTCTTTTTTCGTTTACCTTCAGTGATCGTGAAGCGTAGATCGTAAATTCAGCAAGTGCATTCGAAAACGCCCCCTGGGATTCAAAGTAATGCTATCGCGTCCTACATCTTATAAGACGCAAACGTAGATGTCACCTGCAACTTTTTTCTTGAGGTGCTTGGTTTCTTGGAACACCATCATGAGCTAAGACGCAAATGAGTAAATGGGAGCTTGGCTTGAAAAAGTTCAAGTAGTGCTGCAGGGTGCAGGTACTATCGTGCCAGATTTGACTCGCATTACGCAAGCTGCGGCGGAAACGGCTCCCAGGATGGTATATATAGTGGCACCGAGCGGCGAGGCACTCGAGAGCTAAAGAAAGAGCGGGTCAGCTCTTCCGATTATCACAAGCAGCTCTAGTGGGCTGTATTGTCTTCGATCTACCGAACTCGCAACGCTTGATTTCGCCCGATGTAGTTCATTTCGGTGCGGCATTGTTTAGTGACTCGTGAAGTGTGACGCGTGGTAGCGTTTGTGCTATTATCGCATAAAACGCTGAACATATGCTATCACACGTTTTCGAGGGTAAAGTGCGCCTAAAACACCTAAACGAAGCAGTCGCCCACCAGGGACGCAATATAACGAGAAATGACGCATTTGATTGCGAGAAACACTGCAAAAATGTCAAGCAGACGTAAGAAAGAACGGCAGTTTCATTTAGCGTTTCAAGGACCTCTTAAATGGCTTTGAAGAATTGACCTTGGCGTTGCTTCGAGATTCCTGAAACACTCGTTGACACTTCGGTTCCTTCTTGCCTCCGCTTTGGTGCCCGCTTTCGTCCGCTGTGTTTCACGTTGCTCAGGTGTAGCTATGGTTGACTCATTTGCGAAAGGCTCGTAAACAGGCTTAAGTGCACTTTGAAAGGTGCGTTTCGTGTGCGTAAGTGTACAGCAATAGTTGACTTGGCTCTCACCACGCATTCCTAGGTTCTAGTTCTGCTTCTGCCACGGTGTTCTCCTTTTTACAGCGAAGTTGTTTACCTCTAACCCCCGTACGCATCCCCCGCATGCGTCCCCAGAGGCGCATCCTGGGCGGCTCACGTACATGTACAGTGAGTAAAAAGCTTGTCTGTAACCGCGATATCAACTGCAACGAGTTCATCTGAAAACTGCCGAACATACTCAATACAAACCTGTTGGAGACAAAAGGGGTGGGCTTAGACTTCAGAAGGCCGCCGTATTTTTCCTTCAAATACCACTCGGGCGCGGCAGGATAAGGCTGAAAGTACGAAAGCTAAGCTACGGAGAAGCTATTAAACGACTGTCAAGTTACCAAAGTCTTTGTCAAAATTGTGCCGGCCACGGCGACCGTGGCCGGAGCAGGCATCCGGCCCAGCGGGGGCGCTGCGGTTGCCGGGGTTGGCTGCCTGCGCGGCTAAAGAGAGCGAGAGGAACTGCCGCTCTTGCCTTCGTATAGTGTCGTGACAACAAGTGCGACGCGTGGCTGGTTTCTCAGCGCAGGCACGTCTCTCCAGAGGGCTTCAGGTTGAATCAACGTTGGTTGTATTTGGTACTGCGCCCTTTGATGCAGTGCCTCAGAGCTTTGTGCTTTTGTCTAGGAAAGGGCGCCAAGGCTTTTTTTCCAGGCCCGGGTTCATAATTCGTGAACTTTCCTTTATAGGCACCAAACAGCCGTCGCAAGGTCACCGTGAAAAATGTTTGGCGGGCGCAGGGCATGCGAACTCGCAAATAAAATAAAGAGCGTCGATATGGTCAGGGATGGGCGGATGGGCCCGTGCGATAGGTTGAAATATTTGCTCAGCCACTCAGCTGACAAATTACTCGTCCGTCACCAAAATGTTGATCAAATAAAATCGCCGTGACAAACTGGTGGGTTCACTGCAAATCATTTTTAACTGGTTGACGTTGCACTGATGAGCTCTTTTGTTTATAGTCGTCAATGCCCATGCGCAGTGCATTAGGTGCGTAGTGTGGGGCAAAGCGTTCGCGCCAAAGGCAGACAATCCCGCTGAGTCTGGTGCCGCACGCGTCATAGAGCTCGGTGACCACCAGTCACGTGGCTGAGCTACTGCGGGCCGTTGCGCTACTTAGCACAGCTGAACGCAACTAAATCACATGGCCCCGTCGTGCGCGAATGGCGGCAGGTAAGTGTCAGCGAATGAAGGAAAATGAAACTGGACACAAGGGATCAGGGGAGCACGCCGAACTCGCTTTTGTGAACTGAGGGATGTCAATAATATCTGATTGATTGATTGATTGATTGATTGATTGATTGATTGATTGATTGATTGATTGATTGATTGATTGATTGATTGATTGATTGATTGATTGATTGATTCATTAATTGATTCATTGATTCATTGATTGATTGTGAGGTTGAACGCGCCGACGCTACACAGGCGATGATGCGCGCCGTAGTGGAGGGTTAAGATTAACCACCTGGGGATCTTTTACGTGCGCCTAAATCTCGAACACGGGCGTTTTCGCTTTTCGCCTCCATCAGAAAGCAGTAATATCTCACTTGTGTATTAAAAATAATTTTAGTTTTTTCATTACGTCACCTTTTATTACGCGAAAGTTTGTAGACGGGTATGGAGAACCAAAAACTAAACATCATGCGAGAATAGAAGGATGTGATTTCACTGCAACTGCAGAAAATAAATTGCGCGGTGACCAGAAACCACTCAGCAATGACGTGATAATAAGGAGTCGTCATAACTATAACATCCTAATAATGAAATGGGATTCTGCTGTACTGGTAAATTTTACGTTGTTGGTATCTTGCCAGTTGCCTACTGGTGATTGTTCAGTGCCTGAATTTGCCTGTCCATCACTAAAACTTCCATACATGCTTCTACACATTCCACAGCGTTTCACGAAAAGTGAACTGACCTCCTGAACTTCTCCACTTTCAGAAGAAAAAGCGAAATATCCATTGCGCTGTCTCTGCTTGTTGAAGCCTAAAAAAACTGCTCACAGATAAGATACCATTGCCTTCAGAAACTTTTCATTAAAAGTGGCTCATTCCGGTCCCGGTTTTTACCCGCATTTCTTTTTCGGCGTTTTTTTAGCCACAACTCTCGTACATGGATTTCCAAGACCGTCCGATATTTACGGAGGAGCAATGATTCGGGAAAACTTGTTGCAGCCTGTCTCAAAAGGCGCATAGCATGTCAGATGCTCTGTAGATAAGAGGGGCATCATGCGGTCCATTCCTTCACGGCTAGCGTAACCACGTAAAAGAACTTTTTGGGATGGGCGCAAAGATAGAAAAGAGATAAACGGGAAAGTGCGGAAAGATAAAACTATATTGTATTGGCTCTAAAAATCTATATTTTTTGTTTAAGACAGTACTGTTTTGAATATATCTGATTGTTGTTAGTCTGTATCGTTATTAAGAGGTATATGTGTTCTGTGCGCAAACGTTATTGAAATATATAAATCGGCCACAAGATAAATAAATTTTCTTTACATTATTTGTGCATCGCTTTGCAACTTTGGCAGTGGTGAAGTCAGCATTATTTTCATTTTGTAGGCTTTGAAATATCTCTGAGCATTCAGAGACGAGTTAGAATAAACTTAGCGTTCCTATTAAGAATAGTTTTGGAGTTACAGCGAGTTTTCTAACCTTTGCCCTCGTTTCACGAAACCGAAAATGAACTCATTTCCGAAATCTATCCTATTTTCAAGTGTTCTCATTCCATTTTGTATGTAATGTTAATACGTTGTATACGGGTTGTAAGCGCACGTATTATTTCTATAAAAACTATAACAGCCACGACAAGGATGCCCGATGCTAAATGAACGGGGTTCACCTTGATCAAACTGGGTTGTATCTCTTTCAAGGAGTAAATTACAAAATTTATTTTGATTTTACTATTTAGGTACCTTTAAACATTGAGAAACAAGGTACAAAAATTACATTCCTGTTATGATTGTCCTGGCATTTCTAGCTGGTTTGCTAGCTCTTGACCTCGGATTGCAAATCTGAAACAAAACCGCGTCGGCTCTAGGAATTACTAAAATTTGCATACAAACAAATTTCTCTAAATTTGTTATTCCTATCGAAGCCAAACCTATATCACTGGTGAATTTCACGTTTATGTATTCTGTTCTTCCTATCTTTTACGCGGTTTCAAACCGTTATTTACATTTTTCTAGAAACAAGATATCGCAACAACTTGCGCTACGCAATATTCATAACTTTTTTTATAATACGTTCTATGAAATTAAACTTTTCGTACTCATTGTACACATACAGATCTATGCAGTGAACTACGATAAGGAAAATCTGTCCAATATTTCGCATTTTGAAGCTCATTTTGCCAAAAGACTGCCGTCAAATACGCAATTTTTTTTCACTGTATGCGGCTTTTCGGTCATTACTTCCTTAATTTTAACTATATTACATTTATCCTAATTCATAGCCCAGCTAGGCCACAGCTTGAGATAGTTAAATGCCACAGCTTTCTTCTATTGAGCATTTCCTTGTTTAGTCATCAATGCTGGCGTGACCAGCAATTTTTACGCGTTTTTCGACAAAAATTAACTTTTGAAAACGAACAATAACTTCTTCTTATACTTTGCAAAGTTGATCAAGCTGAAAAATTTATGCTTATACGGCAAAAATATTACAATCCTTCATTGTGAATAAAGGGAAAAAAAGTCTGTGGCCTACCACCTAAATAGGAGTCAGTGGAGAGTTCGCGCTCGTCCCTTCCCTTTTGTATGTGTATGTTCCTCTTTAGCGCATAGTACGTGTTTTTTTCAGCAAAGGTGCTAGAACTCGCCTAACAACAAGTTCTGCTAGACAAAGGGGTGCTTAAAAATGCATTTCACATGAGCAGAAAAGCATAGCGCACCGTTGGAAACCCCTTTGCGGCCAGTAATTTCTGACACACGTGGTAGCGGCACACGTACCTTCCAGATCTACGTTTTACGATTGTATGACAAACCTTTGCTATCGTACCCTCAGTGCAAGTTCCTTTCGGAGCACCTATTGCTAAAAGCATCGACGTCAGACTAAAGACCCCTGCAATCGTGAAGATGGTTGATATGATAAATATAGAAGCGAGGATTGGAGCGAGTATGACCATTCAATAGTTTAATACAGTGCGCGGAATTCTATATGGAGTGGAGAAACTGGGCGGCTTTGAGTGTTTAAGCGCTCTAGAAGATCATACTGCTCGCAAACACGAATCCTGTAGGAAAGCACTGCGGGCTGCCACAGGTGAGGATTTGTCACCCAAAAACTGAACGATTGAGAAGCTACCCCTGGGGTATAAGGCGCACCGTAGTGGAGGGCTCCGGATCAATTCCGACCACTTCGGGATTTTTAACCTGCCCGAAATCTAGGAACACAGGCGTTTTCGCTTGTCCCGTCCTCCATCAGAACAACAGTCACCGCGGCCGAGGTCGAACCCGCATCCGTGGGCTCAGCAGCACAACGCCTTAGCCACTGAGCCACCGCGTCGGGGGGCTGAACGAACTTTCTCCGCAAAAGCATCGGCAACAGATGCAATAGCATATCCTCTGTCGTCGAGAAGGCTGATGTTTTCTTTAATGTTCGCGCGTTGGCGGAAAGAACATGCTGGCAGAAACATTCGAGGTTCCAGAGAGTATCATTTCGAATAGCACTGACGTAATTCAACTAATCCACTTGAAGAACTGCTTGCACAAGGACCTGTAATATAGAAATTAGTCATGACATGCCTCATTATTTGTCCTCAGTGTCTTGCTATGAGCACGCTTGTTAAGTTGTAAGACAGCACGAAGCTCATCTGAGAACCACGCGGGCAGTTTCGAACTATTGGGTCACTTACACGGGATGAAGCCGGGATGAACCTTGATAACACAGGAAATGTGCTCGACTTGTTTATCGAGTGAACCATTGTTCAAAACATTAGAGCAAACAACATTAGGTAGATAAATATAAGAACCGATGCATTCCCCGGGTAGGAAAGTTGTAAGTATGACGTGCAGATGGGCGAGAACAGTGAATGAATGGAGGGGAACATGGTAAAAAAAAAAACTGTAGTGGAGGATACCTGTCAGTCACACAAGGTGTGTCCCAGACTTGGAAACAACATGAAAATCAAGATTTGAAAAGCAAAGGTCAGGTGTGTTCCCGCTGCATTTTTTGACACCAGTTTTTCGCTCGGGGTCCACAAGAAAAACAAAATTTATTATACCGCAACCCTTCATTACGACATAGTGGTTATGATGATCTAGAATTCCATCGAACCAGTCGATCGTTCGTGTATTATAATCACCAGGCGTAAAAAGTTATGATTTTTAATCGAGGTAGCACACACGCTTTCTAAGGCAGAAAAAGAAAGTACAAATTTCTTGAAACAAGGATTGGAGGAAAATAGAAAAAAAGTAGACAGTAAAATAGTTAACTGTCTGGGCAGCACACCTGAGGTCACGCAGAGCTTTGATATCGCGGTGTCTTAAGCAGCTATGAAGCAATCCACACCTATAGGCATAACGACACCCCTTCCGGCACTTCTACGGGCTGGGCAATGAGGGTAATTATGCTAAACATAATAATAGTTGGATGAACAAATACTGAGACGCTATATCTGGTTGAAGCTAGGATTTGGTAGACTAGTTATTGAAATAGTGGATGAATATGCACAATCTTAGACTTCCTAGTCGTCGTCCGTGGACCTCGAAAATCTTGATACAGCGTTAGAACGAATCGTGTTGAATATTCCTTAGATATTTTAAAAAAGTGAAGCATGGTGTCATCAAGCTGGCCTTGAAGTTGACTAAAGAAGCTCCACTTCGGCCACAAAGAATGTTCTTGCAAGCGTTGGAAACGCGCAAGGTAGAACTCAAACTCAACATATAAAGACGTGGAGTGAATAAATCTTGGTTTCAGTAGTTTGCAAGTGAAAGATGGGACGCACAATATAGTTTAGTGCGAGGATAATGCCTCACTGTTCATTTCGGGTTACAACCCAGCCGCAACTATTCGCCCAGAGCGCGAACACAGTGGCCCCTGGCGGCGGCGGGACGAACCGCTCCTAGTGTGGATGGCGCTCTCGCGTCGTCTGCTTTTTCACGTTGCATGCGGCGCAAGACGCGTGCTGCACACGACAAAACAACCAATATGTGTGCTCTTTTGGCATAGTGTGCTCGTTTGGTTAATGACATAGTTACCTCTGCTTGCGCATTTCCTCTAGAAACGCAATAATCAGCGGCCGTTGTGGGTTAATGCGCCGGTTTAATTCCACGAAACACCTTCGCCCTAGTCACCGCTTGAGTATGAAACGCGTTATAAACATTGCTTCCACACATTGCACTTTTCGTATTGTTGAGTGCAGTCGTCTGCCGTTTCGGGAACGTCGAAGGGTGCTTTTTGAAGGTGGCGTGGTGATTTTTTAAAGGGTAAAAGTTTAGTACGCGAAACGGGTAAGAAGCGACAAGATCTGTGCATACGCGTGCAAATTCCACACCCTTGTAAAATTGCGCTGTGTTCTTCAACAAACAATCAACAATCTTCAACAAAGAATTAACAAACAAAAACATTTACACTGCGCACGACCCGTGCGCTATCACCCATACATTACCGGACACGTATTTTAAACCTGTGTGATCGTGTTCTTCCCGTATCTTTTTAAAATAAATACCATTTTTGGAGAGTGGTTGTTTATACTGAGTTGCTAATTTTACGTATTATTTAAAATACGTTTCTATGGATGCGCAAGAGTATTTAGGGGGGATTTTTCGGTGAAATTAAGCAGTTGTGAGTTTGCGTCTCTCACGTGGCATTTCGTGTGTCATTTTCATATATATCATTTTCAAATCCCAACATGAATCACCTTGTCCAGAAATGTGTCTCACTCAGCATAACCAAATGCCTAATATGGTCACGTCTTAACCTCTTAAGATGGACCTAAGTTTAAAGAAAGAGGAAAAATCGCGTAATATATTGCATGTTGTTGCCCACATGTGTGAGGGGTGTGTGTCATGACTCGCTGTTTTTTTTTTAATTTGTTCCCACAATGCTTTCTTTCAATACAATTTTGAAAAAGGTGAGCCACAATTTCTGGACAATCTCGGACCAAAAGGTGGTTAATCAGTTTTGAAATGAGTCACAAACAGCGCAGGAACGAGACGATAGGAAGATCACACAAACACGGTACCAACGGTTGTGTACCAACTGGCCCGCCTACAATCTGTATTGCAGTTTCGAAAATACGTACTGAAGTACTGCTTTTTCACCGCTACAGAACACCACGCCTAGCGTAATTTCGATTGCAAGTAATACTGATAACGAAAGTTTGGCTTTTCGCGTTACATGCGGTCTTTTCAAGCTGCTCTTGCAACATTGGCAGACCCCCCCCCCCCCCCCGCACCCCCCCCCCCTTCAACCCTCCCGAAAAAAAAAAAACGAAATGCACAGAAAACATTTATCTTTGCATTTTTAAACCAATCCTCAAGAATTAAATGCCACGACAAAGGCGATGTTCAGTTTACAAAACAAAGGAGTTACCGGGAACCCGTTGCGCTGATTCGCAACGAGAAATAAAAAGGAAACGTTTTCATTTGCCGTCTTTAGGGTTCGTAAGCGACCTTATACGCAAGAATGCAAACACATCTCGCTGTTGCAGGCACCTGTTAGATTTTAAAACGGACGCAAATGGTCAACAGAGCAGCCGTAACAGAAAATTCGTGCTCACTGTGAGGTCCCAGAAGCTTGGTTTGCACACTGTAAATCTGCTTGTCACTTTGCGAAAACCTAGCTAAACATGAGATGTTGGTTGTACTGCGTGCGTTGACAATTCAACTGGCAAGTTCACTTGCGACGTAAGCCGCAAATAAGTGATCCGACACCGTTATTCAACAAACCTTCCTTCAGACTCGCTGAAATTTCATTTAAAGGACCCGTTAGAGCGGTTACATTTATATCTCTGCGCTGATCAGAATTTAGTAATTTTATGTTGCCTTTTGAACACACAAAAAATATCGTAAGCTCTTAGAAGGAATGTCGGGGCAGTTAAGTTATGTTTCCATTTCAGAGCATCCCACAAATGCAAGAATGCGTCATGCTACCAGCGAAAGCGATTGAGGTTGCAGTTGTTAACTGAATTTCAGAGATCGAGGCTTCCTGATTTGTTTCTATTTATGCTTTTATTGAAGGCTCAAAGCCATAGTCTGGAAAGATCGAGCTTGCTACGAGCCACAGCGTACAAGTTCATTGTCACAATCACAGCCATTCTGAGATTCTCGATGAGTCGTCGCTTTTTTTGGCGTAGTAATGAAAACTTACTGCCACTTCCATGCTATACATTGAACGTTGAAGAACCGAACTACAGCATAC
Source organism: Haemaphysalis longicornis (assembly GCF_048455015.1). Taxonomy (NCBI): domain Eukaryota; kingdom Metazoa; phylum Arthropoda; class Arachnida; order Ixodida; family Ixodidae; genus Haemaphysalis; species Haemaphysalis longicornis. Next base: position 158,403,032 of record NW_027526203.1, on the reverse strand, counting down.
CACTTTTGTTTGCGCCTTTCGTGCGCACATACGGCCGGAAAAAGGCACGAAGCGCGCCCACAGTGTGCATTCTTACGGGCCGCTCAGCGGAGCATCCACACTAGCAGCGTGACGCTGTCGCCACCTACATGTCGATCTCGCGGCGAATAGCTGTCGGCTGCCGACTTACGTCGCTTGTCGGTGGTGAGTGATTCGGTAGCCGAAGAAGCGGTTGGTCCAAACAGAACACCAATAGCCGCTGATAAGCCTGCTTGCACAAAAAGTGCAACATGATTGATCAGGGCACTGAATAATGCGGTGCAAACCAAATGCCGGAGGATTGGCGCCGGAATGAGATGAATTTGTCATAACAACGTAAAGAAAACAAGACCAGTGTTAATTTATGTAGGCCACTTGCGTTCATATCAGTTATGTGTAGACCCGTAACAAAATAATAAAAAGCATGGATAAAAAAATGAAAACCTTCGGTAACCTCATAATAAATTAAGATAATGCAGTCGTTTGGGTCATAATTCGTTAGTAGGTCGCAATTTCGAAGGCTCAGGATCGAAGACTGTGGGTAGCATTTTTTGACATTTTTGGACTGTAAGGACAAGGTAAGCAAAGAATTGCTGCATAGTGTTCCGAAACTGAAGCGCTTACATGACGTGGTAATGGCGGTCATGAGACTATTACATTGAGATAATAGGGGGAACTTTACATATGAAGTGGAAAAGGTACACGAAACTGGTCGTTTAGAGAGTGGTTTGAAACAGGGATGCCATTTGAGCCTGATGTTTTTCATGGTTTACGTGGGAATGTTAGAAAAGCTGCCGGAAGAAAAAAAATAGGAGTTAAAGTAAATGCACAGGGGGCAAAGCAAAGTGGTAAAACATTGTATTCCGAGAACGCCATACGCAGACGAAGTTTATCTTTCGGCTGATAACAACACAAGTATGCAACTGCTTAGGCGAGGAAACATCAGGCCGAGGGTTGAATTTCAGCATTGAAAAATCAGAAAGAGCTACGGGCTTTTAACAACAGTAATACTGACGCAATCTCGATAAAGCATGAATAAATATCAACAGTCAAAGAATGCCAATGTTTTTGGGGGTGGATAAATAAAGAAAAAATGCCTAGAAACTCAAGAAACACAACTAAATGTAAAACAAGATCGGAACTTCGCCGTGCTCAAAGACGAAGCGCTGTGTGTAAATAGCAAATTAGAAGTAGCACGAACAATTTCAAGAGGCATAATGCTTCCGGGTCTCACTTTAGTGAACGCACTACTCCTCCTAAACGAGAGGTACTGTCAGGCCCTGATGTAAATCAAAGAACGGTAGGCAGTCCGGCTTGAGGCACGCATATTATAACAACAAGCAAGGAGTACAGAGACCTATGGACGTCCTTTGAAGTTCTCAAAGCTCAAAGTAAGGTACATTCTGCGGACCAGTTTAAAACTACGCGTTCATGTCATAGTGCAGCTAAAGTGTTTAGGTACCTCTACAGGACACTCGGGACATAATATGGTGAACAAAGGTTGCAACCCAACGATGAAGGATGTGAAAAACACATAAGAAGGCAAGACCGCCGAGATACCCAAACAGGCAAAACGGCAGAAACGAATAAACGCCGAGAAAAAATGAAAGCGAAAACCTCGTTAGGGACGCTCAGGCAAGCGAAGAATGTTTTCAGGAAGAAAAATCTCGTACGATAGCTCCAAGGGCGGTGTTTTCCTTTTTGAGGCTACAACAGACTGCTTTGGAATGTTACATACCAAAATAATGTGGTTTATGTGGTCTTAGGAAAAGATATGGAAACGATTCGGTGCATTTTCTAAACTATGATTCCACCATGATGGTCTATAGGAGGTGAATATCCTCGTTTCTGAATCCCGATTGTTTAAATGTAACGTAGAGAAAGTAAGATATATGGTGTAATGATGAGTAAAAAGAGTTTTAAATGCTAGTGGAGAAAAAGCGAAGTGCTAAATATAGCGTACAGCTGCTATAACCTGTTAAGGAGAAGTTTAAATTTTAGACGGCGCTAACCGATGTGCTAAATCAAATTTAAGAGTTCTATAATGGCAGTTTGAGCGAGTGACATTAGCGATAAATGACATTCGGTTTGTGGGTGCAGGTCTACATGCCCAAGTAACTGTCATTTGATAATGATAGCAGTGACGATCACGAAGGTCGCAGTTTTGCAATATAATGATTTAATGCGTCTATATTTTTTACTGTTTAAATTTTAAGAAAAAAGCTCATTTACTTTCTAATGAAAAAAGATAAGCTCTGTTTTATGTGACACTCATCAGAAGCCAAGGCAAGTAAGAAATGGGTGTTTGAGTTGCCGCAAATATCGCGGAAAGTTGCAAACCTGTTGTTTGATTTTTAAAGCAAAGCTTTACAAACATTTATACGTTTACTTATTCTGCATTCCCCCTAAGAAAAACAACAAGAAAGGTGGAGAACAAAACCCGCTCCAGCCAAGCTATGGCAGGAGGTTAAAAGCCAATAAAACACAGATAAAAAGGGGCGAAAGCCTAAAATTATTATTTCATAAAAACAAATTTGTACATGAGAAAAAACAGTGACACCAAGCACAAAACCAAACTCTCCGCACCTACCCACATCGCGGGCAGCAGGATAACGGCGAACAGGTGAAGTACCAATGACAAAACTAAAACAGAATCAGTACAAATAAAACAGACACAATAAGGCATGCCCGCACACTGCCAAAATAAAAGATAACCAGCGCATATACTATCTAGGCCCGCACAGCGCAGAAAAACTGCCTACGAACAACGGTATAGTCGACACCATTCAACAAAAACGGCACCTATAATTACACTTTCGAAGCATATATCGCAGCGTCTGAAAAGCGGAGAAACAGCATGCCACTACACCCTTAACACTGCATAAGAAAAATAAAGAAAACAGTCAGTGCATGTTGCGCTTATACAACAGAACCCTGTATCGCACACCGAATCATAATACGGTAGCTACCACAATGTGCTTAAATCACATGATTCTGCAACCCCGCACACTGCGCACTCCATACTACAAAATGGTTCTCATATGGTATTGTAGCCTCGTCCAGTAGTTTCGCCGTCGCCCGCAATTTGACCTTCATTTGACAGCAGCTGTGCCACACCCCTTGCAGCACATGACGTGACCCGCCGGACCCGCTTTCAGTGCGGCGCACAAACCGCCATTTCAGTCAGTTCTGCTCAATTTAGCGGCGGCGGCTGTAGTCTAGCAGAGCGGGGCACCTGACTTCCCCCCCTGCCTCGCTGCCCCGCAGCTGCTGACTCACGCATGCGCCGCTGGATAGTCTTGGGCTATGTGACTCGTCTTGCGCCCGGCGAAGAGGAACGCCGCGTTCGCAACGAATGAAAGCGAGACCGGGCCTACCTTGGTGACTGTTGCAGGGGACCGAACGGCTTCGAACCGTGGTCGCAAGCGGCGTCTGCCCACCTGGCAGATATTGCTCGGCGAGCTGCTCTACTGGAGAGGAAGCAAAATGCCAAACGGGCAAAGCTAGCGTCGCATACTGAGGAAGAGCGATCTGTGTTCGACGCCCCGTCCTCCATGAATGAAAGCGAGGCGGGCCTCCTTCTGTGAGCGTCGCGCGGGACCGGACGACTTTGAGCCGTGCTCGGCAAGCGGCGTCTGACCACCCGGCGTGTGCCCAACGATGTGTGTCTACCCAAGCTTAATCACACTCATATGTCTAGCCAAAGGAACCGCCGTCATAGCTTGCCCTTGATGAGTGTATACCTAATTATAATAATTACACGTAAATGAAAAGTTCACCAAAGTTCACCAAGCTAAACCAAGCTTTCGCTTTGTATATTCAGGGTTAGCTCAGCTGAGCCGCAGCCATTTTTTTCTATGCTAAACAACATGCAATAAAAATATTGATTTACTGACAGGTTTTACACCCAGCACTCTACAGATTATTATACAACTTTCTTCTTTAGTGGCGGATCACTTCTGCCTGGGCTATTCATCAGGTTATTAAGCTAAGGCGAATGTGTTCCCCGAACTCATTCGACCACAGAATTCCATTCCCGTAAATGTCATTCATTGTTCTCGTGGCACATTCATGGCTATGTCATTCGCTTTAGATGTCATTAGATTTGCCGCGTGACAGGGGTGTAACACAGTTACAGACTCAATTTTTTCAAGAGAATAGACGTGCCATCTCCACGATACAGTGTCAATCAATCAATCAATCAATCAATCAATCAATCAATCAATCAATCAATCAATCAATCAATCAATCAATCAATCAATCAATATATGTGCTCAAATGCAGCCTATACTGTGCACGGAAGCCAGAAATCAGAAAGGAATATCTCTAGGATAACTTGATAGGTAGTAAACAGGCCTAAGGGCCGCTTGATATCATTGATATAATTATGACAATACCCCCAAGGCCACACAAGACAGTTTGTGCGGCTGAGCACGAGGACGCGGGTCCGATTCCTGGCCGCCGTGGCCGCTTTTCTGGGGGGAGTGGGGGGGGGGGGGGGGGAGCAAAAAGCGCAAACGCCCGTGTGTACGAGATTTCGGCGCACGTTAAAGATCGTCAGGTAGCCAAAATTAATCCGGAGCTCTCCACTACGGCGCTCCTCATCACCTGAGTCGCGTCAGCGCGTTAAACACTAAAATCAATCAGCCACACAAGACAGTGCGCTTACCAACCTGAGCCTTTTACGTGCTTGCATCTTGAAGCTAAAGCAGGTTGCTTATTAACGACCAGCTTTTTAAAGGAAAGATACCCCAAAATAAAGAAACGCGCTTGGTCTCTGAAAACAAACGGAAAATACATGACCAATTCTGTTAGAATACAATACTATACATCCGAATCCGCGTCAGAGAAATTTCCCTTTTCATACAATTCTACGGTGCAAATTCAGCAAACAAAAAAATATGCGATATCGTGCAAAGTAAAGTGATGTAAACAACACTTAAGGATAGGAAAAGAATGTATCGGATTAAGGAGCACACATGGGTGGGAGACACGATAGCTCAAATTTCAAGAAAGAAGGGGTGCTGGACCGGGAATGTAATGCGGAGAAGATTCTTTTTCCGTGCAGCATCATTGTAGCAGAATGGCGACCCCTAAATTGCACTAAAAGTAAAGGATAGCAGACAACTCGATGGAGTTATCTGTTCGGGGCACGATAAATTCAGAGGCAAGGGAAGGGCTTCGAAAGCGCAAGAAATGAATGGTTGGAAGTCAATCGGAGGGTCTTTCGAAGGGCAGTAGACATAAATAGGCTGATGATTATGATGTTGATGGGGATGACGACACAAATACGAGGAGGTGACTAAACGAAGACTGGAGTGAGGCTTTCGAGGAAAAACACGAGCCTCTTATCAAACGTACTGAATAGCTACCACCTGTTATGAGCAAAAATTAATTGCGACGAATGACTCTAATAATAGCGCTAAAATAAGAAGGTTAGTGCTTGATGTATATGTATATGTATAAGATCATATAGCGGGATATCTATAGAAGGAATGCCGATTTTAATCAATCATCAGTAAATAGTCGGTCATTAAATCAATGAATCAATAAATCAATATTCGAAATTTGTTTACTTTTTCCATCGAGTCTAGTCATCGTATTTAGTAACCAAGAAAGGGGGCATGAGGCAGAGGAGCGAAATTCCAGCTTTAAGTAAATAATTCAAGACAAGCAAACCATGCTTTGTCATCGAATGCCGGAAAAAGTAAAAAAGATCAAAGTTATAAAAGAATAAGTTGGGTGAACAACTTAATTTTTTATAACTTACACCGTGTAGTGTTTCTTTAAATACACATTCCCTCTCTCACAACGGCTACTCCGTAGTTGTGGATGCCGCTGGGACGACTGATTCTTCCTTTTTCGTCGGAATAACTGGCCGAGGAGAGGCGGGAATATACGGGGTGGCCTTACTGGCTGTCTGGATGTGATCCCTCGGGGTGCGCTCACCATGTCAAACAAACTATGAGCAATGAAATTCCGAACGCTGAGTGGCTGGAAAAGTTCTAGAATCTCCTTTAACTTGCCCGAAGGCTCCACAACCACCTCTCCTCCGTTTTTTTTTTTCTCTGATTACTGCGCTACAGCGGGTTGAATATCAGTGATCCTTATTAATTCCTCGTCATTCATAAAATAGACGCAAAGGATGCCATCATCGCATGGCGACGTGTCATATAACTTGTTTTCATTTCGTTCACTGTTGCTCTAGCCAGTGCAAGTGGATATCTTCTGCAGTAGTTGAATTGAAATGTGTTCAACTTCTAGCGACGTTTTCTACGCTAGAAACCGGCAAAGTATAAATTACCAAACGAAGCTATGCGGACACTGTTTACCTCTCACCACAGGCATATATAACCGCCTCATTCTGTGCGTCAGACGGGGCGTGACGCGTCCTAAACAAAAACAGACACTCTCCGTCGCGGGCTGAAAATAGGTGACAGCCGCAGGATGCGGGGAGGGCACGAAGAAACTGAAGGGGGCAAAGAGGAGGCGGGGTGCAGGGCCGTATGGGGGTCGGGGAGCTGAAGGCGAGGAAAGGGCAGTTGTTAATGACGCCGACGCCCAGAGTCGTCGATCAAGTCGCGCAGCGGTGGTCACGAGGAATGAGAAATCACGGCGCGGAGCCGAGACAATTTTCACCACCGCTACGCAACCCACTCGGACCGTTTGTCAGCGCCCGAGCCGCTTGCTGTGCGCCGTGGACCCGCGGGAGGCGCGCCAAGCGTCGCGCACGTCGAGCACGGTGGTCCTAGCGATGAGATATGCGGTACCGAGAGGCTTGCTGCAGCAGGTGATGTGCAACAGTATCGGCTTGCGTGAGAGATGCTTCGCGATTGCTGCGTCGACGGCCACTTCTGTTATTAAAACTCTGGAACAACAGTACAGTGAAGGAGCAATTTTCTATTACCAGGCCACGCCGTACAAGCAACGATACTATCAGGATAAGAAATAGGAAGTTTACCTTTTCCTACAAAAATCGTCGAGTGAGTATAATGCGAGTATGAACCCTACGAATCTGCAATCCTGGGTGCTACGAAACGAGCAAGCGAACGGTTGCGAAACGTGCGCGCATTGCTGACAGGGGTCACAGGAGGCCGAGGTAACACGCCAGCAAGTAATCAAAAAGGCCGCGGTTCAACCAGCGGTTGTTTTAACACGCGTTTTTTCAGCACAAAGCCCATGTTCCAGTCGAAGTAAGTAGTCAGCTTCAAGCACACTTTCCGATCCCACTGTCATTCAGCTAGGCAAGTTACCTGCGTGGCCTGTACGTGTGCGGAATTACGTTTGTGGGAGCGATGCGATGGACAAGCAGCACGTTTTCTGTTCTTGGCACCGAATGACTCCGATCAATACAAAAGGTGCGCTCTAGTTAACGAAGGCAAAATTAATGACATTTTTTTAAAAACCACCTTAGCGTCGAGCATGTGGGTAGAGTACTCTCCTGGGTGCACCCCTAAGTAGCGACAGCAGTTTTACTATGGTATACTTTTGGTGACAAAACAATGTGTAAGTCTCCGTTATTCCCCAAGCTGTTATATAAAGGAGTAATCTGAACGTACAAGGGTTTAACGAAATTATACTAAATAATTGCATTCAGAAATGAAAATTTGCTTTATTAACTTTATCATTTTGTTTTCTCCTATGAAGCTGTTTCTTTGCGCTTAAAAATGTGAAATGACGTCACGCTCTGTGGCCCCTGTCGTGCTTTGCTGCTCTGTCGATTTCTATTTCAGGCTATAAATTGTAATTTTTGGTGCGTATTGCGAATGGGTGCGTACTGTAAATACCATCTTGCCAGAATACGCCCCGTATACTCTTGCCGCCGTCGGGGAAAGAGTACTGTAAATAATAATAAGAAAAGCCAAGATTATTCCACCTTATGCGCCTTCCACAGACCGCAAAACTTGCTGACTAAAATGGCTTAGGTTTAACATTTCTAGTTATCACGAGCGCAAGCCAAAACTATGCACGTGGTGTTTCGTGAAAGTTTGCCTTTGCTTGAAATCTGGCTGCCTTGTAGCTATACCTTGAGGATGATTAGATTGCTCCTTTTGCCTCCACTGAAGGGCACGCGCAGACAGCCCAGCCACAGCGTTATTGATGGCGAGACTGAGGAACCAAGCGCCGGCGAAGCCACGGGCAAAGCAGCGCCTTCGTCTGCGTGCGCTGTAGTCTCTAATCCTGTGGTCGTTAAAACCTCGCCTGGTCACGCGGTTCGGTTGTGCTGAACCGGCCGCACAGACGGTCCAGCCGCCGCTGGGTAATAAGGCGCAGGCGAAACAGCAATTTTACCCTCGCCTAGTCCCAGGTACCGCAGTGGCGAACCTGGGAGCAAGCGAAGCGACAAGGCGCAGCTTGCGCGTTGGCGGGTGAAGGTCAATGTGGAGCGATGAATGACCGTGAAATATTGAACGTAGGAGAGCTTACGCTGTAATAATGGAGAGTTTTAGCTGACTCGGAGTGCCGGAGCGCCAGCGCGCACTGCACGGAGCCAACGGAACTTAGTCAGACGCACCCCTCCGTCTGACGGCAAGGAGAAAGAGAAAAACGCAAGCGCAAGCAAAACAAAGATCCGCTGCAGTTGGCGGAGCCACAGAAATCCAGTCTGGCAACATGGGTCTCCGGGTAGAGGGGTGATTCGGAGAACCTTGCCGCACCCGCCTCCGGGGTGAAGTATTCAAATACCCAATCACAAGGGCACTTACATGGAGAGATGACGTGTCCCTAGGGAACACAGCATTTCGCTGATAGGATGCCCACAGTGAACTGGGAGCCGACGGCACGGGCCAGAAAACAGTTAAATTTCAACCGGAGCCTACGTGGAGAGTGACTGCATGCGACGGCACCCTGGAGAGAGATACGAGTTGATTATTTACATTAGGTTATTATATAGTGTAATTTCACACCTTTTTGCGCAGGCGAAGATAATGGCAACATTGGCGACGATTGCTTTGGCTACAATGAACTAGAATAGTCTAGTTCACTCTGCTTTGCCTGCTGAGTGTGCGTGCGTCCACAAGGACGACAGTTTCAGTTACAATGGCTGATATTCAGCTTTTTGGCTAAAATGTGTGTCGACGAAGACGACGAGAATGGCGGTGGGAATAAGGATTATCATTTTGGCATTCAGCTTGCGACTGTTCACGAAGAGGGTATCAGCATATCAGCTTTCGCTGCCAAGCACAGCATTCCAGCAGTCAATAACACAGCTCTCAATAGTATGCGCATTCTTGGCACAGCCCAAACAAGTCTTTTTCTTTGGAGGGATAATGTTGGTGCTTGGAGGATCCAACATCAGGGTTTCTGCGTAATAAATAAGTACTCGCAGTACACTTGTGAAGTTGTGATGAGGGGAAAACAGGCATGATTGATTTTTGTCACACCGTTTGAAAGCTTCTAGATCAGCTTACTGACTGAATAGGTCTGTAGTGGACAGATTTCGTAATATTAGAACAATGTAAAACATATCCCCTCCTGTATGGAATTGTTACAACGCGCCTGCTCAGGCCTGAGTTCAGCTACAAAAAGAGGTGCGCTGTACCGCTTAACACGGCACTTAAAGGAGCCATGAAGAGAAAACACAAGTTTGGTTCATTCGAAAGATTGCCTCGTTAGAACCATAACGACACCACTTATAACGCAAACTTCGCTCAAATACGCTACATAATTAGGAAAAACGGGAATGGTCATGCGACCCACCAGCTCATTTCCCGCAACAGAACCTATGCCGTCACATGGGCTAAGCTCTGCGATTGGCGGAGGCCGGCAAAAGCAAACGCATGTTAGGCAGGGCTTACAGCTTGCATAGCGAGCTAAATGCCCGTGAAACATACTGCACATTCTTTTTATGACAAAGAACGGTGGAGTAAACGGTTGAAGGTCCGAACGAACTCGCAAGCGTGTGCGCCAATGCGTACGAAACTAGCGCGCCGGCCGAGCTCGACATCTCGCCGTCGCGCAGACGAATTTTCGGGTTCGAGGCTCTTCGGGGCCAACGAACCGTTCCAGCACGCACAGCCGCGACCTTGCTTCGTATCGTAATCCCTTCACAGGAGGTTGGCCGTCATATCGCCAACCAGCAAAGGTAAAAATAGAAACGAGGGGAGTAAGGAACAGCAAGAAGCGACGAGATAGTGCCAGTCGTCGCGTAAGTTTCGAATGGTGTTGGTTTGCTGCTGTCGTTACGAGCTCGTTTCCAGTTTACAACCACTGAAAACTTCAGTTTGTTCAGTTACGGCAGGGACCCTTACGTTAGCTCACTCCTGGAACATGCTGGCGCTCGTTGCCGACTTCGTCAAATCGCTCTGACCTTGGGGAAAAAAATGCCGTAAACACCGCGCATTGACGCTCGTATCTTTCTGGTCGAAGCAGAGAGCTCGCGCGAACGGCTTTCCATACACGACACCGGCCAACTGGCATAAGTGATACTGCTACTGAAATTGAACTATTATTAACCGTAATCAAAATACGGCACATACGTACCAGTCTATATTCGTCCGTCGCGACGGGGCTGACGAGGCAGCGGTGCCGACGGCTGGGCGTTCGTCTGTTGTGGCTATCGCGGAATGGTCGCTTTCCCGTCCACCGCGTATCCCACAACTCTTGCCGCTCGTGCACTTAGAAGCATTGAGCGTTATTGTGGTGTGAGGTTGTTAAATGCAAGCCCGAGCTCCTCGGCGAGAGTTTTGTTCTCCGGATCAGGCGATTCCATGACTAGGGCTGCGGGTGCACTAGGTTTTACTAGTATTTTTAAAATGGCCGCCGTCTCGATCGACTCCCGCGTGTGGGTGCTATATGGAGTCGACATACTAAGTATCTGTTTCATGGACCGGCTCTATGACGCCATTGTACACGTCACGGAATGTTCAATTTTAGCGGGAGATTTAAAATTTTGGCTTAAATTGCCTTATTTATCAGTGAATAAAGCATCATTTGCTTCCGGGAAAGCGCTTGGGGTACTATGAAACACCTAATCTTTGGAATAAAACAAACTTTTGTTTTCTCTTCATGGCTCCTTTAACCACCGGTGATGCAAATTAAACTGTTCAACTGTTGAACGCTCAAATTTTAATGAAAACTACTGCACTATTTACCGGAAAATTCAATGCAGCGCTTGGCAAATAGCCGAGACACCAGCAGAACCACCCCCGATTTGTGTATGGAAATGGCAACAACTCGCAGTATTACATACGAAGCTTATATACACTGCCACGTCGATCCCACTTAGAGTTGATCTCAGTTGGAATCTGAAAGAAGCGGCGATGTGCGATCTGAGCTGTAACCTACTTGGAAAGTCAGGTGTGAGGTTTGGACTTTTACTTGAGCCGAAAAGTATAAGGGAAGGTGAGGCTGAGTTTGTTCCTGAGGTTGAAGGGAAGGATAAGATCAGAGTACTAGTTTTTAGCGTGCACAATATGCCATTGGGATTTTAATTGCGTGGTAGGAAAACAGCGCACAGACAGGAAGGAGTAAGACGGGAAGCAGTGTCACGCTGGTGTCTTGCGTATATCTAAAAATAAAGCATATTTGAAGCCAACATCCCTTGAACATTTGGCAGCAGCTTCCTAGTACTGTACAAGGCCAGGGGGTTCTAACCAAGTATTGTCGTCGCTTCAAGTATTGGTTTCCCCGCTTCAAAGGGGAAACCAATAGGAATCATCATCATCATCATCGTCAAGCTATAAATGTGTAGTACGTATATTTCGTTAATTAATGGCGATTTATTACCAGTTGAGAGGTCTCTATGCCAGGAAGGGGTAACTCCTGGCACCTGGAAACAGATGAGCCCCAAAAACCATTTTTGTTTCTTAAAAAACGAAGGATCTAGCAGCTCTTCTATTATCTTAGAAACTCTGCTACCACTTTTTCGCGCTATAAATTTCCTCTTTTTAAAAACCGCCTTTGCAGCTACAGATGTATTCAAAATTCTGCCAGTCAGATAATGAAATGTCAGTAAGAACAGTTGCTACCAGTTGTTATCGCAAACCCTGCAACGCCAGTTTTTTTCTTCGTTTTAGAAACAAGAAAGCATTAAGGGAGCTACTAAATAATTTGTAGTTTGACGTGGTCAAGAAAGGCAGCGAAACAAATTTTGGGTAGTTAGCCCGCATGCCGGACCCCTATGGACGTGTCGTGGTGTTCCGAAATTGTCTTGGCGTTTAATGTTCTACTGCATTTTAGATAGCATCAGCGTCCCTTCAATACCGGCGAAATAAGACATCTCTCATATTTAATGCAGTGTGGACGAATTAATTAAAAATAAAAATAAGTGTAGGGTACGATGCTACAAAATCACCTGAAAAAAAATACGAAAACTTTATGACTCATTTCGAACAACATACCTTCGTGCTCCAGAATTTTACTCGCCCACTTGCGCAATATGCTAGTTTGCAAATCACGCTGGCTGGATGCTCTTGATCGTTTTTTTAAAGACAGTCCAGCACTTGCGAGCGCGGGCTAAGGACAGCCGCACAAGCTTCATATGATCAGTCATATGACACTAAACAACAAAACGAAAGAAAGTAGGCAGGCAAGTCACGTGATGGCGGCAATGCTAAAACAGCGCACTTGAGTCTATTACTTTCTTTTTGCACACTGTTCCGTGTTTCGTGTCTCGCCTGGTTCCTCATTCCTGCTTTTGCCCAAACGGAACAACGCATTCACCCGTCCCGCTGTCGGTTTGGGCACGTGGCATCCCGATTTCCTTCCGATTTCCTTCCGACGGTTTCCGATTTCCTTCGCTTTGTGCTCGTGGCGAAGGGGTGTTAGTTGTCGGAGGCTGCGTCTGCAACTCGCCTGTCTCTCTGTCTTACTGCCGCGCTTTCCTCTCCGTGTTGTATAAGGGAGGCACCCCCGTAATCATAAAGACTTCGCACCTGCTTCAGGCAGCATCTGTAGCCTTCGCACTTGTTGTCGTCTTCTCTTGCCTGCATTGTGGATAGCTCACAACAAGTCGTGCTAATTGTGCCGCATGTAGCATTGGTAACCGCTGTGTGCTATCAACGCGGGTTGCAACACGAGCTGGTCGTTGCCTTTTGGTCTTTCAGAGAGGCCTGCAGGAGTGCTGCGTGTGTGAATACTTGTGACTTTGGACACACGCGTGCCAGCCGTGACCTCTCACTTCGTGGTCTAGCGACGACCTTTGATTCAGGCAGTGTTCATTTAAAAATATGAATATCGCTTTGCGTCTTCAAACAAAGCTCGTTACCCTTTGAGAAAAAACATTGGAGGAGTACTGACGCAAAATTTTTGTGTTACGTTTTCTGTTTCTTTTTTTTTTTTTGCTGCTGGGTGCTTGCCAAACCAGTAATTATATAAGGACACATTACATTGTCCATCGCAGTCTCGATTTCGACCAAACGAACACCGAGGCGGCTGCCATGGTTGCTCATCAGATTTGTTCTCGTCGCACGACGGCCATGGCCACATGTACTCTAGTAACGTTGGGCAGAATGACGTCCGTCCCTAAGCTGTGACGGGACGCCCAAGGCAGAGCAGCGCGCACGAACAGCATCCAGTGCGTTGACTACGTAACAGGAGCCCTGACGTCGGCAGTTTTGGGCGAGGAGCTCATTCCGCCATGCTGATGCCGATGTCCATGTCGAAAGGGTATCCGTTTTGAGCTTTTTCGTGCATTCAAATATTAAAATTCAGTTAAAATGTGCTATACTTAATGCTTACGGTTAAAACTTCCTGGGAAATATCCCCATGTACGAACGAAGGTTTTTACATAGTTATCTGAGCTTCGAAACTTCGTGTCAGTGCCCCTGTAAAGGCCAACTACACTCGAATTTTCGACGTCAAAACAATGTAATCTAATAGTACACATAGAAATAGTGCTAACTACAGAACACTGAGTTTCAAACAGGAACGCGCACAACGCAAACGACTCGTGTAACTGTCTCTCGAGGTCCCGTTGGAGCAACACACACACACACTGGCCTTCTGTTGAGGAGAGGGAGTATCCGGCATAGTTCTTGATGGCACATTAAGGCTGGTGTAGGAAGGTGGAAGCGCACCGGTGTTCATTTGTGAATGGTCAACTTGAAAAGGTAGTCAGTCAGCATTAAAATATTTTATAGACACCACTTTTTAGGGCAAAGCCTGGAATTTTTTCTAATATTTAGGGGTTGTCCTGAACATATTCAACGTGCTCTAATGTTGACGTCGGAACCGTGGCGTTTGCGAGCAACTGCGCACGGCCGTCTGAGAAGGCTGCACATGACCAAATGAGGTGGAACAAGTTGGGTGTCTCGTTGTTGGTACAGTGGGGGTAGTCGAGTAAGGAAGGACGGCTTGGGTGCGTCCACGTCGAAATCACGTCGGGGGGTATAGGCCGAGTTGGCGTAAACTTTGTTGGCGAAGACCTCTCCTGTTCTGGGAAGGGTATTTAATGGGGCGAGGAAACCAGGGGGTGAGGCCTCGGCTAGCCGGTGCGGGCTGAGGGCCCTAGCTTGACGAAGTTTTTGTTGTCAATGGGGTTCAGATCTTCTCGGTGGGTCAGATTGTGCTCAAGCGTTGTCGAGAACCATGGGAGGATTTAGTAGGCACTCCCAGGCAGCGTTCTGCGCCGTTCGGTTGCCGTCCACTCCAGACGTGTGTGGAGATGTCCAGACCGTGCGTATCGAGATTCCTTCATGAGACAGGTCCCGCACTATGTATAGGATATTGATGGCCGTGGAGTTCGGCCTGAAGGTCCTATTCAGTTTCCGGAGGGCAACGTGCGAGTCAGTGATGCCGCGGAACTCCTTTGTGTAGGTGGTTGAACAATTGGTCTGGATGCTTTGAACTGCGCCCTAAATTCCATAAAGTTCCACTTCTTTAAAGGGGGCAGTAGGTGCTCGTAATGTTGCGAGAGCGACCGAGTTGTAGAACCTTGGGGCAAGTCCAAGCAACAGCGGCTGTATCTCGTGGATACCGGCATCGGTGAATACATCAATTACATCGTGGGCTTTATCGTTGGCCAGGGTGCGGACGTACTGTTCCTTTGGTGCACGTTGACGTCGGGGTCAATCGCGAGGTCAATTTCACAATGTGGAAGACAGGCGCAATTGCCTCGCAAGCAAAAACAGCATTTTGAAAAAGAAAAACGCCTCAGTTACCGCTGTAGCAATAGCACAATAGGTACTTATTTTCCAACAGAAAAGACAAAACAAGATACAAAAATACGTCATCAAAAAACACAAAGCAGTATACAAAATACACGTCAACAAAAAAGTATACAAAATTCATTCTATAGAAAATTACAAGTAAAAACAACGAGCGATTATGGCCCCAGGAGAAAAGGTTTTCTCAATTGTATAAAGTAAATTTTTTACAGTACATTTCTTTATCCCTAAGTGCATTTAGCAATCTTACAAGTTCATTTTCTACCTATTCAAGGCCGTATTTTGTTTTAATGGTTTGAACAGTCCACACTTCATTTTTTTCGAATTTTATAGTTAGGCTTGTTCAGTACAAAATCTGCCAACTTCTTCAGGAACGGGTTCATTTTGTATGTCTTGCTTATTTCTTGGACAAAAGAAAATTCTACGTTTTTGTTACAGCCATTAAGTTATATTTTTCAAATAATGAACAAGTATGATAAGTACGACACATTCTCTACCGCCCGTACGAGCCTCTTTTGCAATTTACGAAGTTTATGTTTTCCTTAGCAGTTAGGGCCCAAAATATATAAATGCAGTAATTATTTCTTCATGAAAATAAGGTATTGTAAATTAACAAGAAAATATTCCTGGAAAGCCAGTGCTTATTTCAGTACACAAAACCGACTACCCGAGACAGTTTCGTGCCTAAAAAGTGTATATGATGATCCCATGATAACGTTTTTTGAAATATTATTGCAAATACTTATGCGAAGTGACTATCTCGACAGGGGTGAAATTTAAGAATATCGTTTGATCTGAAATTAACGCTGCATTTTTAGCATGGAATAACATAGCCTTGGTCTTTGCAACATTTATTTTAAGACCATTTTCTCTTGTACATTTTTCCAAACCAAGCAACACCATATTTGCATTTGCGAGTAATTTCTTCACTGATTTTCTTATTTAAAATATACTCGTATCGTCTACGTATATTATAGATCGTATGTTACAGGAAATGTACACGATATCATCACTGCAAATATTGTCCCGTAGCCAAAGACGATGCAGCTGTCTTGAAGGAAAAGTAAGTTTATTGGAGCGAACTTGTGCTTCCCTAACAGCTCAATAAATACACAGGCGGCGAAGCAGCAGTAAGCAAAGTGATGTGCACAGGCGAGTGTCGGCGAATCGAATGGCGCGGCGTCTGCTCGGCGAGAATTTGTTTTGGCATCATTGTTTCTCGAACCATCGAATTACATTGAGAACACTGGAGATCACAGAAGATTATTTTAGTCGAGTAACGACCGGGCAAAACGCTCTCCCTATCAAATGAGACAACTCGTGCAGCCTAAAAAAAGAATAAAAATGCGCTTGGTTTGGCACAACGATAATGCAGCCGGGCAGGGCCTGACGGTAAAATAAAACACATAAACAAACCTAATTCATGGTTCGGGGCAATATTCAAGAGGAAAGGTCCCAAAATACTTCCCTGTGAAACTCCTGCAACTACTGACAAAGACTCTGAATTGTAACGGCCTTGGCTAAAAATCTGATTACGGTGTTGCAAATTAAATTGTGTTAATGATCCCGCCGTTTCCCGAATACCACACCGTTCCAGTTTTTGTATGAGTAATTTATGGTTCATGTGGTAAAACGCTTTCGTAAAATCTACGAACGAGCCTTAAACAACGTTTGCGTGTTCGAATTGCGGATAAATGTAGTGTTTCTGTGCCATGAGAGCATATTCTCTACCAGGGCCTTTGCAAAAACCATACTGCGAATCATGAAGCAACTGAAACTTCTTTTTAAGATTATTCAGCCGCTTCCACATTACCTTTTCTAATGCCTTCGATAAGACTGACAGAAAAAAAGGTCGGTAATTCGACAAGTCATTCCTATCGCCCTTTATGAAGGGGGCGGTAACCCGTGCAACTTGCATTTTAGAGGAGAAAACGGCCTATGCGCTATACATAGGTTATATATGATAGAAGGAACAGAATAACGTTTTATAGGTTGTACTTCCATCCCGTCAGTATCAAGTGCGACACTATTGTTCAAACTCAAAACTGATTCTCCCACTTAATTCTCACTCGTCGGATCTAGAAAAATAGAACTGTCAATAAAGGTGAAAACTCCAAGATTATTACGCACATCACACTTTTCTGCTTCATTAACGAAGAATTAATACCAAAAGTGTCGGCAAAAGGCTTTCCTGATATACCCCACCGTTAAGATTTATGCTATGTACTGAACCCGTGGAAACATTGCGATTTAAAAGAGTATTTAACCCTTTCCACACTACATCTGAACACCAAGACACTGAGCTAAACATATTGCTATAGTATTCTTGCTTTGCATTTTTAGGTCTTTATTTCGGCGATTTCTTTTTACGTTCAATTCTTTAAACAGGTTAGCATATCTTGTTCTGAGACAGCGGCTAAATAACATAATCTTTTTTTGTATTCTTTTCCCAAGTTCTGCATAGTCCAGGGTTTAGGAACTTTTCTGTTTAGCTTTATTTACCTAGAGGAAACAAATCAGCATAAATTGGTTTCAGTATGTTAAGAAAGTCTTCGTACGCCTTCTCTGTCTCATTTATTTTAGGTACTTTGCTCCAGGGAACACCTAAAATGTTTTCCTAAAATGTTTTCAGAGTTTGTTCGTTTATACGCTGGGTGAAAAACCCCGTCTGTCGGTATATTTGTCAAGAACAAATCAATCAAGGACGACGACTTTTGTGTGATTCTCGTAGGAAGAGTGATCACATTCGAAAAGCAATGGGATCTCAACAAATTACCGTTTTTCTACTTGATACTTTTTTATTTTTTTATTTTTAGAGCACAAAAAACTTCTTTTATCAAATTTGGTCAAGAGAAATTTGAGTGCAATTCGCCTTTAAATTCCCCATTGGGCTAAAAACGGCACATACAATAGCCGCCCCTGTAAAACGTGAAACAAAAACACTACACACGAAAAGTTTAAATTTGCGCCAAAGTGCGTATATGGATTAATTTCCATAAAATAAATCAATTCGTGTCAAAAGACAATTTCATATGATCGGGTTAGTACGGTAATCGGACCCAGGCCTCCACAATAGGAGCCAAATACGTTGCCGCCATGACGGGCCAACGTACTTTGACGAAGCAGATCGGCTAGATTGAAAAGAAAATTGGGTACAGGAGATTTTACGTGGGAATCGAACTCGGGTCTTTAGAGGGCGAGCCGAATGCGCTACTACCATGCCACATTAGTTTTTTTTTTTTTTTTAATACCATGCCACATTAGTGCGTTGCCAGAAGCAGAACAAAAGTTAGCTTAGTGTGCATGCCGCTGACGTCATATCGCGTGACAGGTGAACACGACGGAACGTGAGTAGGTGCACCCCAGCTAAGGAGGACTCTGATTCTGGGGAAGCTACAACTTGAAGTGTCGCCAGGCTGTCTGTCGAAGTAATTTGCTCCGAACGACGAAAAAACGTAAGCGAAGAAGGAGGCGCAAAACACGATTAAACAATAAATAAGTGTTTGATAAGTATCGCGAGGAGAAGTATCGCCGCCGTCACTATGCCACTTCGAGTAAAACCGTATAACAGAGTACGAGGGAGAAAGGAGGTAGAGGCAAAGCGTTTTATGGAGCAAAAAGAAAAAATGGAGAAAGATGGGTGGAGCCTATAGTTCAGGAAGCCGCTCACTTTTCTTCTCTCTTGTTTTGAGAAGCAGAGGCGCGCCAACGTCCGCATTAATGTTCCCCCGGTACGCTGCAAGAGCAGATGCCGTGTTATATTTGTACAGTTACAGTTACATTTACAACGTTGAGTAAGGTTAACCAAAACTAAAGTGTACTGCACGCAGCTCCATTCAGAGGTGCGCAAAGGCGTAGTTGTTTCAACATACAGTGCGTATCGGTTGTATGGTGTGTGGTACCGGGGTTCTTGCACCCGGCCGCGGTTCCTCAGAAAGACACTGATCCCCCTAAAACCACACCTTTACTGGTAGTCCCGTTCCGCCAAGGTACACTTCTCAGCTGATCCAGCGGCGCACACCGAGCCCAGCCCAGTCCGCCATGTTCTGCCCTAGGTCATGTCGCGCCCGGTCATGTCTTCCCCCGGCACATGTCCATCCTTTGGGATTGTCCCCCGCCACTGTTGTACGGTTACCACAGGTGCCAAACTCTATGAAGCGCAAAGTGGGAAGTTATAATGTGAAAACGACACTACGGTGTAACAATTAGCTAGGGCCAAGTAATTCGGATGCCCCTTCAACATGCCTGTCCACCAGAGCTTTGAAGGCAGGTTAAAACAAAATTCTGATAGACGATTTATTTGATGAGGTTAAGGTGAGCTCGAATTAGTGGGTATATGAAGGGTGCGGTGTGGTTGACGTGCGGTGTATGGTGCTCAACCTATGATGAGATAAGTTTGCTTAGCGGAACTTCAACCACAATGGCATGTTTTAGGTTGAGGTTGGTTAGGCTTGTGGTGGGGTGGAACCTAGGGTGGTGCTTTGCCCACACCTGCTTTGGAAGAGTGCGATTTACCGGCCTCCCTACTCTGGTGACAATGAGTGTGGCGGTTATGGCGATGAACATTCCATGGCGTAAATACGCCTGACCATAAGAACTCATGTTTCTGGCAGTCAGAATGAAAGATATGCTATGACTGAATGGTCGGATAACTCTGCTGATATAGATAGTAAAAGCTGGCAGGACAACATGGGGAAACACTAAGGTCATTCCAGCTTAGCCTTCAATTGTTTTTCCCTCGCGCCCTCCCTTCCATTAGTAGTATTAATACTGAAGACAAAATTTAAGTTAGCGCCTGTTTAACCACTCCAATGCACTACCTAGCATGACCTCAATGTCTTTTCTTACTTGCCAACACAGGCCCTCAAGTCGCCCTTTTTCCGACTGCGTGTAGTTTGTCGTTAGAAAAACAGAGTTCGCCAGCGTGGGCCTGGGCGGGTTGCCTCCTTATCTCCAAGTAGACTCGGCGACCGGGAAGCGCACCAACACAGCCCAATTTTCCCTCCATCGAGATAGGGAAGGAGAACTGATTGCATGGTCTTCCCTGTTTTGTCCTCTCCTTCACCGGGCTACCGCCGCGCGGGTGCGCTTTTTCATCCTTCTCCTTTTTCGCGTCCTCTCTCCGTATCGCAAGCGGGCTCGAAGGGAGTTTAAGCGTTAGGCGGCCTGAGAAGGCGACCGGGGATAGCGTGCAAGAACAGCTCAAAAAAGGAAAGAACGCCGGGCTGTTTTCCCGTCGTCGTCGTTGTCTCCAGCATGGAGACTGTCTTGCGCTGACGCCGGGAGACCGCTTTTGTGAGCAAGTCTAGAAGGGAAAGGAAATAGACGCCGACCTAGGACGCCGTCCTTCTCTCTTCGAAGTCTAAGCGGGTGAGAAGCCGTTGGAACCTCGTCGGGATAGAAAATCCTCCGCGCTCGTGGCACCACGCTTGCTGCTGTAGTCAGGCTTTCCCGGGTCGAGCTAGCACTCGACGAGAATCGCGCTCTGCAGAACAGCACAGAGGCAGCGCAACTTATCTGAAACTAGATCAAGAATCTTCGCCAGAGGGAGAAAAAAATGGGGATCAGGATCTCCGGCGAAATTTTCCTAAATCCCTACACTGCCTTTTCCCAACCGTCCTCGCTTCCCCATCCGAAGCCTTTATCTTCCGTCCCTCGCTTCCCGCTACAACAACAACGCCCCGCCCCCCGGAACCCTGCTCTCTGCCTACGGGAAGCCCGTTGTTCCCGAGCGGGGGGAGGGCTCCTTTATCCGTCGCCCTTGTTTTCCCACCCCCGGCCCGCTTTTCTGTCGGTGGATGCGGCTAAGTTTCGCCTGATTCCCCGCGAGTAAACCCTTTAACAGTTATGTTTGACACTTGCCACTTCTAAATGTAAACACGCAGACATCTTCGCCAAGAACCCCGCTCTATGAGCGTCCTTTTGGCTTGAGGAGAGAAGAAAACAGGCTGTACATTCCACCTTCCTCGCATAGGCATTTCTATGTTTGCTACTATGTTTCTCAGTTCCTTTTAACTGTTTGCTCCAATCCGATTACTTCCTCATGAAGCTCTTTGCTAGACATTGGCTTTCTTTTTCTCTTGCTCGCCCAGAGTCTCTCAAACTCAAACTCACACGGCACACCGTGAAAAGAGGTTGTCCCTGGCCCTTCGAGTTTGTACTGTGCCATCAGGGTTGAAAATGTGGTGGCCTTTCAAAGTTTCCTGATAAAGTGTGTGCGCAAAGTAAACAAACAAACGCTATTCTCAGACTCCCCCAACGCTCTCGGCATATCCTTCAAAATTTTAGTGTTTGGGCTTCTTAAAAAAGCCCACTTGTCGCGCATTCTCGGAGCATGACGTACAAGTGCCATCGGTTTATCCAGCAGGATTATAGGTGCCTCGGACAATATCTATTGTTCTTGCAGTTGAGGCCCTCAAATGTTTTTTTGTCGTTGTTCTTCGTCAAATCGTTTTTTTTTCTTTATTGGCCGCCCGCGCTCTTGCTCGGTGGAGAAATTGAGAGATATCCGGGTCCATTCGCCCCCACTGACTCCACCCGTCTCGAGGACCATTGTCGTGGGTCCGCGACTATCGTCGTCTTAGCTCGGTCCTAATAGGAACTTAGCTCCGACGCTGAAATCGCAAACATGATCAGGGAAGAGACAAACTGCTTCTCAGCAGAACTGCATTTATTCATTCTTTTTCTTTTTTTCTCACAGGCTACAAAAAGAGCCGCACAGTGAGGCCTTGTTTGCTTTTATCGGGTTGCGCTCCGGAATCTTTGTGCTGGCTTCCACGCTGTTTAGTTGGGCTGAGCTATATATCTGAATCATATTTCCTAGGGTACAAGCAGGAGGACGAAGTACTGGGACTAAAACGTGAAGCATCGATCGACCCTGCCAGAAAGCAAGGTCCGTACGAAGAGGAAGCAATGAACCAGTTATTTGAGAAGGGGCACGACATGCAAGTGACAGTTGGCGTTCCCTGTTTCTATGCGAATTAGGTCTTCGAAACTTTAAACACAAAGACCAAAAGATAGACCCCTGGTACTCACGGATTTGGCTTTTCGATCAGTGTACGAACTTCGAGGCCAGAGTGTCAACCAGTGCATGCAAGTGTCAACCAGTGCATGCAGTAGCTGCAGAAGGTACGGGCTGCGTACCGAGTACTACATTTATAACAAAAAAGCCACAAATCCAGTGTAGCTGAACGTCATGCGATGCAATATTGGTTCGGCTGGGCACCAGAATGACAATATAAATCCTTGGTCGGCTGGTCGACGGGAAAGAACCAGAGCCTGGCCCAGGTGCTTTACGAGGTACCGAAGGGGTCGAAGTGGTGGTCCACCGCTGCGGGCGAGATCACGGCCACGCGGGTCACTCGCTGCTGCTCGTTGATCCCTCCACGCTGCTCCAGAACGCAGTCCCATCCTTCCGACGTTTCGGTGGATCTTCATTTTCAGTAAAATTGACAGTTGGGGTAATTGGTGTTGATACATTGTTAAGCAGTGCTTGAAACAGGACGACAGCAGAGAAGACACACGACGGCCCACACAGTTGCTATTTAGCACCGTGGTGTGTGTCTTTTCTGCTGTCGTCCCGTTTCAAGCGCTACTTAATGATGGAACTTCGTTTGCGTATGGCGTTCCTGGTTCGTTGCAGTATGGCAGCGCGAGACTCATGCGTTTTGACAACATAATGGCAACGGGCAGCCTAGGCGCGCTTACACTTAGTGCTTCTCAAATTAAGCTGCGTAAACCGTTTCTTCGAGTCGTCAGGCTTGTCGGCGGAAATCAAGTTCCTAAAACAGGGTTCACAAACGCGCGCACCGCGGGCCGCATGCTGCCCGCCCGGCGGTTACTATATACTAGCCCGCGCAGTCAGGCGCGAGCGGAGAAGAAGTAACATTCCGCTCCTCGAATAGCCTCGGCGCGTACAGCTTTTCTAGGTTTTCTTGTTTCTTTTCTCGCTGCGATCTGAGGATGTCCTTGCAGGGCTACGGATGGAACTCATTCAGCTTCAGGCTAACGACACACTGAGGCAAAAATTTCATGACGTGGGAGAATCGCAATTTACACCTTTCTGAACGAAGCATGGTTTCGGGGCCTCTGTCAACAAGCAGCGAGATTGATCGCCATATTTGGGAGCGAAAACATGTCCGAGCGCCTTTCCTCCCTGCTGAAGGGGAACAAGTCGATTATCGCGTCACGGATAACAGATGAACATTTGAGGTGGAATGTCTTGGCTAGTTGCAACAGATCGCTGTCAGGTGCGCAGTCACCGTCTTTAGAAGTTGGGGTGGGTTTTGCATTAAATAAATGTATTTCTACAGCCTGCGGTGGTGCTATGTATGATAGAATACATTGCACGATTAATCTGCGTAACGTGTAGTCGGGGCCCTTGGTGCATTACGGCCCGCTTCGCCAGATGAGTGCACGATACAACTGCCCCACCGAGATGTGGAGACGCTTGGCAGCTTCTCGCAACTCTACTCCTCTTTAAGCAACAATCGACGACGTCAATTAGTCTGCCGAAGGTGGAGTTCGCAAATCACCCCAATGGCTCACTTCCCCCGAGAGCGAACGTCGGCGCCGCTTCCTTCGCTGCCTCGCGAAAGCAGTTCGCAACACCTCGATATCGGGATGGGTGGGCATTAAACTCGAAGAAAATGCCACCTTTTACGGGATGATTGCCTACGTGAATGCGATTACCATTTTATTGGTGGTGGCGGGTATGTAATGGGTGACGTTACCCCTACTCCACCTCAAGATATACCTCCTGTGGACAAGCAGGGGTAGCGGAGAACCGCTACAGCAGGAAAGTTTTTGCGCTTGCGCAATAGGGATACGTGGACTGTCGACGCACGGTCGTCCATTCCGATTGATGCAGGGGTTCTGCGCTAGCGGTTCGATTACGGCTGGGCGGCATATTTGGGAGAATGAACTTAAATCACCTCCCAACTCGTCCTCCCTCATCCCTCCCTCCTACCACACCTTCATTGCTTGCACCGTTTTCGCCTAATCTTCACGCACCGATGGTTCGGCAAAATAGGCTAGACAGGGACACATACACCTCAAAATGGCTGAAGTAGGACAAAAGCGCTAATTGGATTAGTAAATACGTATACATACTCATATTTTCCGACCGAATCAGTACTTCCTCCTCGCATTTATTAGCACCCGGTGCCCGCTATGCAAGGAAGGGACGGCGTGGGTTATGGACCTCTTCAGCAGATTTTCTTCATGCGGAATAACCCAGTGCGCACAACCCTCTCGGTGTCTTGCGGGATAGACTGCACACGATAAAGGTATACAGACAATGTTTGATGGTGTACTGTTTTTTCGCCCCCTTAATGAAAATACATTTCGGCTGTTAGGCTCTGCCACAGCGCTCTGAGAGCGTGACATATGCTGGAGTTCTGAGATAATACAAAACGTGGAACTTCTTTCTAAACCAGTTGGTTCGTGTTCGGTTGGCCCTTTCGCAGCGTTCCGACGAACACATTCGCCCTTAGTAAGGTGGCTAGCTTGGCAAGTTAGTACATATTTATAGCCAAGTTCACCGCAAACGACAAGGCACAAAGAGAGATAAAGAGGACGAACAGTAACTCTGAACTGCAAATTTCAATTTTTTAGTTGAGAGTCAGCGCCTGCCCTGTTTTTACTTCTGGCGTTGTTCTTCGCGATTAATTTTACTATGGATTCGCAGTTAGTCTGTATGCGCACGGCGCTCGAGAACGCTGGGGGGGAACATACGTAAGGAGCGGCAGTGAATGCCAACTGTCTAACCCAAGCATCTCGTTCTCTAAGCAAGCCACCAAGCGGCAATACGAATCACCGGCCGCCGGCGCTTAAAGAGATACTTCGGCTCTGTGTCTATAAAACATATGTACGAATCGCCCCTGAAAGTGTATACAGAAATGTCTGATATATATGCACAAGACATGTGCGAAATTTGTATTCAGCTCAGCTACTTATACAACTCGCGTCTTATACAATTTGATACATCCTGTAATTTTCGGCAACACTACTTTGAAAGGGCGATAAGATTAAATCGAATATAGCCAGTTAAAAGTTAAAAGCAGCAACGGAAGCTCATCCTTTAATTTTTTTACCTACACCGGATGGACTGCCGCAACACCCAAAATAGTCGGGCATGTGCTGGGTTTTCTTAATTCAGTTCTGAACATTATCTAATTGCCTTAGATAATACACTCTGCAATGCGTGGGTCCTACTCTATTTCCGGCCCCTCTTCATGCATTCCTTGACGACAAAAGTGAGTCCACAAATGACGCATCCCTCTCAACATCTTCCCCACCTATTCGCAGACGTCGCCTGACAGTGGCAAGCACTGAGAGCTGAATTTAAGCAATGGCCATCATGTTTAAAGGAGCCATGAAGAGAAAACAAAAGTTTGGTTCATTCGAAAGGTTGCCTCATTAGAACCATAACGACACCACTTATAACGCAAACTTCGCTCAAATAAGCGACATAATTAGGAAAAAAGGAAATGACCATGCGACCCACCAGCTCATTTTCCGCAACAGAACCTATGATGTCACTCGAGAATGCTCTGCGATTGGCGGAGGCCGGCAAAAGCAAACGCATGTTAGGCAGGGCTTACAGTTTGCATAGCGAGCTATATGCCCGTGAAACATACTGCACATTCTTTTTATGACAAAGAACGGTGGAGTAAACGGTTGAAGTTCCGAACGAACACGCAAGCGTGTATGCCAATGCGTACGAAACTACCGCCGGCCCAGCTCGACATCTCGCCGCCGCGATGACGAATTTTCGGGTTCGAGGCTCTTAGGGGCCAACGAACCGTTCCAGCACGTACAGCCGCGACCTTGCTTGGTATCTTAATCCCTTGACAGGAGGTTGGCCGTCATATCGCCAACCAGCAAAGGTAAAAATAGAAACGAGGGGAGTAAGGAACAGCAAGAAGCGACGAGATAGTGCCAGTCGTCGCATAAGTTTCGAATTGTGTTGGCTTGCTGCTGTCGTTACGAGCTCGTTTCTAGTTTACAACCACTGAAAACTTCAGTTCGTTCGAGTACTTTACAATGAAATTTCGTTGCTGCGTTTTGAAATGCCCATGTAGTACGGACAAATCGTCGAGGGAGTGCGACATACCCGCCGGTGAAGAGATCTCCTTTCATGTGCTGCCAAACGACGAACCGCGGCGAAGCAAGTGGCTACGTTTTGTGAACTTTGCAAACGGAGGAGAAAGGGAGCTAAGGAAGTACGAGTGTGCTCGCTTCATTTCCGACGAAGTGATTACGGCAGGGACCCTTACGTTAGCTCACTCCTGGGACATGCTGGCGCTCGTCGCCGACTTCGTCAAAGCGCCGTCAAAGCGCTCTGACCTTGGGGGAAAAAATGCCGTACACACCGCGCATGGACGCTCGTATCTTTCTGGTCGGAGCAGAGAGCTCGCGCGAACGGCTTTCCATACACGACACCGGCCAACTGGCATAAGCGATACTGCTACTGAATTTGAACTATTATTAACCGTAATAAAAATACGGCACATACGTACCAGTCTGTATTCGTCCGTCGCGACGGGGTTGACGAGGCAGCGGTGCCGACGGCAGGGCGTTCGTCTATTGTGGCTATCGCGGAATGGTCGCTTTCCCGTCCACCGCGTACCCCACAACTCCTGCCGCTCGTGCACTTAGAAGCATTGAGCGTTCAAGTGGTGTGAGGTTGTTAAATGCAAGCCCTAGCTCCTCGGCGAGAGTTTTGTTCTCCGGATCAGGCGATTCCATGACTAGGGCTGCGGGTGCACTAGGTTTTACTAGTATTTTTAAAATGGCCGCCGTCTCGGTTTCGGCACGAGTTTCGGTTCCTGTCTGACTCCCGCGTGTGGGTGCTATATGGAGTCGACATACTAAGTATCTGTTTCATGGACCGGCTCGTATGACACCATTGTTCACGTCACCAAATGTGCAATTTTAGCGGGAGATTTAAAATTTTGGCTTAAATTGCCTTATTTCTCAGTGAATAAAGCATCATTTGCTTCCGGGAAAGCGGCTGGGGTACTATGAAACACCTAATCTTTCGAATAAAACAAACTTTTGTTTTCTCTTCATGGTTCCTTTAACCTGCGCGTAAACTCACAAAATTTCGATATGAACCGTGAAGTGGATTAAAATCGCTATGTCGTAGTCTGAGACATCATGAGAACACATTGAAAATCAACGTGACGTCATCATGATAATTAATGCGGGAGGCACGAACAGTGCAAGATGTTTTCTCTTCTGCCGCACATTACTACTTATTAACTAAGGCTGTGTGCTTCCACAAAATGGTCACATAATGGATTGCATTGGTTGAATTGTGAACACTGCAGCCACAAATAAGACGAATTCCTTTCGATATCTTTTCAAGCAAAATACTGGAAATAAAACGCGAATTTGCTTATCGTTGCATTTTATTGTGTTGCAGGTGCATCAGTAACGTGAATCATTAACGGAAAGGCCTCTCCCATTGACTTCCATCCGCCCCGGTCCTGCGCTGCCCGAGTCCCTTCCTTGCCTCCGAATTTTCTTATTTCGCCTCTCCATCGAGTTATTGGCCTTCCCCTATATCTAGACCCGTTTCTCGGCATACATTCGGTTACCCTCGTGGTCCACCGAATGTCATTTGGTGTTACTACATGGCCAGCCCAAGTCCATTTCTTTTTCATAATTTGAACTATGATACCTACTACTAGAGTTTGCACCCTGATCCAGGAAGCTCGTTTCCTGTCCCTGAGGGTTTCGCCTATTATCCTTCGTTCCATGGCTGGTTGGGCCGACCTAAGTTTGTCTTCCAGTTACTTAGTAAAGCGCCAAGTTTCCGCTCCATACGTCATTAAGGGATTAGCACTGGCAACTTGTTCTACGTAGGTAAACACTTCTACAAACTCTAGCGTTGCGTTACGTAAGCTGGAGAGGGTGCTATCAGCATACTTATTTATCAATACTTTAGATTTATTCATACTTATTTGTTGCAGGTGCTCTGCCGACTCACTGAGCAAGACAATGTCGTCTGCAAACTTCACATGGCTCAGGTATTCCCCGTTTATTCGTAATCGTGCGTTCTCCCAGTCAAGCTTCCCGAACCCCCTCCAGAGACGCTGTTAACAATTTTGCCGAGATGGTATGTCCCATTGGCCCTCCTTTTCCGATGGGAAATTGTCACTTTTCTTTTTTCGCGAACTACTATTCTGCTCGTACGTTTCTTCTATATGTCGTGTAGCAGTCTTATATACGTCTCCTATATTCCCTGATATCTTAATGCTTCAAGCACTGCTGTGGTGCTCACTGAATCAAACGCTTTTGCAGGGTCTATAAATGTTATGTAAAAGGGCATATATATTATATTTCGCGGATTTTTCTATTACTTGACTGATGACGTGAATGTGGTTCATTGTAGAATATCCTTTTCTGAACCCAGCCTGTTCTCGTCGGCGCTGCTGGAAATTTAAACAGTTTGTATACAACTGAGAGTAGGCTAATGAGTCTACAAATCTTAAGGGCTTTAAAATGTCCTTTCTTGTGAATCCGAATTATGTTGGTGTTCCTTCAGGCTTTGGGCCTCTTTAAGGTCCTTATGAATTTGAAAATTGGGTCAGCAAGCTTTTGTAGTACACTGTTTCCTTCATCCTTTAAAGGTCCACGGTTATGCCGTCGTCAGCTGCACCTTTTCCTCTTTTCATGCCATTGAGGGCCTTTTACGTGACTTTTCGTGAAATTACGTAAATACCGGCTTATAAATAAAGATTTTGGTGGCTGCAACATTGTCAAAACCGTACACGTCGAAAACCGAACACGAAAAAAAAATTACACCATCTTCCCGTGGGGAACCCTGATGAGGATGCGAAGCATCATGGCGGTTCCGTGTGGTTCCATTGTGTTGCCGTTATGCTGAGTGATCTGGTTTTTACTAGCAGCGCCAGAGGGAATTCCGCGTCCGGGTCCACACCGGTGGCAAAGGCACGCAAGTGCTGTTGTGTTACGGTGAGTAGGCGGTGGTTCTCGAAGCGCCGAAACTCGTCCATCGTGTTCTTGTCGATGTTGTCTCTGTGGTAGAATCGGTAGTCTCCGTCAGCTTTGGTGAGGTAAAGGTTGTTGACATTGGTGCACCAGCTGAGAGCAATGTACACGCCCTCCTCTTCGCAGCTTTGTCTTCTCGTTCTTCTTCTTCTTCGGCGGTTCCCCTACGGGAGAGAGAGAGAGAACAAAACTTTATTAAAAAAGAAACGAAAACCGGGTTAGCGAGGGGGAAGATGACGACGGTGGTTGAACGCGAACCTATCTCGTGATGGATTCTTTGGTTGGCCAATCCCTAGGGGCATCCTGCCACAATCAGCATCAGAGGCGCTGCGGACGGGGCTGGTTGAGCTGCAAGGCGCGTGGCGCTTCCCGCCACAGCTTTCCCACGGGAAATTCAGCATCCCCCTCTAAAGGTTTCAGTTCGTCGTTTCCGTTGACGTTCAGCTTCGCGTGCCTTCGTTGTATCAGTAGCTTCTTGACTTCGTTTGAATGAGTCAAGGACATAAGGCACGTTCGTAGCACTTGCTCCCGTCCCGGATTTGTAGCGTAGTGGGAAGAGCACCGCGTACCTCCCGTTGCGGTCAGAGAGTCGTGGGATCGAAACCGGGCGCCGCTAACTATTTCTTTTTTTTATAGTGTAGTATCGCAGAGCTGTGGGTGTAAGGAGGAGAGTTGCGCATGCGCAGTGAGCGTGTGGACGGCGCCGCCATCAACGACGCAGGACAAGGCGAGCCTAAGAAATGCTCCCCATTTAAAAATCGGCCACCGTCGCACTTGATCAAGATGCTAAGACTGAGGAAACAGCAGCGGAGCTGGTGTTCTTCACTAGCTTCAACTTGGCTTTTCTTAGGTCTGCCCCCCTTCGTAAGAGAAAGATGGTTAGAGCGAAGCTTTCTCCGTGCAAAATGAGGTAAATGAAGTCCACAACCTACTCGCCTTAAGTTCAAAATCGAAGCTGCCAAAGTCCGAAGCCAGAGTCCACTTCAACTCGCTCAAAGACCGAAGCCAACGCCCGCGCTTTGAACCCAAAGGAGTTACTGTGCGCCCCAAATGCGATGATACAGAAATCGGACAGACGCCGGTATCATAACGCGATGGACCCAGATTCCGTTCCGACCACCGGAAGTGTTCTTTTTCTTGAGGTTCGCACTCCCAACACCTGCTCGTGGGCTCCTTGCCTCTTTGCCACTTTACCTCACACTTCTTAGCCTAGCATTTTCCCCCTATCCACAACGCCGAGCGGAATTTCCTGTTAGCAATCCGGACGGACAGAATAAAGCTTTAAAAAAACACTGGCCACGTATCTGCATGCTTTGTTGCACATGTCGAAAGACTACTCTTGTGCTGCCCCTGCCACATAACACCCTCTCGTGTCTCACTTCACGCTCTTCCCCTCCCATATCGCTCCTCCCATTAGGGATGCTTTGGAGAATTTCTGAATAGAATTCAATTTTTCTGTGTTCTCAGTGCCGGCACGCCAGTTGTCGGAACCGTGTGTTTTTGGAGCGCTTGGAACAGCCCGAGCAGACGTATCTTGTTTTAGTGTTTGTTTTTATCACGCCTCTACTGGATGCCGTGTGTAACGCGTTATATTTCATTTCCTATCGTGAACAAGAATACAACTTGTAATTGATAGAACGCAAGAATGTATTTATATCTTGCCTCAAATGTTTCTCAAACATGGTTTGGGGGATATGGCGACAGTGGAGGGGACGTGATAAGTGGTCGCAGATCGTTTGGGAGAGCGTGGTTTGAAGCATATTGATGTATAGGGCCTCGAGTAAGGTGATGCCAGAGTGTTTCGAAGTGAGGTACTGGCGCTGACTTGAGAGGTGGCCCTCGATGAGTTCAAAGACCTTGGTATTGTTACGATTCAGCGCAAAGCCTGCCTGTGCGCGCGTGCTACACGTTTGGTGCAGTGCGGTGAAGATATCGTGTGCTGTAGTAAAGCCGCTCTCCTCAAACAAGCTACTATAGGCAGGAGCGTGTCCGCCGAGCGGGCCCTTGCTGGGGATGAATCACGCCCGCGGCTATTGCAAAACAGACTCTTCTACCGGGGTCGTGTTTAGACCAGAATCTGTGAGCGGACGCCGCCTGCGCAGGTCTATCGTTTCCCCCCTCTCTCAGACTCAACGTGTGCGGACTATCACGAGACCGGGAAAGAGTGTTCTTGCGTGTGTGTTTTTTTTTTTCGGGCATGCGCACAGCATTGCGAAGGCGGTGGAGCCGTTACGCTTCTGTGTATAAATTAAGCGCTTTAAGTTACCGAAGCGAGACTGCATCAGTCTTCCGTAAGGAGCGCCGCTCCGTCCGAGCCATGCTGTGACCTCGCCCGCAAGGGTGCCATCCCTATATCGTCGCTATTAATCTCTCGTCATGCAGTAAAATCTAGTTTTGTCCTCGGCTCTTTGTCATCAACACCAAGGCAGCACTTCTGCTCGCTGCACGTCCACCACGCTACTACAACATGACGGAGGCTTAAAGTTCATTCAGTGGATGGACTTTCAGTCACCACTTGCATTCAGTAAGGGAAGCTTGAAGTCACAGAGCTCAAACACAATGATTAATTCTTGATTTGCAGGCCCAGCATTGGGACAGGAAAGTGCTGACATGATGTATGTGGGTGTGTTATCGCCAAGGCACGGGTAAGATTACTGGGTGATGCACCAAGGCGTGAAGTGCTTGGGAGCTAGGGGTAAATTAGTGCCGGAATATTAGCCAAACTGCCTTCGGTTCCAAGGCTCCCTTGAAGCCCATCATACAGGCGAATGAGAGCGAATCTTTGTGAGGTGGTTAGCATATGTAACGGTGTCTTGATTGAGTGCTTCTGTGCGGGTACGAAGTGTAAGATATTGCGAAACACGCAACCTTTTCTTTATTATTAGTAGTCTTCACTGCGACTTCTGACGAGGGAAAGCTCAAGCTCTACAGCGCCACTATGAACTAGGAGTTGACGAGACAACTTGGTCATTTTCAATTCGTTAGGGGTGCAATTTCAAGAATCACGCTTTCCCAATTATTAGTTTGTTAGGATAAAACCGTACAAGAAGTTTTAGGGGATTGTATTTGCAACAATTGTAAGCGACATTGAAGACGGCGTCACTACTTTACACAAACGCACTGCTGGAGAGACATTTTTTCAGAGGCAGTATAAGCAGGCATCTCCAAACACGAAGCTCCTAAGACAGTTTTTTAATAGACTTTAGGACATTATTTTATTTCGGATCACCCGTCAGGCAGAATTCCACTTCTGGCCACACTGTTTGGTTACTCCAATCTGTGGGCGTCGCATTTCGTGTCAAGTGATCCAGGTGACGAGTGAGTGAAGCGTTAAAAATAAAAATGGAAATCCGTGGGTTGAATTCATGCAACGTGGATTTGTTCAGAGAAAGATACGGACTCACCTGCGTTGTGGCGGCAATTTTCGTTACTAAACTTGGGCTCTCCGGTGAATAAATTAGGAGTTCACAATAATTGGGCGAGGCTGGGTAACACACAGTAACTAGACACAGTGTTGATAAAAGAAAAGGGGATACACAAATCGAAGGAGGAGTGGTCACCTTACAGCTCACTTTGTCACAGTGGACACACTAGAGGTAAAGAGTGCCGTACGCATGCATGAAGAACAGTGGTGACGGCTAGTTAGCGGTGATTGCATATAAATAAAAGTGAAGTAACAATAAATGCTTAGGCTGGCATTACGTTATATTCTAGTGATAAGTGCGGGCTATAGAGAGGAGGAGATTTATTATAACCCCTTCACGAGCCCACTTTTTTGAACAGGATCTGTGGTGAGAATTTTGCTCACTAGAAAAACATTAAAAGGCCGAATGAAAAAAGTTGCCATAAATTTTGAAAAATAAATTCTCAGAGAAAGTTCTTTCTACAGAGCGGCTTCGATGAACCGTTCGTCGATTAAACAAGTTTAAATAAAACGGCCTCGTAGAGGCGGCTTCCATAAACTGT
This sequence comes from Haemaphysalis longicornis, assembly GCF_048455015.1. Classification (NCBI taxonomy): domain Eukaryota; kingdom Metazoa; phylum Arthropoda; class Arachnida; order Ixodida; family Ixodidae; genus Haemaphysalis; species Haemaphysalis longicornis. Next base: position 158,369,919 of record NW_027526203.1, on the reverse strand, counting down.
CACTACAACACCGGCCGGGAATTTCTGTTCCCTGACCAGTACAGAAAAGCGCAAAACGTGTCGACTAGCGGTACTACCTGACGATGTCCGCGGTTGTGTCTAACGCATATAAAGGGTACTCCGTAAAATTGAGTATTCTGCCCCATATCTACATGCAAGACATATTTTGGGACCAACCCTGACAAGACGTTGTAGACTCTGATAAGCGTTACGAATATGAGCAAAAACAAGTTTGATATCTAAACGGGCCTGCGAGACAATAATAATCTCTGGAAGAAACATTTTAGCTCTTTCAAGTTATACGCATATGGAAGCAGTTTAAGGACTAGGGCTTTATTGAGCTGCTAGCCCATGATAGAGATGTGCTCCCAGAATCTTGTATCTAGGTCTGCCACTTTGGCTAGGCGTTGGTGTGACATCTTACCCATTTTCAATTTGTTAAGGGTGCAATTTCACAACTCGCGCTCTTGCTTTCATCAGCAGAAAACCTTGAAATAGGTTTTGGAAAGTTGTATTTCTAACATTTGTAAGCAAAAACCATTTTGTTTATCAATAGGGTAAACGCATGTTGAAAGAATCCGTAAAAATACGGAGTTTACCCGAAATTCAGATTCGACTCATTAGAGGTTGGTTATTTATTTATTTTATTTATTTAGTACATACTGCAGACCACAGCACGTGGTCCAAGGACGGGCCATTACAATGAGCAAAACGGCAAGCTGTGTTACATCGCAAACCTTTAGAGGGTGTCACAGCTATCATGCACCAAGATTTAAAAAAAAAGAGCAATGGCGTTACTCAAAAAAAACCTAGTTCATGATGTTTCCAGAACAGTAGAGTACAGTAATATTTCTCTAACGAGACTTAATTATCCAATTGTAATAATTATCTAACTCGGGAAGTACTGTCCAAATCATTAAAGTGCCAATGGGGCACTTGCACGTACCCAGGAGAGGCATCAAACTGCGGTATTTTCAGCGACGAACTAATTGCGTTCTCATTTATTGTATCTAAAAAAGAAACCCCGAGAAATATGAAAAATATCACGTGACGGCGCTACCGCTAACGCATGCAAAGAAATCCTTTCAACTCGATGACTCGGCTGCTGTTTGATTCCTAATGTTCGGCATACATAAGGGATACCACGCATAACGTACACGAGTGGTTCTCAAATGGGGGTCCGCGGACCCCAGGGGTCCGCGACAGAATTTCAGGGATACGCGCAGCCCCCATCAATACTCCCCCCCCCCCCGCCATTTTTTTCTCGATTTTGTCAGCACTTTCTGAGAATGATGATGATTTATATTGGTTCCCCCTTTGTATCGGGGTGATGACATGTCATCTTACCAAAAAGGACTAATATACCTATGTTATACACTCTTGGTTTATTACTAGCGCTGCTTAGGGAAGGCACAAAAAGCTTATTAGGCACAAAATACTTTTTTTTTCTGTTACAGGTGGTAACTGTCTTAGGCAATATTCCCCTCTCTGCTTTTCGTCCACCAGCATTCTAATCTTCTTTTCGTCCCCTCGACAACCTTGAAGTTAACTTCCTCTGTGATACCCTTAAATACTAGCGCTTCTGAAAGCCGAATATTTCCTTCATGTAGATTTAGATGGATACCCTCACATTCTAACACTATGTGCCGCATAGTTTCTGTTTCTTGCAGTGCAAAAAGGTGGCTTCACCGCATGTACGTTTAGTTTCTCCGCATAGCCTATATTTTAAAATCTCGTTTTTGCACAACACGCCAGCTATGAGAAGAAAAAAAGCATACCCGCAAAAGGCAGCATATAGGTGTTTAGAAGACTTATAGATTCAAGTACAATTATTTGACATTATGACACCCATCAACGTATGCACCATCGTGGGGTATCCATCACTTTCGCAAGCCCAAAAGTGGTCCTCGGGGCAGTCATGGCTGAGAAGCACTGACATACACTGATGCTTTAAATGCACGTCTGATGTTCAGCCAGCTCTTCAGTCTACACCTACTCGTAGAATGGGCACACCACCGCTAGTTCAACGTTGTACTTTTCCCACCAACAAGCAAATGGCTCCTTTTTCCCGTATTTACGCTGCGAAAAGCCATTGCAGGGAAAGGTAATCTTGCAGAGCGCAGCCGCTGGCTCGTGCGTCTTTCCTAAAGGGAGACGCAAGTTGTGCAGATAAGACGCTCTCTGGAACCACGTGGTGCAGTGTCGGCGTACAAATTTAAAAATTGTTTTCTCTGCTAAAACAAAAACTGTTCCGATTAAACCTTCTAACATGAAGTGCGATGATTTGTACTAGTGTATGCCTTGTATCCTATATTTTTACTACGAACACAACAATGCACAATTTAGGGGTGAATATGCTCCGGAAATGAGATTTTTCCAAAGTTGACCAATGTTTTATTGTACATTGAAACCTTGATGTACGCCGTCACTTGAGTGTTCATTCCTGTCTTTTTTATTTCCTTTTTTTGTTGTTGTCCCTTTTTACCTTTTTCTGAAGATGTTCCAACCCTGATGTACGCCCCCTTCCCTTATGTAATGCCTCCGGGCCCTTAAGGATGAATAAATGAAATGAAATGAACTTTCTCCTTTTTTCAGTGTAAATATATTTTTACAAACTGTCCCCAATAGTGAAATTCGGAAAAAAAATGCTTCATTGGCTGAAAGTGTGGGCTTGTATTTGCTAAAAAAGTTAAAAAATGCGCAACATCGTGTATTTTCTGAATGTCGTAACGAGGGCAACAAAAATTGCAAGAACCTCTAAGAATGCGGCATAGGGTAGTCCAGCGTTTCAACGCAATGTGCGCGAAAAAATGGTGGCGATTGAGAAAGTAGTAATTTTTTATGAATTTTTTCACAGATCTATATTTGATTTAAACCCTCAAGAAAAAAGGGTGTCTACAAAAAGAAAAAAATACGGAAAAAATAATTTCAAGCAGCATTGTGGGCCATGCAGGATGAACCACAATTTTTAGTGAAGAAATCCGGGATGGTTGACTTTACGGCGGGGACGTTTGGCATAGAATGACCCAGCGATCATCGGTGAGAATTATCTTCCTAGGAAGAACTGGCTGCAATTCCAGAACGAAGCGCCTAATGTGTATGAGCGTTGCTGTTTGCTTTCTGATATTTTAATGCGCAGCATTCTTGCATTCTTTGCCGAGTACACCCCCCCCCCCCCCCCCCCCAGCCAGGGCCGTGTAATGCCCTGTATTTCCACAATGATGCGGATTTCACGAAAGGTCCACCTTTAATCGTTACCATAGCGTAAATGAAAATGAAAAATGAAGATACAGTAATCCCTCGTTATAACCAAGTCAGCGGAACGGCGAAAAATTTTGTAATAAGCGGTATATCGATATAAGCTTCCACTCGACAAAAGCTAAAGTAATTGAGGTTTAATTGTGTCAGAATTGCGAGGAAACAAAATACAATGTATTTAGTGAAACAAAACTCTATTCAGGTGCAAGAAAAGGCGTTGAGACTTGGCTGTTTCAAGTCCCTGCCAGGCGCGAGCAACCCGTGCTCCCACTGGCAACAAGGCGGCGATGAGTTGACACGAAGGCGAGCGAGAGCAGTGACTGGCGTCCGAACGCCTCGCAGACTGGAGAGCGAATGAGGAGGGCAAGGCAGTGGCCCCATTTTATAGGGGGGTGGGGAAGGGGGGGGGGGTGCGGGCATCACGGAACGCTACGAGAGTTTGTCGCTGAAAATCGCCGCAAATGCTGTGGCTTGAGTGTGAGGTTGTTTTTGTTTACGTCAAAAAACAAGTAACCGGTCATTGCGGGTACGCAGTGCAATCATGAAAACTTAGCGGTTTTGCACTAGAGGCATGACCACTGGGCCATTTTTATCCCAAAGTGTGCAGCCGTGAAATTTGCAAAACAAGAATTTTTCGGCGCCCCGTTGTAGACGACACTGCTTATTCTACGGTTCGAGTGTCCGTATTCGCGCACCGTCGCGTCCGCACCATTGACCAATGTGTAGGAACAAATTCAATGACCATACCACGCATTTCAACAGTTTGCCTAAGTCGGATGGCGCAAATCGAGCCTGACCTGCTCCAGAAAATCGCCGTTGAACACCTGCTTGCGTTGGCACGCCATGTTGACAACCTGACTGGCCGCTGGGTCGCTGGCGCTCGGCGATGCCTCCGCTCGCAACTTCGCTCTAACCGGGGCAAGCTCTTCGTGCGGTTCGAGTAATGCGGCCTAAAATGCATGCGTTTGGGTTGGGAGCAGAGGAAATTTCGAATGAAGCGATATTTCGAGTAAAGCGATTTCGTTATAAGGAGGGATTACTGTAATTGGTTGAGGGAAGTTTTGAAAAACTACAAAATAAGGAAAGTACTAAAAAAATTGCTGGAAATGGCGAACCGTATAACGCCATGCATTTCCACAATAATGCAGATTTCCCGAAAGTTTCAACTGTAATCGTTATAATAGCGTAAATGGAGATAATTGGTCGGACAGGATTTAGAAAAACCCCCAGAAATTGGCTGTAAAGAACTCACACTCAGGAAAACGGCATAACAATGCTGGCATTAGTAGGCAATTCTTTCAATCTTGGATATTTTTTGTAACTAGTTTTTGTTTTTATTGTTTTTGTCTATATGCGGTAATTTGTGTGCTGTATCATCGTAATTTTTGTTTATTTTTACCACCATGGCCCTAGGGTTGTTCCTGGGCACCCGAAATAAAGATTGGTTGATTGATCGATTGATCGATCGATCGATCGATTGAGTCATTGATTGATTGATTGATCGATCTATTGATTGATTGATTGATTGATTGATCGATCTATTGATTGATTGATTGGTTGGTTGATTGATTGATTGATTGATTGATTGATTGATTGATTGATTGATTGATTGATCGATTGATTGATTTTGATTGATCGATCGATCGATCGATCGATCGATCGATCGATTGATTGATTGATCGATCGATTGATTGATTGATCGATCGATCGATTGATCGATTGAGTCATTGATTGATTGATTGATTGATCGATCTATTGATTGATTGATTGATCGATCTATTGATTGATTGATTGATTGATTGATTGATTGATTGATTGATTGATTGATTGATTGATTGATTGATTGATTGATTGATTGATTATTGCTGTTGCTGTTATTATTGTCTACTTTAAATAATCGTCATCAGTCCAAAAACTTTCCAACGCCTCCCTCTGGCCCATCCACAAATCCGCCCCCCGGTTCTGACAAACCGGGCGACGCAGCAAAAGAGTTGTGCCAAGGGAGAGTGAGCAGGTGCCTCACGTGGAATACGAGCCGCCTTGAGAGGTTAAGGCACCGGCAGGGGCGAACAGGAGGCTCCTGGTGATGGCGAGCGAGAGGAATGAGCTTCGGACGGCTCTGCCCAAGGCCCTGGTCACGTGGGACGAGCGCAACCGCAACATAAATTTATACAGCAAATCAACAGAAGGTCCAAGTAGATATTGATGTCGAAGTTTATTTCTCTCTCCGCATACGGGGCGGACGGCGGAAAAACCGGGGAAAAGGAAAAAGGGCGGAAGCCCGACACAGGTTTTTCCTCTGACAGCAGTCACGCGCCGCTTTGCACTTACAAAGAGAACAGAACGTACAAAAACCCACGGCACATATCCTGACGTACACCAAAATACTAATGCAGGATAGCACACATAGGCAACAAACACTGCATTAAAAGCCCGACATAAATCCCGTAATAAACCATAAACATACAATGGTAGTACAGTATACGAAAACCATAGAAACAGGCTAACAAAGTTGCCTAAAAAAGTGAAGCATGTAGATAAATTCTACCACGCCCGTTGCGCTATACAGTTTGAAAGGCTAGGAAAACTGTACTTCGCTTTGAATCATCATCATCAACAGCCTATACTTAGATTCACTGCAGTACGAAGTCTTCCCGGTCGAAGTAGTATTTTATACCTCTTTTGAGGTTTTGTATTGCTAAAGTCCATGACCTGGCTGATCTTCTTTAGAGGGGTGCAGACTTGGTGGCTTATCTGTTGGTTTTAATGATGTTGTCATGAATGTTGGGCCGGACCGCGTGCAGAGCAATGAGCCGGATTACTGTCTACACAAACAGACGCGTTATATTCAACAGGCAATCTAAACAGGTAGGTATTGAAAGGGGGAAGGCAATATTCGCAAGACTCGCAGAGGGCTGGCGAGGAACCGGTCCACTACAGTCCGCTGGGGCTGGCACGATGGATGGAGCGAGGACGGGTCGGTGACCTCGGTGAGTCGACGTGAGGTGCAAGTCTGTCCGCAGAGCCGACGAGACGTGTGCGCCGAGATGCCTCAACCCGGCGTTATGTTCAACGTTCAACCAGGCGAAGAACGTGGCGGTGCCGATGATTAGCGGCGGGAAGAGTTAGCTTGGGCTCGAAACGAGGCCTCGCTGCCCGCGCTTTGCGTCACGGGCACACCGCTCACTCTTGGGCCGGACCCCGGGTTCTCCCGGCGGCGTCCAGGGCTGTCGTCGGGCCTACACCACGACGGACGGAAACTTCGAAGGGAGCGCCGGCGACGGACCTCGGGACTACACCGCGAGGGCGCCGTCCTGCTGTGTTGATGATGATGGTGATGATCTCCTCAAATATTTAGCACGTACCCACAAGGGGGGATTCGCCAGGGCTAAACCGGTTAAATACGTGGGGACTTCAAAATACTTATTTCCGGAAAGAGGCTGTAAAAGGAAACTTAGTTGTGAATGAAACCCGAATTACCCATTAATCAGCACCGTTTAGCAATTCAAACGACCTGAGGCAGAAAGAAAATTTTTAATGCAATTATATATATCCCTTTTTGCAAACCCAAGCTTTGATGCACCAATAGTTAATATAAGTGTTATCGATAAAGTCAACCCCAACCGCTCAATCGGGTCCTTCAAAAACAGTTGTCTAGCTGTTGAGAAACGGCGACAGTCGAGAAAAAAATGTTCGATTGTTTCAGAGACCTGGCACCGCACATTCTGTAGGTGAAAGTTCTGATCTGAACAGATATAAATTAATCCTTGGAACCCTGCAGCGCAGCTCGGTGAAGGTCACCTCGCATTGCCGAGAGCCACAAAAATGAACATTTCACCCGAACTTTAAATGTTGGAACTCTTCAAATGATAAAAGTGAATCGGAACGGGTGGCGTCTAAATGCCAATATCGTCTTAATCTCGCAGATGCAAATAGAGCCAGATTAGGTATTCCGAATTGAATGGGAGCTGTGACGGCGAGATTAGCTAAATGGTCCGCTTGCTCGTTGCCCCTGATGTCCGTATGGCCAGGGACCCAAGACAAGCGTACCTCCTTCGCGTGCCTGGGAACAAAAATTAATAGTGTGCGGTACAATGGAGAGTCCGAAGAGGAAGTTAATGCCGATATAACTGCCATCGAATCAGATAATATGATGATTTTTGATACATGCTGCGGTACTTTGCATAGAGCGAGAGCTATTGCTAAAAATTCGGCCATAAAAATGGGTGTGTAATCCGGGATTCGCAGCGAATAACTCCAGTCTAAAGATTGTGAAAAAATACCAATTCCAGCTTTCTCGCCATTTTGAGATGCATCAGTATAAATCACAGAAGAAGCAGGATACTTGGATAAATATTCATTTAAAATAGCGGCTAATAGCAAGCGTGGTAGAAGTTTTGCAGCGGAAGGGAAGGGGTTTTGAAAGTAAAACTGTGTTCTTGCCCGAGCGCTTCCGGGCTCCTTCTTCTTCTTCTTCCTCGATGCCGCTTTCTCTTTAGAAAACGTTACGCCACCGGTACCGGCGGATTGGCCACCACTCTGCACCGGCCCTTCACTACAGATGTATCGTTAGTTGTGGTTCACGGGAAGTGTAATGTGGACTGTAGGCAGAAGTGTCGCTTACGTATAATTGGTTGCTGCTGATGTAGTATATTAATCTATAATAATAAACAAAATTTGTGTTTCTCGCAGTGTATCATGTTTGGCAAAGAGTGCGGTTTTATGCAGATGTCAAGTTGTCAAGATGTCAATAGCGTTAAACTTTTATTTTGGAGCATAATTAGCCTGTTGCAGTTCCTGCTGGTCGTAATTCCCCATACAAATGTGAAATACCTCAACTTAGTATAGAAAGCAAGTGCAATAGAGAACCCTCTTTTACCGTAACGGAATAAGTGGTGACAATTTGTACAAGCGACCATTTGATTTACTAAGTTGTGTGTCTAGTTTGTCAACATAAGTCATCCAAGACAACGGTTCCTGGAACCATATGCCTAAAAAAATTCCCGTTTTTACACGGCGAAGTTTATCTCTGAGGAAAACAATATCGATATTTTCATCCATTAGTTCATTATCCAGTCAAATATTATGTATTTGACCTTGTTCTTCTTAAGCTGTAACTTATTCATATATAGCCAGATAGATAACTGCTTATGATAAGCATTAACAGTGGTTTGGAGTTGGATCAGTGAAGAATCAGTAAGAAATATGTTGCTGCCATCGGCATACATGATAAATATGTGGGAGTCAGGGATATGGCACAGGACATTTATGTATATGATAAACAATTGCCCAGGTATTGATCCCTGAAGTCCACCTTTTTTTCCTCCTAACATTCTTAGAACCTTCTAAGCATCTCCGCAACTTTTTTTATTTCGTGCGAATAGCAAAACTCGCAGTGCTACATGACCACAGAACAGCAAATACTCGTACTGGAGTACCGGCCAACGCTTTCACCGGAATTTTTCGTTGCGTGCGAGTTCCAAAACTCCCACCATGAATCGAACAGACGCCTAAGCGCATGCACTCACTGTGCTTGAGCCAGGGACAAATGCTGCCGACTGTTCGTAAGTCTGTGGCGTAAGAAAACGTGACGGAATTGTATCCATTACAGACTACGTTACCCCTGGAAAGTTCAAAACAGCCATTGACACCGAGTTGTATGTCAGCACCTTGCAAGGCTGACACCAGAACAGAGCATACTAGCGGACATCATCGGTGGCTTCATTGTTGCGAAACGCCACATGAAGGACCGGTTCCTGACCGAGGTCTTAAATAACTTTGGACTCGCATTCTGCGACGACCCCAATAATCCAACCACATAATACAGATTGTTGTTGGATTTGGTCTTGACCACCCAACCCCGATCTATATTGTCATTAATATACCATACCATACCACCATATCCCGTACCATTACTTAGAGCAGTAAAGTATTTCATTACCTCATCAGAATGAGTATTGGCCTTGCAGCGGCTTCACTGGACGCCCACTTTCACAGGGTCAGAATGGCGCATAATTTTTGCAGGACACCGACAAAAAATACCGGAAATCATGCATGGCCTGCACGCCCGATACGATTCATAGGAACCGCACCGTGTACCTTTTGAATGTTACTTTGTACGTTTCTGCAAAGCGAGACCGCGCTGCTTTAATGCCCATAAGACCTTATCGAATCCCCTGGTCGTAAGCTTCCATGCAACTGATACGGGGCACCATGGGGATACGTTATCATTGGGATCAGCGGACACTGTACTGAGGCAGGGCCATGCATGGAAAGCGGAGTGTTTTTTTTATCTGCTCAGTCTCCAACTATAATTCGAACAGACTGAGGCAGGCCCCTACAGCCTAGGCACAATAGGGGGGGGGGGGGTGTGAACTTGGACTTGAGGACAGTGACTACTAGCGGCAGCCAAGGTTATTTTTGGCATCCTCAAGAAGATCTTCAGTGGGTTGTCCCCTCTCGCAACATCCACGCACCGGTTGTGTTAACCTTGAAATAATCAAGGGTATAGGAGCACTACGAATCTCCCGAGGCACCTCAGAAACACCGTGAGAAGAGATTAATGAAAAATAGGTCGATAAACACGTCCTGTTTAACACGCGCAAACAAAACCTCGTAATGAGCCATCTTGCTCTGCAATATTTGTGGCCTTGTACCTTTAGATGCTCTTAGAACGGTTTCATTTTGGCCATTTCGTTCTTTACCTTAGCCTTCATTCAGTATAAATGTTGATTAATTTATTGAGTGCGTGCCAGGCAAAACGACCGAAAAAGTTTGCTCTTCCATTCGTAAATTCAAATTTCCCATTTTCAGGCTCACGGTTGCGTCCACGAAAGACCAGGTAAATCGCTTTTCACCAGGCGCGAAAATATACCTCCTCAAGAGCAGGTGGCCCAACTGCGAAATTTCCACCTAATATTTGTTTTTTAATCAACGCCCCAGCGACAGTCCTGAAAACGGTACGAAACAAATAAATGGTGTTTCAAATAACATCAAACAACTGCCTCAGTGGCCGCTTTGCTCGGGGCACGTTCTCTTAAAGGTCACGTCTTTTCCATTTCACGATCGGCGCCGGCATGGGATAGAGAGCGGGATAGAGAGAGGCTGACGAGCGGCCGTTCGCCCTCTCGCCGGAATGGTTAGTGAGCTCGATGAATGAAAACGCTGGGCAGCCGATCTTTCCGTTTCGTGTAACCGGAAAGAGCGATCGAGTGCGCCACCTGCAGTCGATTTGACCGCGGCGGGCGCGGGGGCAGGCCAAGCGGCGCCCTTAATTGAGTCATTCCCCAGAGCAAAGGAGCCCGCTCAGATTGGCGGGTGCCGCTGGCGCTCGGCGCGCGATCACGACTGCGCGTGCCCGCGGCTTCCGTTCAGGCTCCAGGAAGTCGGCGAGACCCTGCAGGCCGAGGACGCGTGTTTCTAATAGGGATCTTTCGCGCTGTGAACTGGCTGCCGCGGCAGTTATCCCGGCCAACGTTATAAGCTGCGAATCGGACATCCTACGCACGGGTGTTTAACGGAAATGAATTCGGGCGCAAAAACGCAATGGGCGAATGAAATAAAAAAATAATGGAGAAAATACGTTACTTGGCGGTCTCTATGAAGTTTCTGCTGTGCGGCTGCGTGTTTGAGGCTGTGGGAGTGAGTGCCTAGGGGCTGCTTTGGTGTCACCATCATCAGGACGATGATGATGACTGCTGGGCCTCTTCCACAGGCCTCCAACCACTCTTGTCCCTGCCTGAGTCCATTCTTAGCTGTCAAACATTCTTATTTCGTCCCTCCGGCGAGTTAACGGTCTTCGCGTACTTCTGCACCCGTCTCTCGCGGTAGCCATTCTGTTATCCACCGTTTCTCATTTTGTCGCATTACATGCCCAACCCAATTCCCTCAATTGGGTCTATGATATCTTTCACCCGCGTTTCTTCCCTCATAGAAGACATTTATCACCTTTATGAGCTCTTCCACCCATCCGACGTGTCCCCTTGTCACCTTTTGTTCCACGGCTGACCCCACTTTTCATTCAACGCGTTTAGTGAAACGCCAAATTTCTGTCCCTAGATGTCACTGCAGTACGGATTGGTTGCATGCTATTCTTTTCAGTGATAGAGGCAGTCTAACTCTTATTCAGCTTACCTCTCTCAAGAGCGCTAGATGCTCAAGCTGGTTATAAAACCAGTAACACATTTGGCCAGCGTGTAATTGCAGAAGTGTCTGTTATTTAGTGCTCTGCTTTTACAGGGTGCGTCGTGCGCGAATTCGGTTACAAAGTCAACGTTCTGGAAAGTATACAGATACACACGGTTTTCTCGTCTTAAGAACGATAGGATATCTCCTAACATTTCCAGAATTAAGGTTGCCTTAACACATAAATCTCCCCAAAACAGCCGCCTTGAAACATTTGAGCCCGCAAAATTCTTGCTGAGATGGTTTCCGCAAGATTATTTAGTACCGACAAGTGAAATGTTGCCAGTCACGGTGGTGTGTCGCGGAGTGGTTGATTTATCCCTCATGGCTTGCCACATCGGTTAAAGACGGGATGCCGATTGGTGACTACCGCGCTATGCGCTGCCCAGACACAGAGACTGCGGCTATTCTTTTTTTGCACGAGCAATATTTTTGTGTTTGCAATTCGTGATAGAAAGCCGGATTCCTTTCTGCTGGGTTCGAAAGGTCCCGGTTTCAACCTCAAGCCTGGAAGCTGAAGGCCTCGGCCCCTTCACCACCGTTTCGGAAAAGCACGAAGGGAATTTCGCGCGCAAAATTTTCGCGCAAAAAAAAAAAAAATGCTCACGCCGACGTTTATATGTGGTCGCTCCCATTCAGTTGCCCAAAAATGCCCCTGGCCGCAAATTTTCAGCATTTTCAGGCGGTCATAAAGCTTGGCTTAAGCTCCACTATTTACATTTACAATAAGGATGGCATACCTCAGAACTGAGAACGGTAATAGTCTCAGATCAATACAGGAGTCGCGTTATATGGTCAGGTATAACATGTTTAATAAACCATGGCGTTTAGCCGCGATGATTTAACCACGTCGAACAAGTCGGGGTTTGCAGTAGCCCATATTTTATGATCGTACTCACGTGAGTTGTTTACTTCGCTCTCATTCGTGAAATCACGTAACTGTTTTAGACGTTGGTCATTTCGTCCTTTATAAGTGAGTTTAAAGGCCTTCGGGTTATTGATGCAGCATTTACCGCATGCAAGAAAGCTTCATAAGCACGTTTGTTTTCTATCGATGTGTCACATCAATCCCGACATTCGCTTTCTGCAGCGCGCATTTAGTATGCCAGCTATTATTCGGATTATAAAGAGATATACAAGGCTTTTTAAGGGCTGCTTTCATCATTTAGCATTAGTGATATTGGCATATTCCAGTCTTGATGCAAAAATACGGAAGTACCTAAACGTTTGCTTCTGACGTAAAAATGCCAGAGCACCACGTATCGCTGAATTCTGCCACGGAGTTATACCGTTTAGTTCGGTGTCGCTTAGTTTTGTGCTGCTGGCTTTGGCGTTGCCGGGTGTGTGATGTCCCGAAACGCAAGAGACGACAAACCAACCGTACTTTTAGACATTTTAGCTATGCTCCTCGGGGCAGCTAGAGGCCACGTTTCCGCTGGCTACTCGGCGAAGTGGAAGTAGACGATGATGTTTACGCTTCTTACATTCCTGCTGCCGCGTTTCAATACCTCAAGTTCACACTAAGCGCCTCAGCTGGCGCGTTCTAGCGAATCGCCATGAAGTAGATCAGCCCTGAGCAGCCCTGAGGCCGAGCGTGTTCACAGTACCCCATCGCCCGCCAAACAGAAATATGCCAAGAGGCTCCTGCCACGCCGCTTGCCGACTGCTTCCATCCACGCTGTTGGGTTACTAGGATACGGGGATGCTGAAACCGGCTTGTGATTGGTTGAAAATACCATTAAATGCTGACACGCTTATCAAGCTCTACACAATTATTTTCTCAAAACGCTTTTCTCTAAGGGCAGTTGTTTTGCAGCAGCATCTCTAATGAGCTTTCTATTCCTTCCTTTGTATGGGCCCTGCAGCACGGGCATTTGGAATGCCTTTGATGGCAAAATCTGTTGCGCCACAAATCGCCCCCATCCCCGCGAGAAATTTTTTTTAAAACCCGCTTAATCGGTGGAGTTGCACATCGAGAAAAATTGCGTCAACACTATTATGCGCCGTTCTTGTCTGCTCAGTCTTCCACTAACGCAAGGAAGCCTGCGCTCTCTCTCCCGAGCAGCTGTTGCCCGGTGTGTGTGTGTGGGGGGGGGGGGGGGGGAAGGGGGGGGGGCGGGGGGGGAGTGAAGTTCCCCGCTACCCAATTCTCCGATATTCAAAAACTGCGCGTTTTAACACGGAGCGTTAAGGGCCCCGTGGCGCAGAAAAGCCGGCATCGTCGTGGCGTTGACCATGAGCGAGAAATTCTGTAGTGTCATTTGCGGCGCCAACTGAAGCCCCTGGGATCGTAAGGAGCTGCCCCCAACGGAACACTTGTGAGCGGGCGGCGTGAGCCGCTGCAAGATGCGGCATGCTAAATTTCGCGCCGGCTACGCCAGCCTCGTCACCCGGAATGCAACATGCCCGCGCCTTGGTGTGGTGCCTTCTGCTTGCTGTTTCGTTTTAATGCAAGAAACCGTAACTGGGTGTAATTTGCGCATGCGTCAAGACAGTGCGGTACCGCGCGCTACGTTGAAGTATGACAAGGTCCCTTTTCGTGCCAACGCGACGAATCGAACGTCGCCGACCTCTACCTCTCTCTAGCCAGGCGCTCGATAAGGTGGCCGTAATCCGCCGTACCGCGCGGCCGCTCCTGTTACGCGTCTGATTGATGATCAGTCGTGTATTTGTGCCAGGAGCAGCAGAGTTTTCCTCATCGCCGAGTACGATAACGTCACCGCGTTGCACATTTAAAGGCGAACTTAAGCGTCCGCCCAGTTTGTTTCGATCTCCGCTACGGAGTCGCGCAGAGCGAGAAATGGCAGTCCTTCGTGCACGCTCGTATACTCTCTATGGGTATCCCGTGTTAGCCTTGTAAACATTATAACATCAAACGTTCGTGTGGGGCGAAATTCCCAGTTCCGTTCATTTCGTACCAGTTTCAAAATATCACTTTTGAGCGAGCCTGATTGACTGACAGCTGTGACGCAGCGCAAGGAAGACGAGGGGGCGCGGTTTTTGTGCACGTCATGTTGAGGGGCCTCGCAAATGCAACTACGGGCCTCCTCGATTTACTTGTCCCGGATTGTCCGCGGGCAGCCAGAGGACTGCGTTCGGACCGGAAGTGCCATAGGGAATACATGCGAAAATCGAGCGCCGGATCGCGTCTCGGACAGTCCGCGTACGATCTGGGACTGATAATCGAGGAGGCCCTACTTTGCAATTGAAATGGACGTGAAATGAGCTGCTTGAAATGAACACAGCTCAGCATTTTTCCCCTGCGCATCGCCGTGCAACGGTCGGTACAGTGCGAGCGCGGCTGTAGGCGATGGCTGCTTTAGCACGTCGCGCCGGAAAGCCACCGAGACGACGGCGAGCACCGCGTAGTCGCTCGATCTGCGGTTGCGCGGAGCCTACGGCTGATTGCAAATTCCAGATCTAAAGCCTGTACTCGAGCATACTATCCCGGTTTGAGTTTAACGCTTTCCTTTATGTATACGTATTTTGCCTTTACAATACGGTTAGCCAGCCGTGGCAACACAACGAAGTTGCCGGTGCCTTCCTTTCACGTGGTCGCAGTAGGCTGGAAAAACTTAACGCCGGCGAATCCTCGTATTGCTCGTCAGCTCGTGCTTTGTCGGCTTCCCTCTCTTCGTCCCTCGCACTCTCGTCGCGGAGTGGCGACGAAGGGAAACGGCGGCTAATTCGAAACAAGCGAAGGAGAGCGTTCAGTTTTTACGCATCTTTCGCGGCGAATTGCGACATTTTTGCTGGCCGTAGAGGAGTAATACCAGAACCCTTCAGGACTCTGGTAATATTTGGCTCAGATGTTCCTCGCCGTGTAATCTAAAGATAGCGCTGGTTCAGTTGCAGTGTTGAAGGAGTGTAACAGGGGGCCTTTAAATCCCAGATACGCTTGGCTACTGCAAAACAACTGCGGAGGAAAGCTCCTGTGTTTAGTGAGCCTTTTTGTAGTGAACAATCGAAGGTACATGACACATTTTGAAGGGTTGGTGCTTCTCCAAAGAAAGACATATATGTACGAGTATTCCATGATTAATGGCGGAATGATGGTATAGGCGGTTAAATGTTTTATAAGCTTTGCGCCAGATATCTTTCACATCTGTTGGCAGTCGTTTGTTAGCGCCAGTTCACTTTTAACGACTGTGCTCTGTGTCTGAACAAGCACAGCCGTCTCTTGGCGTTTGTACGCGCCATGGAACTGGTTTCCTGAATACATTTTCGCCGTCGACGTAGCGACCTGGATATCGACCAAAAGCTTCGTGCAAAATCTAGTGTGTGGATCTCCCGAAGGTGCGTACCTAGGCTCTCCATGGCAAGACAAAGCGGATGGGAGATTCCCGCATAGGGCGTATTTTTTGACCGATAGACAAGACTATGTTTGGACTCCTGTTTGAGACTGTTTCCATATTTCGAGGAGTTCTGTCGTTGAAGTGTGATGTCATTTGAATAAATTAGTCACGTATTTATCCACAGCGATGGTTACTGTTTGGCAATCTAAATTACATGCAGAAAGAGTACTGTCCATTCCTGGAGAATCATTCGCCGACAGAAGAAAATTCTGGTTTCTAACAGCTAATGATTTCATTGCTACAAGGACATACTTTTCAGATATTTTGAACGGTATTTGCTAGAATTAAATTAGTCCGTTTCAAATAAAGTAGCGCACATCCCCAGTAATTCGGTCTTCTCGTCTCTTGTAATGATGAACCATCAGCACGTGAATGCGGATGGTGTTCCTACCGAGCCTTCCAAACGTCCTCCCACTACTGCGTGCTTAGCGCCTATTCAGCCGCCATCCCAGGTTATCTTAAATGTTTGCGTTAAAAAAAAGGAACACGCTCGACCCTCAAAGATTGAGCCTTTGTTTCTGAGTGCCCTTCTAATGATTTCTTGAGCGGCGGGTTGAATGGGAGTGGAGTGCGCGTGGGCTGAACGGGCGGGAGGCGAGAGGGGGAGACGGCAGCTGAAGAGACGCGCGACCCCCTTTTCTGTCCCCCATCGCCGTGAACCCGTATACGGGGGAGAATATTCTCTATATAGACATATCTAAATACATAGACATATCAATATTCCCGCACGGCGACGCGCCGATCAGTGCGCAATGCACACACAGACAAATCTGGCGTGCGCGGCTCGGCGAGGCAAGGCGAAGGGAGTGCGGAGAGGCCATTACCATCAGCGGCGAGGGCGAATCAATCTTTAAGGGGCTTAGCGGCGCGCGCGCCCAGGACTCCGCCCAGGTCGATTAAACTGCGGGCCCCGCGCCGGGGCCGCTCGGTCTCGGGCGGCCGAGCCCAACCCGCCCCCTCCCCCCATTCGGCGCAATCCGCGCGGCCATCATCTATCTATCTGTCCCGCCGCGTGCTCTGCAGCCGCCCAGGACACAACTGTGTCTGCGCACACATAGACGTATCACTATCCCGGGCCCGCAGCCCGGGCAGGCAGGCAGACAAAGGGGCCGCCTGCCCCGGACGGCGTGAAAACGGACGCCTGATTAGCGTTCCGGCGCTGTTTACAAATTCACGCCGAAACGCGAACCCGCGTACAGCCAACCGGAGAGCAGATTTCCCGAAGACGCACCTGTCCTCCCTCTACTACTTCTTTGGAAGAGGGCAATGAGGAGTTGGCTGTTGTGGGGCTGGCGGGTATCGGGTGGGATACTACCGAAGTAGTGTTTTCGTCCCGTCTTATACTGCTGAAGTTACATGTATGCCGGTATACATGGGCATGCTGGTGACTTTTTCGTTTTGGAGGCCTCAATACCAGTGATTCCTACTTAGAAATTGCAATGAAAACGGGTTTGAAAGAAAAAAAACACAGAAGAGTCATTGTGTTTGAAATTGGGTTTCATCTGTTCTGAGCGCTACAAAATGAGTCGCTGACTGCCAACGAGCAAAGCGGGAGAGGTCCTCTTTTTGTTTTTGTTATCCCTTGCGAACTGGTTATTCCGTGGCTTCATTCGAGTGCCTAGTCAGCTCGTATAATGGAGCACAAATGCAGTGAACTGGGATCTTCAAAGAAGCAGAGAGATTTTCTGTGAAACGATTTGCAACAGCAGTTGTGCGAAACGACTTGTATAAGCAGGAGCTAGATTATTTGTCCTGGTGGAACCCTAGAGCTCCCTGTGATGAAGTTGCACATCCCAATAGACGAAAGTGCATATCCCGCGGAATAAGTAGAATGTCGGACTGTGAGAGTAGTGAACAGCGACTGCAGCCGCTGTTTGGGTCACGATAAACCGGAAGCAAGCGAGGCAGCGGTGATGTATGGCGAATTAAGCAGCCGAATAGAACGCAACTACGTATCGAGTGGTCTAGTCAGTTTCGGTCAAATTAGTCGTGCTTTCCAGAACTCCTGCGTCCTTTGCAGCTCCGGAACACTAAGCAAAAGGTTCCGTCATGGGACTCACATCAGTACTGAAGCTTTCTTGAAGAAAAACAGATTGTCGTTTTGAGGAGGCGCGAGCGTTGGTGTCGAACCAACCGCTTGTGCGAAGCTCTAACTCTTGCCCGAAAAGCGGTCTATACCGCCGCCAGAAGTATGGACGAGTAGCGCCATTCGGAAGCAGCCAGGAAAAACGATGGGCATGCCAGACTTCCCGTGCAAGTGGTGCGGTATAAGTGGTGGCGGCACCTGCCTTCACGTTTTTGCTAGTTTCTACCTTATTTAAAAAAAAAAAAAGGCACGCGTAAGAATGATATATTCCTGTTCTCGGTGAGCTAATTTATCCATCTAGAGCAACTTGTATTTTGAATTCAGAGTCATTTTAATACCATATAGCAGAATGCACTCGTTTCACGCATTCGAGGCGGGTCACCTGGTGTTGACCTCAAACAGCGCAAAAACACTAGACGACAGAAAAGAGTGCGCAGACGCAGCGCTGCGTCGGTGTACTTTTTTCTGTCTTCATGTGTTTTCACGCTCTTTCACGCTAAACACTCTTTTTGTCTGCCAACATTGTCATATCTAAAGTAACTATAATTAGGCAGGCTCGTTTTCGCGTAAAACACGATTTTACCCGATTTTCACGCCACGCACAAGTTTCACGAGAGCCAGGTTAAACCCACTTTCCCCCGAATTCTAAACAAACGTGAGGCACCATTTTTTGCGCTGCATTTAGAGAGTTTACGGTTCACACATACCATTGCCACCCTTCGTCGCGACAACGATGCTAGGGCTTATTAACTGGACTTCAAGGACCTAGAGTTCAATTGTATCTCAATAGCGGCGCCACGTTGTTGAAAAAATATTGTGGAAACGTTTGTACGAACCTCACCAAACTTTTTTGTCTAACTCGGGATTAATCGAGGTCCTTTAACCTTGGGATCCTCAGATTTTTTTTTTTCCCTCCTCGTGCTGAAAATTTTCGTTACGCTCCGAACTGTCTTTATTTTTTTCTCCCTATTATTCATTGTTGCTGCGCACTTCTTCCACTTTTTTTCTTTTTTTTTCGCCTCACATGTTCGCCCCCATCTGAAGTAACAAGCCCCGCCGTTTGTGGGGCTAACCTCTTTAGTGTTCATTAAAGCTCTCTCTCTCTCTCTCTCTCTCTCTCTCTCTCTCTCTCTCACCAAAAATGGCACTGCACTGTTAAACGTTTCACCTCAGGCAACCACGAAAACCAGCAAATGTTAGGGAAACTGGGCGCCGTCTTGGATGCATTCCAGAAGCGTGGGCTCAGGGAGTCATGTGATGACTACCGGACTCGCTTCGTCTGCGAGGCCGATGACGTAGATTCCCTTGACGGCGACTTTCTGGAAGCAAGCCCCCCCCCCCCCCCCCCCTTCCCAACACAGCTGTCGAACTCATTGCGTATTTCCATGAACCTACCGCCCGCTACCTCACGCTGTCAAATGTTCCACTGACTAAGTGGCGCCTATATAAATAAAATATATATCTAATCGAAGCGGCGGTGGGAAGATGACTTTACCTCAGCTGACATCAGTTCGAGGGACTTTTCGTTAATAAAGTGCCTTATTTCACTGCAGTTACCAATGCTTGTTACTGTCATTATCATTTTTTAATTTCCGAACTAGAGCCTAATTTCGGAGTATTGGTAGAAAAACCGGATGAATCCACTCTGCCCCATTACCAGATTGACACAGATACCTACCTCATCCTATTGCATTTGTCTTACCATGCTCCTTAACGTGTTCGATCAAAACCCGAATTTATTACTTGTACATTTGCAAATTTCAACCCCGAAAATCCCAAATTTTGGAATAGCTGCACAAAAAACCTAATTTCTCCGCAATTATCTCCTTGAAAAAAAAGTACGCAATTTTAACCACGAATTAGAAAAAAAACAAGCATAGAGCACTGCAACGAACAACCATAAATATAACTGCTATGATGCCATTTATGTACTGATGAAATGGGAGGTCAACTAAACATTTCCGGCATGCCCATTTTCTAAGTGCGGAATGATTGCGACAAACTTGAAAGCTGCCCAGCAGCGGCATGGACAAAAGATTTCTTACCATTCTTCTAGGGGGAAGCTACGAAGGCTATAGCTGCAACCAGCACAGTAGAGCACACAGTGATTTGTTTGTCGCTAAAGACACATTTTCTCTGAAAAACTTCGGCGTGTTACCCGCCGAGGCTACACCTCAGTTGTATGACGCGCGCCGTAGTGGAGGGCTGCGGGTGGATGTAGGCCACCTAAGGTTCTTTACCTCCCGCCGAAACCTTGATAGAGTGGCTTTATAGTTCATAACTCGCTTGCGCAAAGGTTCATGCGCAGTAGAGGGAGGGGGCCATCCGGTATGTGACGGACCGGCGTTAACTTGTGGCCCAGTGTCGTCAACCGGTACCCGAGCTCGACGAGTAACGCTACTTTCCACATCGTAAGGCTCAACTTGAAGGTTACCTAATGTTAGGCGTAAACTCGGAACGTTATGCCTAACGTCACGCTTTGAGGTATAACGTCGTTAACCGGTGCCCACTGCATCCTATTGGCTTCTCGAAGGAATTCAAGCACACGCTTGAATCCATTGATTCTGAAGCATTGATCCTGATGCACACACTTTGGGAATGCATTGAAGACGGCGCCCAATTCAGAAAACATTTTTTTGGTTTCCGTCTTTGTCCGAGAGGAAACGTTTAACAGTTCAGTGCCATTTTGTGGTGAGGTTCGTGCAAACCTCTCCAGAATGTGTTTTCGATAACGTGTACCTGCTCACAAACAATGACGTTGAATGCAATCATCTGGCATTGAATTTATTATTCTAAAATTAACCTTCAGCCTTCTTTCACTTACCTACTTAGTTAAGCAACGACAGATGTTTTGCCCTAACTTTGCGTTAATTTGTGTGGGCGACAGCGGCGCCCGTGATCCCACATGGCGGCTGACCCGTACACGGGCAACGCTTCCTTATTTTCTGTGAAGCCTGGAGACCTCTCGCTGAATTCACGCCTTTCGGTCCTTCCAAAGGCGTCAGTGGTCGAGTGGGCCCAGACTTTTACCAGACAAACCCGGAAGTGGTGCGCTCTGAGCGTTCAACACGCCTCGTCCATCCAAACCATCGCTCCTAACGAGCACTATTAAAACGGACGCACTCATGCAGGCAGAATTCCATGCCTCTGCAGAGCATTCTATTCGTTCCTGTGAAATACCAGACTCATGTTTTTGTTTTAAAATGGGATCCCCGTTCTGACCCGGTGGCGCAATGGTAGCGCGTCTGACTCCAGATCAGAAGGTTGCGTGTTCGAATCACGTCCGGGTCAGCGCTTTTTTTTTTCGTCTTGAAAATAAGGTACCCATGATTCACATGGGTTTTCCCGGCCCGTATTTAATCAATAAGATTTTGTTGAACACGGCGCTGAGCGATCACAAAAAAAAATAGTCTCGAAACAAATGTTCCCAACTCCTAAGTAGGAAAAAATCGTCCCGGAACGAATGGTCCCAACTGCATAGTAGAGTAAATGCTCTCAGGCTTGGCACCACCTATCGTTCACTAATGAAATTGGAAGCAAGAGGGTCAACCGTCTGTGCCTCTGTGCTGTGGTGCTGCAGGGAATAGTCCTTTCATTGAGTTCGGCTAGTTTGTTTTCAAACAAACAACGAATCCAAGTTTATAAAAATCTGTGGGGCTGTCCGGTGTCCCTAGGTTGTGGTGTCAGGGGCACCGCAGACGAGAAGGTGGGGAGTGTAAGCGGCCGCCGAAGACGAGGAGAGATAATTGGGGCGCTTTTGTCCAGGACACTTTAGACTGGCTTAACAAATCACGTACTGGCCTCGGCCCCACAGGCTGGGAAGTCCGGGAACCAAAATTTCGAGTAAGTAGCTCCGCGCGCCCGGTGAGCCGGGTGACGGTGGTCATCGCGTTGACATGAGTTTTCCTTGCATGTTCTTTTTCGGGGAGAGACAACATCCGGAGGGGGGAAAAAGGAGCCGCGGGATTTTCAGGTTGGATCTTGGGAGGGAGAGAGAGAGAGAAAGAAAAAAACACCGAGAAAAGCAGACGTGGGCCGAAGAGGTGAGGCTCCGTTTTGGGAGCCGATAGCCGGCTGATTTCCAGAAGGTGGTTACAGTTAAGTGTGCGACATTTTCCTCGCAGTAATTCAAAGGAAGTTGAAGAAATGGCCCTCCGCCGCGGCGGGCATTTCACGATAAGCCATATACCGTCAGTATTGCCGTATAAGCAGCTTTTATTTACCCTACAACTATTCCCTTACTCCCTTACGTTTTTTTTCACGAAACCTGCATTAAAAACGGGACTGGAGCTTTTTTTTCTAATTGGGAACGCATACCTCGTTAAACGAGAACGCTGCATGTAAGCTGGGCGCTTCGTTTTCGGGTTCATAATTTTCTTTTGTTTAAGAGGAGGCATGGGTGCTTCTTTTTAATTGGAACTGAGGGATAAATTGCGTTTCAAACAACATTTCTTTCTAAATTGAGGGTTTATTTCCATAAATAACAAAACAATGTTTACACCAATTAACATATTTTAACAGTCCGAAACTTCCTAATATACGCTAAAATAACTGATTACGCACGGATATTGTGTATGTCAAACCCGCACAGACGGAGACATTTTGTACAAGTCAGTATCTTCGCGGTGCTACGGCCGAGCTCTTTCAATTTCTAATCTTGGAATAACATCGACGGGACATTTGCTCTTGGGCGCCGGGAGCACGTCTCGTGATTTCATTTCATCTCAAGTCGTGGTTTGATCATTTTCTTCGAGCCTCCACAGGTGCAGCTCACTTGCAAAGTCGTCGCAGCCCATTACGCATGTAAAAAATACTTTTAAATGACCAAAAAATTCACTAATTCCAATTTAAATGTTTACGCGCCGAAGCTACTCTTGAACGTAGTAGTTCCGTAGTGGGGGGCTCCGGATGGATTTCGACCGCTTGGGGACGTCGATATATCGATGCAGGGCTGTGTCTGCTTTTATCGCATCCGACGGAAAGTAGACGACTCAACCGGAAGCGTGCCTGCGTCTTTAACATTTGGGTTCAGCAGCACCTCCCTTTAGCCGCTCAGCAACCGCCGCGGGTCAAATGGTTCACTGCGTTTTCGCTTCCTGCCTTGGTTGGGAGCTGTTGCTAGCTCCTGGGCTTTCAGCCAAAGTTCATGCTGCCCAGAAAGTTTATTTCTGCCTGAGACCGTCTTTTTTTTTCTTTTTTTGTGGTCGGAAACATTCAGCCAACGGCGTATATTCTGGGGCTGGGGGAGACGGGACGTCAGTTTTGACGCGATTTCTACAAATAACTTTTCGCCGGTCAGGTATTGGCGGTGAGCGCGACCACGGGCGGTGCTGCGAATCGCGCCTCCGTGACGTCGGCTTAGGGGTTCTCGCATTGGTCGTCTGTTTCACTCGAGCTCTCTCTCCCAGCTGTTTCTTTGCGCTCGGTTGACGTCTGATGCTTGTGCGCACGAGATTTTGCATGTGCGTAACTTTTTACCATAATAATAAACCTAAAGTCGCATGCACTAGCTCAAGGCGTGATAGCTTTGGATGCCGCTATGGGAAAAAAAACATTGCCAGCGTCGCCCCATTCCTTACGCAGCCAGTCCTGTGCGGAGCGCGAAGAGTCGGAGCTAGGCCTCAGGTTCTGTATTAAACAAGAGAGAGAGAGGGGGGAATTTTATTGAAATGAAAAAAAAAAACACAGAAAGGCCGACCTTATGGTAGTATATCTGGCCAGCTATTCTGTGTGTGGGAAGGGAAAGGGGAGGAAAGAGCGTGGATAGAGGACGAAAGAGATGAAGATGACGGACAAATGAATAAACGGCTATGTACAAAAGATGCCTATACTTATACTGTGCATGTGTTAAAAGTTCAACCGGACGGGCCTCAACTACAATATCACTGAGAGGCCGCTGCTGCGCAGAAATATCAGCACAACTTTAAATGCCTTGTGGGACCGCTGCGCGTCTGGCCAAGGCCCCAGCAGTACTTCCTCCGACAACACACGACAGTCCATACGGGCCAATGATGTGGCTAATTGTTCTCGAGGATGCGCGTAGCGTAGACAGTGGCAAAGGACATGCGAAATAGTGTCTGGTACACGGCATGTTTCACAATCGGGGTCACTCGTCATGCCGATGAGGTGCTTGTAGCGACGGGTAAAGGCTACGCCAAGCCGTAGTCGGTGAAACAGCGTGGCGTGGTTTCGCTGAATACCAGGAGGTAGCCGAAACTTGCAGTCGGGGTCCAGACGGTGTAGTCTTCTATGACGATTGTCAGGGTGGGACCAGTAACTCCCCGAGGCAAGGCGGAGAATGGTAGACAGAATGGCGGTCGTGTCCGTCCTTGCGAAGGGCAGACGTACATCTGCATTTGCAGAAACCTTCTTTGCCTCCTCGTCAGTCCAATCGTTACCAGCTAGCCCACAATGGCCTGGTACCCACTGAATGGTGAGGACATGTCCTTGTTGCAGTGCCAAGGAGCAAAATTCGAGTACTCCCGCAGCAAGGGTATAATAAGGTCCTTGCCTCATAACTCCCTTGAGGACCTGGAGTGCTGGCTTTGAGTCACAAAACAGGGTCCAAGCTTGAGGTGATTCACGGGAGACTAAACGAATCGCCTCCCGTATGGCAACCAACTTTGTAGCAGTAGAAGTTGTCTTGTGGTCTAGTGTGAATCCTCGGGTAACGCATAGGCTTGGAATTACCACAGCCGCGGTAGACCTGGATGCAGTCACAGAGCCATCAGTATGTACATGTACAGTTCCGCCGTACTGGATATGGCTGCCGCAAAACTACTTCTCGAGCACGTAGTAGGAAGAGCCGATAATGGATGGCGTTCATGCCTTGTGAAACATCTAAGGTAGACTCGAAGGGGTTCGCACAAAAGAAGTGCGTCCATTGGAAACACACGTGCCTCGGCAATTGTACCCACAGTAGATGTACATCGTGGTAGTCCCAAGCATATTCTGAGGGCTTGTGGTTGCTAACCCTCCAATGTACGCCGGAAAGAAGCTCGCAGGTTTGAAATGGCTGGCAGGCTGTAACGAAGATACCCCAAAAACAGGCTTCGGTACAACTGGAGAAGAGCGCTCTGAGATGGACCCCATCTCATTCCCGCCACGAAGCGAAGAACATGCACAAGGCTTGCAAGTTTAGTCTTCAGCGAGGCGATGTGTTTCGTCCACGACAGACCGCGGTCTACAGTCACCACCAAAAATCTATGGTGCGTGACGTAAAGTATCAGTGTCCCCTCAATAATGATAGGATATCGGAGCATCGACTTTCTGGTGAATGCAAGAATGGCTCATTTTGCTGGCGCTAAACTCAGACCTGTACGGCAGAAGTACCGAGACGTCGTTGTTGCGGCTCGCTGTAAACGGGCTCGCAGCTGCAGTCGAGTTACACCAGAAGTCCAGATGCAGATATCGTCAGCGTACATAGTGACTCTGAAGACTTTGCGCATTTCGTCCACGAGACCGATTAGGGCAATATTAAAGAGGGTGGGGCTCAGTACTCCTCCTTGTGGAACACCGCGATTAACCTGGTGGCGTCCTGTGTCACCGGCAGACGTGGACATGAAGATTGTGCGACGAGTAAGGTAACTCGAAATCCGCGCATAGATTCGGCCGCCTACACCCACAATCTCTAGACCTTCCACAATAGCATTGCGGAGCACGTTGTCATAGGCGCCTTTGATGTCAAAAAACAATGCGCCCGCGATTCGGCGACGGTTTCTTTCTTGCTCCACTGGAGACCCCAGATCGATGACACTGTCTATAGAGGATCGTCCTCTCCGGAATCCTGCCATGACATCTGGGTAAATGTTGTTTTTCTCAAGCTGTATTAAGCAATCTTTCGAACAAAGGGAACAGCCAGCTGCTAGTAACCGACAGCAGCTAAAATGCAAGACCAAAACAAATTCCAGCCCATCGGGGTTGTCGGCTTTGGCAGTAGGCATTACGATTCCCGGGAATCATATGTAAGGTAAAACAGTTTTTGCAACCTTGCCGAACGCTCGAAAGTATTGTATCTCATCACTTTACGTTGTCATGGCATGAAAGTATGCCGACATGCACTATGGGCTGCAAAAAATATAGGTTGAGTTCAGAATAACCCACTGTGTGTATAGGCGCGTACTGGTTTTATAGCAGGCTTCTAACCAGTATGGAGGTTTATTGAGCAAAACGGGTCACGTCTACGGTAAATAAACAGTAACACTATGTTTGTTCAGACCCGGAGGGATATTTCGGTACACTTCCCATAGCCATATCTTCCCAATATTCAGAAATGCGTTAGAGTAAAACTGCACTCTAGAGGAGGAGGAGGACGACGAAGGGGAGGAGAAAACTTTATCCAACAGTAAAATCGAGCTGATTAGTGGGCCGGGTACTCAGTCCAGGACAAGGGAGTAACAGTAATTTTCTTCAATCATAGAACTCCATCCCGAGTATACCAGGATTTGTTCTTTGCGCCTGGAAGAGTTGGAAAACAATAAAAAGCTGCTTGGAAACATTCATCGGTTTCTATTCTTCGTATGCTGGCAACCGGCGCGCGTACTATTTATTGCGCTCGTTAGCGAGTATATCAAGCCTTCAACACAGTAATCATGTCATAATTGCTTCGGGTTGAGAGTCGGTTCGTTATGGTAACGATGGTGACGATATAAATTCGGAGCACAAAATCCGCCGTCGAGTACTCTGGACAACGTTGTCTGGGGCGCCATCGCGGTGGCGTAGCACAAACCTTCTCGTTGTATTTGCATGTGAATAAACAAGGCACGCTGCGGATATGCACCTTCTTGCACGCAGTTATAACGAAAGCCAATTTGTAAAGAAGAGAATGTATGCCATACAGCCTGAATAAAATATCCACACGATCTTTGTCAGCCTCGCAAACATCCCCAAACCTACTAATAAGACGTTTGTGACGGTGCAGAAAAATTAATGCGTTGGACACAGAAAAAAACATTCATCTGATACAAATCAACAACAACGAAAGAAATAGGAGACAGCCGCTTTATATCCTGCTGTGCGATGCTCGTGTAGGGGCCCGCTGCTTGGTACGTAGCATAATATTGTTGAGTATTCATAAGAGCATCTCAAAAATACTGTATGGAAGCATGGGTGTTTTAAATACTTATCGAGGAGCTGTGAGCTCTGAACCTCGCAAATAAGCTAGGCAGGATGAGTTACACACGATCTTCTGACCGATGCTCTGAAGAAAGTTGTTCTGACCCTTTCCTCGTGTGTTGAAAACTTCTGGGGGATAAAGCTTGAAATTATTTAGATGCATCCGAAGCTAGCAAAAATAACTGAATTTCTACAACTGCGCTTTTTAATGCCCCAAAGCATCAACGCCAGTGATTTCTAGCACAGGCACTGCTTCCCCTCACAAGCGGAGGGACCTTGTTTCCATCGAGCGGCCGTGAGCGGGGTGTAGCAGACGACAGCGGCGCGAGTCCCTAAGCCGACGTCAGAGCCAGGGGGTGGAACTCAAGCATCTCACCGCCAATAGCGTTTGCAATATTGCATCTAGATATTAGCATGCAAGAAAACAGTTAAAAGCGGTACCCTCTCTTTCCCCTTACAAAATGAAATAAAATGAACGGATCGTTTAATGGACAATCTTTTTCCACAGCAGACACTACAGTAAGGTTTACCTCAGAGAAAAAAACAATCCCGGGCATCTCCACTTACGTAAAACCTGGGGATAGGCGAAGCATGCAGTGTATAAGTGTATTCTTGGCGCCTTGGTGTTTTTTGCCCGCGGAGATGAAACCGTGATGTGAAACCTGGGGAGAGGTGAAGCATGCAGTGTATTAGTGTATTCTTGGCGCCTTGGCGTTTTTTGCCCGCAGAGCTGAAACCGTGATGTGAAACCTGGGGAGAGAGGAGAAGCATGCAGTGTATAAGTGTATTCTTGGCGTCTTGGCGTTTTTTCCCGCGAAGGTGAAACCGTTGAGGGCTCGAGGTATACAGCTTTGCTGTAAGGCTCGTGTGTTTGAAGAACGAAGCGTTATAGCTAGAGGAGTTTAAAAATGAGTATCCCGGTGTGTTCTAAGTACGCGTTACGTTCTAGCGCGAGGCATTGGAAAACGATCGCCTCGGGGTTTTAGTACCGCGACTACATGATACTACGGCGACATGAGACGACGACGACATGAGCGATACATCGAGAAAAGCGATACATATATACCCACAGAGTATCACATACCTTCATCGGTGTATTTCACAACGCTTCGTAAGCGGGAATGAATGCGGGTGCATCGAGCGTTGCTACAGACGCTGCCGCCCGGGGCCAATTCTGGTGCATGCACGAAGCGATCAATGAACACATCAATTAATTACTGAAAGTTTTGCATTTGGAGCTTCGGCCACAACAAATCTCTGAACGTACTGTGAATCCCGTGGCCGTACTCTGAATAATGCCAAAGTGCTACATACCCGCAGAGTAGCTAGGCAATAGGGGTAGCACAATCGACATGGTGCAATGAACGATATCCCGTAATTGGCGTTGCCAATCTGTCGGTTTTTATTTCCTACCCTGTGGTTTGGGGCTTTTTGCAGTGAAGGTGTATATGAGCACGTCTTGCGTGCTCCCCCATATAGCGTGTGCGGACAAATTGTCGTAGAAGGGAAATTTTCACGGAGGGAGTATGGTTACAGAAAACGGCCACAACGAAGGTCAACTCTGCACTCTAAGAAATCCCGGTAGGTCTTGTTCACCACAATGCTCCAGAATGACCAATCGAAGTGGCCTATGGTGCAACATAGATGAATTTAGTGACCGAGCATTCAATTTAAATGAAAAAAGGACATCTGCGGAGGTATATATATATTGCTCCAATGCCAAACGCCATTCACGCCTGGTGTGTTGTCCCTGCCCACATGCACCTGTTTCAGTCAAATTGTATGTTGGGCTTCGTTATTTGCCTAATTTGCACCGTTGTTCACTGCAATTGGTCATTCTGAAACGCTGTGGGGAAGACAACAAACGGAGACTTCTTAGAGTGTGGAGATTAGTAGCGGTATCCAAACGTTTATTTCCTGAAAGAAGAGCTATGGCAGTTTTTTAGAAAAGTGATTTCGGAATTCGGAAATAACTTTCCTCTAAAATTTCCGTAATTAATTATCCATAACATTCTCAGCCTCGTAAGAAAAGAAGTACTTTCATCAATTGTCCATTGCAGCAAACAGTAACTAAATTGTTGTAATTTTACTAAATTAATGTCCTTGCTGTGATGTATGGCTCTGAGGGAGGTGTTTTTGTCGGTGTGAACAAAACAGAGTAAAACCTTCAGGGAAGGGGAGAAATAGAAGAAGGTCTTTTCGTAAGCACAGCTTCGTAAGTCCGCAATCATTTATCAGCGGAATACAACTGCGAAATATGTACGTCCTGTTATGTTTCGGTAGTGCGGACGGCGCAAGCGCGAAACATTCGCGTTGCGTGCTTAGAGACCTCTACAACGCTGGGCAATACGTGATGAATAGGTCTTTCCCCTACCCTAACATGAAAACAACACTAGGGTAAGCGATAAGTAAGGAGAGCAGTGTACACTCATCTTCATCAGGAAGAGGACTTGTTTCAAATACTATATATCGGCTTAATTGCTTCCAGACAAGTCGAATGAAAGCTGTAGTGGCTAATCGTAACAAATGTCAGCAACCCCTTCCCCAAAAGAGAACAGGGGTGCGCAAAAAGCTTGTCACCAAGCCAAAATTCTAAACCCCTAACCAACCCTTAACCAAAGCCAAACCCATCACCGATCGAACCAAACCCATACCCAAGCAACCCCAACCAAAACCAAACCTCACCCGACCCCCTGGCTGAGCTGGACCCGATCTTAAAAGCAAACCATACCACACACACACACCAGACAAAGAATCTCCTCTCATCCCACAAATGATTACCTTATCACATACAGATTCACTCCCACTGGCATGTCTGCTGTCACGCTATAGTTCTCGGCAGCTTTTAAATCAACCTCCCATCTGCCGGCATGCAGCGCGGAATATCAACGGCAACGTCTTTGCCAACGGCGCTGCGGTAAACAGGGACATGAGTCTGCAGCGCGCCCATTTCAAATTAGCCGCTAATCTCCCGGCATGCAGTGCGGCCTATAATCGACGGCGTCTGTGGCAACGACGCAGCGCAAGGATCATTTCCAACGATTTCGCATATGAATACCATCTCGGAATGGCGCAATCGGATAGACGTCGGCTTCATAACGCGAGGCATCTAGGATCGATTCCGGCGACGGGAAGTGTTTTTTATTAAGGCGCTTGTTTTTTCGGTACACCATTACAAGCTTCCACGAAACAAGTGAATCAATACAAGCTTTGCTTGAAAAGATAATGGAACAAGACAGCAGCATTTACCTAACAAGACCTAGTAAGTGGCATGTAGTAGGCTTAGAAGAAAGCTTTACGTGAGTCATAGACTGATAAGCAATTGAATAATAAGGTTGATGTAAGGTCGAGGAAGCGGTGAGATTTGGTGTGAGGTGCATTGAGTGAGATTTATGGTACCTAATCCATGCTCTGATGAGCTTGTCTGTGTGGACCCCATGTGAGTTTCATGTAAGGTCAAAGCTCTAAGGTTGTTTGCCCAGTTCTGAAGACAAGGCACACGCAACTTTTGAGCACAGGAATAGCTGTGCCAACCCGTGTAACGCTGCATATATGCAACCACGCGCAGTGCCGCACATCTCGGATGCAGGTTTAAGCTCACAGACGCGTCCTTAGGGCGTTTTTCTTTTTACACAGATCTAGGCATAGTGAATATATAAAAGCAATGGTAATTTTTTTTCTATTCTACGTTATAGCATTTCATACAACAGTACGTTTAAAGCAGGCACTCGGTGGCTATTACCGTAGAGTTTCTCAATAGCTCACCTAGAGTAGAATCTGGCCCTAGCGTCAACGTGATTCGGCGAAAGCGCTCTACGCCTCCATGGGTGCCGCCATTGGCGGTGAGCGCGAACACAGGCGGCGCTGCGAAGCGCGCCTCCGTGACGTCAGCTTAGGGATTCTCGCATTTGTCGTCTGCTTCACTCAGGATCGCTCTCCCTGCTGTTTCTTTGCGCTCGGTCAACGTCTGATGTTTGTCCGCACCAGAATTGGCGTGTGGGTAACTTTTTATCATAATAATAGGCTTAAAATCGCATACACTAGCTCATGGTGTCAATTAAAGTATAGTTTTGGATACCGCTACGGGAGAAACATTGCCGGCGCCACCCCATTCCTTGCGAAGTCGGTCCTGTGCGGAGCGCGAACAGTCGGAGCTAGGCGTCAGCTTCTCATGTAAGCATTCGAACAAAAGGAACAGTCAGCTGCTAATAACCGAAAACAGCGAAAATGGAAGACCAAAACAAATTCTAGGCCTTCATGGCTGTCGGCTTTGGCAGAAGGCATCACGATTCCCGGTAATCATATGTAAGGTAAAACAGTTTTTGCAACCTTGCCGAACGCTCGAATGCGTTTTGTCACATTACTTTACGTTGTCAAGGCATGAACGTTTGCCTACATGCACTATAGACTGCAAAAACTCTAGGTTGAGTTCCAAATAACCCAGTAAGTATATACGCGCGTGCTGGCACCGAACCAGTATGGAGGTTTATTGAGCAAAACGAGTCACGTCATCGTTAAATTTATAGTAACACATATATGTTTGTTAAGACCTGGAGGGATATTTCGGAACATTTTGCACAGCCATATCTTCCCGATATTCGGATATGCGTTATAGGAAAACTGCACTCAAGAGGAGGAGGAGGAGTAAGGCGAGGAGGGAAAACTTTGTTTAACAATTAAATCGATCTGGTTAGTGGGCCGAGTCTTCAGTCCAGGACAAGGTAGTAAAAGTAATTTTCTTCACATCATAGAACGCCATCCCGAGTAGAATAGGATTTGTTCTTCGCGCCTGGAAGGGTTGAAAAGCAATAAAGAGCTACTTGGAATTCTTCTTCGGTTTCGAGTCTTGTAATATATGCAGGTATACTATTTATTACGTTAGTTAGCGAGTATACCATGCCTTCAACACCGTAATCATGTCATGATTGTTCGAGTTGAGAGTCAGTTCGTTATGACAACGATATAATTACGATAGAAATTCGGAGCACAAAAGCCGCCTTCGAGTACTGTGGACCACGTTGTTTAGGGCGCGATCGCGGTGGCGTAGCACAAACCTCCTCATTGTATTTGCATGTGCATAAACAAAGCACGTTGCGGATATGCACCTTCTTGCACGCAGCCGTTATGAAAGCCAATTTGTGAAGAAGGGAATGTATGCCATATAAAATGAAGGAAACATCCACACGACCTTTGTGAGGCTCCCAAACATCCCGAAACCTCCTAATAAGAAGTTGGTGACGGCGCAGAAAAATTAATGCGTTGGGCAGAAAAAAAAGCAAGAAACATTATTCCGATACAAGACAAGAACGAAACAAACAGAAGAAAGCCGCTTTATTTCCTGCTTTGCGATGAGCGTGTAGAGGCCGCTGCTTGGTACGTAGTATTAGACTGTTGAGTCTTCATAGGAGCATCTCAAAAATACTGCAGGGAAGCCTACGCATTTTGAATACTTATTGAGAAGCTCTGATCGCTGATCCTCGTGAATAAGCAAGAAAGGAAGAGTTACACACGATCTTCTGACCGATACTCTGAAGAAAGTTGTTCTCTATCTCTTCATGTGTTGCAAACTTGTGGGGGATACAGCTTCAAATTATTAGGATGCGTCAGAAGCTGGCAAAATAACTGAGTCGCTAGAAATACGCTTTTTAACGCACTACAGCAACGAAGCGGGCCATTTCTAGCCCAGGCACTGTTGCCCCTCACAAGCGGAGTGTAGCAGACGACAGCGGCGCGAATCCCTAAGCCGACGTCAGAGCCAGGGGGCGCCACTCAAAGATCTCACCGCCAATACCGTGTAGTTCCGCAGGGAAGTTCGGCGCGGCATGGCCCGCAACGAATTTGTAACTATTTAAATTCCGGTTTTGTTAAAAAAAATGCTGCCAAAAGTGCCGCCGTTAACAAATTAACAAAAGTGCCGCCGTATAAGATACTGTGTTAGAGGGCTTATGTTGCAAATCAAATTTGGGTGTTACTACGAAATAAAAAAGGAGAAGTCCTGCCTTTGGCTCCCGCCGCCAGATACAGCGGGTCGTCCCGGATATATTTTTAAATTATTACATACTCCAAACTGGGTGAGGTTTTCTTTCATTTTCTCTAATATTTAGCAAACAAAATTATTTATATTGTCTTAAGCTGTGTTCTTGCTTCCTATCAATACAGTATTATTATCGTATGCTACGCGCTTCGGCAGGCGGAGCAGATGCAACATAGAGATGCAAGAATGATGTAATCGCGTTTGATTTATTTGTTTTGTCCAAGCAGATATAAATAAACCTAGAGGCGATGCCTATTAGCGCAAGTAAGTCTTCAAGAACGCGCGCAACGAATTATTAATTGCATGAATGCTTTAAATGGCAAATAAATACTGGCTTGTCGAGTCGCTATGAATGTTGCCCCATTGTGCCTGTCCAAAGTAGTGCATGCTTCAAGGGGTAAGTACACGCAGCGACGGCGACGAGCGACGCGAAAATCGTAACTGAATGGGTACAGAAAACGGATATGTGGGCTAGCGCAGCTTGTCCAGTGGCTGTAGTGTGAGCGACAGCGGCAAGCGCTATAAATTTAAAGACAGGCCGCCGGGGCCCTCACTCGCTTTTTGCCGGCCAGAAGCAGCCCAGAAGCGAGCGGCAGCGACGATACAGTGAACTGTAGCGACGAGCGACGACGCCAGAGAGCATTGGCGGCAGTGTATAAATTTTTTTTCGCTTGTGGCTGTCGCCCAGTATACCCTGTTGTTGTACCTTTTGAATTACGTTTTCCGCGTCACTTGTCGCCGTCGCTGCATGTGGTCACCCCTTCCTCTTAAGAGACTCCCCGCTAACGCGAGCACATGTTCCAAGTGCTAATCACGCTTGAATGCCAGAATTGAATGCCAGAAAGTAGCATGCCGAAAACGGGAACGTATACCGAAAAAAAACTAACAAACCCTTCAGAGCCGAGAAGCCTAATCCATAACCCTCTGCACTAGCCACTTGCTGCCAATCTGATTCTCACTGTACCCATAATTCCCATGGCGGCGTGCGATCGCAGCGACACTTTCCACTCCAGGTGATATTGAGAAGATCTATGGTCATTACCACGCCGTGACAGCCATGATAGCATGCTTTGGAATGAAATCTATTACAATGCTTCCTTGTTGCTTCTGTTGAGGCCTTACCAATCGATACTTCAAACTGGTCGTAAAAGGCCGTCACATACTTATCACAAACCTCAGAAGTACGACTTCAATTTCACAACAGGTATCTTGACAGCATGGGCGATAGCAGCCTACGCGTGCAGCTGCATGCCCGCAGCGTGGCGGCGCCTCCATTTTTTTAACCACGCAAAAATTACGGTCGCATCGCGTCCCATAATTTCATTGGAAACCTCGTAAGCGAAAGAAGGTGACACCTGCCATGCATGCTAGCTGCGAACGAAACGCGCTTTAAAATATGTGTGCATGTCCACGGTGGAGGAAGAAGTGGCGAAAGGTTATGTGAGCATGTGCGCGTAAGGACACCAGCGACGTCCCGAGAAGGATTCCCCCACGGCATTAGGCAGTCCCTCGTTAGCATTCATCTTTGGGCCAGCGAGCCAGGAGGCGCGCGCGGGGAAAGACGGACATGAAGAGACGCGCTGGCAGGACGAAAACTGATCGGTGAACGGCGGTCCCGGTTCGAGAGTAAGCCTCCTCTAGGAGGCCAATGAGAAGCTCGCCCTGGCGAGGCACATCGTCGACGTGTAATTAGTTTCCCAGCTCGTCGGGGCCGATGTCACTTTCTCGGGGGAAGGTATAAATTAGCCGGGCAAGTTCGGGTCGGGACGCGGCTAATGAGCCTGTCAGCGCCCCCCTCGCGCCTGCTGCACGACGGCCTACTTTCTCCTCCTCGCTCGCACAAGTCTCTCCGGCGGCCTTATACTTTACAGAACTTCGACCAACTCTTTATCTATACTTTCTCCGTCTAATTTGGAAGCTCCCTGGTTCAAGACGACTGGCATATAAATATACACACGCGTAGCGTCTGTGCGACGAACTATCCTCATTTCACGTGCTGCAGATATATCGCTGACCTGCACGTCATTCGCGGAAGCCCTGCCTACAGCGGTGCAGAAGCCCGTCAACGGAGAGCATCGGCCACCATCGGAGACTGGTACGCCACCGAGCCGACCTGATCACGGTCGGCCGTACACATCTCGGGCAATTCACAGTCAATGCGTTTACCCGACATGAAGAACCAGGAGCACAGGAGTGTTGTAAGGCTGTACTATCATTTCGGCTGTTTAGAATTTAAGGAAGCCCATAAGGGTATAGCAAGTGCAAACAAGGCCGTAGTCACAAATTTTTTAGAAGGTTATGGGTTATCGTGAGGGAGGAGTTTTGCGTAAACACCAAGCCTCGCTTACGCACTGTGTGGAAAAAAATTGCGCCCACCTCCCCGCAAGGGGAACCCTGTGTAGATGCGACGCATCGTGGGGTTCACTTGGTGTTTCCGTTGGATTGATTCTGAAATCGCGGGAAATGTGTCGGGAACGCGTATGATTATTATGTTTTATGATTATTATTATTATTATGTTTTATTGGCCAATCTTGGTCAATCTCTCTAAGTGGTATGCTTGGGGCTTCGCTGTCGCAACGACCTTTACTCCATCATTGTTGCTGTAAGTGGGAGCTTCTTTTGTTTTATTGCAAGTGTTAATCATTGCCCTATCATGCGTTGTATAAGTAGCTTCTTGACGTAGTTTGAATGAGTCAAGGATATAAGGCGCGTTCGTAGCATTTGATTCTGTCTCGGTTTTGTGGCGCAGTGGGAAGAGCACCATGTACCTCGTGTTCCGCCCACGGGGTCGTGGGATCGAACCGGGCGCCGCTAAATATTATTTTTTTATGGTGTAGGGGGAGGGGTGTGGACGGACAACGCCGTACGGAGGGACAAGGCGAGTGAATGAGATGCAGTCGTAAAATTTTGGCGGGGTTAGAACACCGAAACCCTCACCCTCTCGCTTCATCCCTGAGTGCCAAGGACATGGCTCGTTCCGCGTCATGCATTAAGCGTGTATTTTAGATTCGGTTAGCGTCCTACTTTCCCCTTTATTTCTTAGTAAACACAAGAAAGTCACGGCCATTAAAGGAGGTAGCGAGGTTTCCTTCAAAGGGGCACTTGAATGAGTTATTTGACTCTTTGTTTGTTCCTACATCGAGCAGTTAAACTAATGTATTTTATTATTTCGCTGTTGATTAAATGCCTATAAAACGTCAGGTTACACTGCAAATTTGGAGACAGAGTGCACACCATGTGCTTTTTGCAGCCTTGTCAACTAAAGCCATTGTGATGAATGTTTTGTGGCCTATAGTTGTCGTTACATCAGTCTCTAAATTTTTTATGTTTGCTTGATATCGGTCTTTTGTTGTTGTTGTTGTTCCGGGACGGTAATTATCGAATAAAATTGCTGGGCACTCAATAAAAGCCATGGGGCGCCTAAGCAATCATTGTGACGTGTAAATGCCAGAGCATTACTTTCCGCTTGGAGCGTGGCTGATGTTCTCTGCAGAAGGTCGCTTCCCACGTTCCTCTGCATTTCGAGGGCCTCGTATTTCGTCGGCAGTGAACTGGTTCCTACGGCCACTTGCCATCTGATGTATCTGGCCCTATTGATGCGTCAGTTTAGAACAGCTCCCATCATCTTGTTATTCGTCTTCTAGGCAGCGCACAAGAACAAGCGCGTGTTTGTGAAGCTCAGGGTAAAACAACATGCATTAAGCCAACTTGGACCATGCTACGAATCGCCACATGACTCCTCGCAACTAGTGGGCATTTACGTTCCGTGTGCTTGCCACGGGTGCCTGGTGACTGCGAGGTTTTTGCACAACGTGCCAAGTAAAGCTCCGTATCAAAATGCAACCCTGAGGACGTGCACGTATGCCTGTGCAGACGGTGGTGCAAAATAAGCGGGCAGGAGGTTACAGCAAAAGAGAAGCTTTTATGCACTAATGAAAATCTCCGATGCTTTCGCCGTCAAACCCCAGAAAGTTAACAACGCAGTCTAAACACCCAGCGCAATGATTGGGTCTAATGCATTCTCGTCCGGAATATTATACATGTTGGGTATAAAAGGTGTGTACTAGCTACGCTATGCATCAGTTTTCACATGGTGTCTAGGTTTTCTAGGTTCGCATGCATGCACAGATTTACAAATTGCATGGGTAGTTTGTTAATCAACTAGTTAAAAATAAAATGTAGAGATGCCTTTATTAAATTAGTATTGTCAAAGTACAGACCACACAGTAGAGTAGACGTTACAATCTAAACTTCTCATAGACCAACCGCAATCACCCGTGTCGTTACTCCCAACGCTAATCTGCGCTTGTCAGAGAATATTCACAATTGAGTGGTTTGAAATGAATTGGGACGAAGAAGAGCACCAGCTGGTCAAAACAGTTTAGCGATTAATTTCGTAAGGCGATCATTCTGAGAAAATGGATGCTTCTAAGAAGCGGCACCGGTTCTCCATTTGGCTCAAGAGGGCAACTCTTGAAGTGCAGAAGTCGAGCATGTATACCGCTGCCTGCGTGGTCCAGTGGGAGGGGACAGAACGAAACACAAGCAGACTACATCATTGCTGACCTGATGGGTTAGCAACAGTTCGTAAATAATGTATCCCAACACATAGCCGCTGAAAGTTATGCTTGAAAAGTCGCATGGTATCGACTGGCATCAATTTTTTTATATCTGCAAGGCATGTCTTAAACATCACCCGCGCAGTCTTCAATCGCATTTTTGACATAGCTTTTTTGAAGCTCAATTTCGCTTATGATTTTTACTTTAGAATTTAAATAGTGGTATCCAGCGGGCGGCCGTGGTTTCAGTGGTCTGTATGATGTGAAGTAGTTTAGGCAGGAATAGGCAATCACGTCATGTCAGCAGAAATTTGTAGAATACAGTATCGAAGACGATGATGACGCGTGCAATGCAAATACGGCTCATAACGATGATAGATGAATAAGCCGCACAATTGTCTTTTTCAAACATAATGCTGAGATTTATAATTACGTATAACTTTTGTTGATCAACCAGACGTAGGGGAAATGCCCAAGGTGGAATAAGTTTTTGCGAAGGAAAGCTTCAGGACTTTTGCTTCAAAACCACACTTGCTTTATCCACACATGTTACATAGCTTCTTTTCGTGGAAATAGTTGATCCGATACATCTCGATATTCAGACAACTGTTTCTGAGAGAAGAAATACGTGCAAGGTAGAAGATGACAGTTTCCCTCTAATGGCTGTCTGGAGAGGCGCGTGAAGTTTCAGTTAGTAGACAACTATGTTCATGCTGAAATTTTGTCAAGTTGAAATGCAATTCAGTTTCTGTGACAAACAACTCCAAAGACAATACACAAGAACGAGAGGAACACAGACGGAGAGATGACTAGGTATTGAAGTTTATTCGTTGCTAAGAATCTAATGGCTCTTACAACCTCGCAAGAAACAACAAAGAAAAACGAGGAACAATATGAAATTGAAAGCACAGAGGGAAACAAGCGCTAACATTTTTCTTCGCACAGTCACTACACCAGCATTGAATATTGCTTAATTCAGCTCTGTATACGCAGGAAGGGCCCGGAAATAGGTCTCCAGGCTTAATACCTCCAGTTGCGCTCCAGCGTAAGGAATGAAACTTCAGTTGCCAGCACAACGTCTGTGCACAGGTAGGTGGGTAGGTAGGTGGGTGGGTATACGTGGGTAGGTGGGTAGGTTGTTAGGTTGTCAGGTGGGTGGGTGGGTAGGCGGGTAGGTTGTTAGGGGGTGGGTGGGTAGGTAGGTAGTGGGTGGGTGAGTGAGTGGGTTGGTGGGTGGGCAGGTAGGTAGGCAGGCAGGCAGGCAGGCAGGCAGGTAATAGACGGATGGATGGGTGGATGGATGGATGGATGGATGGATGGATGGATGGATGGATGGATGGATGGATGGATGGATGGATGGATGGATGGATGGATAGAATAAATGAGATAGAGAAAATTCTAATGAGGCAAATGAGCGATCGAGCATGGTGACTAATGTTTACTTGTAGACAGATATTTATGCTTGTTTCTCATTGTTGGGGAACCGTTTTTAGGAACACCAATCGATCGATGTTTTTTCAACAGTGGAGCTCTTCAAGCTTGACTTCCATCCGTGCCTGGCGTCGCTCAAGACTCGGCCCAGCAAGTGGAGAGGAGGCAAGGGGCCGACGAGCACGTGTGGGGAGTGCGCGTTGCGGTGCAGATGTTGGGGTACGAAGCCGTGACAGCCATCGCTCAAAACACGGCGCAGCAAAGTGGAGAGGAGGAAATGCTAAGCCAAAAAGAGTGTGAGGAAGTGGCGAGAAGGCAAGGACCCGACAAGCAGGCGTGGGGAGTGCGCGTCGAGGCGCAGATGTTCGGGTAAGGAGGCGTGCGTCGGAGATTTGCTGCACCTAGAGATGACGTGAAGTCTGACGTAAAGGTGTTCTCCCAGCTGAGGGAGAAGTGTGCGCTCGGTGACATCAGTGTCCGATTTACCGACAAGATGGCAGATCTAAGAAAAGCAGAGTTAATGTTAATAAAGACCACTGGCATGGTTGTTTCCTCAGTCTTCACATCTCAACTGCGAAGGTGGCGGAATTTTTCGAGTAATACACGTGATGGCATCCCTCATCGTAACGTGAAAAACTCCTATAATTTGTTCAATACTCCTGGCATATCTTAGTCCCGTGTGTAAAGTCAGCTACGAACAGTTGCGTACTGTTGTTAGATGAGAATTCAAAATGTTATAGCGGCTCTGCCTTTCTGCGCATTTTTGCTAGCTCTATATTCAGCGTGTTATCTTCCGCGTACGGTGCCAGAAAGTAGCAGGAAATATTGAGGTGTTTTCTAGACATGTAATTATCCCCATTAACTAAAATGTATGCCGCCAATACATAGTGCAACGTGTATGGTTGCACTCAGAACCTACTGAATGGTTTGTTAACACAAGGGGCAATAACGCAGTATGCTTCCTTCATTGCGAACTATGCTATATGCCCGATATTAAGCGGTTGATTACTTATTTACGATTTTAGGTGATCGCTGAACATCGATGAAGATTCAAGAACGGTCATTCTGCATTAAAATCGATAAAGCAGCTATGAAAAGCTCGAAACGCGAGTGGATTTTAAACACAACATCCTGACTATTTGGGTACCAAAAGCAAGCATATGCTATAAAAGGGGTCCAGAAAGTGGGTCGTCACACTTGGGCCTTGATACGCCCTTTGATGATATGCAAGGCACGACATCCTGCACAACAAAACTCAACTAAGCTAATCCCGCAAAAATCTTAATGAAATAGTATGAAGTGAGTTATCAATATTCCCAACAAGCCCGTACTTATATAACTATCTCCCGAGCTGTTCGCAGCGCTGTGGAAGGTAGCTCCGTGCTTGCTCTGGACGGGGTCGTGACTGGTCTTGCCCACGTCAGAGAATGGCTTTTGCTAAGCGGTTTTAGATGAGCAGTGTTCTGGAGGCTTCCGGTGTGCTCGCAGCGAAGTTTTCCCTCTATAATTAGTCCGACTGGGTGCTCATAGCCTTGAACATTAACCAACGTTTACTATGCTTATTCCTCCGATTGAATTTATGCGTTCCTGGGCGTCGCTGATGTGCCGATAACGATTTATAATCCATGAAACGAACGAGTGTTTCAAGT
This sequence comes from Haemaphysalis longicornis, assembly GCF_048455015.1. NCBI lineage: Eukaryota > Metazoa > Arthropoda > Arachnida > Ixodida > Ixodidae > Haemaphysalis > Haemaphysalis longicornis. The sequence goes on along the minus strand of NW_027526203.1, from coordinate 158,329,248 downwards.
TTATGAAATTGGTTATGGACATGTAACGGGAAAATGCGGGCTGCTCCCACTAGCAGTTAGTGTTTTTTTTTGTAAATTCATTTGGATAATTCAGTTATTTTGCCTTTATGGTAAAGTGGCGGACATTCAGTTACTCAAGACGCTACGGTAACTCGCTTCTCTGTGGGCTGCCCGGGAGTGCGCAGCTATGACGGGCAAAGAAATGGCGGATGACAGCAGTCTGCAATTCCTTTCTACAAGGAGCGGCACTACATCATGAAGAAATGTATAATAAGATATCTCGAAAAGTATGGTGATGAATAAATATTTAGTATTAAAGTGCTGCCGTCTAGCCTCTTCGGGACCCCGGTAAAAGGGGTGGGAATGGAAAATTCTTCAGAGGCTGCTCGCCTGCAGGCTCTGTTCTTGAGTCGCGGTACGTTGTGCCCGTTTTCCTGATGAAGTATGGATATACAAGCAGTGTTTGTACTGGAAGCATTTTTTGGTTCAGTATGAGCCAACATGAGCCCGAGTGCAGACATCAATACAAGATAGGCAGCATTACTGAACATAATTCCTCCTAATTCAGCAGATATTCCAGGGGACCACGAACGTATGGCTCTCAGCAGATTGCCTAACGTTGATTTTCCAGGAATTGTTACAGCGATAAATGTACTCTGTGCTACAATAGAGGTTTTGTATGATAACACCCACTCGCAACATATGTGCAGCCAGAGAGTATGCTGGAATGCAACGCATTTCTATTCAGTCTGAATTGTTTTGCGTTCATAAAACTTTAAGAAAAGGCTGCAAGCTCAAGGCTGTTTTTTTTTTTTTTTGCTACAAATGCACTAACAAAACGGTCTTGAGCTTGCGGCATTTTTTGAAAGTTCGTGAATGCAGAACAATTCAGAGTGGATAAAAATGCATTGCATTCCATCTTGCCGCGCGTATGCTGCGAGTGTGTTTATCGCTACGAAACCTCTATTGTAGCACAGAGTACATTTACCATTTTAACGGTTTACGGTAATTATGCATGGTTACTTTACTACTACAACATGTGCCGTAAAAAGACATTGCAACATAGTTCCTGTAGTTAGAAAGAATAGGAATTATACTGTAATTACGTTGTGTGGTACATTTACTGTAGTGTAGTTGTACAGAACCCGTTCTGTACTAACCTAGTACAGAGCTTGTTCCGTACCCGACCTGTCCAGGGCATTTCCTGCAGTTACTCGTTACAGACCATTCTCTGTTCTAAATGAATATGGAACGTGTTCCGTAGCCTAGCTACACGAGACTTTTACTGTTGCCCATTTGTACGGCAAATTTCCTGTATCCAGTTAATACGGAATTTGTTCCATGACCTAGAAACATGTGCCGTAATGTTGTAGTACGGCACATGTTGTGGCAACAAGGTTAGCATGGACATGTCCCGTAAATTAATGGGTTTTTTTAACAGTGAGAAATTAAGCATTAAAAATGGAGGGGGCCGGAGCATGTAATGCGAAGGCGAGATAACCGTCGGTCATTAAGGGTAACAGAGTAGATCCCTCGAGAAGGCGTGCGTAGCAGGGGGCGGCAGAAAGTTAGATGGGTAGATAAGATCAAGAAGTCTGCGGGGATTAATGGGTCGCAATTATCATAGGACCGGAATAATTGTAGATCTATGGGAGAGGCCTTTGTCCTGCAGTGGGCGTAGATAGGCTGATGATGATGAACCCACGATAATTATGATGTCCAGTGAACGCCAAGATACTTATAGCAGTCGGTTCGAGTTATTTAAGTTGAGTTTAAATGGTATGAGAGATTTGTAATACTGCGCTTACAAGAAAAGGACATACATTTAATAAGGTTGAGAGGTATGAGCCATTTTTCACACCATGAAACGATAGTGTCTCGGTCTTCTTGAAGGTCAATAAAATCCCTGCTGTTATGAATGGTGTTGTATATGACGCAGTCATCTCTAAAAAGTCAGAGTCTGGTATTTGTGCTAGATGGCAGGTCATCGATATAGAATAAAAACAACAGGGGCGATACGCCTGCTCCCTGGGGGACACTGGATGTAACTATATAAGAAATGGGAGAGCAATGAAATTACGTCTGCAAATTAAACTCCGGTTTCTCTAGCGATGTTTCAACTACTCTGGGGGCATTTACGTGAATTTATTTAGTCGAAAAATAAATTGGGATAGGCTGTTTTCATTTCTCTGCATCCTCCTTGCCGATTTCCCATGACGTTTCCTTACGCGAACTCCTGCGGATTGGCTCGACTGCGCGCCTCGCCTACCATAAGGCCATCAAAATCAGTGGGCCGGCTGCCGGTGGGTCGAGGCAGTTGGATAGAGCAGTAAAAACGGAGCCCGGACAAGATTCGTGCCCCAAAGAATAAGGATTTTGTTATTTTGCAGAATTTGTTAAGCTTAGAAAGTTAAGTGAAGTAAAATAAATTCCACACTAACGCATATGCAATACGTATATTTGCTTACGACGCTCCACTGACTCCGCTTTACTGGACTTCTAAGCTCTATATGGGTGTGCGACTGGTGCGCTTGTAGGAAATCTGTAGAAAGCAAAGTTAATCTTAGCTATAATGAATTAAAATCCACCGGATCTTTTATCGTAAATCGTGAAACCAAGGTTCGAGAAGTAGTATTTCGCAAGGTGAACTAGCAGATTGGTCTGCAGCATGACCACATATTTGCGATCGCTTCTCCTGCCAGAAGGAATTTAGTTGCTGGAGGTCAGATATTTTGGCGTCCAGGGAGAAGCTTACTTCACAAGCGCTATTCAACATATGCTCAGCTTACCAGCTCGGATTGCTGCAATCCAACAAGTAAGCAGCAATATTGAAAATACGGATTGGGCTAAGCTCAGCAATCCTTCGCGGTATTGGGCTTAGATCTATAACAAAAAAGGCCTTGTGGCTGAGTGGTACCGAGCACTACGCGAGTGGTATCACACTGCGGTGGTTAGAAACTTGGGCGGGGTTGGTTTCTTTTTTTCTCTTCGTTTTTCCTTCGAATACCCACGCACCTTTAAAGACCCGTTGGGTAGTACAGAGAAGAGGCAAGCGTGCCCCGAAGGTGCTGGAAAATACCTCTCAGGTGTTTCTCCCGAACTTCCGCAAATTTCCAATGGCGCGGATGGCTTCAGCCAGAGCGTACGCCTCACCTCGTCCTTTGGCGCTGAATGGTACTATACTTGATCGCGTTGAGCAGTGCTGGCAGGCTTACGCAGCTCATTTTGCAGCCAGAAACATGGCAATATCTGGTCATGGCGATCCCAAAAGAATTCCTCAAACGCGGTCACAGGTAACATAGGAAGCCGTGGACGTGCTGCCAGGAACCGAAACCGACATTGCATCGAACAATTCTCCAAAAATAAAGTACAAGAACTACATTCCCACACATATACTTGTTTTCGATAGTACTAAAGTTTTCTCTAAGAAAAGAACATTGACACACACGAAAGTGCATATACCCGAACTTACAAACATTGTCCAATCGCTTCGCAAGAAGAGTTCGCGGCATTTCGCGTCACTGCTGTAGTTCTCGCGACCGCCGCAGACGTCGCATGATATTTTTTCTTCTTTCAGGCTTTATATATTAAATACTGCTAGGGTGACCGCATGAACCGTGAAAAATATGTAATTTGTGCCCAGCTCTGCAAGGCAAACATAAAAAGAAGTTTCACATATTTATTTCAGTGTCATTTTACTGTAGAATTTTGCCATATAATTGGCGGCTTCAATTCGCAGGCGCGTAAAATGGAGTCATGGCTGTGGTTATTACTCCAGTTCTTAAGATGGGAGTTTCTTAACATGAAAATAAAGGGTGGTAGACCGCGGACTGTCGACCAGCGTCCACTTCAATGCAATGTCACAACAGTTCAGACCCGTGACATAATAAAAAATGAAGGCGTGGTTGGGGCTTTTCGGCGAGCTGCCATGTACAGTGCGTCTGAGTTTCACGAAACGCCGAATAATTTTCCACTGTGGTCTTCCTAGCGCCACGCGGACAAAGTAAGGGCAAAGCATACTGCTCACACCAACTTCAACTCGTGGCGAACCAACTTCCCGTTGTAGCTTATCCTCTTATCTCACCATACGTGACGGGCATATACAGGGTGATCAAAATTAAGTCGACAGGTTTTTTTTTTAAATTAGGCGCTTACCTTTACGTTCAGACAACCTCTGCAGTGAGGTTACCGACCCAGGGGGACGGCAGAATTAGATTGTAATTATTGATGTCGATGGCTTAAGTAACTAAAATAAAATAATTAACTTTTGAGTGGCTGCAGTATATAGGCATGTTTGGATTCAAACATTATTCTCAATCATATTTCTACGCAGTTTCATTTGGCAGAATTATTCTAGAGCATTCGAACTCCGATATATTGAACTGCGAAGTTTAATGGCTGTTCGCATGATTACGCATGCTAGACAGTGAGGACCGGCGCAAGGATCCTCCCTGTGCCTCAATAGCGGTACCGATTACTGCCGATTGTTATAACACCAGCCAAGACTGAAAGGATGCCAGTTATCACTTTTGCCTCTGCCTCCACCCCGTTCTCAAACTAAACACCGCACACAGCACGCACATCACGGAAGGGACGCCGGACGTCACTGTCTTGCAAGCGTAGTCATGCGAACGGCAATTAAACTTCGCAGTTCAATATCTCGGATTGCAAATGCGCTAGAAGAATTCTGCCAAATGAAACTGTGTAGAAACACGATTCCGTCGAACTTTTCAATACAAATATGCCTGCTTACTGCAGCCACTAAATAGCTAATTATTCAATTTTACGTAATTAAGCCACCGGCACCAATAATTATCCCCTCATTCTGAGTCTCCCTGGGCGCATAACCTCACTGTAGAGGTTGTCTTAAAGGGAAGGTGAAGCGGTTTTAGAATTAAAAGAAAAGTTGACTAGCAGCGAGTACACATTGAATAGTTCATGTGTACGAAATATTTTCGCAATACATGCAATAGAAGCGACGTAATGAGCAAACAAAAGTGGCCCGATGCCCCGCCCCCATCTCGCCGCGCGATGCCGGAAGACCGAAGAGCGCGGGCGAAAACCGGCTGAAAAACGTCATACCTGGACTTCCGGCCGGATCGGCCGCCTCGGCCATGCTCTTTTCGCCGTGTTTCCTTGTGAATGATACTTGTTGTTGTTGTGGTTGATAGCACTCATTTGTACAATTTTTGTGTTCAAAAAGTATACACGAACGCCAAACGAGGCATACGTTGTCATGCCGTATTCCTAAGAATAATGCCACGCCTGGATGCTTGATAATATACGGAAGCGACAGCCGAGGTGGCTGTGCTTGATGACAGAGAATATACTACACTACGTTAAATACTTTGTAAACCGCTCCAATGCGTTTTTTTTTTTTTTTTTTTTGATGCGACGGACGTGAATGTTCACATTAGATTCTAGATTTAGGAAGGATGGCGAATACTGCTGTACTTTGGCCGGGGATGTTTCGTTCCATTCCAGAAACCAAGTCACATTTGTTCAGGAAATACTTGTTTCGTTAAACGCGTCGGTTTTCTTTCCCTATGGGCTCAGGATAGTGTTCAAAAAAACAATTTTTTGGCGAAACTAAAACAAGGGGCCAATCCTGATAGAAGTTCTCTCCCAGCTAAGAGGAAACAGTATTCCTACAAAGTAAAAGAACCAAGACAACCAGATTACTTATTTTGGAAGTATACATGTCACGATAAGGGGATGTTTGTCTGGAATTAAAAAAAAAGCACCACTCCGAACCACCACCGTGCCATAATTTGTATTGACTGGGGGGGTGTAATTTTTTGCCCAAGATTCCGTGTGGCTGCATATTATAACCTGGCAAGCACTTGTCACTGAACCTCAAGTGTGCTCCAGTGATAGTCGGTGATATATATAATGACGATACTAAAAAAATTAGGAGCGAAGAGTAAATATACGGCCTCTGTCCGACTAGCGCGGTAAATGCTTAAATCTAGAAATGCTTAAACAGGCCAACGATTCATTATCACAAACGTTTGGTGAGTGTTACCTAAAGTAACGTAACTACAACGTAACTGCCTTGTCCGACTGGTCTGTTAATTATGACGAGGTGACCGTAATATTGTAGCAGAATGCGCAACGCACAAGCGAAAATCAAGCTCTACTACAGCCAATAATGCTGAGCAGGCACAAGTATGCTGCAGTGTTTTCAGAATAAATGCATGTGAAGCAGTAAGACGCCACTCATCGAAGTGCAGCTAGCAATCGCGGAGGCGCCGTAGCGCCGCTGCCGAAATGGCGTGCGCGTGTGGGTCTGTGTACGGGGATGAGTAATGGGGCTGGGGTGGGCGACAACGAACAAAGGAAATGCGGAAGCAGTGTCTGCTTGTTGTTTTATGCGTGTACCGGCAAGATGTGTCTCATACGTTTACAGCGCATGAGCGCTATTTTTTCGCGCAGTGCACGTACGTGCTTTTCGCTGGTAGATTGTTTATAAAACGCCCATTAATCTTCGGCATAAATGGTTTTGTGTATAATAAGAAACAGTTAAGGCAGTACCTAATATTAACATAAGATATAAAATCCCCCTATGCTGCTTGCCTAATTCAAAAATATTTTGATGGAACCCACTAGTCGACGTCACAGTCACTGCTTTGGGGTTCTCTGTCGTGTAAAGCAAATTTAAGCTCCAAGATAATTGAACCAACAGCACGGGAAATTATAAAACAAACTTCCAGTCATGTGCGAAAATTAAACTGCAAGCTAAATTGCCGCAAAGGCAACCGTGCGATCGTGCGCAATGCTTCCGACAACCCGCGCGGCCGAAGGGTGTCCTCCTCTGACGTCATGACGGGCGCAACCAATCAGGGGCGTCAAAAGACGAGAAGCGCGCGTCTTTCAAACGGGGCCGCGCTTTTTGCAAGATAAATGCCACTTGGACTCATGTACGATAAATTTCAATGTGATATTCGGAATCAGCGCGCAAGAAACTATATTACTGTTAATCTAACTCAATTTTTTTGGAAAGCGCTTCAGCTTCCCTTTAACGTACACCTAAGCGCCTAATTTTTAAAACACCTGTCGACTTAACTTCGATCACCCTGTATAATCAATCTATCGCCCTGAACTGTACGGTAGAGTGTGAAGACGAGGCCGAATAGAGTTCCTGTTGTATACGAGGGCCTGCAACGAACGTCGGATGGTTCCGGAACACTATACTGTCCCTCCTTCTTCTCCTTTTCTTTTCCCTTATCTCAGCCGGTCACGTTTCGTATACGTAGAATCAATCAAGTTATGAATCAACAGGCACCAGCCTATATTGATTTAGTTAATACCATTAAACCCCGAGCACAAATGAACCGTAAATGTACGCAAACACAGAAGGCGTTCCCAAAAGTGCAACCTCTCGGCAAGTCTTCTTTGTAAGAATATAAATGCAATAGTGCACCGAAACACGGCGTTTAAAATTACAAATAAACCCGACAGCTTGAAACCGAAGGCCAGGCTAAACATACACGAGAGGTACGAGTTGCGACGAATGCGGTATGGAAAACTGGTAGTGTCTTTTTACTTTATTGCGCAAAAACAATAGGGTTTCTTTGGCTGCCTGAAAGCGAAAATTTTGGTTTCTCTGTCTGTCTCGAAAAAGGTTTTTTAACGATACACGTCAAACCTTGAACCACACAGGAACAGCACAGTTCACACAGAACGCCTATACAGTAGCCGACTGATTCTTAGGACCTCTAGGGGAACGAAAAATACTCCGAATAAAAGAGAAGTCAGAAAAATCCGCGAGTAGCGAAAGCGAACTCTATTTCATTTGAATTGGCCTGAGTAAGTCACAAATGATTCCTTCCCTTCAATTCCTCCTCCCTGATAGAAAGTCTGCTTGCCTCTCTGCAAGCGCCACGTTCCTTTCGTAAAGACTGAAGGGCCGCAACACAATCCTTGCGATGTTACACACTGTTCACAGGCGATGGGGTGAACCCTGTAAATCACAATCGCCACAATGGCTACCTATCAAGTAAAAGAACAACGTGCATGACGCGCAACACAGGGCAGACATTATGATTGGTGCTTAAAAAAGTGGTGTCTCAAAAAACCGGTCCCGTACGACCCGTTTCCGGCTTTATAGATTCGTTCAGCCGCAGAATACATGAAAAAATTATGGCCTCCAAGATCAAAGTTGGTCACCCCCGCTGGAGTCAAGCCAGTCCACATCCAATCGGAAGCTAGCCAGGTGACTTAGGATTCGAAATGGCGTCATCCTGGAGTCGCAAATTGGCTCTGTCGCGGAAAGTATTGTCCGGAAAATCGAATGTTATTTTGTCCGAAATATTCGTTGTTGATCTACATACTCCTATAAGACAACTCGCGGTTGCGAGGGAAAGTCCGGGATATCCAGCGAGTCCAAATTTTTGGAGTCCTAAAAAACGGTCGGCTACTGTATCGGTCGTCTGTCATTCGATTCAGCCTTCCGGCCTAAACGAGGTGAAATACCGCTTAAGCGCAAAGTATAGTTTGTGCTCAAGCGTCTTATAGATATAGGCAAGACCGTTCCAAACTAAAAATGCTGGCATGGTTCATCATGTCCAGATTAACCAGCGGAAAATAAATCTCAGGCATATTGCAGGCAAAATATAAGTGCATAACGGACAGAACCAGAGTTCTTTTAATTAATAATAGAGGTCTGATTGGATTTTAGGATGGCAAATAAAACAAACAACGCGTTAAAAACGGCGTAGAACGGAAGCTAGATAAAAGCAAACCCTAAAATAAAAAAGCTCGAGTTCGAGTTGCGGCAAGCTCAAACGGCAGAAAAGGTCTGTTTAACAGATGGCGAACGAGCAGTGCGGTCGCGGGAAAATTGACTTGTATTGCATAAATCTCCATTTTTGGTATAATTATTGTAACAGCGTCTCCAAATTTGCAAAGTTGACTAGTCGATCATTCCAAAGGCGCGGCAACAATGGTTATTGCAGATGAACTAGCTTGAACAGTAATATAACAGAGTTTCATATTAGTACTATTTGTTTAATTTCATATAAAATGTCTTACAGGCTTCAATATAGAGCATAGAGTAAGGAGGGATGCCCATGGCAGGAAACAGGAAACATGTGACAAAATTCGATGCAAGAGGAGTGCCTCAGAATAGTGCAGTAGGGATACCAGAAAACACTGGTAAAAGGCGCAGAAAACAACCCAACGCCAAAGTGTCAAAGCAAACTGACACCGTACGGTAAAAGATTAAGTGCTTTAAGGAATGCTAGGGTTAGAAAATGCGCTTATAATTGCTCGCGAAAAGTGCCTTGATCAGCTAAGCCTGCAATTGCGTTAGAAATGTCGTTCCGGAATTCGGTGTGCAATGCATGGCACAAAGCAGGGTCGAGGCACGGCCGCTTTCCATCGAGCGGCCGTGGTCGAGGATTCCAACGACTTCGTTTTTCCAAACGTGCAGGTTGATTGTGTTGATTGATTGTTGATTGTGTCGACATACATGCGTAATGGGGGCTTAAAAGAAAACTGTGGTTGGTGGGATACGTAAATAGATTTTTTTTAATTTTTGAGGAAATAACACGAGTGCCACAGTACGTCACGTTCTTCGGGGCTATAATGACCGGTGACGTTATATTAGTATGTATTACCAGGACAAACAAATTAAGCATCGGAAAAATGACTCTGAGTCAGTTGGAAAGGTGGGTTTGAAAAGGAGACCGTAATGGGAGGTGAATCCCCGCTGTTCGCGAACAAATGTCTGGTAAGTTTGTTTACGAACGTTATTTGACGAGTATCGCAGGTTTCTGTGTAAAATGCAATACTCCTCGATGCGCTTTCACCTAAACCTGTTGCATGCGTCAACCGTGAGAGATTCGAGGTGAGATGCTCGTGGAGGTATTCACACGAAGATGAAGCTCGCATGTGGACGTTGCATATGGAATAATTGGTTACATTTATTTTCTTGCAGATAAAGTATATGACCTGAGAGTTAGGAGAGCTTATGTTCGTCCAGTGCAACACCCGGCATTAGTACGAATTACATTTACGCAGAATTTACGACTGCAGCGTAAAATGTGAATAAAAAAAGTTACAAGCCCTCCCGTCTAACCACGACGATGGTTGAAACGCGAAGCTTTCCTGCGTGCGACCATCAAATGGCGCATTGCCAAAGGCAAAACCATTGCAATCAAAGTCAAAGCGTCGGCGCTCAAAGTGCGAACCACCTGCGAGTCAAGCTCCAAACTCAGACGACAGCAAACAAGTCCCTCACGCAAAAACTGAACCGTCCCTCACCGTTAGCCCCTCATCGTCGTAAAAAGCTCAAACTGCCTAAGTCGAAAGCCAGAGTCCACTTCGAATGAGCCAAAGTCCAAAGCTGATTGATTGATTGATTGATTGATTGATTGATTGATTGATTGATTGATTGATTGATTGATTGATTGATTGATTGATTGATTGATTGATTGTGACGTTTAACGCGCCGACGCTATACAGGTGATGAGGCGCGCCGTAGTGGAGGGCTCCGGATTCATTTTGACCACCTGGGGATCTTTAACGTGCTCCGAAATCTCGAACACACGGGCGTTCTCGCTTTTCGCCTTCACCAGAAAAGCGACCGCCACGCCCGGGAATCGGACCTGCGTCCTTGGGCTCAGCAGCACACGAAGTCCTAAGCCAACGCCCACGCAAAAAAAAAAAAAAAAAAAAAACAAAGGAAATGCTGAGCGACCACAATGCTATGATGGCGCAATCGGATAGACGTCGGCTGCGTAACGTTAGGGACCCAGGTTTCATCCCGACCACGGGGAGCGTTTTGTAGCGAGAGCTACAATGGCCGTATTCTCGCTGTTTCGCTGTGGCCGGTGGCCGCCCCGCGAGCTGAGCGGTTGCCTGGCAACCGCTGCAGCTGGCAGCGCCGTTCGCCGCGACATCTGGCATGACGTTAGAGGAGGAGCCGGTGAACCCACGTTGCAACAACAGAGGAGCCGGCGTTGCATCGTAATATAGAAGGTGTAGCTCGGTGGGATTCGTCGTCAGATATGGAAAGTGGGTCGGAGAGACTGAAAGGAGGCAGGCTTCGTCGGAACGAAACCAAAAGGAGGCAGCGAGCCGAGGAGACGGAGGAAGGACGAGCCGCACGCCTCGAGAAGCGTCGTATAACCGTACAGAGAACCAAGCTAAACGATAACATTAACCGTACCTCTCGCTACGCACACCCAGGCATAACTGAGTTAAGCCACAGCGAATTTGTTTACTTGTTTCATCATCATCATCGTCATCATCATCGTCATCATCATCATCGTCATCGTCGTCACCATCGTCGTCGTCGTCGTCGTCATCATGTGCCCTCTTATTGTGTAAAGTTCGCTTTCGTGCAGTGCGTTTTGGTTACGACGCTGCCATCAGTGAGACCAAGAAAGCTTTGCTTGAATTAACCTGAAACGCTTCAGGTTCGTGCACCTTTCGCGTTTGTTGTCGCTGCATACAGCCTCGACGTACTCGAGCACGCAAAACTCCATCCCACAGAGTGTGCAGCAAAGCATCGTGTTCACTGCACCCCCACGCAGGAAACTTGAACCCTTTTGACCTTCATGATACCGGAACGTAGTAGCCAGCTGAATTCTGTAAGCACTGCGCCAATTTTTATTGCCAAGAATATGCACCTCGAGGTATTTTGTAAACGATGGTAAACCATAAGACGAAGACAAATCTTGCTTGATGGATTATTAATACAATGAGGCAATAATAACATGATGATAACAAAATGTGCAACTACCAAATTACTAATTACTTAACATTCATTTCAAAGCCTTTCCGTTTCTCTTCCGGCCACACACCACCCCTGAAGAGCTGCCACACTCTTAACAAAAAAAGCTCGTAGAAGGGTAGTAACGCGGCTGTATTTACTAACTCCTTACGAACTTTACTACCCCCCATAACGGTTCGTAGGTCCTGCCACTGAATGTGGAACCGTTACTAGTCTAGACTGTGCTCTTAGTAACTTCTGCTTGTTTCATACTAACATTCCCATTGATTGATTGATTGTGGGGTTTAACGCGCCGACGCAACGCAGGCGATGAGGCGCGCCGTAGTGGAGGGCTCCGGATTAATTTTGACCACCCGGGGATCTTTATCGTGCGCCGAAATCTCGTACACACGGGCGTTTTTGCTTTTCGCCTCCATCAGAAAAGCGGCCGCCGCGGCCGGGAATCGAACCCGCGACCTCGTGCTCAGCAGCGCAACGCCTTAGCCACTGAGCCACCGCGGCGGGTACTAACATTCCCCGACAGTAACAAAGTTCAATGAATTATTGAACGTAATAACTACAGCACTTTTCCCACTCCAAATCACGATTAAAAAGCTTTTGCAAATCCGCATGCTGACTTGTATATGCTCACACTAAAATGCATAATTCAAAAATTATCGCTAAAATATTTGATTTTTGCGACAAGCCCACCAACTCTATCAAATGATTTTTGGTTCACGCTATAAAAGCAAGAACAGCTGTTGTATTTGTAAGGTAACTAAGTTTTACTCGCTCTCCTGGTGCATTCCGTTGGATTTCTCGCTCAATTAATTTGTTTGTTGTCCAAGTGTGATATGTGCGTGTTGAATGTGTCTGTCGCGCTGCACGCTCCGCCGACCCACATTGTCACGCGTAGCTATGTTGTGCGTGTTATGTTACGCTATGTTATGTTATGTTATGTTATGCTACGTTACGTTACGTTACGTTATGTAATTTTACGAAACTAGGTTATGCATGGCCAGTTAGTAAAATCCACTAAGTACCTGCTTATACTGGGACAAGTAACTCGTTAGTTTTCTGTTACTAAGTGCCACGACCTTTGCAGTATACACCATCCAAAGCCAATTTACTTTTTAAAAATGATTAAACTCGCGTCTGGTTGGACGCACATTTCAAAATCCCATTTAGAATTCCTGGGCGCTTGGTCAGCCAACCGCTGAAGCCGGCGGAGTAGGTTCGGTGAAAGAATGAAAGATGTACGATCGGCGCTAAGACACTGCGCAGCGCAAAATGTAATTTTGACATTGCCTATCCCTTGCAGCCCACGAGAAAATTTAGCTCCATATGTGTATTGTGTATTTCGTTATTCGCGAATTTGCCTAACAGATTGTAATGATTTGTCTGCAGCACACCTTATTGTGAAGTAGACTAATGCGTTGTAAAGGGATAGTACACACCGCCGAGCTTTGTTTTCGCAACTTATGCATTTCTTCATAGCAATTAAATCTAAAATAGCAACACATTTAGAGAAAAGTTTCGACTATGCATATTTAAAACCTCGAACCTGATTTTAAATCTTCAGAAATGTTCAGTGGTACTGCACAGTTTATGAGTTTCTGCTTGCGATTTCATTATGCAAACAAGGGCCCGGAAGCTCATAGTTAAAGCGTCATGTAACGTAATAGGAGCACGGTGCACAGAAACAATGCCGAGGTTATTAAGCGTAGTGTGATTGAGCGCTTGTGCAGGCACCTGGGCCTTTTAAAAGTGGTTGTAATGCTGCATCCACCGCTACTAGCGGGACCTGGATTTCCTCCAGAGACATCATTGTTGCCAACAAAACCCTTGTACCCTACACCCTAATGGCGGCGGTTTGTTAGTAATTAATCAGAAGTTGCCTACTATTGTCATGGGCGTCGGCAGGTGGGTGCGTAAGGGGCACTTGCACCCCCCCCCCCAAAAAAAAACACCATCCCTCGCCCTCCTCCCCCACCCCGCGATGCAACGTGTTTGCCCCCGCCCCCTCAAGACGAAATCATCCCGACGCCTATGACTATTGTACATTTATGACGTGCACAGGCAGCACCCATGATGCAGTTATAACTTTTTTCAATAAACAATTTGTTTAAAAAAGATAGAACCCTGCGTCTCCGCTTCTATGTGTATATTCGCGTGTGAACACAACCAACGCACACAACTGCATTTCCTCCCATTGTTGGATGACGGATGTTATTGCGCACTACTTGCTCAATTCGCAGTCACCATCAACCCACTTCAAGCAACCAGTGTCTGAAAGCAGTGCCAGAACACTGGTGCGCACGCGCTCTGAAAACTTTAATAGGCCGTACAGGAATAGTCGATCCCAACAGCCGAGTATTCCTGCATAGTGGCTGGAGGAAGTGATAAAAAGCAGCAAATAAGAGCACACAATGTTTGGTCTTTCATCACAGTCATATGGAATACGCATAAAAATGAAACAAGCTCGTAACAATAAGCTAAATGTTACAGAATGCAACTATTACTTACACTGAAACCTCTCCAGGGTGACCAAAGGCAAGAACTGGGCAATCTCTTCTGTATAAATCACGGTTACAAGCAGGGACCATGAGCGTTTTGTTTTGATTTCCAACTACATATGCTTTTGTTTTCGTCTTCCTATTCTCTATTATAAACCTCGAAAGGCGTCCCCTAGTATTCATGAAAGTACACGCACGTATTTTGTCAGCGAGAAAAAGAGGAAGGGGAAGCGACTACTCACGACTTCCAGTAAACATGGAGATCTGCGCCGCGGGACTTGGAAGTGCGGTACACGCCTGCAAACGTGCTGTTAGCCAAGGCGCAAATCCGATGGGGCTGGTAGCTGCGGGTGCCTCCACTTTGAAAATCGGCACAGTCACTAACTTGACAGAAGAATCAGTCCCTACTGGCTTCGGTCACCTCGTTCCGCCAGCATCGTCGGCCTTCTCTTCGCAAAATACCAATGCTACCTCGACAGCCACTAAGTCGAGGGAAAATTTGAAGCGGGAACCCTCAGAAATACCATCAGAACACCCGCGTAAACAGCTCCGCACACTGGTTGATCCAAAGCCAACGTGTCATTCCCGCAAGGCTACGCCATGATATATGGCACCCTCTAGTTGAGTCGTTACTAGAAAGACGGCTTGTTATGACGAGATCGGGTACGTCTAGAGGGCCTTAGCAGCTCTTGTGACATTAGCCTGGCAGGGAATTTATCCGGTGATAGCAGACATGCCACTGAAGCGGCGTCATCCTGTCCGGTCATCCGTTAAAAAATAGTCAATAGTGAATCCACTCGCGTTCTTTCTGACCTTGCCACAATCACATCTCTGCACTTGGCAGAAGTTCCCCAAACCGACCAGGTAAAGTGCTGTGCATAGTCTTGGGATGTAGGTCGCAGAAACTGACGGTGCAGAATATGGGCTCCGGACAATGCCAGGCGGTTGCTTTCGGAAGGGGCCGATACTGCGGTGCTTCAAACTCGATATCCACGGTCACTTCTGCAACTACGCAGCTTCTGGGGACGTGACGCAATGCTGCACCGTCGACAGGAGACGTCGCGGCGATTCCGAAGCAGAAGGAGTCGGTAGCATCGTCTTGGATTAAGGTTTTAACCATGAGAAACACCGCTACATTTCCAACGTCTCTTCCTTAGCAACGCTTTAACCACTGACTGGGACTAACGAGATTGACTTTCCCGATGACGGGACTCACAGTTGCGTTCGACACTTCGTAATCCAGAAGTTCATAGCCAGCAGCCACCTAAACAGCAATATCCTGGCTTCCTCTGAAACGTATTTATCTCTTATTTACTCTCCAATTTTGCCTGACGAATATTAGGAATTGCGTTGACCCACTGCGCCGTTCTTCTGATCAACGCTGTCGCGGTCTTCAGCACGTGGTGCCCTATGGGAGCGATACCTGGCGGCGGTGCGTCCACTTTAGTCCTTGCGGCGTTCCTTGCTGCGAGCACATAGGAGCCGTCCTTGCCACGTGGACGTGTTCACGTATCCCGCGGTCGTCGCTGCAAGCGTGGCCACCGATCTCGCTGGCGTCCCTGCGGCGTGTTCGCCCACGTCGCTCCTCGTCGCCGCCGCTGCAGTGCCCACCAGGCCAGAACTGTGCACGCACGCGCGGGCTCCCGTCCGGCGGCCCTGGGCCGGCTTTTGTTTGCCACTCTCTCTACACTCCCTTTACTTTTCTATCTATTCCCCCTCCCTCTCTTCTCTCTTCGCTCACGTCGCGAGAAGGCTTTATTTTTGCGCCGAGGCCAGCAGCTGATTGCAGCAGCAGCAGCAGCAGCAGCGTGTCGTCCGCCGCCGAGTGAAATCCTTTGGAGCAATCCTCTGCCGCCATATTCTCCGCGCCTAAGCTAGGAGGAGGAGGAGGGTCGAGATTTAGCCGGATTCGGGCCGCATCTCCATTCGCCGCCGCCGCGAGCCCCAAGGTATTGGCGGGGTCTTCCCTGCGGCTTTGGAGCCGGACGCCGCCGAAAGCCCAGCAGCATCTGCAGGGGCTAAAAGAATGCAGAGGGCCTGAAAGAGAAGGAGAGACGAGAAATGTACGCAGAGACCCCCGCGAGCCACTTTATGCGACCGAAGGCCCATCCGCCCAATGTGACAGTGACGGGATTTAACGAGACGCAAAAATAACGGCGAGGAATTAAAGGGTATCAAAACAGCTTAGGCCGTTTCGGGAAACCCAGCGTATACAAGGCATCGGCCGCACGGCGCGCCGCGGATTAATGCGGAGAACATTTGGAGTGCGAGACGAACTTCAGAAAACACCGGACAGGAAATATAGGGAAGGCGCAACACAAGAAGAAACGAGAAACTCTGTGCAATGTGCGGCGACAGTTTCGGAGATGTGCTGCTTCAGGGGGTAGCAGTGAACGTGGAAACTACCTCAGTTCCTTTCAAATGCGCCCGGTGTTAGTCCGCGCTTATGTTTCGCAGTCTGTATACTTTCTTCGTCATGCTGCGTGCAGTTAATCTCCTTACGCTTACGCACCAAACGAGCTAAGTACACTCAAAATTTCTTCACGCTTAGCAAGCGGGGGTGTCGGCGAATTTTTACACGCTTGTTGCAAGCGTGATGTCCTTGCACGCCGAAAAATCACGCTTCCTAAGCATGACTCGTTGGATGCGTAACGCTTGCGAAGCGTGAGTACAAAATATTTTTTACATGCTTATTTTAGGCATGGCGAATTATCCCGCTAAGTGCTCAAGCTTGCCATCCGTGACTGGCGGCCTTCTTAAAGCTTAGTGAAGGTGAAAAAGAGGATTTGTCTTTACCTTATGCGGCGTTCTCCAGCTGTGTATAAGATGCCTCTCTGACCTTCGGAAATCGATTAGAAAGAAAGCTGAAAACAGACAAAGTTTCTGTGCCGGAATTATGGTCTGGGTAGACTGGAGCACCCACCAAGAATATAAATACGGCAAAACAAACATTATCTTCCTTCAGCTTTCTTTTTAAATGATTTCTGGCGGTCAGAGACATGTCTTATACACAACTGGAGAATGCCGCATCAGGTAAGCACAAATCCTCTTTTTCACCTTCCCTAATCGACAAGCCTCACGTGGCGATTACGGCGTTAATTATTCGTCCTAGACGGCCGCAAACTTAGTAGTGTTAGCGGAATAAGGGGGTTTAAGATTGCTGCTAAATTTCGGTTGTGATAAACCCAAGCGCTGTTGAAGGCAGTGCAAAACAAACGTTCATAAAGCATCATCCGCAAGTGCACCTAGCAAATCCCATACAATTAAGCCTGTGGTGTGCAATCTTTCGGCACCTATACCGATACGTTTGTGAAGATAATTAAGTGAGGAAGTCTGGTGACGATTTCTGCGTCGGTTGAGATTTTGAATCAAAGTTGAGGAGCAACACAAAATAAGAAATTTAAAGAAATTTCAAATTTTAGGGAAACTTTTTATTCACAATAACTTCACAGTCCCACACCAGGTGACGCATGTAAGGACTGAAGGACGCACGTGACAAACATCGCCCGTCATCTTTATCAACATACGAGGACTGGATCCGGCCAACACACGACCACAAGAGAATTCTACTCTCACTGTGGACATTTGCGTGTGAAGCCTCCATAGTGCGACGCACGTAACCCCCTTCCCTTTACCCCCTCCCACCGCAACAGGCCTAGTGCCGTCCTATTCATAATAAATTTTACAACAACAACAACAATTCACAATAACTGACAAGAATGCCTCTAAACAGAGAAATCCCAGAAAGAAAGACAGCAACTATAAAACAGGCTCAACTCTTGACGCCGCCTTAAAGCAGCCCGTGAACATTGCTATTAACTTATCACTGAGACAAAGTGTAGTTTCATCAACATATTGCCTAGCATTTCTTAGCGGCCATAGAATTTCGTCGATGCCATCACATGCAACCACTACCCGAACGAATTATAGCAACTGCCTGGAAGCAGTCGGATGTGTGACGTCCTCCATGTAAAACACACAAATACCGCAACGTATGTCAACTTCACAATTTCTCTGGGTTTTGCCGCATACCAGCTGCATCACGTCACCTCATGCAGTCTTCCGGAAAACGAGCCTTGGGTGAAACTTGGAAAATATAAAAAGCGGCTTCAATATAATACACACCGACTGATGCGTTCGCACTATCATAGAACACGCTAACTTCTACCGCGATGTGCAGCCCAAACACGCACATTTTTATTGTGGCCTTATAGCGGTGGTTCTGTAGAATGGGACACGATTTCGAACGCTTCGTAATGTGCGCGTCGACAGTGTGAATTTCGGATATACAATAATTTTCGTCGTTTTCGAGGTGTTCTGTGGAGGACGCAGAGCGCAGGCGGCTCTTTCGCCGACGGTGGCCAGAATAGCAAGGGAGGTCGCTGACTCCCATGGGGTCGGGCGAACCCTTGCAAGAAAGAAGACACAAGACCAGTCTTTTCATTTGGGCCCAATAAAGTCTTTTCTCTCTCTCTCTCTCTCTCTCTCTCTCTCTCTCTCTCTCTCTCTCTCTCTCTCTCTCTCTCTCTCTCTCTCTCTCGCCCGCGAACGGCTACGGGCGCGTACCGCGACCGCGGCCGCGAAGTTAAACGGCAACGAGCCAAAGATGTTGAGCGCGAGACGCCGAGACCGACGGAAACCGGACGGCGAACGAAAGAAACGAATCGCAGCTACGACAGCGAAAACCGCACTCCTTCCTTATTTATTTTCATCTTTCCCGTTAGACCGCATGATCCGTGTCAAACAGAAGCTACAAAGAAAACTAGGCCTGATGCTAACTAATGCGAAGTTCCAAGGTCAATAGGAAGATCTGCACAATGCACTAAAAACGTCGTTACTCGGAAAATAGTTCTACAACATATAATGAGCCAGTGCACTAGGAAATAATTTGCTTAACTGGATATTCGAAGCGATCGTGCATGACAGCTGACTGCCCACTCGTGCTGCGAGAAAATTCCCCGCAGTCGACACTCGGTGTTCCCACACCAAGCGCGCGGCACTCCACGCGTTCCAGTAGATGTCAAGTTACTCATCAAGTTACTCCTTATTCGCCACTTTTTACCACAAGAAAGCGAGCACTCCGCATAGTACACACTTTCATGGCAGGGAGACACGACGCACAAAGCGCCTGCTTCAGCCGATGCCTCCAAAGGCTCTAATTCCATTTTCCCGCCCAAATCGCTGAAGCGAGCGCTACCTTTCAATCCTTTCGCATGAAAAAATAAAGAAAAGAAGCGCAAGTCGCAGCAGCATTCAGCAGCGCGACCGACGGCTCCATTGTGGATATGTATCATAGTATGTATATGCGTGATTAGGAGAGGCGCGATCGCTGGCGCTTGATGTTTCTTAGCGTGGCTTTTCCGGTTTACACGCATGTAATCTTGCATCACGCGTAAAAGAAAGCGAATGTGCGCTTTCCCGACCTGCTTCACGCTTATATGGAAGAAAACCACGCGTATTTTGAGTCACGTGGCGCTCAAAACGAGGTTTACGGCGCCAAGGAGCGTGTTTCACGCTTACTATGTACGTGTAAAAAATTTTAGAGTGTAGGCACAATAATACGGAAAGCACCTGGGAACCTCGAAAGCAGGGCGAGATTTCAGAGCCGTCTGCAACCATAATAAAGTTAACAAACTGTAAAACACCTAATCACTTCTTATGAGTTGTTAATGCGAAAAAAAATTAATGTCCAGTGGAACGCCGCAGGGAGTTCCGCAATGTGCAGAGCGCCCTGAATCCCTTATGACTGTTACGCCTCCGGGCGAGAGGAATAGAAGTGGCCGCTGCAACCACACATTTTCCTTCGGCACCTACTTCCCTGCTTTTCAACGCATTTCAAGGCGTTGCCTAGCAACGCTCGCTTTTTGCTTTATGTTTTATTTTTGAAACACGCCCCTAGCTCCTTTTTCTTTTGGCACACGCTATGGAATGCGTCGTTGCACCGGGAATCGAGCAGCCAGGACTTTGAATTTCGGTGCCGCGTTTCTGTCGCGGCGGCCTTTTCTCCGAGAGCAACTCAATACTTCCGAATTAAAACAACGACCTTCATTTGCAGCATAACAAGAAATACTCATGAAGCTTCACGCCTTCTGGCAAGGCAGATGCATAATTATATGGCTTGTCAAAGCCCCATGCCACCTACACAGGGAGCTTCGCAGTAATTAACATCACGGCAATCTTCTAGAAAATTGGTGTCAGCAAAGGTAAGCCAGAGGGAAAACAACCGATCCTAACGAGTGCACTTGAGGCCAAGGCGGAAAATGCACCATGAACACAACCAAAAGAACTTGTTCAAAGACGACAACCCGGAAGGTTTCACAGGGCATTGAAACAGTTTGAGACCGTTGTTCACGTTAATGGGCCGCATTGACTGTTCAGAAATCCATAGGGTTCCACCTAGCCCTTTAGTTCAACCAACTCCCGAAAAGCAACCGCTAGTAAAAAGCACCAGTAGAATGGGATGCTCATTCTCAAGGAGAAGATGCACAATTTTGAATAAAACTCTGGAGATGGTGGTAGTTTGCTAACGTTTCCACAATTTCCACAATGACTCTTAGACAACGTTCCGCGAGCCCTCCAAACACGTTTCTTCAAACATATAAGCAGTCGTATCCTCGTTTATAGAAGCGTACTCAAATCTAACGCAATAGTTGAGCATCCAATTGAGCATCCAACACGCCTTTGTAAGCAGCTCATTCCCATATTCAAGGCCCTATGGCGAAGCATCAATGCGACGCGCCGCGGTGGCTCAGTGGCTAAGACGTTGTGCGCTGAGCACGAGGTCGCGGATTCGATTCCCGGCCGCGGCGGCCGCTTTTCTGGTGGAGGCAAAAAGCAAAAACACCCGTGTGTACGAGATTCCGGCGCACGTCAAAATTCATCCAGAGCCCTCCACTATGGCGCGCCTCATCGCCTGCGTTGCGTCGGCGCGTTAAACACTACAATCAGTCAATCAATGAAACATCAATGCGCAGATGCATTTCCTTACACCTTCAACTCACACTGCCAATGGGCTGTAAAACGCGCTTTTCCACCAAAAATCTGTTCGAGTGCTAAACACCTTTTCAAAAACGCTCTTTAAGTGTGTGGAAAAGCATTTGGCCATGCACTAAACTTTTTTACACCCTTTTAGCCAGAAAGGGTGTAGCATAGGTGGAAAAAGGGTGTTGGGAGGCCTTTACACCCTTTTTCTTGAGTCTCGACACCCTTTTCCTAGCTCTACGCCCTTTTTGTTTGAAAAAAAGGGTGTTGATCAACTTCAACACCCTTGGTTTTTCTTAGGGTGTTGAAAGGGTGTGGAAAAGGCGTTCAGCTGTTCATTGAATAAGGCCATGTTCGGATGCTAATAGTACTGTAAAGAAGAAGACATCCCCTCATATACTCCTCTACTCGCAAGAAATTTCCAAACGCAAAAAAAATAATAATAATTGCTCTTATGCAATGATCGCTCGTTTTCTTATTCGGTGCACCACATGCCCCAAGTTTAGCTTTGGCACGTGAAACAGCAATTTGAACCTTCAAAATTAAGAAGACTGTAGTCGTGTGGCGAAAAGGATGTTTATCAACTGCAACACGCTTGGCTTTCTGTAGGTTGTTGAAACGGTGTGAAATAGGTGTTCAGTTGCAATAAAAGAACAACGGAGCTGGGGGTCGACCTAGTTTCTTTCGGTGTTGCTAAGTTTTGTTATGTTTGCTAAGCTTTACAATGTTCTTGCTCAGCCAGGATGACCACTCAGGGATGAGGTCAAATTTAACCGGATTTCACAAGGCTGTTCCAGTGTGCCCCCTTCCCCCCCCCCCTCCACATTTCCAGGAGATCCAAGAGGGAAACAAGGTAGGTCGGCCCCCAGCGTTGCTGTTTCTCCAGCCTTGCACCACTATTGCAAGCTGCGCGAATTTTTTTACCTTTTAGAATCCAAAAAAGACTTGTACCTTTGAAATGGTACAGTAAGAGGTGCGCATACGCATACGCCCCTTGAGCTCACACTCTAACAAGCTCGAAAGCCGACTTCACTGTTATATTACCCTATCTGTGGTGGTGCACCCTTTACAGGTGCCCCAGTTCTTTTTCTTTGTATTTTTTGCTAATGCCACCGAAACTACCTCCTGAAGCTTAAACAGCTTCACTGGTAATAAATTATGCCAATTCATATAGCTGTAAACATCGTGAGGTACAACCCCCCCCCCCCGCCCGCTTGTAGAGAATGTTCAGTCCACCCGTGTAAACAGGTACAAAATGCCTCCAAAATTGGAGGTCTCTCCACCTTTTTTCTTCGTTGGCGGTCTTTTCTTACACCCTTTTTTTCTTTACGCCCTTTTTCTTAGTTTCGAACACCCTAATTTGTAGCTTGCCACCCTTCTGGAAAAAAGGGTGTTGAAATTATGAACACCCTTTTTGAAGGGTGTTGAGGTGGTAGGGAAGATTTGTATGGTATTTAATAAAATTCTATAATTTACGGATTAGAAAAACTACCGAGTAATTAAAAAGTTTTTGCAAATCCACGTGTTGATTTGTATATTCTCGTAGTAAAATCCATACTTCCAAAATTAGCGCTAAAATATCAGTTTTTTGCGACAAGCCCACCGACTCCATCTCGGGGCTTTCCTCAGCTGAGTATAAAAGCAAGAACAGCACATGTATTGCTAAGTGAGTATGCACTCCCTGTACCGCTTGCATCCCGTGTTCCCACTGTAACTTGTACGTATTGGCTGTTTGTGTTGAATGCTGCGCGCTCCGCCGTTTGACATTGCCTCTGCGCATGCCATCACCTCAAAAAAAGGGTGTGAGACTCAACAGCCTTTTTTTAGGGTCTTGAGCATCCTCAACACCCTTTTTTAAAGGTGTTGAGCTCAACACCCTTTTTTCATCCATACACCCTTTTTTTGCCAAAACACCTTTTAAGGGTGTTAGCTATGGGACAAGATTTTTACACCCTTTTCGGCCAAAAAGGGTGTAAAAAAGTTTAGTGTGATAGGATGCCTTGATTGTTCAATTCGGATATCAGTGTACATATGAGAAAATTGCTAGAGTTGTACCGAACAGTCCTCATGTAAGAGTGTATTAATTTTTTGATAAATTGGAGTCTATCTTGTGTTTATTAGTTGTACCTTTCCCGTTACGTCACAATCAAATTGTGTCCGGTGGACATCAACTATACTTGGCTACAACTAAAGAACGACAACGGAAGTTGCCACTGCGCCTTACCACCACATCCTTCTGTTCCTCCGCGCGAGGTTCAAAGCATGCTTTACTGCGGGTATTTTGAACATGAAGCGAGTCGTTTCAATAATTTTTGAGACTAAATCTGCTGATAAATTACTGAAGCGACGACAAACTACAAGAGAAAAAGCAGGCGATGCCAGGCATTAGGCGCAATCTCCTTTCATAATGCGCGCCCGCGCTTACATCCGGGCAGTTGCTTCGGCGGAGTGATACATTGCATGAGCTATTCCAGTTCTTAACTTTTATCCCAGTATGGCGCCTTTTAAATCAGTTTTTCTAGCTCTAAAGTATTTTTCATGTCTGTTTCACTGTATGCGACGCTCGAGCAAGCGACGGTGGCCATGGAACATGAATGGGAGCAGCGCGCTTGTTGAATTAAGCAGCATGGGGGGGGGGGGGGGCGGCAATAACATGTGCAGCCAATTGGAAAGAAAACAAACGCTTTCCGTGGTTGAATCGAACCTGGGTCCCACTCGTCATGAAACCGGCGTCTATTCGATTAACATATCATCGGTTTTTATTGTTATTTGCAAACAAGCGCCGCTGTTACACACATAATACACAGAAACAAAAAAAAAAGACCATTGCACTTAGACATAAAATCACTGTTCCGCTCTCGGATACAGTGCTGGTTGACAAAATATTTTCACGTTTGTTAATATTTCCACTTGTGACAACCAGTCTGGAACACATTGGTGTGCCTTTTGCACTTCAATAAAGGAGAATATGGCCTTTTGGAAACATTCATTTACAGGGCGCCGAGTGGCGGACTGCCATCCGACACCTGCGTTTGCTGTGCAAACCTAGTAACATTATTAGATCTAGGGGAACGCCATCACCATCTTGTTCGACGGACAAATACCGAATACCATAGGCATCGATTGGTAGATCTTTATTAAGCGTACGTTGCAGCACATCCCAGAACAAAACCCCATCCCAACAGCCAATGAAAACATGTTCAATTGTGTCCGGTTTGTTGCACAAGCAGCATTGTTCATCCCACGGCATAAAAAGGCCCCTTTCTGGCATCCATGTTTTCACAAGGAGTGTACCCGGGTGTAGTAGAAATAAAAACGTTTTAAATCCAGGTGCAGCTGGTATTTTTAACCCTTTTTAACACATCTCGACCTGTGCCAGCAGAGTGAACAATACAGTATATGGAAATGGGAAAAACAGTGTTAGAGAGATCACCATATAGCCCTTTCCTAGGGATATGCGATCAAATACTCTAACGAAAAACGGGCGCATAGAAAACGTAACGACTCAACGACTTCTTTTAGATAGCCATGGATACCTCCTGGCAGACACAATGTCGTAACAGACAACTCAGGCAAAACCCTGCCTAATCTAACTTGACAAAGAGTGTGCAAGACCGGGTCTTTTACATTCTACCAAAACAGAAAGCGTTTTGCCAACTGTGGTAAAAAGAAATGTGTTAAACCTAACCCCCCCCCGCCCCCTCCCCCCCCTCCCAATCACGTACACGTCAAAAGAGATTTCTACGACTCATCGTCTCCCAGGATTAACCCCCCAAACAATTGCAAAAACACGATCTAACTTTTGGACATTTGCCCGGGAACAGTGAAGTACTTGTAACAAGTACCAAAGTTTGCTCACCATAAATAGGTTGCACAGCCTTGTGCGAGCAGAGATGGATAAATTCACGCCCTTCCACTTCTCTGTCTCTTCACGAAGATCTACGGCTTGTCTCCGCCAGGAAGGGTCACTGTCGGAATAATACTAGGGGGACACCGAGGTACTTCGTCACCCACTTGACGTTTTGAAATACCGCCGGTGTTGTACTCCAATCTCCATGCCAGATGACCAGGCACTTGTCCCACTTTACAGCACATCCTCTAACATAACAAAACCATTTAACGGTATTAATGACTCTAGCAATGCTTTGTTGATCTACGCAAATGGTAGCAAAATCGTCCACGTATACTAAAACTTTAATTTCAGTTGCATGAAGTTGGAATTCCTTGATACAGTCGTTTTTTTATTATGCTTACACATAATGATTCAATATATGCAAAAAAGGAGAGGTGAAAGAGGACACCCCTGGCTCACGGACTTCTGCACTTTCATACTCCTTCCAACCACTTTGTTAACAATCAGCCTATGTTGTACAGTTGTTATCCGCCATGCTCACACCGCCTAGAATGACTGACCCGATGTTACTATGTTCCAAAACCACCATAAGACCATCGTGAGACACCTGATCAAACGCCTTTTCTAGCTCAACCTTCAGCATTGCGACGCCTGTATGCGTCACGTCGCAAATCCCAAGTACACTTCGTGCCTTGTGTACGTTCGTAAACATTGGCCTGCCTTTTATCCCACATGTTTGATGCGGCCCCACTAAGATGCTAAATACAGTCTGTAGCCTTCCTGCCAATATTTTCGTTAGTATTTTAAAATAACGCTTTTTAAGCTTATGGGCCGGTACGATGGGACTTGGCGGAGTCTGAAAATATCTTATATTTTAAATATCTTCTAAGCCGAAAACGACGGGGGCCGCGTTTCTAACATAAAAGCTTCTTCGATGAATACCTCATGTTTAAAGGACTTATAAAAAGCAGCGCCCAGACAATCTAGACCGGGTGTATTTCCCAGGTTTAACGCTATACCGGACCCGCGAAAGGTTATTTCTAGAAATCACGTCAATATTGACGTCCCCTCTCCCCCAGCCCGCGAATTTACACAGTTGACCGAACTGTCCGAACACCAAAAATGCCCCGAAGGCAGAAATAAACTTCCTTGGCAGAACGAACTTTGGCTGAAAGCCTAGGAGTTGGCAATACTCCAAACAAGGACAGGAAGCGAAAACGCAGGGAACCACTTGACCCACGGCCGTTGCTCAGCGGCTAAGGCGATGTTCTGCTGATCCCAAAAACGCGGGTTCAGTTCCGGTCGAGTCGTCCACTTTCCGTCACATTCGAAAAACGCGGACAGCCCTGCGTCGATATATCGACGTCCCAAGGGGTCTAAATCCATCCGGAGCCGTCCACTGCGGCTTTCCGGATAGCTCAGCTGTAGCTTCGGAGCGCAAACATTTAAATGGGAATTAGAGAATTGCTTGTTCGTTCAAAAGTACTTCTGGCAAAATTAACAGGCTGCGACGACTTTGCAAGTGAGGTCTACCTGTGGAGGCTTGAAGAAAATGATCAAACCACGACTTAAAACATGAAATGCAATCACTAGACGTGCTCCCGCCGCCCAAGAGCAAATGTCCCGTTGACGTTATTCTTTGATTACAAATTGAAGCAGCTCGGCCGTAGCGCCGCGAAGATAATATCTTGTACAAAATGTCTCTTAACGTCTGTTTGGGTTTAACATGATCTTATTTTAGCGTACATTACCTGCATACGAAGTACGTGACTGTTAAAACGTGTTGATGTAAACATTGTTTTGTTATTTATGGAAATAAACCCTCAATTCAGAAAATATGTTGTTTGAAACGTAATTTCTCCTCTAAAACAAAAGAAAATTATGAACCCGAAAGCGAAGAACCCAGCTTACATGCAGCATTCTTGTTTAACGAGGTATGCGTTCCCAATTCAAAAAAAAGCTCCAGTCACGTTTTTAATGCAGGTTTCATGAATACCCGTAAGAGAGTAAGAAAATAGTGTCAGGATAGACGCTGCTTCCCCGGCGATACAGATGGTATAAGGCTTATCGTAAAATACCCGCCGCGGGGGAAGAGCCATTTATTAAACTTCGTTTGCATTACTGCGAGGAAAATGTCGCACACTTGACGCTAACCACCTTCTGGAAATCAGCCGGCTATCGGCCACACCTCTCCAGCCCACATCTGCTTCTCTCGACTCCCAAGCTCCAACCTTAAAAAACCGCGGCTCCTTTTTCCCTCCTCCGGATCTTGTCTTTCCCCGAAAAAGAACATGCAAGGAAAATTCAATCATGTCAACGCGATGACCACCGTCACTCGGCTTACCGAGAGCGCGGAACTACGTACTCAAAATTTCGATTCCCTGACTTTTAAGACTGTGGGGCCGAGGCCAGTACGTGAAGTTAAGCGAGTATAACGTGTCCTGTATAAAAGCGCCCCTATTATCTCTCCTCGTCTTCGGCGGCCGCTTACACTCCCCACCTTCTAGTCTGCGGTGTCCCTGGCACTAAAACGTACGGTGTCCTGACAGCCCCACAGATTTTTACAAATTTCTATTCGTTGTTTGCTTCAAAACAGACTAGTTTAGCGCAATGAAAGTACTTCAGTGTAACCCCGTTAATACGTTTTTCACCGGACCGGAAAAACAAAACGTAACAGCCGGGTAAACGTAAGAGTGAGGAAAGCCACGAAAATGGGCCGGTGTCTAACTGGCGTCGTCAAACCACCCCCTATCTAGAGCTCCATTGTCGCCATCACGTCTGTATTAACGTATTCGCTCTGCGCTGTCATCGTGCACACATATTTTAGTGGATCTCTAAAGTGTCGGTGCGGTTTGCGACGCGCTGCGCGCCGGGCTGCCGTTCGGGGTTGCTTTGGCAGAGGCTAAGCCCGTGCCGCGGCATTTCTTCAAGGCGCCGTAGGATCCTGACGGATTGAAGGCGTGGGAAAGCGCGACTCCGCGGAAAAACGTCAAGGTTACGTCGCAAACAGACGGCTGTGACATCTATTGTGAGCCTTCAGACATCGTCAACCGTTACGAACACATCGTAAACGGTCAGACTAAGGATACTACGAGGCAGGTGGACCGTAAGGGAAAGCGCGGTACCCCATATTTCCCTTAACATACCTGAGCACCTGCCGAAACGAAGACGCCAAAATCATTCAGAAAACCACCCAAAGGGAGTGTTGCATCCTGCCAAAATCATGGGCCTTTGTGCGACAAAACTGGCGCAAGTGACGGTATGGGTGGTGTAGAAAGCGCCGAGAGTGGGAAGGAGCAGCAGACGACGCGCCGAGACCGATCTCAACTAAGGTCCTAATTTCAACGCTACGGCAGCGCCACCGCCTGGTCGGCGGCAGCACCGGCCCGCGCCCCAGTACTGGAAAGCCGCGCTCTTTGCCAACTGACCTAATCTAAAAACGCTGCACGGCACCATTACAACAGTGCCGCGGCGCTAACATCACGCACTTCCGGCGTTCCGAAGTGAAACTTCGGTTGTAAGCACAGTAATGATAGTGAAAGCATTTTCGGCGGATGGCCATCTAGTGACGGCCTCGCGGTTTCTTGTAGCCAGTTCAGTAACAAAGCATGTCCAAGACTCATCAAAAGTCAAAATGTCGGTGCCCAAGCGGCTTCCGAGTGTCAGATTGCGATGCATCATACGGGAACGGGCCCATGGTTGCGACGTTACAGCGGGGTTCGCAATACATTATATCCTGTGGGAGCAATGCCGGGACCGATGACAAACAACGTAACAGCCAGAAAAACGCAACAGTGAGGAACGTAACACCGGGGTTCTACTGTATTTCCTGCAGCACCCCAGCACAGAGACACAGACAGTCGACCCTCTTGCTTCCAACTTCATTAATGAACAATAGGTGATGTCAACACTTAGAACATTTAATCTACTTTGCAGTTGGGACCATTCGTTCCGAATCGATTTTTTCCTACTTTGCAGTTCGGAACATTTGTTCCGAGAGCATTTTTTCTGTGACCGCAATACGCCGTTTTCAGCAAAATCTCAAAATCTTTTTAATAAAACTGGGGCCGTAAAAACCCAGGTGAATAATAAATATTCTACTTGCAAAAAAAAAAATAACAGGCAGTGACCCGGACGTGATTCGAACACGCAACCTTCTGATCTGGAGTCAGACGCGCTACCGTTGCGCCACCGGGCCAGAACGCTTGGCGAAGTTTAAAACAGCAACATCAGTATCATATTTCACAGGAAAAAAATGGCTATGTTAACCGTCGGCAGACGAATGGATTTCTGCCTGCATGATCGCGGCTGTTTCAATAGTGCTGGTTAGGAGCGATGGCGTCGATGCACAAAGCGTGTTGAAAGCGCAGAGCGCACCGCTTCCGGGTTCCGCTTGTAATTTGTAAAGCACTGGGCCTACTCGACCATTGGTGCCTTTCGAAGAAGGCGTGAATTTAGCGAGAGGTCTCCAGGCTCCACAGAAAAGAAGAAAGCGTTGCCTGTATACGAGTCAGCCATCATGGGATCACGGCCGCTGCTCACGACCATACAAAATAATCCAAAGTAAGGACAGGAAATTTGTAGTTGTTTAAGTAATTAGGTAAGAGAAAGAAGGCTGACATAATAAATGAAATGCCATATGGCTTGATTCAGCGTGATTGTTTGTGAGCCGGGCCACGTTATCGAAAACACATTCTGGAGAGGTTTGCACGAACCTCACCACAAATTGGCACTGAACTGTTAAACATTTCCTCTCGGACAAAGACGGAAACCAGGAAATGTTTTCTGAATTGGGCGCCGTCTTCAATGCATTCCTAAAGTGTACATGTGCATCAGGATCAATGCTTTAGAATCAATGGAGTCAAGCGTGTGCTTGAAGGCATTCGAGAAGCCATATAGGATGCAGTGGGCACCGGTTAACGACGTTATACCTCAAAGCGTGACGTTAGGCCTAATGTTCCACGTTTACGCCTAACATTAGGTAACCTTCAAGTTGAGCCTTACGATGCGGCAAGTAACACTCGTCGAGCTCGGGCACCGGTTGATGACACTGAACCGCAAGACGTGACGTTAGTCCTAACGTCGGTCCGTCACATACCAGGTAGCCCCCTCCCTCTACTGCGCATGAAACTTTGCGCAAGCGAGTTATAAACGATAACGCCTCCTGCATCAAGGCTTGAGCGCGCGTAAAAAACCTTAGGTGGCCTACATCCACCCTCAGCCCTCCACCACGGCGCGCGTTATACAACTGAGGTGTAGCCTCGGCGAAGTTTTAGTTGTAGCTATAGCTGTAGCTATAGCCTTCGGAGCTTCCCCTAGAAGAATGGGAAGAAATCTTTTGTCCGTGCCGCTGCTGGGCAGCTTTCAAGTTTGTCGCAATCATTCCGCACTTAAAAAATGGGCATGCCGGAAATGTTTAGTTTACCTCCCATTTCATCAGTACATAAATGGCATCATAGCAGTTATATTTGGGGTTGTTCGTTGTCGTGCTCTGTGCTTTTTTAAAAAAATTCGGGGTTAAAATTGCGTACTATTTTTCAGCACTTCAGGTATGCAGCCCTTTGATGACCTGTATGAAACATAATAAGTGAAATAAATGGGGAGTATATAATCATGTTGATGGGAAATTGTTCACAAGAACAAATAAATGCAGTGATTTCAGGGTCCCGGAAAGTGTATAGTCGAAATCCGCTTTTAGCAATTTTTCTTCAAGTTTCCGCGCACAAAGCACCTGACACCTTTCAGAGGCGATTACTTTCTTAATACATAGCAGAAAGTGTTGCTATAACTTTAATTGGTAATACAGAACGTGCTGGTGAAACCAAGCTGGTGAACACCTATACCGACGAAAAACCACATAAGCTTGTACTGGCATACAACAGGAGCTCAAGCGTAGATGATAATGTTCAGGGGTTCTACCATTGGTAAATTTGGATACCTGCAAGTCCCAAATAAAGTTGATCGCTACGAAGAGCATGCTTGAGATCTGTTCGCCTGTCTCTTTTTACTGACACAGCTTGCAATGTACTCCAAGACGTAGCCGCACGTCGGCGCCGCCACCGTGCGCCAGAACGACAAGTCAGCGCGACCAAAGGGGAAAATATGGCGAACGACGACAGGGATGGTGGGCAGCGACTTCTCTCTGTCTGTCTGTCTGTCTGTCTGTCTGTCTGTCTGTCTGTCTGTCTGTCTGTCTGTCTGTCTGTCTGTCTGTCTGTCTGTCTGTCTGTCTGTCTGTCTGTCTGTCTGTCTGTCTCTCTCTCTCTCTCTCTCTCTCTCACACACACACACACACAAACGCACACGAGCACGCATCACACACCGTTCAATTTGAGTCTTGACATTAATAAAAAAAAGATCAACAGTGTAGAAGGGTGACCTGTTGCACTTACGAGCCTTGCGAAAACCGCGCCAACTATCGCTAGTTTTCGGTGGGGGGGGGGAAAAGTTCCTTTTGTGTTAATACATGATTACATTTGCTCCCAATAATGTCTATTTAGACGCAGTTGTAAATACAAAATACGAGCGGCAATACTTGTGAGCTGAACCTACAATCCATTTACCATGGCTGACTTTACCGCTGACTTTAATGTGAATAATTCACCGAAAAAGAAACCCCACCCGAGAAACTCATTTCCATATAATAAAACGAAAACGTACGTCGAATTTCCGAAGAAAATAGGAATGGGAAATACCTAACCCCAATGTATTATAAAATAAAATCACCCTGGGTAAGAACGTAAACACTACTTGGATAAACGAGATTCACGAGAAGTGCGTGTAGCGGAATAACTTGCGTTGCTGCATTATTTGTGCAGCAGAGCCTTAATCGAACGGGATAAACTTGCTGTGGAGGGAATTGGTAACGTACGCACGCAGGGAGAAAGGGTTCACTGTGGCCAGACATGCGTCCCGTACGTGCGGTAAAATCTTGGTATTTAAGACTTACGGCGAGAGCAGAGGAAAAAACGGAGAGCGGGCTACCGTACCAGATATAAGTTACATTTCGACTGCAAGTTTTGATCTCCAACAGGGTTACTAAAAAGAGGTAATTTGGTCGAAATCGCCTGAACTGGCATCCTTCGTGTGAGGCTGTAGGACCGCATATGGCGCAATAACTCGTCATACAGTACTGGTGTCTGTCTCTGCCCCTAGCAGTATATTGCAGTGTGGTTTTCCTACGAACACGGTTGATTCGACCTGCGCTGTTTTTCTTTACGCAGGGCAATGGCAGAAATATTAGTGCAGAGAATAAAATGGTGTAAGGCTTTGACTGACGTTAACTAGATTGTAGATATTTGTCATTATTGCGGCGGAGTGGCATTTATTTATTTATTTATTTATTTATTTATTTATTTATTTATTTATTTATTTATTTATTTATTTATTTATTTATTTATTTATTTATTTGGGTGTTCACGCGGTAAAAACTATGAGAAAGAAAAAAAAACTGCGTTAGAACGGGGGTTCGGGCTAGTTGTTGCACACTAACTGAATTCAAAAACAGCGCTTATAGAGTGCTTTTCATTAAAACATAGCGGATATTGCTCGTGACGACGATCCCGCATAAAAGCCGGACGGATGAAGAGGTTACGAAACCGCAAAATAGATCACGAATTTTGGTGCAGGTGTACGCTCTACTAGTCCCATGTACTACGCCCACGGGCCCCTTATTTTGCAATGGGTGATCAAAGTTAAGTCGACAGGTTTTTTTAAAAATGAGGCGCTTAGATTTACGGGAAGACCACCTATACAGTGAGGTTATTCGCCCTGGGGGACACAGAATTCGGTGATAATTATTGATGCCGGTGGCTTGATTAACTAAAATTGATTGATTAACTTTTTAGTGGATACAAAGCAGGTATGTTTGTATTAAAAAGTTAGACGCAATCGTGTTTCCACGCAGTTTCATTTGACAGAATTCTTCTAGCGCATCCGTACTCCGAGATATAAGACTGCGAAGTTTCATTGCCATCCGCAGATTACGCATGCAAGACAGTGGGGTCCGGCGCAAAGCTCCTCCCTTTTGTGACGTGCCTGCTGTGTACGGTGTTTGTATGTTCTAAAAAGAGTCTACACCGGCTATGGGATGTATGAAAGTACGAGGCAGGAATTGCCTTACTTCAGTACTCTGGCAATCTTTGTGTCGTGTTGGGACCTAGCCGTACGCCAAGCGCACATGGACTAGCCGCAAGAACTGGACGGAGGCTTCCCTCCGACGGGGGCGAGAACGTCAAAAACCCCTATTTCATGATAAGACTTTCAAGAGGCAAATATTTAGACACAGGACATACCAGACAGAGACATGCGCTTTCTTAACCTTATTTTATGCCACCAGCATACATATGGAGTGAAACACTCGTGTGAAATTGACATCACGTGCAAACAACACTTAGACTTCTGGGCGACAGCGCAAGATAACGCGGAAACTAGACACGCGGCATAGGCGCTATCATCCCACTTTCTGACTTCATGACCCTCCAGCATACCGGAACGATGAAGCAGAAGTTGGATCCATTCTCTTGGCGATGCGACTAGCAGAAGTATCGAAAAGAAGCTTAAACATAATTACAGACTGTCGAAGTGCATTGCAGTGTTGGCTGGAGCATGCAGGCACAATACCTAAACGCTTCGTTAAGCTACTCCCATCCACAATGAAGAAAGTTAACGTCACCTGGACACCCGTACACAAGGTTCTGGAGAACATGGCACCGACAAAGGACCATGCGAACTCAATTGTCCTGCTCCTTGCGACCACGACTACCGGACTCCCCTCTCCGAAAAAGGTTAAGAACATATCCTTATTTTACCCCTAGGAACACGATCCTTCCCTGTGCCACAAGGGGTTCTCAGTGCCGAATAATCGGAAACCCTGCATAGGATAAACGCAACATCTACATCTAGATAAGCGAATGTGTTAACTCTAAACTGTGTTAAACGCCAAGAAGCATCTACCCTCTTCCACGCAACCTTGTCATGTCCAAGGGTATGCTCAGGGATGAATAACTCGAACTTTGCATATTCCACTTCTATCGAAACACGGCAGGCAGCTTTGACCAGCTTGTTCGATCAAGATCAGCATGAACTGATAGAGAGGGCAAGGCAATGAGATGCTGCATCTGGGGCCCTGTACATCAGGTTCCACCCTTGAGCTCCTTCTTCCTTTTCCTAAACCCCCACTATTTCTTCCTCATCAAAGATCTCTCTTTCTCTCTCTATTTCTCTCTCTCTCTTTCTTAGCAAAAAGGCAAAAATGTTTAGTCCAGCCGACACTTTAAAGATAATGGCTCAGAATTAACTCTTCTAAACCTAGTTATCACGAGCTACAGCAACGACCATGTACACGGAGTGTTTCGGGAAAGGTTGCCGTTGCTTGATATTTGTCAGCCTCCCGTCTAGCTATAGCTCTACTGGATGGATAGATTAATCCTTGCGCTTGCGCTAAAGGTCACGCACAGACGTTCCAGCCAGTGGCGCCATCATTGGCGAAACTGAGGAACCACGCGCCTCAAAGCACGGCCTCCGCGATCGGCTGCCGGCGGCGCGCCGTTGCTCCGGCCGTCCCATTCGGCGCGTCCCCCAGCAAAAACCTGTAATTTGGCTAACTCCGCAACGCGCCGCGAGGTGGCGGTGTTAGCCGATGGTTCGGCAGCTCGCACCCACTCCTCTCTACGGCTTTGCGGGGCCTGAGTTGCTGCGTGTCTTCGCTGCCGGAATTCGCTTAACTGTGTTGAAGCTTTGTTTTTGCTGAGCTGACCAACCAAACGATCAGGGCATGAAGTCCGATTGTCTCGGAAGCTTCGAGGAATAGCACGGAAACCAAGATATGTCACTGTACGGCGAAAAGTTAATCGCGTTTTGCTTGTTGGGCTTGATTTGATCGGTGCAGGACATTTCGGAGCAGGACGTTTCGGTGCGGACATTCCGGTGCGGAAACTTTTCGGCGACAGATTTATCGGGTGCTTGCTTGTTGGAACAGCCGTTATATTGTTTTCCGCGTAGGGTGGGTTATGGACAACAATCGAGAGCAGTCATTGCATTTTTATATCGACGCCGTGTTTGATTTTTGCCAGTTATTTTTAGAAATCGACCATTTCTATATTTTTGTTTGATACCTCGTTCAGGGCACACCTGCTATGCAGCCTACTGATTATTCGCGGGGAGGTGGGCGCAATTTTTATGTAGGTTGTGCTGTCAAACTAAAATGATTTTGCAAACACTGTTGTCGCCAGCATTTTTTTTTTTCATACGGACAAGTCTACGATATTGTCATGGAGGAAGAACGGGCCACTTTGAAAACAACTGCAGCTTCTTTTTATCCTAAATACTGATAAAGCGCGTGCTGCTTGTGCGTACAAAGCAATGATTTTGCCTCATCTAAAACGTTGTCCTCTGTTCACGTGCAGAGCAAGGGATGATGAACATATGCTACCACCACTCTGTCCATAGTGATTGTGAGGTCACTGCTTGCCAATATTGGTGCAACTGTCACGAACAACGCTGTATTCAGCAAAAAAAAAAAATCTGGTTTCCAAGCCCCTGCATCGCAAAGTGCTTCATGTGTAAATGATTCTGTCAGTCAAGACAAGCAGACCAGAAATGTACGCTTTCAAGGCATCGATGCCTTGAAAGCGTACATTTGTAAATATAAGTGCAGTGTACTTTGTAAATAGACGTTCAATAAACTATGCAGCTCTTGGACGAGCGTTAAGTACAGATTTGGTTCCCAACGTATACATACAAGTGGATATTGTCCAAAGCAAACACGAAAGCTGTCATCATTGCTTAACACATGGACATGTATATAATTGAAAATTTAAATGTCTTGGCTATTCATTCCAAAATAGGCAAAATTGGGCTTGCCTGTGGCCACCATTACGTTCAATACAATGAAATCGGGGTACATCTGACTTCACGTTTTTTATTTATTGCGACTGAAATTGAAACCGTAACTTGCTTAACACGCATGTGTAAAACAGATTGCCGCATCCTTGAGGCTATCGCTCAGGGTAACACTGCTTAAACGTGTTAATCCTAAAAATAGGATGGGTCCGCCTACCCAACAGCCGTTAATTCAAGGATAGATAAAAGCACATCCATTCGTCACGGGTATGACGCTCTAATAAACTGCATTGACCATGCAGATTATATAAAATACGTTATACGTTATAACGCGTTAATTACGTTATAAAGCGAACTGAACGTCATTTAAGCGCCAGAAATTTTCTATTGGCAGCAGCGAATATTGTCCGTGCGTCGAGGGCGTCATGCGGCACATATTAAAGAAGTCGCATAGCTGCAATCCTAGCTAAAATAAATGCATTAGCATGTTCTATGTGTCGCTTTGCATCCATGACATTAGGTATGCTTTGTTTTTAGTCAGATACAAAGCGCAAAAGCTGACGAAACGCCATTTCGAGGAGCGCGCTGCAGCATGCACGCCTTTCGTTTCAACCATCGGCTCCGCGCGCCGCGGTGCGGCGAAAAACTCGGCCACGCCCCCTTTTCAACTTACGCTCTCTCCGGGCGATTGGGACGGCCGGAGCAACGGCGCGCCGCCGGCAGCCGATCGCGGAGGCCGTGCTCAAAGCACGACCGGACTGGAGGAGCGGCGAACGCGCACTTTCATACGGCCTGCGCACCCAACAAGGAAACGATACAGCAGATTCTTGACAGAGTGAGGGCGCTTCGAACCAACCCTCTACCCTCCCAACCCTCTTTTTTCTTAGTAGACGCATCGCCTCTGGCCGAGCGAGCCGACAACGCTTGCCGCACGTGTTTTGGATCTGCCGCGGAATATCACCGGTACCAATGAATGCTTCCGCTGCTATATTTCACCAAAAACAAAACTCGTTGTGCACGTCAGTTGCATGATTAAGAGTTTTAGCTGTATGTTTTTGACAGCGCGCTCGCTGCCAGCGGTCCGCTCAGCCCGACCGGAGCGTTAGCAGCAGAAACACGTTTAGCTAAGCGATAACCGTATCTCCCTCGGCGGGAAATCGTTCGCGTCACTGGTCGTGCCCTGTGCGTGTGCAAACCAAGGCATCATCCGAAAGGAAAAATAAGAACTGATATTTCAGTCACGGAAAAGACCGTGTTTATTGCCTGCCTCACCATTTTCATATACAGTAATACCTCGTTAACTCGAAGTAGTAAAAACCACGAAAAATTTCGAGATAAGCGGATTTTCGAGATAAGAAATTTTGTGCGAATGCCATGAAATATCGAGTTCTTTGGAAAAATTTCCCTACTGCTTACCAGCTCTTCAAGAACAGCAGCTTCCAATCTTGCTTTTTCAGAAAGGTTTGACACAGAAAAAAAAAACCATACAAGAGACGTTCCCCGACTGGGCTTTGTGGCACTGAAATTTTACTTAGCAGAAAAGAACTGCGTAAGGCTGGTCTGCTTTGTGGTCGCACTCGGGCCTAAGGAGTCCTCTATCTGCTTGACGCATTGCATGAGCCGATCTTCACCGCCGCTGCATTCAACCTTATTTCGCCTGCGCTCCACGCATTTTTTTTCATCCAAAAGGGACCCGCGCTCTCCATTGGGTTTTTCCCCGCACGACACACCTCTGTCTTCTAGTGCACTGTACCTCTGCGCATGTCTCTACCGTCACAAAACGTGCCACAGGGTTGCTTGACCATGTTGATATGCCTCTAGGCTCAGACTTCAAGTTCGGGGTAAACATCGGCTTTGTAGAAGGCGCGGCTAAACGAGAAAAAAATTCAGGGACTTCGGCGCGGCAGCACCGCGCAAATCTTGGGAAACGGTGCGCGGCGGCGAAATTTTCGTTCTACTCTCAGTCAAGATTTCGAGATATCCGCAGTTTGGCCCAAACATGCTTCGAAATAAAGGGCAACAAATACATGGGGCGTATAGGAAATGGTTCGGTGCCGTGGAACATTTCGACTTAGCCGATTTTTCGAGATATGCGAGTTCGAGTTAACGAGGTATTACTGTAATACAGTCGCTGATAAGATATGAAGGCCTCGCATATTTTTCTTCGTGTGCCCCGAGTTAAAATGTTTCTTACAATTTTTTGAATAGGCGCTTCCGAGTGGTAATGTTTGGCTGTTTGACCCTATTAGACCGAAAATTCAGAAGGGGGGAAGAAGTCGCCTATTTTAATGGCGCACATGTAAATTTACACGGACAGGTATCACATGTAGCCACGGCAGGGCTAGGGCAGTGGCAAATGCGCGCGCGTCGCCGCTCTACCTCGCCCGTGCTGTAGGCCAACCGGCGAGGGTTGGTCCGCAGCGCCACGAACTAGATGCGGTGATAGGTGGGAACTATGCCCGACGCGCAGGCCGTATGAAAGTGCGCGCCCGCCGCTCCTCCAGCCCGGCCGTGCTCAAAGCAGCCGGAACAGCACAGCATTCGTTTGCGTGCATCGTGTGTTTCTCTAGAGTTCGTTCCTGTGAATTCCGTCAGCGCAGCGTTATCGTGTATACGTCGTTGAACCCTTGCCTAGTCCCGTAGTTCGCTTTCGCAGAACTGCGCGCCCGAATGGCCCATAGTAGCCACTGAGCAATAAGCTGAAGGCAAAGTGCCGTTTCACCCTCCGAGCAAGCGGAGCTTGCGCGCCGGCGACTGAACGTCGTTGCGACACGATGAGTGACCTTGAAATATGTATCGTAGTATATAGCTTTCGCTGTAACAAACACTTTGAAACATTGACAGCGTCGTCGTCTTTTTGCTCGAATTGACCAACACACTGCACCCCCAAACCTTTCACGCTCGCATGTTAAACCGTAGCAGCGCAGATGGTCTCTGTCTCTCCTGGGCCCGGGCGATTAAGAACCCTTGCAGCTAGTCTTCCTCTCTTCGCTGACCATCAGGGCTTGTAAAGCATAGATTTAAAATGCAGCAACTCCGTCGCAAAACGCTCCCTTGGCGTCGAAGTAACGTTATCGCGTCAACAATTCAAGACCCAAGCGTAGATGTCATGTGCATCTTTGTTATTTATTTATTTATTTATTTATTTATTTATTTATTTATTTATTTATTTATTTATTTATTTATTTATTTATTTATACTGTTAGCCAGTAAAAGCGGATACAGGGCACAAATTAAAATAAGGAAATGCTAGCATATACCGCGTCAAGGCTAGGCAGCTGACAAATTTAAAACAAAAAGGTAATACTGCAGTTGCAGACTCGAATGTATAAGTGCTTCGTAAGCAATTATACATTTTTGAAAATGATACGCGGAGAGACGTCGTCCTTAGGGCGAAATGTAGGTAACACATTAAAAACACACTGTGTTCAGGCACCCATAATAATTGCAAATATGGTCATGCCCGTTGCATGGAGACACATTGCTGCCAACGTCCGAAACAAACAATTACTTCAAGGAACGAATCAAAAGCCATACCCTTATCAGTTGACATTTACTGTATCAATAAGCACGCCTTT
This sequence comes from Haemaphysalis longicornis, assembly GCF_048455015.1. Taxonomy (NCBI): domain Eukaryota; kingdom Metazoa; phylum Arthropoda; class Arachnida; order Ixodida; family Ixodidae; genus Haemaphysalis; species Haemaphysalis longicornis. Next base: position 158,289,759 of record NW_027526203.1, on the reverse strand, counting down.
CACACAAGTTTCAGGTGTTTTTAAGCACGTTCAAAACAATTCGCCAATCTCAGTTACACAAAATACAAAATTCAAATAATATTCCGCCTAATTATGGGGGAGCGAACGTCTAAAGGGTAAGCACAATATAAAGAACTTTAAAACTGCTCGGTAGTTACGGTTAATAGCTTAACGAAGATTTTACAGACAAGCTGCCTGCATTTGCGATTTCTCTCGGCAAAAGGTTCCATTATTTGTTCGTTTTCGGAAGGAAAGAGTATTTGAAAGTATTTGTCCTTATTAATTGCTCTTGGTGAGTGCTTCTTACTCATCGTTAGGACTGCGACTTTACAGAAAGTACAGTACTGAGTTAAAATTCAAGTACTCTTGGTACAATAAATAAAAAAATAGCTTTAATTGTGACATCCTACGTCGGTGTGAAACAGGTAGGAGTTTGAGATGATAGAGTATTTTCGTAACAGACTGTAATGATTGATACTTGAACATAATTAACCTTGATGCTGCAGAAAAAGGGCCCATCTCCCCGCGAGGGGGACTTGAGTAAATGCGTCGCATAGGGGGTGGGTGTATTGCGTTAACGTTTAGTGTTTGGGGAGCTGGTGGTAGTGAATGCGTTGTATCAGCAGCTTCTTGACGTAGTTTGAATGAGTCAAGGATATAAGGCGTGTTCGTAGCCTTTCATTCTGTGTCGGTTTTGTGGCACAGTGGGAAGAGCACCATGTACCTCGCGTTCCGCCCACAGGTAGTGAATGCGTTGTATCAGCAGCTTCTTGACGTAGTTTGAATGAGTCAAGGATATAAGGCGCGTTCGTAGCCTTCCATTCTGTGTCGGCTTTGTGGCGCAGTGGGTAGAGCACCATGTACCTCGCGTTCCGCCCACAGGTAGTGAATGCGTTGTATCAGCAGCTTCTTGACGTAGTTTGAATGAGTCAAGGATATAAGGCGCGTTCGTAGCCTTTCATTCTGTGTCGGCTTTGTGGCGCAGTGGGTAGAGCACCATGTACCTTGCGTTCCACCCGCAGGGTCGTGGGATTGAAACCAGGCGCCGGTAAGTATTATTTTTTTTATATAGTGTAGGGGGAGGGGTGCGGACCTGTTGTTGAGAGCGAGGAGGGCAGCGTGATGCGGAGAAGGAGGAGTGGGGGAGAGGGCGCACCTGGAACGGCTGTTGCGGACGCCGAGGCACGCCAACGCCGGGTGACATCGTGAGTTAAAGAAATGCTCTGCATTTAAAATGGCCCCTACACAAGGTGCTCCACAGCGCGAGCAGTAGCAAGAAGTGGTCGGCCCTGCCAGAATAGCGCATATGAGGGGAGGGGAAGAACATGCAGCGAAATTCACCGTCGTCGCCAACTCTACCGTTACACGGCGTCATAAACGAGCAGCGGCGCAGCTGGTAGGAGACAGATCGAAGCCATTCGAAAGCGTTAAGAGGGATCGCAAAGCAAAGCGCCTCCAGCGGCAACATCGCGAAGCCCTTCGAAGAACGCGAGACGAAAACAAAGCATCTCGGGTGTTCATATGTACATCCACGCTTCGCATCCACAACACGTTACAAGTGCTTAGGGCTCCTTGGCCTTTGTTAGAGCAAAACATGGCTTCTTTGTTTGGAAGTCCCGGGGATGACGGGCAGCAGAGACGCTTGTGGTGAGAGAATTTTACCTACTTCTTAGAATCTGTTGATTGATTGATTGATTGATTGATTGATTGATTGATTGATTGATTGATTGATTGATTGATTGATTGATTGATTGATTGATTGATTGATTGATTGATTGATTGATTGATTGATTGATTAGAAGGTTTGACGCGCGGAAGCTACACCTGGGGTATAAGGTGCGCCGTCGTGGAGAGGTTCGAATTAATTTTTACCACCTGGGGAACTGTAACGTGCGCCGAACTTTCAACTCACAGCTGTTCTCCCTTTTCGCCTACATCAGTAAAGCAGCCATCGCAGCTGGGTTGAGCCCACGTTTTTGGGATCAGCAGCACAACGCCTTAGCCACTCAGCCTCCGCGGCGGGTAATCTGTTAATGGCGCAGTGTATACACACAATGCGCGTAACGGCCGAAAGGCAGTAACTCGGCATATGCATCTAGTGGGTCAATGGGAGTTCATGACGAGAGTCCTTAATGATCCCTCTCTCTTAATGTTTTCCATGCCTTTAAATTGACGGCGGTTAAGCGTACCAGTACAATCAACGCAAAGAAGGCCATCGACAAGTTTGCCCAGGCAAGCCCGTTTGGACGCTACACACCGCCTACAGCTCCGAATGTACTGCCCGGTACGCATTGTGACGGATCAAAACCCGCATTGGCATGGCCAGAAATATATTTCGGGAGGTGTTATACGCCAACGGGGGAAAAAGCAAGAGAGTCTGTGTCGTACGCTCGAATAATGTGTCATCAGCCTGCATGCATATTTTTTTTTTTTTTGGGGGGGGGGGGAGGGGTTCTGCCGCTGAACCCTCCCCCCTGCCCCCCCCCCCCCCCCCCCCCACTGGCTACGACCCTGACAACACGCTAGGCAACCTCCTATACGAGTAATTTTAAAGCGAAAGCTTTCGTCGTAGACCGATGACGTCGTGTCAAAAAACTAATGCATCTCCCCGTAGACCGTTTGGCCCACCGAAAAGCTCTCATAAGATAAGATCGCTGGACACACGGCGCGTGCGTGAAACCGTGCTTCCATTTTATCAAAACGGTTACTTGAAAATTGCGAAACGGTTCTAGATAAGACGGTGCACACATCGATCATGAAAAAGGATCACAATAGTGTACCTTTATGTCATAAACCACGCATCGATATACATTTAGATCACCCGTAGATGCGTTTACTTAGTGCGCAAAAATCGCCGCATGTGTTCGTTCTTCGTTTGCGATTTGGCTATCCGAAGGTTTGACGACCGATTGGACGTACTTTCAGTGAAGGTTAGACGCATTTAGCGAAGGTTTTGACGACCTTTTAACGCATTTTTGACGTGGGATATAGCTTTAGCATTTCTCTCAACTTTCTTTAGCCCTTTCAGCTCTGGAATATTTATTTTGAGCAAACATTGTTTTTCTGTAGGTTTTCTTACAGGTTTGGGGCTGGCTGCGCGGGCCCTTTGCAGCCTGGGGATCCCGGACTAGAGATCCCCTCCACCGGGCGGGTGCCCTAACAACTGCACCTGTTGTTTTTAATAAATATTTCTTTCATTCATTCATTCTTACAGGTTTGAGCATCAGCAGAGTAGAAACAAAAAATTAAGCTCATATATATTGCAAGTATTTATTCATTTATAGGCATGACAAATAAGTAATTAGGCTATTAAAAAAATTGTAATATAAAAGAATGCCTTGTTTTCTAAAAGCTAGGACAGCCTGGGCCTACCAGAAAAAAAGTAAATGTGGTAGTGCTAGTATTTAGGAAAATAAGGAAATTTTGTCAAACCAGAATTTCAGTTTTCTATCCCGCCCCGACACCACACCCTGTGGCCACTGAAGCTTTTTCTTTTTCATAGCGTCCAGCTACGCGAAAGCGCAGGGGCCGGGTGATTTCTTTCGCAAGGGGCATTCTTGGAGATCTCTTGCCCAGAAAGGTAGCAGCTTTGGTTTTGTTCTCAAGACGCGAGAGGATATTTTGCGTTATGTCGTTCAATGACGACTCCAGGGCCGAAAGGATGGGGAAGGGATGGTGAAGTTTTCGCACTCGACTAGCCAACACACTTTTGTGTTTCAGAACACGCGGAGGGAAACAGATTGCGTCTTTGTCCTGAGTTTCCTACGCGTTTTACCGAACTAAGCTTACGTGCACTGCAGTAAAAGAACCCCCATGCAAGAAACAATGGCGGTTTTGTGGCAACAGTTCAAGTTCGCGAGCTTCCATAGAAGCAAAATGAATTCCAGTTGGTTTCAGGGAAAGTCATCTGCGACATTTTCCGCAATTTCCCTCCTTTGGAGCTGTCGCTCACATCACAGCTACCTGCCCCCCCCCCCCCCCCCCCCGGATATAAAGGCCGTTGAAGCAAAAAGACCCGTCATTACGACCCTTTAAGGTATCTCTGAAAGGCATTTTGCGTTTGCATGTGTGGCTTCACCGTAACCGTCGTATCCTCGCCTCCGTACCATCGAATCACACGAAGGAGACGCGATGAATAGATGCCTTCCTCACAAGCGCGCCTGCTCATGGTCTGCGTATGTCGTATTAGTGCCGAGAACTACCCCTAAAGAGACCAGCACTTCGATCATTTTAACGTCAGGGATAGGACTGCCGGTCCTAACCCTCTGAAGTGCCGACTAGTCGTTCGCTACGTTTGACTGTAATGCCGCTTTGCCGCATACTTATCACATTCGTCCTTCCAGCATGATGCATAATTCGGCCACGTAAGGCCTTCCTGGCCCCATGCAGCGTTAAATGTGCAGGGGTAACAATTATAGAGCCTCCCACCCTGTGAAGAGGGAATCAGGTCCAGCTAAGTTGGCGCTCTGGTGGGATCAGCTATGTTAGGTTCAGCTATATTGGGGATCAGCTGTACTTAATTATAAGGACACTGAGCCGATCTCTACGTCATAGACTGAGGATGCACCTGATTGGTGGGTAGAGGCAATGACGTCGATAGTGCGTTGCACAAGTGGCCACCGTTAAGCGCACGGCATTGCGCAGTATCCATGGGGAGAGAGACTCTGCGCGTGTCAAGGACAATACACGACTGCAGAAAGAGGTGGAACTTTTCAGAGGAGTATAAGCTCACTCTGTAACCGCACATCCTCCGAAGATGGCCGTGCTTCACTGCACAACACACACTGTACGAAATCTAGCTTACGAAGGCCAAGGTCAGTGACCCAATGTAAGTCGGCTCAATCCCTAAACAGAAATGCGCTGCGGAAATGCTTTTTTTTTTTTTTTCAGAAGCAATGTAAGCCGTCTTATATCAAACTAAGGAGTCCCTAAGACCTCGTATATCTTTCTTTGCAATCTTTCCATTCGCTGAACACACGCGACTGAGTAAATAGTTGCCGCCGGCGCAATTGCTTGATATCCCGGTCATATCAAGCTTCACTGTCAAAATAAAAGCCCCCATTTCTTTAGAGAAAGGTGGGTAAAACGCGGACCTTTCTCCAGGGCAACCTGAATCAAAGTCCAAACTCCAAACTGCTTCGACCATGGAGGGACGGCGCAATCGGATAGACATCGGCTTCATAACACAACGGACCCAGATTCGATTCCGACCGCGGAAGCGTTTTTTAATGCGCTTGCTGTGCCTTTGTGGAAACCAGTGGTGTAAGTTGGCTTTCCTGCAGTGATTTTTGGGCTTAACAATTTAATTTTACGACTTTTACTTTGGACTTTGTAGTAGTAGTAGTAGTAGTAGTAGTAGTAGTAGTAGTAGTAGTAGTAGTAGTAGTAGTAGTAGTAGTAGTAAACTTTATTCGCAACAAAGGTGGAGCAGGATGGGTAGAGTCAAGGGTGGAATCCTATTTCCAGGACTCCAGTGGCGAAAGCCCCTAGCTTGGCTCTTTCCAGCAGTTCTCGCTGACTGTAGGGGTTCGAGCTGGACAGTGCCGCTTCCCAGGACTCTATTGATGTGTTGTAGTTGTTCTGTTGCCATATGGTCTGGCAGTTCCCTGCATTGTGGAAAAGGTCTGCCGTCTGATGGCATTTATGGCATTCTTCGCTGTACTTATCTGGAAACGTAAGTGCCAATATGGACTTATGTAGGTCTGGATTTTCCTAAGAATTCTGGCCTCCTCCGCGACCAGTAGAAGGTGAGGGGTCTTTGAAGACATTGGATTTCGACCAGAGAAAGCTTCGCGTTCCCACCATCTCACACTTCACCCACGATCATCATCATCATCAGAGAAAGTTGGCTTTCGGCAGTGCGTTTTGGCGTTCAAAATTCTTCGCTTTAGGCACCAAAATCTTCGCTTTATTGACTGTCGTTTCAAGTAGTGAGTGCGAGATTAATTCGAGAACAAGTCAAGCCCCTCGGTGATTGTTATTCTTGGTCTAGCAATGCGATACTGTGTTAATTGGGTGGCTTCACTATGGTTAGCAATGTCAGGAGTGCAGAGGAGCAGCATTTTTCTCTTATAGGACCTCTCGTTCCGTTCTTCTAATCGCTATTGAGCCTTGTGTTGACAATCATTTGTCCGACTATGGATAAAGGGACAGGTCCTTCAATCCTCAAGCGCGGGTCCCCAAGTCCACAGGATCGCTGATGTCATGGCCAGGTGAATTTGCATTTATCATCGGTATCGAACAGTATGTATATTACTGGTGAAGATTAGTTCAGTCATTTCATACTGATTGGGAATCAACCTTCTTTTTATTCCAGTTCACTCGGTCCGTCGTGTCACTGGATCTTCAGCAAGAAGCTGGCTCCATTGTCAGTATTTCTTTCCTTATCAATTTGGTATTTTTGAAACGTGTTCTAAAATATGCTGCCATCCTCTAACACAGGATCCACAAGGGTTGTATATGGCGTGAATTCGTCTTCTATGGAAACCAACTTAGGCTTTCTTCTTACAAGCCATAATTTTATTTATAGCGAACAGCATGCCTTATTTATGTGTAATTTCCAGTTTAAACCTTCAGGTAGTGTGACGCCTATAAGACTTTGAAAGGGGTAACTCGGTGTGAACGTTTTCTTTTAAGCTCACAATCAAACCAGAGGCTATCCTGTTTTATCCGAAAACTCTTTTATGGAAGTTAATTTACTTTTCCATTCCGTACACCATCCTACAATTACTCGCAAACCTGAGATCAAAGTGGCTTGGACATTCTGGCTGAATGATTTAGAATATATATTAAACAGTCATCCGCTAAAAGGCCAACCATAAGCGAGCTGTCAATGTCTGCTGCAATATCATCAATATAACGGACCACCCCATGTTTGCCCGCTAGAATAAAACTCTGGACCTTCCAAGTTTCGTTCAGCTAATTAGCTAGGAAGTAGTCTCAATCGCAAACCAGAAAAAAACGTCTTTCGTTTCGTGCATTCCTTGGACTGCGCCCAACTTAGCTGGCCATCCTTCTTCGCAGAGTTGAAGGTCACTGAATTTTGTAGCGTGAGCTACACTGGCCGCGGTTGAGCAGTTTCGCGTGGCTCCTGGAGAGCCGTGCTGCGCAAGCGCGGCACGTGGCGGCCCGGTCCACTTGATGATCATTCGAGGGGGGGGCCGGGTGCGGAACCGATGGCTCGTGCGTCGCAGCAACACCATGCTGCGCAAGCGCGGCACATGGCGGCCCGGTCCACTTGATGAACATGCGAGGGGTGGCCGGGTGTGGAACCGATGGCTCGTGCGTCGCAGCAACACCGGCGTGGGCCTGTGGAACCAGCTTAGCTCTGGGGCTATTGGTGACGCTGCGCCGGAGGCGCTTGATAAATGTACATGTGTCACATAATGCGTGTACCGTGTGTGTGCCATTGAAGCAGCAGTAAGCATGATAATCAAGCTAATCCTAGACAACATGGAAAGCTAAGAATAATCAGCTGAACCTTAACGTTACGTATATCCTGGCATGGCCGGGCTAAGCCACTGCTAATTTTTTTTAAGAGTTGGGGGGGAGGGATCAAGGGGGAGGGGAAGTCGAGCTGGATGGCGCCAAGTGGCTGCAGAAGGGAAATGGAAGACGAGGATGAAATAAATCCATCCACCGTGCATCCTATTGCACCCTTGCCAGCGTAGAAAGGAGCGGTGGGCCCCAAACGCCTGCCCCCGGCTAACTGAGCGTCCGGGGGTGCCTTCCACTTGAATAACTCCCGGAGCGACGCTTTTCCCGGTGTCTTTCGGCTTGGTCGCCCGCGCATGCCTGTGACCAAGGCGTTCGCTCTTTCATGCGGGCACCGCACGTAGCCGCCCAAGCAAGCATCCCTCCCTGAGTGGGGTTTTAGCGCGTGCAAAAGCACGCCTGCGTTTTTAAATGCAGAACATTTCAGTAACTCACGATGTCACCCGCGTTGACGTCCGTAGTCGTAGTCCGCACCCCTCCCCCTACACTATATAAAAAAAAATACTATCCGGCGCCTGGTTTCGATCCCTCGACCCTGCGGGCGGAACGCAATGTACATGGTGCTCTACCCACTGCGCCACAAAGCCGACGCAGAATGGGAGGCTACGAACGCGCCTTATATCCTTGACTCATTCAAACTACGTCAAGAAGCTGCTGATACAACGCATTCACTACCACCAACTCCCCAAACACTAAACGTTAACGCAATACACCCACCCCCTATGCGACGCATTTACTCGAGTCCCCCTCGCGGAGAGATGGGCCCAATTTTTTTCACGTGAGATCAGACAGGCGCGCCCGGTAGGAATATTTAATTTTGCCGGAAATTGTATGTATAGCTCCTTGTGCACAGATGAAAAATACGTGAAATTATTTTTGGGGGGAAAAGTCTTCCCTTTCTCAAGAAATTCTCAAAGCCGGCTCGGGTCGCTGAAGCGCTGAGCGACTCGCGGAAAATTGGAAACGTCTACCGCTGTAAAACAAAAGCTACGACAGCTATCGGCCTTTTTTCTTTTTATGTAAAGACTTTGCATAATCTAAAGCGCTTTAACATATTCATGTTTGGCTTCAAGAGTGTATTCCTTTTAATGCAAATTCATAAAATTTGAGCAACTATAAAAATTCCCCAAATGTGGGGCTACTTTTTATCAGGATCTAAACAAGCTATGTAATTGCCATTTTGTAGTGTTTTTCTTCTGTCCTTCTTGAATGTTTATGCCAGTTTTAGTTTATGTGGTCAAGACCCTTCAACATGAAAAAAGCCCTATACTGCAGCAAGATAACACGTTTTGGTAAAGTTTGAAAGGCAATTAACAAATTAAAGCCAAGGATGCTCTCTAGCACGTACATAAAAAACATGTCGCACTATGTTTGTTGTTTTTCTGCTACAAATCGCCAAATGTGGCCTTGTTAACAGTTTGCGGTGACATACCCAAGTGGTTTATAAGAAGCCTATGACTGCAATGTAGGGTGAAAAATGGCACTTGTATAAAGAAATCATTAACTAAACATTGCTGTGTCCGTTCTTTGTTGGAATTAGGCGCGTATAGAGTACATTGCAACTAAATTCAACGTTGAATCTCCGGTTTCCGAGCCCATGTTTGGTTGTGTGTATGATTATCCACTTCTGCGGTCTCAACAACGCAACTCGAGATTTGGCCTTTTTAATTCTGCGCTTGAAATCATTGCCGTATTATTTAGGTGAAATAGAGCAGAGCCATGAAGTCATACAAAAAAGTCTGTAATGAACCAAGGCTGCAAATTATCCTTATGTTCCAACTATATGCATTTCAGTTCTCCGATAACGTACTCCCGTTATCTTCAAACTTCAAGAATAGCACCCTTGCGCAATTGTCTGTTCACTGAAAATTTAAGTACACATGAACTTGTTCCTGAGGATGTCTGTGGCACTTTATGCTACTGCAGAGCACTTAGCACTGTTGTGAGTTGCGTGGTCACATCCCACCGCTGACGCCAGTTGTGAATCCGGGTTCGGGAAATCCATCTTGGCAGCGTGACTGGTGAACGGAAACGTTGATCAAGAGACTGATTCTTGCTGATGAAGACTAGGGCGGTAGTTGCAGTAGTTGTTCGGTAAAAGTTTCCAATTTTCCGCAAGCCACTCAACCAGCCAGTGAGCCGCGCCGGCTTTGGGAATTTTTTGAGAAAGAGAAAATTTTTTTTTCACAAAATAACTTCACATATGCTTTCCTCTGTGCACAAGGAGCTACATATGAAATTTTCATTAAAGTTAATAATTTTGACCGGACACGCCTGTGGCCGACATTCGAATGTCCGAATGTCTCGATATTCACTTATGACTTAACTAATTGTCCTGATTTTGTTTCCACTTTCATGCGGTTGGTTAAAATCAGCGACCATTGCCTGCTCATAAACGATATTCATGCACCCATTCTAAAAGAACAATTTGTGACAGTAATACGCGATTGCAATTTCTTCGCATATAATTAAGCCTTGTCACAGTTCATCGAAGATTTCTTTCAAAATTTTGGCAATCTTTCTGTTGAAGATAACTAGGACATCTTTGCCCATGAAGTTCATTAACAAGGTAACTGAAAGTACGATAATGGACAAATGCGAAAATGAAATTCGAAAACGAAAATATGAACCAGAACCCACTAGTAGCGCGATTTCTTTTCATCCAAGGGTAACTGACGCGTGACTTAATTGCAGTTACAAAGTCGGGAAATGTGACTTTCCAAATATACCGATAGCGCGCCATTATCTGACCTCCACAAATAGTATTTTTCAATTATGTGTGTTCGGACTTATACTTTCGTGTTAGAATTTCCTTTGTCCAGGATTGTACATTCCTCATCCTATTCTAACTACCAGCACACATGTGCCTTGGTGCTTTATTAGCCTCGAAAATTAAGATAACAAAAATAAGCGTCATTATCCCACCGCTGAACAAATTAAAACTAACACCCGCTTGAACGCCTGCAAAAATCCTTATACTGCTTAACCTTACCGCTCCTTATACTGGCTAAGAAGTGTGAGCAGCGAGGCTGTGGTGTGCTTTACCTCAGTCGACGTATCTATGCAGCAGACAAAACACGTTTGTTAGTTATTTGCGATTGGGCATACTTCTTAGTTAATCCCTCGAGGAAACTTAAGAGTACACAAGAGTTTTATGCTAGCGCAAACACATGAACTGCTCCTTTTCCTCCCGTAGAAGCCCCCGTATTGACACTAGTCCAGAATTCCACAATATTTACTACTACACTGAAAACTAAGGGATTATGATAAGTGGTTGTTTCTCGGCGTATTGTTGGAGTCGTCTTAGCGGCAAATTTCTATACGATTTGTTTCGGGATATATGCGTGATACAATATGCTTCCATATGTTTAGATATTTTTGATTTTTGAGCTTTACTCCCTTCATAGACGGTATTGCCGGAAATTTTGTAACGTTTGCAACTTTACGGCGAACTAAGTATGACAAGTAAATGAAACGGAGTAATAATTCAGTTGTCTTAGTGGCCAATTTCAGTACGGTTTTTTGACGTATTCTGTTCATTCGATACGTCCGCACGACACTCACCAATACATATGCTTAACTTGTAAAAAACGACAGCTCTCTTTCACGCTCCTCGGTGCCTACATATCCCCATCAGCTACCATTCATCGACAGAGGCTGAAGCATATCTTCCACGCAACACCAGGCCCTTGGATCCTCACCAGAGATTTCAGTGCCCACCACGCGCTTTAGGGAAGCTCCAAGATGAACCTTAGGGGTCGAAGACTTGCATCATTCGCGTCAGAATATGGGCTTTGTGTACTGTACTCAGTGATGGAAGTCCTACATTAATCCGCGGCCCGACATATGCGAGCTGCCTGTATGTGACCTTGGCTTGAAGGCAATTCGTTGGACATCTACAATGGTTTAGTGATATTGAAACCCACTGCAGTGATCACATTCCAACATACATCAAAATTGAGGGATTCCAGCGCCCTTTCTCTCCCAATGTGCCCAAACATACTGACTGGCCGAAATTTCAATCCCTTATGGAGGACGCCTGCTGTGCGGGCCTTTCCACAAGCCTAGAAACCGCGATCGGCAGTGCAACCCAGGCTTGCACACGTACCGTCACAATGCCGCCCAAAGTAACATAATTTGATATCGAACTTGAAAGCCTCCGGGCAATTCGACGGCGAGCGGAGCGACGGTACCCGCGTACAAAAGCTGTGCACGACCTAAATATTGTACAGATGAAAATACAGCGCCGTATCGCTCAGATGCAGGCACGACGGTGGAAATCATTGTGCGAGTCCCTCGACCCTCGGAAGCCTTTGTCTTCTATATGGAAGGTAGTGCGTGGCATGGCCACACCTGTGCAGTACCCCTCCCCATTCAAGGCTTTGGCTCTACATGAAAACCGTCCGGAGGTGGAAGTCGCAGAAGATTTCTGCGTGAGGGTTGCCTCTAGACCTGATGGCAACCGGTCTGCGAAGATCCGTGAAGTGCCTAGGTCACGTGATCAGCGCATGAACGTGCTTTTTTCCACGGAAGTGTTAGAGGCGGCTCTGGCATCGTGCAGGTGTAGCTCATCCCCGAGTCCCGATGGGGTCTCGTACTCCGCACCACACTATGCCACCTTGGCCCTCAAGCACGTCAAACGCTTTTGGGCATCTTTAACAAGACGTGGATCGGTGGCATCGTTCCACCGGAATGAAAAATAAGCCGTCTGGTTCCCTTTTTTCTCCTTCCTTCAAGATACCTGCATTAGATTGAGGTGTATAAAGCATTCGCGAGACACTGCAGTGGAAATTTTTTTCGTGTCGACCTGACGCGTAGACGGACGTACATCGACTGCCGCAGGACGCTACCTAGTAGACAGCTTCGCTGTAAAACAGCCAGCAATTGCAGAAAATAGTCGTATACCATTCTGGCGAATTATTAATCAACATACTCCGGCAAAATTACCTTTGCTGATTCGTCAGATAACAAGATCCCGAAAATCAGAGTGCGACCCGTTCTGCTGCGAGTATTTGTGCATCTTTTTTTTTTTTTCTGGGGCCACACCAAGCAGTCTTCCGGTGTCAAATCGCCACTCCTAAAATAGTTTTCGGCCCAGCTGGTATATTTAAACTAATCAATTGTCTTTTTAATCATTCATCCTCAGGCTATAGCAACATGACACAAGTTTAGAAAATATTCAGTTCCCTTACACTGTGTGAAGAATGATGACAAGCGAAAATGGGCGTAGCCCGAGAATCACCGTCACCAGCCTATCTACGCCCACTGCAGGGCAAAGGCCTCTCCCATTATTCTCCAATTGCCTCGGTCCCGTGCCAACTGTGACCAATTTATACCCGCAAACTTCTTGATCTCATCTGCCCATCTAACTTTCTGCCGCCCCCTGCAACGCTTGCCTTCTCTAGGGATCCACTCTGTTACCCTTAATGACCAGCGGTTATCTTGCCTTCGCATCACATGCCCTTCCCACTTCCATTTCTTCTTCTTAATTTCTACTAATATGTCTTTAACACCAGTTTTCTCCCTGACCCACTCCGCTCTCTTCTTGTCCCTTAATGTTACACATATCATTTTCCGCTCCATTGCCCGCTGAGTCGTTCTCAATTTAAGTTGAACCCTCTTAGTGAGCCTCCAAGTTTCTGCCCCGTAGGTGAGTACCGGTAAGATGCAGCTGTCATACACTTTCTTCTTCAGGGACAATGGTAGGCTGCTATTCATTATCTGAGAAAGTCTGCCATATGCACCCCACCCCATTCTGATCCTTCTAATTATCTCTGCCTCATGGTTGGGATCTGGGGTCCCAACTTGGCCTAAGTAGATATATTCGCTTACCACTTCCACTGCCTCGCCGCCTATCTCAAACCGCTGTGCTGTCCCGAGGTTATTTATCATTAATTTAGTTTTCTGCATATTAATTTTCAGGCCCACGGTTCTACTCTGTTCGCCCAGTGCGGAAAGCATGCTTTGCAATTCGTCCCCCGAGTTACTTAGCAAGGCAACGTCATCAGCAAATCTGAGGTTACTGAGGTATTCTCCATTAACCCTTACTCCCACCTGTTCCCAATCCAACGTTCTGAATACTTCTTGTAAACATGCTGTGAATAGCATTGGAGAGATTGTGTCTCCTTGTCTGACACCCTTCCTTATAGGTATTTTACTGCTCTCCCTATGGAGGATGATCGTAGCTGTAGACCCATTGTAGATATCCTCTAGTATTCTTACATAATGCTCATCTACCCCCTGGTTCCGTAATGCCTGAATGACTGCTAGGGTTTCGACCGAGTCAAATGCTTTCTCATAATCTATGAAGGCTATATATAGGGGTTCAGTATACTCAGCGCACTTCTCTATCACCTGATTGATCGTGTGAATATGGTCCATTGTTGAATAACCTTTACGGAACCCTGCTTGTTCTTTAGGTTGACTGAAATCTAAGGTTGCAGAAAATCGGTTAGCGATTACCTTGGTAAATACCTTGTAGACGACTGACAGTAAGCTGATCGGCCTGTAATTTTTCAATTACATCGACCACTGTGACTATTTTATCCCTATTTGTGATGACATTGCCTTGCTTATCTTTAAGTGCATACATCTGATTTTACCCCACGCCAAGACGCCTCTTCACTGATTTCAGGCTACCTCCGTTCTTTACAGCGTATTCCATCCTCTCCATATTATACTTTCGTATGTCAGCTGTCTTAGGCTTATTGATTAACTTCGTAAGCTCTGCTAGTTCTTTTCTGTCAGCTAGGGTAGAGATTGTCATAGTTTGCCGTTTCCTAATTAGATATTTCGTCTCCTGTGAAAGTTTACCAGTATCCTGTCTGGCCATCGTGCCCCCGACTTCTACTGCACACTCTGTGATAATGCGTGTAAGGTTGTCGCTGGCTTCTTGTGTCGTAAACTCGGCTTCCTCGTTAGGAGCGGAATATCGGTTCTGCAGCGTGATCCTGAATTCTTATACTTTACGTCTTACTGTTAGCTCATTTATCGGCTTCTTTCGTACTAGCCTGTTGCGGTCCCTCCTCAAATCTAGCCTAATTCGAGATTTTACCATACGGTGGTCACTACACCTTTCCCTTCCGAGCACTTACACATCCTGCACGACGCCAGGGTTATCGCATAATATGAAGTCTATTTCATTTTTGTGCTCCCCATTCGGGCTCCTCCAGGTCCACTTCCGACTCTCCCGTTTACAGAAGAAGGTATTCATTATGCGTAGGTTATTCCGTTCTGCAAACTCAACTAGTAGGTCCCCCCTGCTATTTCTACAGCCCAGACCATAGTTCCCAACTGCCTCGTCTCCAGCCTGATTGAAGTCCCCCTTTGGCACTTTAGCATTGAAGTCCCCCCATAACTACGGTATACTGTGTTTTTACTTTAGCCATTGCCGATTCCACATCTTCATAGAAGCGTTCCACTACTTGGTCGTCGTGGCTGGATGTGGGCGCGTAGCCCTGCACCACCTTGAGATTGTGCCTCTTATTGAGCCTAATTACAAGACCTGCTGCCCTTTCGTTAATGCTATAGTATTCGTCTATGTTGCCAGCTATGCTTTTATTGCCTAGAAATCCCACTCCCAGTTCTCTTCTGTCCTCTATAGACCACGGTAACATAGGACGTGTCCATTTTTCAGCACCGTAAAGGCTTCGCCTGCCCTCCAAACCTCGCTAAGCCCTATTACATCCCATTTAATGCCCTCTAATTCCTCGAACAACACCTCGAGACTTGCTTCGCTAGATAAGGTTCACGCGTTAAACGTTGCCAGGTTCAGATTCCATTGGCGGCCTGTCCGGATCCAGGGATTCTTAGCACCCTCTGCTGCGTCACAGGTCTGACCGCCGCCGTGGTCAGTTGCTTCGCAGCCGCTGGGGACTGAGGGCCGAGGGTTAGTTGGCGTATTCATGGGAGGTTGTGGCCATTACTACACCAGGGTGGCCAATCCTGCTCTGGTGAGGGAGTGCATTACCGACAATGGTCGCCGGGGTCAGGCCGCACCCCAAGCCCCTTTGTGCAATTCCATCAATACGCGGATTTTTTTTTTTTAATCGGGTGGGAATTGTCCGGCACCGGGATTCGAACCACGGTCCTTCTGCACGCGAGACGGGTGTTCTACCTCTACGCCATCGCTGCGTAGAGACGCAAAACAAATAGAGCCCGAGAAGAGCACAAAACAAATACGTTGTTTGCAATTTGCAATTAAGGATACTTGTAATTATTAACCTCAAATAAACGTAAAAGGATAAGAGTCTTATCCTAGCAGGTAAAAATGGGGCTGTCGGTTTCCCTTCCGTAGAAGCCCATGTACTAACAGCAGACGGGAATTTGCATAATATCTACGACTTCACTGAGAATTATGTAACCATGAAAAGTAGATGAAACTCGACGTGATGTTACAGTCATCATAGCAGCTTATTGCCGGCTAATTTGTTTCGAAATAGCTTCCATAAAAGAAGAGTTACAGCCGTTTTGTCTAACCTTACTCCGTCCGTATACAGGCGGCCATGTATTTACAGTAAACGCGTATTATATAAAGTTTGCAACTTCAGTGTGAAATAAATCATACAACCTAAAATAAGCGATGAATTTAGAAGTGTCGCAACATGGTTCAATAACCTACTCATCCTTAAGCCCGATACCGCAAATATTCCATTTCCCTCCAGGCGAAAGCAATTAGGCCATGATTGCTTATATATTTCTTTAACCCCATAGCAACTGACACCCTTTCACCCTAGCAAATGGGTGTCATCCTTGAATGTGATGTGCACTGAAAACCTCAGGCCAAATACATGTGTTCAAAACTGACCTGCGGGTGTCATCTTATTAAAAGCCCGCGAATGTTCTTTATTCTGGCATACTTCGCGTCTTGTTACGTGTCCTCGGGGTTTGTTATGATTGGTTAACCGCAAGGAGGAAAAACCTTTGCGCAGTTACCTATGTTCCCCTCCACCAGCAAAATTCTTCCCCTGAGGTTTGTCTGCCATGTTTATAAGCTGGCATGTCTTAATTTGGAACGTTTCTTTTTCATTAATTTGCTGCTATGAACACAGTAGTATTATGAGGGACCAAACAGACTACGCGCAGCGCAAAACGTCATGTTAAATTAACAACTAAACCGTGATAAAATTATCAGCTAGATATGCGCATGAATGAATGAGTAAATCAATTGTTTTTCGAGGGAAACCTTAAGATTTATCCATGCAATAGCTGAACTGTCTATGTTCATTCGTTCGTTAAAAAAACCCAAACTGTACTTGCGGAATCACCTGTGTTGAATTTGTGGCATTGCAGGAACGCTGGTCAGAGGTCACTTTGTATGTACAGGTTCGAGTCTGTCTTCCATCTCGTTGAAAATTTTTGTACCTCGAGTCACGCGGCCAATTCGACCACTGGTCAGACTTTTTAGATATTCCCGACAAAAACTCTCACGTAGACCCCACATTCGCTAACTAGCTTATCTACAACAGCTTCTTCAGGACGAAAACCGTACACTCTACGACAGTCCCCAAGCTCAGCTTCCCCACAATGCACTCAATTCACCATTCCATGCAGCGAACAATAAAGTAAAAACGGAGACACCGACCACAAGAAACTGTTAAAAACTTTAAATAACTTTCAAACAACAAAAAACAAGACGTTTCGGCTTCGCTACGGAAGCCTTGTTCACGAAGCCTGGTTGTGAACAAGGCTTCCGTAGCGAAGCCGAAACGTCTTGTTTTAGATGCAAAGCATCTCTTAGTCGACCCTCCGTCGTCCGTCGGCGTCCGGCGTCCGCACCTCTCCTCCTCTCCACACCACCTGTGATAACACCACTCTCTCCCCTCCTCCTCTCCACACCACCTGTGCGCTAGCGCGCGCTGCTCTTCCTCTCCCCTCTCCACACCAGCTGTCCAATCACGCGCATGCGCGCTGCTCCTCCCCTCCACTCCCTCTGCTCTGCAAATAAACCCGGTCCGCGCTCCGCTCAGTTGCTTCTTCGGTACTGCGCCGTCCGATGACTGGAAATGGACGCCAACGATTCCGTCAGCGAACTGGCTGGCACACCTTCAACTAGCGCCAGCCAGCGCACTGTCAGAACCGCGAGCACCTCCGACGACAATGCTGCACAGAGGAGAGCTCGCGACGCCGAACGTAAACGGCAGCATCGAGCGGCGGATTCCTCGCTTCGAGAACGAGAAGCCGCTTTGAAACGCCAGCGGCGAGTAGCTAATCCAGATGGCGTTCGACAACGTGAAAACGCTTCGAAACACAAGCGTCCCGACCAGAGGGGTTTCCGTAAAACCCTCTACTTAGACAACAATAAATTTCGGCGAATTTTGTTTCGGGGAAAATGTTCGGCCTGCGCTGTGGCATCATGAAATGTGAGCATTTCATATATCACAGATCACATATTATTTACAAATACTGCTGTCCCATGACTGGGACATTGCAGGAGAGGGTACAGAAAAATCAAACAACAGTGCGCACAATTTTGTGACTAACCCATAAACTGAAGCAATACCGCAAGTTGGGCTAGTTGGTACGTGATTGAAAGTTTCAAAGCGCACAAAAAACGGGGACAGACAGGAGCAACACACACCCATGTGGCGTCGCCAATGGCGTCGCCTTTTGTTCGTTGGGCGATTGGCGTCGTTTACAGAATTCCGTTATCATGTAAATCTGTGTATGCGGGCCAGTCTGGGCGCTGCCTAGACGTCCGTCTGAGAGAACGTGCGTCCACGATGACAAATTCAACAAGCGCGAATCTTCCTGCGCATTGCAAAAAGTGTGGGTGTCACCCTTTGTTTGGTGAGACTGTAGTGTTGCTACCAAGGAAGTTGTATAGAACTTCTGGAGTGGAGATGGTGCTCGAAAACTGACGCCGACGGCCGCCATCTTTCCGTGGGTAGAAAACTCGTTCCGCGGTAGCAGACGCATTGCATTCGTCGCATAATGTACTTGTTTTTGCAGCGGGTTACGTTATATTTCTGCTTCCGTTCTTTTTTTGTTTTCTTTTGTTTTGTTTTGCAAGTTGATTCTCTCATGCGGCTACCTTCAAGCGCACCGAGCTTTTCTTGCGCGCGTTCATTTCGCCGCATGTGGTTTCGGTTATGTTCCCCTCTCCCTGTTTCTAGTTAAAGGGGCACTGACACAAAATTTTGAAGGCGAGATAACTTCGGAGATAGATTGGTGGGAACACATATACATCATCTGCAAAATATCAGCGGTGAATACAGCCTAGAACATATTTAAAATCAATTTTAAAGTGTGCGAAACGCAACCGAGCAGCCAGCAGAGGACCACGCGCAATCGACATCCCGAGGATATGGTGTAAATAAACAACATCTAAACACGTCACGAGTTTGTGTTTGCCGCTTCCGCACTGCCGGCGTTTTTCGCCGGCTCGCCCGGCTCGCCGCTCCAATCGGAGGGCCGGAGGGCGGAGCTTCTGCTCTCGAGAACGAACGACCCGATCGTTGGCGGCGGAGGCGCCGTGATTTCGTCAGCTAATCGGGCAGCTGGCCGCGACCAAAGTTCTACAGCGATTCCAGGCACTCTGTTTCTATTACTGTTTATTACTATTGGATGCGAACACGCGCCGGAGGCACGAAAAGCCCACTGAGCTAGCCGCACGGTCGCTGTGCAGGCGGCGGCCACGGCCGCGAAGTGGCCCATGCCGGCGCAGGTAGCTCAAGGGATAGCTTGTTACCGCTGCACGAAATTGTCCCCAAGTTCCGACCATGGTGGCTTACATGAGAAAGGAGTTAATGATGCGATGGCGGGTTGCATTAAAAATTGTCATCTGCACCGCTTACGAGAGCGGCACTCGAATATCCGCCGCAGTGCTAAGCCGAACACATCTGTAGGCGGACCTGTAGGCAGACCGGCCGGCTGCTCCCAGCGCGCGTCTTGCCACCCACCGTCTCGAGCGTCGCGCGTCGTTCTTTAGCCGCGGTAGCATTTGCACTAGCAGCGCCTGCGTCACATCCACGGTCGCTTTTTAGTTAAGCGCCTCACGAGATCAGTACGTGGGGGCATTCGCAGAAACTGCCGTCGATGCGGATTCGACAGTGCTATGGCGGCTCTCCTCTGTGATATCCCTCCGACGGTCACGTGGTCATCTTTGTTCACACAAAATCCATCGTTTCGCGGCACTCGCTGAAACCGAAACTGCGACTGGCCGCATTGAAAATGCCTCTAATTAAACAACCGCCGCACGCTGAAGCAAATGAGATTTCTACAGGTTATAAGTAGGTCACTAGCTACTTATCGCAACAAAAAAAACAAGAAGCAAAATTTTTGTGTCAGTGCCCCTTTAAGCGCTTCGCAAGTCGCCCGTGCGTGCGCCGGGGGCGCACACATCTGGTAATTAGTTACATTCTTGGGCGCTAACAACTAAAATAAACAGTAGACACAATGACATTTTCTTCTGCCCCATGTGTCGTTCTTCCGAGTTCTCTCTTGCCAAAGAGCAGAACTCGTGTTCGTTCGATCCTCGTTCGTGGATGGATGCTCCAAAGGTGTAGAAAGCAGAAATGGTCTGCTTGTGCGTCGCGTTCGGCTGCCCTAATCGCGCGAAGAAGGCGTCGGGAATCACCTTTCATCTGTAAGTACTGAGGGTATCTGTTTGTTTTGGGTTTCGAGGGCATTACTAGATTATAACGTTATGAGTGCACATTTGCCCGCCGTTTGTGCGTGATGTAAAGGGAAAATTTGCCGTAGCACCTGCCGTCCGCTTACTGAGCATACCATACGCGCTTGTTTACGCAGATATGCGAATGTTTTCGCTCGTAGTTGTGGTGGTCCTGTAGTCGCTTGGCTGCGCGAAATCACATGTTTGTAACTATGTGGGGCGCAAATTGTTTTTCCGCACTAATTTAAATGCAGAGTATTGCTAAGGCAGTTACCGTCAAAAATCAAGGCACGATCTTGTTTAATACATTTCCTTTACATCGGGCCATACGTGAATACACTGACGTTTCTCGTTAGCGCTGTTTCGTAGAAGTCTTTGATGCACCGCAATGCTCTCCCGCGTTCTTCGTCCGCGTGATTTTGTTATCAATAGCACGCTGCTCGCGTCCGAACTTGCCCGGTCAACGAGGTTGTGAATGTGATTGAGTAACCTCTTGCGAGTAGTTTTCTTATCAATAGCACGCTGCTATCGTGCCAACGTGCGCGGTTAATGTAGTCGTGCATCCAATTAAGTAACCATCTGGATTTTAAAAATGAAGTCAATGGGAGTCCCATGCCTTCTGTGAAGTGCACGCGGAAAAAAAAAAACCTGCTTTAATGTGCTTCAGTGTGTGCCAAATCCATTTCGCAAAATACGATTGAAAAGCTGGAAATAGACCCGCCGCGTTGGCTCAGTGGCTAATGCACTGTGCTGCTCATCCCTAGAACGCGGGTTCGATTCCCTGCCGCGGCAGCCGCTTTTCTGGTGAAGGCGAAAAGCGAAAACTACTGTGTGAACAAGATTTCGGTGCACGTTAAAGATTCCCCAGGTGGTCAAAATTAATCCGGAGCCCTCCACTACGGCGCGCCTCATCGCCTGCGTTGCGTCAGCGCGTTAAACCCCACAATGAATGAATGAATCAATCAATCAATCAAAAGCTCGTGCTTATTTTGGTCTTCGGCAAGGGCAAAACTGGGCATGTTGTTTAAACTAGAAAACGTGCATTTGCACTACATATGAAGATTGCAATATCCTGATGGATATGACTCTTGCAGTACTGCTTAAAAACCATTCGAACCGCTACTGCATTATTATTTATTAATCATTAATGAATAAGCATTCATTAATCCTAGCCACGCCGCTAAAAGAAACAAGCGTCAAATAATCGCGCTTTCGTGTGTCCCGCACTTCCAGCGTGAAATCACGGCTAATAGTAACATTATAACGCGGAATCTCTTGCCATGGCGCGCAACATGAGGTAATTTTAATGTTAACGGGGCGGTCTATAGCCTTAGCTATACCGAATAAACGTTTATTGAAATAAAATCAGGGGTGGTGCCTTTAGTATAGCGCTGCGCGTTTTCCCGCATCGACAGCTCTGTTGACCACCGTAAGATATACACAGGCGAACTCGCTGCTTGAACCATATCTTACATCAAAACCTTACGCGTAAGGCAAAATTCAGTCTGCCCGCAAATATCGTAATCGATATACTAGCTTACCATCGTTTTCTCCCTTGTAAAGCCAAAAAAACGCGACCGCACTACAGCGTCCCTGCCGGCGCAGCGCCTTTTCTACCCACGGCAATATGGCCGCCGAACGGTTCGCCCGGCTTCACCTCCCCGCGTTGCCCGCTATGGGCGGCCTCCACTCCAGAAGTTTTATACAACCTCCTTGGCTGCTACAAGCATTCGACCAAGTTTCCAATCGTATGAGGGAAGAATACCACTGCATGTCGGCACAAATAAGTCAGCTACCTACTCAGCATCAACAAACCGTTAAGCAGATACACGCTCGTTTAGATAATCTCGAAGCCCTACAGCCATCAACCCTTGGTCGTCTGGCCAGAAAAGAAAAACCATACCAACGCCCAGAATCAACCGACGCAACCCAGATAGAACTGCCCACCGTCAACAATGGCTACCCCCAGGACACGCAACCCCCACACCCTCCGCCTCTGGCAGTGGAATTCTAGAGGATACAAGCAAAAGCAAGGACTTTTGCATCAATACGTTGGCTCCATTGATATTGTTGCCCTAACTAACGCCACTGCAAAGCTTCCTGGCTACATTACGCACATCACGCAAGAAGGTCGAGATGTCTGCACCCTCGTCAGAAAGGACATTATAGCCGTCCAATACATTCTCACTGCAAGCGAGCACGATCACACGTTTACGGAACTAATCACCCAGAAACCCGGCAAAGAACGCAGCAGTTTCATTCTCAATGTTTACTGTTGCCCGAAAAATAAAAGATCCGGTCTCGCATCTCTCTTCCACCAGGTGATCATGAAAGCGGGCACAAGTCCCCTCCTTATAATAGGAGACCTCAATGCAGCTCATCCTGCCTGGGAGTACTCCTACTTTAATAAGCGAGGAAATGAAGTCGCAGACCGTATTGATGAAGAGAACCTGACGCTACTCACTAATCCCGCCGAACCCACAAGAGTGGGGAACAGCGTCTCGCGGGATACTTGCCCCTAACTCACTCTCGCTAAAAAGGCCCCCCAATACTCCTGGTACAATCTGCAGGAAAACCTTGGGAGTGACCACATGATAATTGAGACTGAGCTCCAGGGGTCCCTCTACCGAAGACATCTCAGGGAAGCTCGATTCACAGATTGGCATAATTTAAAAGAAAACCGGCAACTCCGAAGGACCCCATCATAGACATCGAAATTTGGGCACAGAAACTGCCAGAAGACGTCAAAACCCACAACAGAGTCCTCCAAACCACCACCCAGGCCCCAGCTATAGACAGCCATCTCTTTCATTTGTTGGAAGCTCGGCACAGCCTCACTAGGCGATGGAGGAGACAAATACACAACCGGAAGCTTAAGCGCCGCATTGCAAAACTGACGGCGGAGGCAGAGGCCCACTCCACGAAGCTCTGCAAGCAGAAGTGGCTTGGAAAGTGTGATGAGCTCCGAGGCACTCTAAGCACATCCGAAACCTGGAGTCTCCTCCGATACCTCATCGACCCAACAAAAATCAAAGGAGAAACCAGTAAAACCATGCAGACAATCATTCATCAATTTCCGGGAACCACAGACGAGTTGCTTCGTGCTCTCCAATCCCGCTACATACCCAGTTCACCCCCTTTCCACCCGCCACCTTACAATGGCTCCCCCAACGCTCACCTCGATCGCCCAATCACCGAGGCAGAGGTTAGGGCAGCCCTTGAAAAAATACGGAAGAACATATCACCAGGAATGGGCCAAATCACCAAACAGAGCTCTGTAAAATCTTGATGACAACTCAATCTGTGCACTCACGGGATACATGAAGCATTGTTGGGAGAGAGGCGCCAAACCCTCAACATGGAAAGAAGCCGAAGTCAAGCATATCCCAAAGCTGGGCAAAGATCCAAGCATAGAAAATCTGAGACCGATTTCTCTTACTTCATGTATTGGAAAGCTCATGGAGCATGTTGCTCTTAACAGACTACAGGGCTACCTTGAAAAATCCCAACGCATGCCACACACAATGTTTGGTTTCCAGCCACATCATTCAACTCAAGACATTCTCTTGCAAATTAAAGAAGATGTCCTGAGCAAATCCAACAAGCTCACACCGGAGGCTATTTTGGCCTTTGACTTAAAGGGAACGTCAAGCACGAAGTCATCCTCCAAACCCTTAATAACCTTGGCTGCGGGAAACAAATGTACGCATACATTCGAGACTTCCTAACGGGTCGTGGGGCAGTCATAAAAGTTGGGGACGTGAGCTCTCAACCCATCACGATTGGATGCAAGGGCACTCAAGCAGGAGGCGGTGCTTTTGCCCTCATCAACCTTCCAAGTCAACTGGATCAAATTCCAGGTCTGCACCACGGAATATATCTTGACGACATCACGATCTGGATAGGGGAAGGCTCAGATGGTGAAATGCAAGACAAATTACAGCAGTCTGCAGACGTTGTCCGAACCTGTGCAGCAAACTGTGGCCACAAATGCGCCCCTCAGAAGCCAGAACTCCTATTGGTGCAGAAGAGACCTAGACTCAAGAACGACACTAGGACAACCATAGAAATAGAATTAGATGGGGTCCTCATCAAACCCTCACCCTCCATCGAAATGGTGGGCATGGTCCTTCAAGAAGACTGTTCGAACTCTCAGGTGATCCGCAAACTCGACTATTCAATCAGTCAAATCACCCACATGCTATGCCGTATCACAAACAAGAAGCCCGGAATGAAAGAACAAGACACGATCCGCCTCGTACAAGCTTTCGTTGTATCAAGAACTGTCTACATCGCTCCCTATGCCATACTCAAAACTTCTGAACGCAATAAGTTGGACGCACGAATCAGGAAGGCCTACAAACAAGCCCTCACACCACCGATAAGCACATCGACCAAGAAACTGCTTGTGCTTGGACTCCACAACACCATAGATGAGCTCATAGAAGCCCACCTGACCGCTCAGCAGCAACGACTTGCTACCACTCCAACTGGCCGTCACCTTTTGCGCCGTCTCGAATATTCGGTTGTGAATTCGGGGCCGGCCATGGAAGACATTTCAGAAGAAATCAGAGGAAACATCAGAGTTGCCCCCCTGCCTCGAAATATGCACCCTCAGCACCATGAGGGCCGAAGAACGGCCAGAGCCGAAAACTTAGAGAGGACATATGGGTAAAAAATCAGGGTGGTGTACACAGATGCGGCAGACTACGCCCGAGAGCATGCTATGACGGCAGTGGTCACCGAAACGGCGCGAACACTCACGATCCCGACACTTAGACTCACCAATACACTGCAAGCGAAAGAAACAGCCATTGCGCTTGCCATCACTCAAACTGAAGCCATGTCTGTCATCTCAGACTCACAGGGAGCATGCAGAAATTATATCAATGGACGAATTTCCGAAACCGCCCTTCAAATTCTCCAGCGAAATCCTCCTAGGAGACATGTGACTATCGTCTGGACACCTGCCCACTCCAGTCGTCGTGGAAACCTCGTCGCTCACACGAGTGCCCGAGAATTAGCCGGCCGGACTCCACAAGAAGATCAGTAGAGGGTTAACCAGCCGTTAGTCACGTACAGAGGCATAACTCAACATTATAGGCTTTCCCGACAGATATACCCGCCAGGCCATAAACCCCTCACAAAAGAGCAAGAAACCTCAGTTAGGCAGCTACAGGCCAATACTTTTCCGCCCCCACCAGGACTCACGCTATATTCCCTACAATGTATACATCCACTTACCCTCACTGTAGAGAGCTCTCAACCTTATATTACATGGTGTGCGCTTGTCAACATAATAAGAATATAGACACAATACGAAACCCAACTTAAGAGCAGTGGGAGTGAGAGCTGGCGAGCTCCGATCCTGATCGTCAGCTTCGGCTCGTCGAGAGGGCGAAGGCGGAAGCAGGCTCTACTGGGTTCCTGGACTAAGGACTCCACTCACAGCGCTCATATTTGATATCAATAAAAGTTTTTCTCCTCCTTCTCCTCATCCTCAGGACGGGGCCCCCGCGAATTTCAGGTAACGGCTGGCAGAATCTCTGGTTTCACTCTTTCTAGAGCCACGTGTGTGAATTCAAGTGACGTCGCATGTGGAATTGTTGTGGGGGTCGTTCACAACTTTGCTTTCCAACCACTTTCACAGCGTGGATTGGAGCCAATTTTTTATTTGAGAAAGTCATAGCTACAGTTTTCTTGTAATTTGTGGGCATTTGTCACGTGACACCTCAATCGCCGAACAACGAGAATACGTTGTTGAGCGTTGACTGGTCTTGGTGAGTAGAGATACAGTTATACAGCCCTCAATCATCGGCTCACAGACGTACGTGTACAGGGGTTCCAGAGATGATATTAACAACATCATTAATAAATATAATAAATAAGAGAGGCCCGAGCACGCAGCCTTGCGGTATACCGGACGTAATTTTAATACGAGATGACTGAGCATAGTTTAAAGTAACAAATTGGTATCGAGAACGCAAGTAACCCGCAATCCAACCGAGTAATTTGCAGCCGTTGCGAAAGAAACTAAGTATGAGGATAAATTTTATATGACCCACATTTTCAAATGCTTTCGAGCAGTCTATGAAAATCGCTTCCGTCTGACCCCTCTTGTTCAGCGATGTCGCAATATAATGGGTGAATTCTAAGAGCTGCGTTGTTGAAAATCCAGCTCGGAAGCCCTGCTGGCACCGGGACAGAAAGTTGTTCGCATGCAAATACTCAGCAATATGTTTATGAATGATGTGTTCCAGGAGTTTGCAGCTTGTTGAAATTAGGCAAATTGGCCTATAATTTGGAATGCCCTGCTTATTGCCAGATTAGCGGTACCACCTCAAGAACGTATTAGGAATGCCATCAGGACCAAAACTTTTAGTCACATCTAATTTTAGTATCAAATTGTGAACACCAGAACAAGAAACTGTGATGTATGTAACTATAGGCTGAGCAAAGTTACAAGCATAATGTGGGATAGTGCCGTTATCACGAGAGAAAACGGGCCTGATATAACTGTTGAAGCTTTCTGCAATAGCTTCAGAATCGGAGCACGATTGGTCATTTATGGAAACCAGACTCAACAGATGACTTAGGGTTGATAGACTTCCAGAATTTGGTCGGGGTTTCTACAATAAACCATGCCAGTGCATTGTTGAAATAGCAATTTCTCCCTTCCTTCATTTCGGCCTTCAAAATACACTTCAAAGAACTAAGCAGTGATGTGCGCAAAGCTGACAAAAGAGGACGACCTTTCCGAAGTCGCTTCGTACGGCGAGTTGAATGATTTTCCTTGTGTACCAGGAAGGTTTGGATTGTGTTTAATGCACGTTTTAGGCACAAACTTTGATATGCACTCCTGTACGATACCGTGATTCAAATTGTAGGCTTTCATTCGCCGAATTTGCTTTTTTTTCAGGCTGGAATTTGTAACCCGAATGCGTTGGGGTAAACCTAAACCACGGGATGGCTTCAGAGTGAGGGATTAATAATTTCACCGACGAGCGCTGCGAACACAAAAGGAACAAGACGGAACACGTTCGCTTTCAAAAGACCAAAATTGAACCTAAGTTCGCCTGTGGAACCGACTCGTCCCGCTTGCAGGAACAAAATAATTGAGGTTGGAAGCGATACAAAAATAAAGGACGCTAGGTAAGGCATGCCTAGGAAAGCACATGAAATAATATTGTGTAGATTGCCGCGTTCACACTGTCTTTCTTGTCTCCCACATCTCTAGACAATTCTAGCTCTCTTCCTCGTCACAAGGTACCGTTATCTTGTTTTTAGAGTGTGTTAATTCTCAACAGTGACGAAGATGGCGTGGGAACGAGCAAAGTCACCCGCAGCCGTGTGTGTCCGTTCCAGCTTAAATCGTGCCTAATTTATTCGCCTGAGTGCGAAGGGGCATTCCGTTTGCAAGTTGTCACTGCGCGCACTGCGAAGGCTGAGCGTATGATGTTACCGGCTAAATCCACGCCGGACGCGGCAGAAGAGATATGGAGAAGACGCGCTGGACAAACCTTCATAAATAACGCTCACCGCCGGGAAGTTTCTCCTCTTCTCAGTTTCATTAAAGAAGCAAAACGTTCCTTCTCTTTTTCCGTCTCTTTCTCTTTTTTTTTTTCTTTTTTTTTTGCGCAGCACGTACAGCGCGTGTGTACCGTTACGTGCTCGTGACGTCTTTATTAGCTCGCGGGCGTTCACACACTCGTTTCCCGGCGCTGCCTCGCGGAGCTCTCTGCAACCGCGCGCTCGGAGTGGACGGGCCTCGAAATGCACATTCCGAATGTGGAGGAGCGTACTCGAAAGGTAATCGCCACCTCGTGTAAACAAAAAAGAATGCAGCCTCACGGCTAGGCAGAAAAGCTGCTAAACTTCGAAATTTTGGGGTTGGGAAAAAATAGCTAATTGTGGGAGGTTCCAGCCCAGAATCAGAGCTAATCAGGCACTGCAAGGCGATCCGGTGGTTCAGCTTCACAACAATGCACTCGCCTGACCAGTCAGTGCAGCCACCAGTTCACGGTTGGCTGCACGGATTTCGCCAAATGAAGATGTCTAGTGTACGATTTGACTTAAAAGTTCCGTCTGCACTGTGGCATCGCGAAATGCAAGCATGACCTACTTTATTACGCGATGCCAGAGTTCCATATTTGAGTCGAATTACCGTTGCTTCCATTCGCCGAATTCGCTATCTTGGCGGCACGGATTTGCCACTGTGGTCAAGCTGTACCGCGGGAGTTCCTTAGAGTGCAGCTAACGTGCAGCTGGGTGTGAGGAGTTAACCTAGTGAGAGTAAAAGAGAGTGAAGTTCATTCAAAACAGCGGTGTGTTGTTAATTGTAAGTGAACATCACCGACTGAACGTAGTAGCAGCCTTGTATTTGGCTTCTTAAATAGGACTGCGTTACAAATGCCTGTTGTGACAGGCGACTGCGGATAATGGAACAGGGGCGGTATTCTCGAGTTTTGTCCCTTTTACGTCCCTTTCAAAAGTGTCCCTTTTGGCGAGCCCTGATTTGCCAAAAGCAAACAACCGGAAGTGACGTAGCGCAAGCGCGGCAAACCTATTGTCAATGCCCACTGCTTAACCGGAAGTACGTCACGGTGAAAGGGACGCAAAAGGGACGTTTTCACAAGGGACAGTTACGAGAATACCGCCCCAGATTTTACTGGCCCCAGTGGGTGATCTTTGACAAGGCCTTATCTTGGGTAGATAATACAGTGCTGGCTTCGCTAAACAATATGGGTGCCAATTCGTCGGTTTTTCTGACCATAAAACGAGGTCCAATTTTTAAATTGACTGTCGGGTTTAACGCGCCGAAGCTACACTTCCGCTATGCGATACGCCATAGCGGATGGTTCCGGATTAATTTTTACTGCCTGCGAATCTTTAACGTGCGCCCAAGTCTCGACCCACGGGCGTTTTCGCTTTTCGCCTCCATCAGAAAAGCGGCCGCCACGGCCGCTATTGATCCCGTGTCCTTGGGTTCAGCAGCACAACGCCTTAACCACTGAGTCACGACAGCGGGTTGAGCAATTTTTTAGAGCCACGTCTGGATTGGAGCGCGAACCATATACATAAGCAGCACTAAAAGACTAGTGATGCAGTTTACACTTTTGAAAGTAGGTCCAAAAAGTGTGGCCAGATCCTGCAAACAAACCATTAATAAGGGGCTTTATTTGTTTTTCAACGACAAACTGCTTTAACACAAGTAGGTTGCGTATGCTCTGCCGCTTTCTTGTGTGTGTGTGTGTGTGTTAACTGTAAGATATAATAAAAGTAATTGTTTTATAGCGGCGGAACCATTTCCACAGATCCTTTTCTGGCGCATATAGTTACGTTGCCTGTAATTACGTATTTTCTCTTCCTTCGGCTGGGCCGTATTCTGCTCACATTTAGCAACTGAAGAGGAGCAATGGTTGCCTGTAATAAGAAAAAATGCGAGTGAATGCGTATGAAAAGATCCCAGCGGATTTTAGCGCAGAATAAGAGAATAATGTATTTTTTACAGGAGTGGCTCTTCCGGTTCTGTTTCGTAAAAACCTGGTGATACACGCTTAAAAATACCCGTTGATCTGCCTCTTTTTGGCATCAAAAAGGCATCGAAAGTCTTTGGCATCAATAAGGCAAAGTAGACCAATGACGAGGCCCGACCCATGGTTTCTCTTTTCAAAAAGGGCGCAGCGCTGTGGTATTACGCAGTGTAGGCAGGCAGTTTTGGATTGATCGATGTCATAGCGGAGATCGTGCGAACCAAATCGTATGTCGGACTGATCAGTGCTCCCTTGGAAGCAGCGGTATATCACTAAGGCGCAGTTTGACGGAGCAGGTTCCCGAAGTATTTTTTTTTTAAATGTGGATACCGCAACAGGAGACAGCGACAACGAAAAAAAGAGAAGAGAACTTCAAGGGCAATAACATCAACCCTTGGCCCACTCATTGCTCACCCGTTGGCGTAGGTCATCAAATCAAATCACTTCATTCAAACGTCCTTGGATGCTTAGGGGCACTGACAAAAAGCCCAGAAAAGGCTTGACGGGAGTCCGTTCCCCCTACAAGGCATACAGTGGGAAGCGGGGCACATTAAAAATACACTCCGTGAATTTGAATTTGCAGACGCAGCTGCTAGAGGACACAAATTTGCACACAAACATTGTGATATAAATAATAAAGTTAAACAATATCAGGATGGGAAAACAAGAATGATCTGATGTACAGAATATGCGTAAGGTTTTAAAAAAAGCATAAAAGAAAACGCCAGGAAAATGCGCGTTACACCAAAACAAATTACGCGTGAGTACAAATGTGCGTGATAAGAAACACTGGCACTATTCAGACGACACGAAACAGAAAACTAAACTCATCATATTGCTACCTACACTTTGGTACGGTTTACAGAAATAGGTTGCGTAAATCTCTAAATGACTTATTCATCCCTTCTGGGGTATGTATTTCGTACAGTTCGTTCAGGGCTGACGGTAAGCGAAATTTCAACATCTGTTTGCCGTAATTAGTGCGGCAAACATAATCTTTCCATTTTTCGGAATTTCGTGTACAATGCACAGGATGGTGCGTAGTAAGCCCGGCTAATTCAGCTAATGAAATGTCGTGCTTGGGAATGGGAATGATACCTCAAGTGTTACAGGGTTTGCAGTTTTGCGCTTGCGTTGTCTGTATAGAGTGCGCGTCAATGTTTCAGTTCTTGGTTCTGCCTCGCCGAACTGCAATTAGGCTATTGTGGATCGCCCTTATCACAGTCTGTGTTACTTTTAATCGACTGGGCCCTGCAGCGAGCGCCAATACTTGAATACGCGACAATCTGGTAGTCACAATAGCTCCTCCCATAGGTTGTCAACGAAGCGCAAAAGTCGACACAGGACAGGAAAAGAGAAGGGACGAAGGTGAGTGCTAGCTTTCGAAAAGCAAACGAACGTATACCCCCCTCCTCTCACCCCTTAAACAACGAAAAATATAGGAGAACCATTCAAAGATCAGACACCGTATATATCCGTTTGTTTTCCGGAAAAAGCTTCGTTGGAAGTTAGCGCTCGTCCTCGTCCCATCTCTTGTCTCGTCCTGTGTCAGTTATGCAAGACAGTTTGAAGCTGCCTCATACCGGAATCGTTTGTTATTTTCCGATAATTTACGCAGTCATCCGCAACTAAGGAGATTTTAGATGCCATATTAGCTGGAAAACCATTTACATATATTAGGAATGAGAGAGGTCCCAAAACTGGCCCCTGCGGAACGCCGGAAAAACGGGTACTTTAGGAGAGTTTAAGTCATTAGCGCAGACAAATTGAGCACGTGCGCTTAGAATAGCGTGTATACAGTCTTGTATTAACGGATATATGTTAAGTAATGAATGGTCAACTCTATCTAAGGGTTTAGCGAAGTCAAGGAATATGAAATCAGTTGCAAAGCCAATATCAAGATTATTGGGCAGGTCGCTAGTAATTGAGAGAAGTTGAGCTTCACAGGAACCAATATTTTCTGAATCCAGTAGCTGCACGGAAGTGAAAATACTTCATTCATCCGGAAAAATTGCGAGGTGTCTGCAAATAATATGCTCCACGATTTTGCGGAGTGTCAGAAGTTCATGCTCGCGCTCCGCAACGTCACGGAGCAGACTGCTTATTCTTTTAATCAAAATGTACGGCAGTCCTTGTAAATTGCGAGGTGTCTGCAAATAATATGCTCCACGATTTTGCGGAGTGTCAGAAGTTCATGCTCGCGCTCCGCAACGTCACGGAGCAGACTGCTTATTCTTTTAATCAAAATGTACGGCAGTCCTTGTAAACAACCAACTTCACCCCGTTGTGTACGGGGTCGGTCCGTCGCATGCGTTGTTGTAAAGCAGACCGGCATTACTTCTTTTGACCACACACTTATAACAGTTGCATTTCCCTACATACGCGCTACTGTCTGTATGCCCAAAACAGTATGCCCAATTTCCGATCTCCCTACTTACGCGCTACTGTCTGTAGGCCCAAAACAGTATGCCCAATTTCCGATCTCGTCTTGTCGTCAGTGAGAGGCGAAAGTGCACGTGCCGCGTCGTGACTCCGCTCCGTGGACTCGAATACGGCCCCCGTCGACCCTCTCCGGAGCGGCAGATGAAAGACACCCGGTGGCCGCGTGGGGACGCCGGGCAGACCGTAAGGGCCGAATTCCGTTCCCATCGCTGCAGCCGCTCCGGCCCAGTGTACTACTACCACAAACCACGACCACGCAGTCGGGCCCCGCGCCCAGTGAGTGAAGAAAAAAGCGAAAAGGAATCGCCTTTTCTGGCTTGCCGCCGACCAGCCTCCTTTTTCGCACCCGGCGAAAACGGCGGGGCGGGTAATTAACTTAAGGGGCTGACACCACAGACTGGAGCGTACGTTTCATGATCGCCGAAGCAATCGACATCCCCTCTTCCGCCTCTCTACTCTACACCTCCCCCCCCCCCCCCCCAATCGCTTACCCGAGCACGCGGGTGTGTGCGTGTGCGTGTACACACACATTACCCCTGTTTCTGTACGTTGTAGTACGCTAAGTTTTCCTTCATGTGCACGCCAATGCAGCCGGTCGAACACCGGCTCCGAGCCGGATGTTAGTGCATTCCCCAAAGGAAAACACGGCCGAGCAGCCCACCGTTACGGTGACGCACAGGTGCCGTCATAAGTAATCGGAACAAGGATTTGTGAATATCACAAAATATTTGTCTTACTGGCTTTATAACAGCCATTACTGGTTTACAGGAAGCTTCTTCTATTAAAGCGGGCTCCTTTAAACGCATACCAATGTAGCCAGGAAGTTACTTCCCGGAAGAAGAAATTTCTGTAAATTTACAATACCGTGTTCAAATTACTTTTGACGGCACCTGTACAAGAACGCTTTCGGTACACAGTACTGAATAAATTCTGCTTTATACTCTGAACATTACAGAGGTGGCTATTATTATTAGTAGTAGCAGTAGTAGTAGTAGTAGTAGTAGTAGTAGTAGTAGTAGTAGTAGTTGTTGTTGTTGTTGTTGTTGTAGTAGTAGTAGTAAAGTAACTGTAGTATAAGTGCTTAATAAGGTTGGAGATTTTACATCTCCATATGCTCATCGTATTAGTACCTTCAATGTTATTTTTGTCGTTTTATTTTATCGTGTTCATTCTAATACGCAATTTCGAACCAGGTCCAGCAAGCATCGCGTTGACTTTGCACCTGCGTTCAGCCGTGCATATAGATAAAAAGGGGTGATGTAACTGTCACCGCCGTTTTAGTTTTTTTCTTTTTTTTATCTTTCTCACGTCCATATACATATACTTAGAGAGAGTGCGAAGCGAAAAACACGTAAAGCTGACCTCAAGAGAAGTTCTTTTTAAAGCGCGCCAAGGATTTTTTGCCTCGCACCCTGAGGAACGTGCGCGGTAACAGCCCGCGGCGTTCGAACGCTGTCGACACGCCGAAAACGCGCGTGGAAACGCGCCCAGCGGCCGATTTGATGTCCTGTACGCGGCTCGGACCAACGGTCAGGGACGGCCTAAATTGGAAAGCCGTCGGACCACGCCGCGGCTACAGCGAACTGGAATAGTTCCAGTTCACTGTACCGCGGCCTCCTCGCAGTTGAAGGAGCGGAGGCAGCAGCAGCAAGCAGCTGCTGCTCGCCAAGCGGAGGAGGTATACGTTCCTCGCGGCGCGATCACGAGCGGGCCGATTCGAGCCAGCTGTTTTGTTCCCCTGCCGCCTGCCTCCCCGTGGACGGGGCTGCCGTATCCTGGGCGCCCCCGCTGTCAGGAAGTCGGTCGGCTCGCGTTCCTCTCATCGTCGTCGCATCCTCCGCGCTAAATTTCACCTCGAAAGCCGACGGCAACGCTGGCGGCGGGACTCGTAAAGGCGATGCGAGTCGTCTGCACACCACCAATGCGTTTCCCTACGCAATTGGGCTGCACCGCAGTTTAATTTCTAGGGGACACGCCGTGGTGGCTGAGTTGGGCTGCTCGTCCGAAAAACGCAGGTTCGATTCACAGCCGCGGGGGCGGCTTTTCTGATGGAGGAGAAAAGCGAAAACACCCTTGTGTCTAGATTTCGGAGCGCGTTAAAGATCCCCAGGTTGTCAAAATTAACCCGGAGCTCTGGGCTACGATGCGCCTCATAGCCCACGTGGAGCTTCGGCTCGTTACACTCCGTAATTTCATTTTGGTGATTTCTCGGGTGGAACGCATAAACAAACAACTCGTAAACAAACAACTCATAAACAAACAACTCATAAACAAACAACGCATAAACAACGCGAGCGTTAGTGCTCATGCTGACGGCTCGGGCTGAACTTAATCGCGTGCTGTGCGATATTTTACTGAGTGTACCAGCTTTGTTGTTGTGGCGAAGGTAGTGACCACGCATAAAAGGCCCAGCCTCTCGAAACGGGTGCGTGCCCAAGCCTCCTTTTCGTCACAGCTGGGCCCATACCCGTTTCCAGAGGTTGGGCCTTTCATTATCAGGGCACACAAGATTGTCTGCGGCAATCCGGAGCTGCTTTTGTGCACTCAACTTCGATCATATCCCTCTTTATTATGACCCCAGGGTTTTTGAGAACACACCGGGCAATTACATTGTTGAGGCAGCGTAAATAATAGAAAGGTAAAGTATGCAAACCCCTGCTATCCCATTCGAGAAATGTTACTCGTTGGGGTTTGCAAACACAAATTTACTTGTGTCTATCATTTATTCCGGCATTATTGCTCCTACAATGTCGGCCGTTCTGAAAGGGACAAAATTATCTCTGCTGTTCAGGGGGATACTGTATTATAATACATATTTGGCATGGGGCACTTCTCGAAGCGATAGCGGGAAATGCTTCATAGGCATTCGACCAGGTTTTAAGAGATACACCATCCGAAAACGCCGTTATTTCATTTTACTATAATATACTCAGTCTTGTCGAAAAAAGATGACCATTTGAAACATTTAACGAACCAGGGCCCATCGTACGGTTCAGCGGTGACAGCTTGACCCAGGCAGAAATGAACACTCATGCACTGTATCAGCAATTCGGCGATAGCCTGCTCAAGGATGCAATTCATTAAGAGAGCCCCACGCCCGTTTAAAGTCTCGTTATTTTTGCGTCCACGTGGAAACAATAGGAGATGTTCAAAGCGCCAATTGGTCTGAGAAGAACAGGGTTGTGGCACACATGCCCTCTACGCTAACACTTACACGGAGAGGTCCTTCAACCTTCGACTTTCTTTCATACTACTGTGCTCCGGCCGTACGTTCCCGAGGTTGTACTGACTAATGCGTCATATATATAGGTAGCAGGCGCGAGCTTCCATTAGAGTGGAATATTAGTGCTTTGTTATAATAAAATAAAGATTAGAACTCGTACGTAAAGAGTAACAGATAAACATATGACCCCGGCAAGTAACCGAACAACCGTCGAATAACGTGCTCTTCCCTTCGAGACGCCGATGCTGTCTCGCATTTTGTCGTTGGGTACAATGGAAGTCAGTGTCGCTCCTAGCTGCAATGGAGGAATAATTAGTACACGACAAGTGAAGTGTCGGCTTGGTTCTTACCTTGCGTGTTCTGATAATCGAGGGGTGATTCAACCCTGCGAAACAGCAGGTAAATGGCGGTTTTTGTGCGACATCCTATAACCTAACTAGAAGAGAAAGCGTTGAAGCCACGTGTTCACTTGAAATTTATCACAGAACGGGATGTATTCCGATAAATATTTTCGTCCATGCGTATGCCACGACGCATCTTCATAGCCGACATTAGGAACCCCTCCACATTAACCCGTGCGATGGGATTGATGAGCGGGGTCAGTATTATAAGAGGCATTGGAGGTTCATCCCGCTCTTCACTAAAAGTGGTCGTCCTGCGGCGACAGATTGGAAGGTATGCAGTAACGACAGGTCTAAACATTGTTCCTCTCGAGCAGCGAGATCGCCACTACTTATACGGACAGTGATGTGCTGTTACCTTACGTATTCGCGATCGGAATCATGGTTGCTCTTCTCCAAACGGGCTCTCTCGTGTCACTCTGTACTCACGGAAGTGCGTATTGTTTTGAAGTGTGTGCGTGTGCGTGTGTGTGCGTGTGCGTGTGCGGGTGTGTGTGCGTGTGCGGGTGTGTTGATGCATACTTCTGCCACCACATTCTGTTTGCTTACCTTTACGCTCGAAACAGCAATGACAAATTTTTGTTTCATTTGACTGGCGCATTATTGGTTCGAATATATGAACTGGTTTCTGTGTGTAGCACTATTCTTCAACTTGCGTTGCTTTTGACGTGATCCATGTATTACTGCTTATTCGAGCAGACCTTCTTAAATGGACCATGAAGACAACATACATACCGATTTTATTTGAGAGAGCATGGCCGTTGATAACTAGCCCAACTGTATTCAGGTCCAAATACTGTTGCTCTCACACTAAAAAGAGCAGAAATTTTGACAAAGTTTTAAACATCCGGCGGCGCAACCTCAGCAGTAACGTGGTCGGTGAGGTACTAAAACAGAGTAATCAGTGTGTTGACTTCATGGCAGCAATACAGTGGGGCGATCGAAAGGGACTCTGAGGCAGCACTACGATCGAACAACCATGTTTGTTGGCGGTATCTTTTGTCGGCGTCCGCCAGCTGCTTAAAATATCTCTGCAACTTCACAAACACCGTCCGCGAAATTGGCTACTTGTTTTTTTTAAGACGATAGTCATTCTTGGGTTACTCAAACGCGAAAAGTTTAGTCTGTCTGTCTGTCTGTCTGTCTGTCTGTCTGTCTGTCTGTCTGTCTGTCTGTCTGTCTGTCTGTCTGTCTGTCTGTCTGTCTGTCTGTCTGTCTGTCTGTCCATGGATTCAGCCACCCGGCTAAAAGTTAAAATGAATTATTGAACGAGAGGTCTATACAGGCAAAACTTTTCCAAGCCACTAAATCTAGAAACACACTTCATACCTGTTGAACATTGTTCAGCAAAAATAAAACGTACGCATATTTGTAGCAAAATTTGAATACACAAGGGATATTCTCAGTGTTCGTTTAATTAAACACACGTGGTTGCGTGATTTCTGCGGTAGCAAATTAAAAAAACACCCATTTTTAAAACGATATTCTTACCCGAAAAATAGAAAAAGACGGCGCGTGACCCTGACCCTCATGACGTCCTTCCGAGAGGTGCAACAGTAACGAAATGTCCCAGTACATGGCGCGCGAGCAGCGGAACGCGGTAAAATTTAATTGACTTGAGGAAACCTCCACCGTGTTCGTAGTGGAGAAAGCAAGACACGAGGGGAAGAGAGTGATAGGTGAGGGGGAAAGAGAAGAGAGGCATTTACGTGGCGGGAGGGGCAGCCGACTATTGCCTTTCTACGACATTTTCAGCGAAGTGAGAAGATACGCGACCAATCTCCTTTTTTTTTTTTTTTACTTTTTGTGCTTTTGTGCCGGCCAGCAGCTATGATTAACTATTACGCGTCAGAGCAGTGTCATGCCTGACGGTGTTACGGCGTGATAGAGGTCGTGCATGTTTTTAATTTGGTGGCAAATGATTGTTAACGACTTTAAAACAGTCAGGTTCTAAGATTTATGAGAGATAAAATATACGTAACGTTTTTTGAGATGGGCACAAGGCTTTCAATGCTAAAATTTTTATTTGTTCAAGGTGGAGAGGCCCGAGTGGCTGCCAGCGCAGGCCAAGGTATTCCGGACCAGTGTTACGGAATTTGCAGCCTCACACAGTAAACTTTTTTTTACACTCTTTTTGGCCGAAAAGGGCCAAATGCTGCAAATAATGCCTGCTGCGCGCCCTTAGTGGACATTTTCAAAGCAAACAATGCAATGCTGTAAATAATGCATGCTGCGAGCCCTTAGTGGACCTTTTCAATGCAAACTGTAGCGCTCGTTCTTTGCTTACCCTTAGCACAAACAAAGTGCATACTAAAACTTCCGGATGTTAAGTTCGGCGTTGCTATTTTTGTTAGGCCCCCAAGCGGTTGCGTCAGCTGTTCTAAATTTCCCTTAGGCGTCATAACGCCTAAAGTCACAGAACCATGTCGTGATAGAATACCAGAAAAAATAAAAAAAAATACAGCATGGTGATCACGAGGATCGAAACAACTTGGACCAAGTCTTCTGTGTAATTTTCTTGTGCTTCACCATCATAAAACGAGTGTTTTTTGTTAAATTAGAGGCTTTAAATTTCTGCGCTGCGATGCATAAAGCGTCGACGTCGAAGTGCCGCACCACCGCCACCGACTTAGTAGCTACGCGCAGGAGCGTCATCAGCTTTCCGCGTGGTGCCACCTGAAATCATTGAAGTAAAAATAGGAAAACGCGTCATCGCGCAAATGAGAAAATAAAGATACATAAAAAACTTCTCCCTCAGCTATGTCACCGAGTTACGTCGCTTATTACTTTAGTCTTGCTACTTCTGTGCTCCTGTTTAGCGTCGGGGAGTGTATGGTGTCGCGAAACACGCAAGCCCACTAACAGACCACATTTCGACCTTTTCAGCGTTACAGTTTTTTTCTCCTTGCGTCTTAGCCTTTTGCTATCGGTTATTATTACCAGGAGCCTTGGCCAGTCGCCCTTGTTAGGCCTATGTTCAGGGTTAACGTTAGATAACTATATGGTTGAGCTTAATTAAGTGCCAAAAACAGTGTAAAGGTACATCCGGCTGCGGGTACCGGCGGGCACTGGCACAGCGCGTCCACCCCATCCGCCTGCTGAGCTAGCAGTTCTGCTGGTTATATTTTGACATTTTCACCTTTTTTCTTAGGTCACTGGCCACCCCTTTCCAATAAATATTTATACAGTACACTCCAGTTAAGACCGACTCGGTTAAGATGAACTTTACGGTTAAGACGAACAGCACTTTTGCTTTCTTGTAACGTCCACAATGCAAAGACATCCGCTTGAGACGAATTTCGGATAATAAGAACAAATATTCACGGTTCCTTCGAGTTTGTCTTAACGGGAATATGCTGTACATACATACATCATCACCCTTTTACCTTCAGCTACATCTCGTGTATTAGCCAATGGGGACGTCAGACTGGCGCACACCTGCATCCGCAAGCAATCAAGATGGCAAGCCTTTCGGACATGCCACTTTCGGAGCCGATGTATACCCGCGTTCGCAGCCGCAAGATGCGTCGCAGCCAATGGGAGCGTTAGGCCAGCGCCTACTCGCGTTCGCAGCCAACCAACCAATGGGAATTTTGCCGCCATGCTCCTGGCGTCACTTTGTTGTTCACCAGCATAAAACGAGTCTTTTATTGTTAAATTGCAGGCTTTAACTTTCCGCGCTGCGAAGGATAGAGAGCCGACGTGGAAGTGCCGCGTCCAGGAACGGCACGTTTTTCACCAACCGAACCATGTAATGCTTAAGTGATGCTCACGCGGAAAAAAGGTTCCCCCGCGTGTCACCCAACCCAAAACACTGCTACCAAACAGTATTATGCCTGCGTAACCCATCCGATGGCGCATGTTCTTTGCGCGAAGGGCAACTTGTAAGCGTTATATCAAAATCGAACTCATAAACTGCAATGGTGGAGTGGGAAGGCGTCACTGAAGTACAATCATGGCAGAGTTGTGTCGACATTGTAAATTAACATGACTGCACTGCAATTTGAGAACGTAAACATGTTATGAACAGCCCAATCCATTTTAATGTATTTTATTTCGGCGCATTACGTTTTCTTTTATCTGAGGCTGAGAGCTGGCTTTAAAGAAACTGCCCAATTGCGCTACCGAGCCAGATGAGATCGACGGCAGCGGAGGTTAGACTCTCCATGGCGGGAAATAGTGGCTGCGGGGTACGATATTAGGCGCGAAAAGCGGCCGCTTTGTCACACATTATGGGTTCCAGGAACATCTTACCGCCTAGAGCTTATCTTTCGGTGGATCCGCTGGGATTCACTCACCACATTCATTAATAAGTTCACATCAGCCGCTAAGAAACTAAAGGC
Organism: Haemaphysalis longicornis; assembly: GCF_048455015.1. NCBI lineage: Eukaryota > Metazoa > Arthropoda > Arachnida > Ixodida > Ixodidae > Haemaphysalis > Haemaphysalis longicornis. Next base: position 158,249,710 of record NW_027526203.1, on the reverse strand, counting down.
AGAGATTTACCGCTTTCCTTGTATTGAGTCTGACTCTAGAGCAGGCTTCGCTGTATAATCCCAGCTGAAGGTCGCTACAGCTCGCCTAAAAATCTAGCCCATTCCATTCCGGGCAAAAAGCGCCTCATTCCATTCCCATTCCGTTCCGGGCTCACGGAAAAATGAATGAATCCGGAGTCATTGCATTTCCGAAGTGGTCACTCCGCAATCGTTTTCCGGACTGGAGGAAACCCCCCACCAGGCGGGTGCCCAGATAAGGCTCGCCTTGATAAAGTATAGTCCTCCTCTCCCTCTATGAGCAAGCGGACCTCTATAAACGCAGTGCTGACTGATGTATCGTTCTTTGCTGCCTTGTACTGGTTGCCTGGGCCCCCGTCAAGCTGGCCCCTCAGCTTATAGCCCAGGCAACCAACCTGTACTATCTGGTGAATAAAGTGGATTGAATTGCAATAGAAAAAAGCTTCGATGAATGGAAATATTGCAGTTGCAAAATTTTTTTTTTCTAGCTATTCTTTTCCATTTTGTTCAGGATGCAGACATGATACTGAAATGGCTAGTGTGTGGCCGTACATTTATTTGGTTTTATTATTTTATAGCCTAGTTGTTAAATCTCCGCTTAAAACTGCCGTAATTGTTTCTCTGACGTGGTAGTCCATCGAACGAACCAAACGCGGTTTTCGTGGTTCATTTAAAAGACCCCTTTCCGGTGGATGACAGGATCTACAAAGTGGATACCGTGGAGGGGAGGGAGAAACCATGACGGCGAACGAAAAAGTGGTACGGGCAGGTATGAACTTTCCAAATTCCAGGTATTGAATCCTGCTGACAGGCAATAAAAGTCACGGTTTGGAGCCTTCAATGGTTTGGGGCCTTCCCCATGCCATGGGCAAGCAATTAATGGTCACGACGACGATGATGATGATGGTAGCTCCTAAGTTGAATTCATGCGCCCCTCCATCTGACGACGACGATGGTTGAACAAGAAGCATGCTCGTGAAGGATTATTTGGTTGTCGTGTGAATTTGGACAGAGTTTCGACCATGTCGCAATTAAGCAATCGGATAGAGGCCGGCATCATAACGCGAGGGAGCCAGGTTGGATTCCGGCCACTGAAGGGTTCTTTTTTTTTTCACTTACCCGCGATAATTCGTCATCATCGTCGGAGAAAGTTGGCTTTCCTGCAGGGCGTTGGCTTTCCTGCGGAGCACTGAAGCTTCGCTTTTAAAAAATGAAAACTCCGTTCAAAAGGAGCAACCCACGTTTCATTACGAATCAGAAACCGCTTCAACCTTTTTTTTTTTTTTCCAGCTGCGCTTGGTTTTAAACTAGTCAATAAACCGAGGAGCTCATATCTACGAGAGCCGGTTTCTCCTGCATGTTATGCCCCACTCTTATCTCGCCCCTGTCGAGCAGGCGAAAACGAGAGCATCGAAATTCCCCGGCGACCAAGCACGCCTTTCTTCCTCGAGGGAGCTCAGCCGGCGCGAATGATAAGAAGCCATGGCCGCCGCTTAGTCCGGCTGCGACGACGGCCGGTCCGTCAAACCTGTCCCGCTGGCAACGCTTCCTGTTTATAACAGGCTTACATGCAGACCTTCTTTGGGCTCTCAGTGACGCAGAGGCTACCCGACTGCCGGTCGCATTTTTTCCTTCAGCCGGCTGTAAAGATATCATCACGTACCAACGTCCTCGTTCAGTTCGAGAGGGATATTCTCGAATTACAATTGAGGTCTCCCGTTAGTACCCGGAGCCCCTTTCCTGTGGGGCTCCCTTTTCCGTAGTTGTAGGAATCAAGTGAGTTTTGCAGTCGCAGTGTTTCCTTCTTCTCACAGACCCTGGAGGAAGCTGTTAAATCTGTACTCGGTACTGGGATTTCCCTATCGTGAACATATCGTTGTCGTCGCGGCAAAAGTGGGCATATGTAACCATGGCACTTAAATAGATGTCATTAGTGTTCCCCGCTTGTATCACCCTGTTCCACCCGCATTTGCTTACACAAGTGTATATTGAGGCTTTTCCGGCGCTCAATTTCGCCTTGCAGTGATAAAACCACCAAGGAATTGGTTGTTAAATGATGATATTTCGTCGACGTCAGCTTGGTAAAACGCTCCTAACCTGAGATTTTTCCCCATTTAATTCTGGCCAGCGTCTTCCTCAGGTGAAATTCTACCGGCCATACTGCAACCGTGAATTTGACCCTGCAGGTGAATACGGATCTACGGGAAGATTCAAATTCTAGGTGTTTTGATTCGTGCGGCTACAGTTTCAATTTGATGAGCAAAAAAGAATAAAGAATGCAGGATCATCCACAAAGTGAACTCCTCTTTCTCGTGTACTTTTTTTTATCTGTGTCGTCATTGTTTTTATTTAATTACACTCTGTTTATCTAATCGTGTATGTTATTGTTTGACTAATATTGATGCTAATTGTTTGACTAATATTGATTTGACTAATATTGATTGATTGGGGGGGTACGTATACGTACCCCCCCCCCTTCAAGACAACACAGGTGGGTATCTTAAAGGATGGCATGGCATCTTAAAGGGACCCAGAAAAGCCTTTTGTAAAAGTTACAAAAGGCATTTATTGTCGTGTAGTACCACTATAGCGATGCAATGCCGTTGGAATTATTGATCTACATTCAGTATTAGCTGCGCCAGAAGCAATTAGGTGCACCTCTCCCCCCTTGCCGATCGATTCCCCCTCCCTCTCTGCTTCTTTCAAAGCAGCTGGAAACACTGGGAATAGCCATGTGACATCGCGACGCTCGACTTCCGTTCTCCGCTAGCTACATTCCTGCGCCTAGGCACGCGTCAATCGCTGCAGACCCGCCTTTGCCTCGGGATCGCGCAGGAAGGAGGAAGAGCAGCCGGAAGCCAATGGCAGTGACGTTGCCGGCGACCGACGATCGGACGAATCAGGGGGGCGCCTCGCCGTTGCGTCAGCCGCGATCGCCGTTGCGTCAGCCCCGGTCGGCGTTGCGTCAGCCGCGATCGGCTCGCTGCGGCGGCCCGCTCACCGGCTGAGAAAGGGGATCTTCAAAAATTGTTTACAAATTATCCGTACAACGTATGGGGCTCACACTTGGCTCAAAAATCCCCCGTTATGTGTTCTACCACCTGAATGCATTTGATTGCCACCTTCACAAAGCTTTTCTGGGTCCCTTTAATTCACATTTCCTTCACTAGGATCCTATTCTTTTGTTACATATTGGCGAGAACATTTGGCCCAGGCTTGGCGTTCTGCCACGTATTCGTGATCTATAAGCTCTCCTTGTTCTGAACAGCACTTCCGTTGCATCTCGGTCCTTCGACCTCACCACTCAACTGCAAGATCACCAGAAGGACCCGCTCTCTACATCTCATTTCTCCTCTATTAAGACGACCAAGCATATACTGGTGCGTAGCCACGTGATCGAGCACCGGTGGCACGACTCTCCGAAGTGGTGACATTTACGCTCGCCTCGCCCATAACAAAAAGATAGCTCACATAAACGTATTTCCTGGAGCCAGGCTCAAACCGTTCTTTCCCTCCCGCCTTTCGCATCCTCCACAAGTGCCCCCAACTCGCTGGTTACCCATGCTTTTTTCCTGTCCCTGACTCCCATGCTCCTATGCGTATGATTAGGACTGCAACCCCCGCTTCTTGCCTTCAGCCGCTTGGCTAACCAAGAGACCCTTTGCGACCATGTTAACCGGATCTTCAAGTTCACCCAGCTCCACTGACAGTGTCCGGGACCGTTGACATCTTGATTCCATGACACTCGGCCGTCTGGACCTGGCCTTAGGTTCTTTGTAGTCAAGTTTCCACTCTCCATCCTTCTCATCTTTCTCTCTCTCTCTCTCTCTCTCTCTCTCTCTCTCTCTCTCTCTCTCTCTCTCTCTCTCTCTCTCTCTCTCTCTCTCTCTCTCTCTCTCTCTCTCTCTCTCGCTGGGAAGCACTGAACAAATGGCTAACAAGCGCCTTCTTTCCCCAAGGCGCAAGCAAGCAAACCAACGGAGGACGGGGATGATAGCGTGCAATATCAACTAGCCCGAAAATGTTCGAAACCTGTTCAATGTCAGGTTCGACGGCGCCTATAGAGGTTAAAAAACATCATGTATAGGCATTTGCAAATTAATTTGGAGTTTGCATGAAAGCAGTGCGAAATGCCACCATGGCATATTGGTATACCTAACAGTCGAGCTGGACAATATATCATCAACATCGCCTTGGTAAGAACACCGCCTGCTTTTAATAATATCATGCCGAGGCCACTGTGCTAGTGTGGGTGGCCAAATTTAAAAAAAAAAAAGACGAACTAAAGCGTCAAACTGTGGAGTGCTAAATATGGTATCGCATGTCGGTTAGAAATGCGTGCAGGCCGTCGGCGCAACACCCACTGTCAGGAGGACTAGGTGGATCACTACATGGCATTCCAGTTTGATCACTTCTCACACAAAGTGACGTTGCAAGCAGCGTGGGGCGCGTTACTAGAACGCGACGTCAACGTGCGGTTGTCTCTCGCCAACGCAAAGGAGAAGTGGTAGTTTCACTCCTGACCATAGTCCTGCGAGTGGAATGGGGAGTGTAATAATCGCGCCCATAATGGGGTATAGTGTTTTCTATACTCACTTGCTAGAGAAGAAGCGGTAATCCGACCTTGCTCACTGTTAGGGACGTGGCGCACATGCGCAACATGACGGACGGGCCCAAAATGTTTCTCATTATTCCTGCAGATATTCCTCCACCCTTAAAAGAATAGTATTATACCAATTCGTGCTTCTCCTATTCGCTTCTGATTTAAAAATGCTAAGTCAGCTCACGATGCCCATAAATAGAGCCTCGCTAGCAATTAGAATAATCGAAGGACGACCGTGATCTAAATTTTTTCTATGAACTTCAATTATTGCTGATTGGAAATGGTTGTTTACTCATCTATAGTAACGGCTTGGTTGATATCATTTGTTCATAAGCTGTTTTAGTAGCTGCAAGTAACCTTTTCTGACATGTATGTATGTACGTATGTATGCATGCATGTATGTATGTATGTATGTATGTATGTATGTATGTATGTATGTATGCATGTATGTATGTATGTATGTATGTATGTATGTATGTATGTATGCATGCATGCATGTATGTATGTATGTATGTATGTATGTATGTATGTATGTATGCATGCATGCATGCATGCATGCATGCATGCATGCATGCATGTATGTATGTATGTATGTATGTATGTATGTATGTATGTATGTATGTATGTATGTATGCATGCCATGGGCAAATGAAACGAGAACAGGAAAATATGAACCAGACAACGCAAAATCAAAGGATATGAATAGTGGACATAAAATAATGGCTCGCAAGTAGTATATTTGGAAAGGCAAATTTTCAATCTTTGTTGCTCTAACAAAGCCACGCGACAATTTCACTTGCAAAGGAATAGCGCTATTTGTGTGTTCTGGTTCATATTTTCGTGTTCGCATTTCATTTTTTCACGACTGTACGTGCGTGCGTAGGAACTTTTTGATCCTGCTCGCTGCTGCCGTTTTTTGTGATACAGGCGAATAACGAAAACGCCTTGTGTCGAGATACCGGCGCATGTTAAAGATCGGTAGGTAGTGTACATCCGGAGCCATCCGCCATGCCGCATCTCGTTTCCCAAGTTTAGCTTCGGCGAGTAAAATCACCAAATTTTGAATGGCACGCGCTCGTATACCCGCATGTCCAGTGAGTCATATATACCGAACTAATAATTACGTCAGCTCAATGCATACGAACAACATAAATCATGAATGCATAAGTCTCAAAAATGTCAACCGAGCGTCAGGAACTGTGCGCATTGCGGCCTTAAGGTGAAATTAAGCGAGAAATACGCACAGGCACCTCCGCTCATGCAGTGGGCACCTAATGAATTGTTGATGCACAAATGTCATGTGATGCGATACACTGATACTGTTTCAGTGTTATGACCAGTCTCTAGGTAACGCCTAAGGTTTTGCCACGGTTAGGGACGCATCAGAACAGCTGGAAAATTCCGGTGCCGAGCCGCGTAGACTATGCTAAACCAAAAGCACAGAAGACAGCACGAGTAAGCGCAGGTTTCTTTCGCACAGGGTGTACAAAGCGATTGCTACGCCTCAGCGAGACACCAAGAAAAAAATGGTGGATCCCAAGCATATGGAAGAAACAAGGTAAAACGAAGCTTTCAAAGATGTTTAAATCGTCATTAAAGTAAGTGTTCCGAACTGCACAATGGAATTCAAGTTACACTGTTTGAAATCATTCCGCGGGCATCGTGGCGTAACTGGATTGAGCCGGAACTGCGTGTGGAATTTTTGTTCCGCTTGTCGCTTGGGTGCGTAGTGCTCACGACGCTCGTCGTCTTTAATTGCCGCCACTTGTTGCCTTCACTCACGTCTTCGCGCCAGCGCACTCAGCATACATTCGCGGTCTGCGCCAAGTTTCACTGTTAGTGAAGACGTTCCTGTTCTGCGTGACACTTCGAATTTCCGGCCTGGATGTCCTGAATGCTGCGGGAACCGTTTCGAGCAATACTGCAGACGCGTGTTCATACGCTCTTCCAAGGAGTCGGCTGCGGCGGTGAACGACATATCCGTATCTTCGCGACGAGACCGTCTGGTAGATTTGTGAAAAACCAAGCATGCTCCTTCTCTTCATCGGAGCGGCGGGTGAGGAGGAGTAGCGAACGGAAGAGGAGCAGCCATGAACGTGAGAGCCAACTAAAGCCTCGCTTTAATACGGGTATGTTCTCTAACGATGTGTGGGGTGTGCATTTCATATATACACTATCGCTAGTCATCCACCTCCACATAGTGAATGGCTTCTAATTGTTGTGTTTCCCTCCATCTTCTTGTGGGGCGCACGTCCGTTGGCAACCACGTTTCCCGGATGTCTCGGAGGTAGACACTTAAGAGTATATCGCAGTACAGAAAGCACCGCCAGCAGAAACGTATCTGGTGATGCGATTGCTACCAACATGATCTCTTTCCCGTTGGGTCGTTTTCCTCAAGGCTTCTCTCTGTTGCTATGACTAAAAGCTAGTTATTTATAAGACAGCTTTAAATATCTTGGAGACACAATGAGTAACAAACTAACTTGCTTCCCTAACATAAAAATAATCATGACGATGATAATCATGAGACACACTCGTGTCACTGGCCTTCGCTACTTTTACAGCCATCCCTGCGTTTACTGACAAAATTAAATCTTTCATTCGTAAATGTAACCTTTCGGTGACCGCGCTAATACATTGTTTGAAAGCTTTTGACACTATCGATAAGTATCATTTCAGAACTATTGGGCTACTATGGTATGACTGATCCAAGTCTGACTATTATAAAAAGTTTTTTCTCTTAACAGGTATCAAATAATTCCCACCAAGAATCACAATTTAGCAAGGATGATATCAAACAGTGGTGTTCCGCAAAGTTCAACCGTTGGCCCTGCTATTTTTTAGATAGTAATAATGGTCCGCCTTTGTGCCTCACATATTTCTGTTGTACACTTTATACTGATGACACGGCTCATTTATCTCATCACCAGAATATCGACGCCCTTGTCTCCAATTTACAAGCATACATCTCTCTTTCTGTAGCAGGGGTGTCTTGCTGATCGGCTTACTATTAACGTCCCGAAAACTTGCTTAGTAATTTACTATTCCCCACAAGAAAAATCGCTCGCCATCCCGTCCTTGTACATAAATTCTAAACCATTTCCCGTACATGCCAAATACTTCTTTCCTGGAGCTATTAAAGACACACGATGCACCCAAGGAGCAATTTTTTTAACCTCCTTGGACACACCCAAACTTTCTTTGTGATGTCGTTTCTACCCGCAGCGAAATTGCTTATGGCATAAGGGCATTTCTTAAATCTAAGCATTTCTTTAACACGTGGACTCTCACTTCTTTGCATTATGCTTTTATCCATTGTCATTTGAACTGCTGCACGTTATCGCGGTGAAGCTCCTACAATGTACACTTTGGCCGGTCAAAAAATCTTCAGAAACTCAGGAACGGGTCATGCGCACCTTTACCCTCTCTTACCGCCATTCACCATCATACCACCGCTATTTACTCAGCTGGATATTCTGCCCATTCCTAAACTTTATACGTGCAGCCCGGTATCATGTTCTTTAGAGCAATGAATAACGAACTTGTACTTGACATGCATCGTTTCTTCATTCAGTGTCTAACCCAGATGTTACACCTTTGCGTTGTGAAACGACCTCTTATTATCCAAAACAAGAACAGATTAAAGAAAACAAACTGTCACATTTTTCTCAATATAATTTCGGAACACCTTAAGCACCGACCTTGAAAACCCTAATTCCATTTCCTTGTTTAAAAAGCATTTACGGATGCACCTAATGAAAGGGAATAATATTAAGACTACGATAATAATAATGATTACGGTTCTGTTAGTGAATTCTTGAGTTATTTTCCTTTGTGTGCGCTTTTGAATTGCTATTTCTGACAAAATATTTTACAACACAATATGCTGGTAGCAATTTAATAGCACTTAGTTTTTGTCTTGAATAATGTCGTTTCGGAGTTTTCCCCGTGTTAGAGAATTCCCGTCAGAATTTGCATCACACTTCGCTAGTTTTTTCTTGCTGATGTCATTGAACCGACATTAATTTTCTTATCACTTGGGTCATTACTTATTTATGGATTGCCATTCTTCATGTGTAATTGTGTACGACGGTCGCTATTCATTGCCTGGCAGCATAGGAGCTCCCGTTTGCCGTCTCCTGCCTTGGAACCTCTTTTAGGAGCGAAACCCCTTAGGCGCCCGGGCTGTCGGCGTCTCCTGCCATCGTCGTCTCCTGTCATCGTCGTCGTTGTAGTCACGGTACTAAAACACCGGGACACTCGTTTTCTAACGCCTCGCGCTGGAACGCTTCATCTACGTGGACAAAAACGCGTACGAAAAGAACACACAGGGATACTCGTTTTCCAAAGCCGCACGCTAGAGCGCTCCGTGCGTCAAGGACACGAGACTTTTATAGAAAAGTTGTATACCCCCCCCCCCCCCCCCCCCCCAATGGTTCCATCTCCATGGGCAAAAACGCCAAGTCGCCCCACATACAGTTTTAAACTGCATGCTTCGCCCTTCCCCAGGTTTCACGTTAGTGGAGATGGTTCGGGATTTTTGTATACTTACACTGCCAACAAGCATTTTTGAGCTTTCCTAAATGAACTTTGAAACTTAGCAACTTCCTTACTTCGATATCATCGTGTCCAAAGAGGCGGTATTGTTCAGATAACTTCACGCCTATCTCTGTCCGCACTAAGAGCCCTTCAGGCACTGTTCCTTTCCTCTAGCAATAACGGATTGAAATGAACTGCGGCATAATATTCTTGAGTGTGAAAATGTACCGAAATCTATTGAAAATTATTGAGCTGTGATTTGGATTTTGTGTCTCGCTAGGTTGATTATAATCACATTGACACTATTGTAACAATTATCTAATTGTTTATGCTTCTTTAGTGCAATACATTGTACTCCGGCTTGGGCCATTTTTGGGCTTGCAGTATTTTACAAAATGAAATAAAGAATAAATCTGTTTCAGCTTTATGTGGTCAGATTTGTACATAGTGCTAGCGTTGAGAACGGAACAAAGAAGGGAAAAAAAAACTACGGGACGAACGCTAGACTTCAACAAGACTCTAGTTTAAGTCTGGCGTTCGTCCTGTGATTTTCTTCCTTCTGTGTTCCGTCCTTAGCGCTAGTACAATATACCCAGCATCCTTAAACCAACCAGCCAAGCTTTCCGTCCTTAATTACGTGGTCAGTTTTTGGCGACAATGAGAAACAGAAAGAAAATCATCTTTAACTACTATAACGTTCTTCTTTACTTTTTAACACTTAGAGTGTGCCTCGTGCCTCGCAAAAGAAACGACGTCCAAGCTTCAATTTAATCGACAATTTAGTATGCTGGGGAGGGGAGTGAGTTTGACCATCGACCCACAATATTATTTAATCCAGAAATGGGCTTCCATCGCCCTTTTAAGCTTTACTCTCCAGGTGCAACATCGGTTCACCAGGTCCCCACTCGTTCGTCGCATTCATATCACATTCGTAACTCCCGCCGAAAACGAAATTGCGCCATTGTACGTAACTCCAAATCCAGGCACGCGTGATTAGCCGCCACAGTGGATTAATAAAATAACCGCCCGTCGAGCGGCCATCCAAATAGAGCCGCTGTGCAAGCGTAAGGGCGAAAAAAGAGAGTGAGAGAGAGGGAAAGAACATCCCTCAAAAGAAAATACCCAAGTTGAGGCGAGAGGGGTTATTAAATCAAAGCTCCGCTAATCTCCACAACGGAGCCCCGTTAAAAGCGCGCCGCGACTCTTAATTTGGCGACTTCACGTATACTCGCCGGCGCTCACGTCGTCCACAAAAAGCGCCGCCGATACAGTTCTAACGCCAGCGCCAATACCTCGACGCGCCGTGTAACGGGCAGCCGCACGATCGCAATCTTCTCTTCATTTAGTGCGGCAGACGGTGCGGCGGCTCGGAGGGAGAGGGGGAGCGCAGCGGGCCGCCCGTTGTCGCGTGCGTTATGTTCGTGCTCGCAGTCCGTGATTAATCCGACGGGGCCTCTTCATTAAGGGCGTTGTTTCCTTCCGCGATGACACCGCCGCCCCTTCGTGCCCGGCAAGCTCCCTGTCGCGCCCAAACTCTGCCACCCGCCGGGTCAATTAGACCGCCCCCTCCTTCTGCTCCCTTCCACCTCGCTCGCACACCGCGTCTGCACGTTTGTTCGTGCTCGTGGCGCGTCGAAAATACGCCGCTTGAATGGCGTCCCACGAGCTTCGCAAACATTCTGCCGCACCCTCGCAATGGCTCACGCTTTCTCTCCGTGCATATATACTCGCACACCGACAAGTGTGCATTTGTTTGTCGCAATTACGCGCCGCAGTTTCACTTAATACTTTTTTTTTTACGCACGCGGTCTGCGTTACATATACGTTTCGCATTAGTGCGCGTGCGTGCCGGATTCGTGTCTGCTAATAAAAGTAAACTACCGACCAATTTCCAATGAAGCTATGTTTTAGTCGCTGTTTGTTTCTCCAAAGCTTTCCGGGTCACACGAGCGGTAAGTAGCAGGCCTGGAGCTTGATTTGAGAAGGCAACCCGGCAGGCGAGTTGCGAAAGCGACCGTGGCCCGTTGTTGAGTACCCTCTGCCGCTCGGGGAATCGCATCTCCCTCTTATATTCGCGAGGACCTTCTGGATGTTTCTTTCCTTAGCCCGATGTACGCGCCACTTCACCGGGAACTATAAAAAGGGGGACACCCACGCCTTCTTGGACGTAGTATCCTCCAGCGCTATATTCAACATTCGATTTATGGTTTTGAGGTGGGCTTGGCCTGAGGCGGCCGTTATTTTTCGCAGCCACGATTCCCTCGCGTTATTAGAACATTTCCTTCCCGATGACCAGTTCCGCCACCCGGCATCGAGCGTTCGAATTCGGAGATAATGAGCAGGAAGTGAAGTGGACACAGCAATGGAGATCACCGAGATAGGAATATTGTAGCAGGCAAAAACAAAGCGCTTTCCGCACTCGGCGTGCGAAAAGTCTCGGAGAGAGCGGGCCGAGTCTGGTTCGCGTAATGCGGACGAAACGCCTCGGGGTGCCGTTGTAGTCGTGACCAAACGGAGTGGGAGGTACCGCACAGCGGTTGCTCCCAAATTATGACTTCGCACAATTTGAAATTGCCGCGTCCATGGTGATGACGTCACCAAGGAAGAGCTGGCATCATGCGCCGGCGTTGAACCGCAGGCCGTGCACGCTCGCCGCCAACGTGTTCTCCTTCCGTTTGTGGCGATCTTACATGCAGGCTGCACAACGAGGGTGCAGCTCAGTACGCCTAAACCGCGTTTCGCCATAAATCGGTAGCTGGTTCCATGCCTGCCACTGACGGCCTTTGAGTTAGTTGCATCAGTTCTCGGTATTTCACAATAATAATATTTATTAAAGTGGAGCTCTCTATGCCTCACTGATGGCGTTGACGTCCGAGTAAAATACTGCACAAGAGCCAACTCTACACAATGGATTTCTCAAAGGGTACAATCAAAAACATACATCCCATAACATAACAATGGGATGTCTTTGCACACCTAACGAACCTCTCGTAACACGCGAAATATAGTTTTGCGGTACACACGGTTAGCGACGACGACGACGACGACGACGACGACGACGACGACGACGATGATGATGACGATGTTGTTGTTGGTGATGACGATGATGATGATGATGGTGATGATGATTAAATACATTCTCTAAGCAGGGTGGGACTTTGGCTTTGGACTTTGGCGGTGTGGGGTTGGACGTTGGCTTTGGACTTGGACTTGGGCTGAGTTGAAGTTGACTACGGCTTTGGACTTTGGCAGTTTGCATTTTGGACTTTGGGAAGGCGGGTTTTGGATTTCGCTTTGAGTCAGGTTGCATGGGGAGAAAGCTCCGCGTTTTAGCCGTCTTTCTCTTACGAAAGGGGCCTTGATTTTTTTTTTCTGCAGTTACGAATAACTAATACATTCCCGTAAAGCGTCCCTTGTTTCTCCGGGGAAAAAAAGGTAAAAGCACCAAAACGAATTTTCGGAGCCGTGAAGGTTCAGATCGGATGTCACCCGGCAATATTTAGCTTACGCCGAAATCCTGTATACTCCTAAATCCCGTACAGGTTTTTTGTTTCTTTCTTTTTCGCCTCCATCAGCAATAGAGCCGCCGTGTCCGGGAATCGAACCCGCATTCATGCTCAGCGGCATAATGATTTTGCCACCATGGTGGACTGGCGCATGAAATGCAAAGTTGAGGTTAAACCTCCGGCTTCTACAAAGGAACACGAATAAAATACAGAAGGGTTTGCTGAAGGGCCAGTTAGTACAGACAGGATAAATTTGAAGGTTATCGCGGGAGCACCGACCAAGCAAGATGCAGCGCCATTTCGTGCGTGCACTTTTTTTCATCCGCGAAGACGAGATTATGCTACCCTCCCTCACCCTTTGGCTGTTGCATAGAATTCGCTCACCCTCTTCGGCAAGGGCGGACTTCCACATTCCTTTTCTTCATTCCTTTTTGGATGACTATCCGCGTTTCGTTTCTCGGCGATTTGATAACCTCGACATTTGTGGCATTGCGGAAGCAAATTACAATTTTTTTTATACTAGAATGCTCCGGCACGCCGACATACTTGCCCTGAGAAGGCTGCGTATCAGTGGGAAGTATATCGATGACGGAAGCAACGAATAAAGAAAAAAGAAAAAAGCGTGGCCGTTATCGCTTCTGATGATAGTGCACGCACTGCATGGAACAGCCAAGGGAGAAGCAAACGTAGCATAATCTCGTTGTGCCTTATGCTAAAAAGTGCACGTAACGGCCCTGTCATCCCGGTCGGTCGTGATCCCGACTGTACATTGTACTACGAAGAAACACAGCGCAAAAGACTGGACAAGGACTGGTCAGCCCCTGTGTTTGGTGGTGGTTTCTTACTTTTTCCAGTCTTTTGCGCTGTTTTTCTTAGAAGAATAAAATATTTGCGCTTAATACCAACAGAAGCCCTCAGAGATCCGCCCTTCAAAAGCCCCTGCAACGTGGTTTTCTGCGTCACCGGGCACCGAGGCGAAGACAGTAATTTGGATAATCATCGTCATCGTCTTTCCCGTGTCCGGTAGTACGTCATCGAGACTTCGACACAGCGATACAGTTTGACCGCAGCAACGAACACAGAACGAGCTCGCCAAACGAGCCCCCAACGCGGAAACCATGCCACGCCTTTCTCGAGTTGACCGCGCCGCCATCCTCTTGGCGCGGTGTGGTGGGATCGTTAGCGGATGCAGGGTTGCCGACAAAGATTGGCAGATACAATAGCGCAGCGACGCCGGCCCGTAAAAAGGGAAGGAAGAGCCGGAAAGACAGGTACAAACAACGAGAGCCGCCAAAAGAGTTGCTCGAGTGACCGCGTTTATAATTAAGCCCTTTATCTTTTCGTCTGCCGCCATTTACCGCCGGTGGAAACAGGTCCTCTATCAATGCGTCGCCTCCCAAAATTGGAAATACACCGGCCGCTTTCGGTAACCAGGTTGGCATTTATAGTGTGACCAGAAATGGAAACCGCGTGCCCGGACGGAGTGGACAATAAAAATGCATGATATATAGGAATAACGAAAGAAGATACTGGTAGAACGACGGGTATGGATTTGAATAAAGTTGGAACTTTTTTTTTCGCTTTCACTCAAGAGAACGGTCGCCGCCGCCGCTTCGCCTGCCGGTCCCGTTCAATTTGCGCGCGGATTTGGACATTCCCCCGGGGCACCGGGGTGGAACGTATGCGAGCGAGAGGCGATAACTGTACGCGATTACGCGCGGACCGGAGCCGAGATAATTGCGCGCGTCGTCCAGCACGCGGAAAGGAATGCCAAGCGCACAAGTGGAACGAAAACCCGTGGTTGGCGGGAAAGGCGAAAATACCAAGGCAGATAAGCACATTAAACGTAACGCCAGTTTCCACTAGCGGCGAAAAATTCTGGGCGCGCGTTTTTTTTTTTTTTTTTGTCTTGATTGGCTACAAGAGGCAAATGGACGTCTATCCTTTCGCCCCCTTTCATTTGCTGCGCCGTCTCGCCTCCTCCCTTGAAGTCGCCTCAAAGCGCCGGCTGGGCTCCGCGAAGGCGTTTTTTCCTGCATCGTGGTCGGTATATATACAAGCGCGAGGACCCACTCAGTCATCACTTCCCTTGGTCCCTTCACCACAGGATTTGCAGGAGTACGCTAGCTCGTGCCGCAACCACGAAAAGTACCATGAACTCCACGGTAAGTATCGGCTCTCGTAAGGCCTGCTCGGCCACGTGCTAGGACGCTGAGCAGGTGCACTTGGTGGCGAAGGATGGCTTAAGTCAGCGCGATCAAATCCGCCCAGTGGAACTAAAGCTGCTCTGAGAAGCCATCAAATCGCACGCCTAGCTGTTGCCGTTAGCACGTAGAATGAGGTCAAAACCTTTGTTGTCCTTTTAGCGAGCCTGCCTTGAACTCATGGTGTATGTATAACATGCGCAGCCACCCGTAGACGGGGTGTGCGTAAGACCAACTTAATGTGGCTGCAGGTTCAACGTCAAGAAACACGTGAAACCAGCTTAAGTCAGCGTAATGGCGGCGGGGTCATTGGGAGAAGCACAAGCGGCGTTCCTATTCAAATTTGCGATTTAGCGCACCGCAGCTATACAAGCAATCCGGCCCGGCGTTGTAGAGGATTAAGGATTACCCGTGCGCTTCTTAACCTGCGGTGAAATACAGCACACACGACTTTTAACTACTTCTCGTCCCACCGAAGCACAGAGCTCAGCGGGGGAGAAAAAAAGTAGCACACGCGAATATATGCTTTGCCCAAGTTAACTAATCTACCCAACACCGGAGGATGAGCTCACAGTTGCGCGTAACTGAGCTAATCCTCGCTGAGCGGACCCAGTTTGGATTAGGTGTTATTCAACCCGGAGCATCCGCCCCTCCCAGCGAAGAGCGTGTGACTGTGCTTCGTGTACCTCCACGAAACGCAGTAACGCGCCTACGTAGAGGTTCGCACGCTACTCTATTTTCATTCGCGTCACTCGACTGAAGCGCTCTGCTTATACAGTCATCCTGATACACGTTGCCAGTCTGTACTTTTCCGCGCGCTCGTACTAAGCAAAAGTGTACACTTTTGACGGAGGACTATACAACGAGCTTGCGTGCGCCCCGCCAAAAAAGTCTCACTGTGTCCTTTCCTACTCCCTTTAACTGCAGAGCTGTTCAGCCCGAGACAAATCCGTATGTCGCACCAGAACACCTATAGAGGCCTCAAGAAAAAATGTAGTTGGGAAGGTCCCGGGAATCGAACCAGGGACCTGTACGCCGTGACCCCTGCAACGTCACCACTGGGCCACCCCAAAGGCCCGAGGGGTACGGGGTTAGCAGCGGCGGGTGACAATAACATGGGCAGCCAAATTGGAAGGAAAAGGAAAAACGCTTCCCGTGGTCAGGACCGAATCTTAGTCCCTCGCATTGCGAAACCGGCGAATATCCCATTGAGCTCTCATCGCATTCCAGGCGCGCAGCATTTCTTTGGGGTTCGTAGCGCGAGCGTTGGCTTCGGCCTTGGCCGTGGGTTCTCGCGCGTGCTAACGCTGTCCACTTAGGGAGTGATGTGAAAGCCTGCGGAGGAAATGATCCGGGCCTGCCAGTCATTGGAGAACTTTCAGTGGAAAGCTCAGAAATTAATGTGAGGTGCCACAGCCGCGTTTCCGACGAAGGGAGAGCTCTGCTGATTATTTGCTGCGCCAGCTCTGCTGTTTCTCTAGCGTTGCACTACAAGTGCAAGTTGCGCCAATTTTTCTTCTACACATGCCTTAGGCGTCACTCGCGCACCGTTAAACTGCATTAAAAACTCATCCCGCTGTATTAAACTGCAGTGAAGTGCAACAATATAGTTGTAATAATGTGCAGCAATGCTAGGGAATTACCAATGAATGCTGCAACCCTATGTCGTCGCGTTGAGTGTCACCGAGTTTTTCTACTTTTTTTTAGTCTGTGGCAGTTTCGTCACTGTTCTAGAAAAGCGGCACAAACCGCCACATTTTCCTGCTTGCTATTTTATGAACGTGATAAAACCAGAGAGTGAGGGTCAGAGATTGCTGAGAAGGCATAAATGAATCTTCCACGCAAAGCACAGCGGGACAGGATGCGATCCATCCAAGATGTCATCCAATCTCGTCACATTACATACGGGCGTCACAGAAGCATACCGTAAAAATGTCGAGAAAAGCAAGTTATGACAAGTCGCACACGTGAGGGAATTTCTACCGAGAAGAGTTTGCACAAGCAGTAGCTAATACCATGCAACCTTTTTTGAAAGTGTGAAAGTTTAGGGCGGGGGCCCACCAGCGCGGTAAATCTCGTAACCCACTTCGATAGACATGCACTTAGTTTGCCCCTGAACATTCCCTGATGTATGCAGCCAGACATAGGTAGTTTCGCTTCTTTAGAGTATGCCATCGAAGAACGTACCCCCTCGGCCACAATCACGCTGCATGCCGCCGTATTGGAGCTATTGAACTGTGGAAGAGTAGACATTATTTTAGGAGAAATTAATAACGTTGACCTATATTTGGCATTAAAGTCGAGGGTGCAACATTGGGCTTATGCCATGTACCGACTGCAACAGTCGGCTAAAGGCAATCGGAAGACGTACCAATCTGCTGTCTTGGTAAAGACCAATGCACTTGTGGATGAATTCCTTTAAGTAAAATCCACGGCTAATCTTCATATACTGCGGATCATGAACATTTTATGCATCCCGCCAACAGGCGACCAATGAAGACCTTGCTCTCAATCTGTTCTACAAATCCAGGAATTCTCTCTAACGCAGTTCGGTTAGTGTGAGACATTGTCTGCACTAAACGTAAGTCCATGATGGAGGCGAAAAGCAAGTACGCCTGTGTGCTCGAGGTTTCGGCGCGCGTTAAAGATCCCCAGGTGGTCAAAATTAATCCGGAGCCCTTCCCTACGGCGTGCTTCATCGCCTGTGTAGTTTCGTCGCGTTAAACCCGACAATCAATAAGTAATTCCGCACCTTTAAAATGTGTAAATGTTCGTGTGGCGTGTGCGCCATGGGCGTTTGCAGTCCACACAAGCTCGACCACGCGCAGTTCCCGAGCTGCTCAAGTTGAGGTTTTAGATGTAACAAACCTGAACACCTCTTCGCTGATGCGAGCTGCAATGCAAGGGTGTAAATTAAATTTACGTTGTGGGTTGCTGAAACGGCGTGCGTTGAACATCCCACACAAAGGCAATATTTAAAGTCAATAGGTGTGATTGGCTTCTCTCGTAAACACGGCTACCTATAGTTGGAAATTGAACCAGCCCTTGTCATACGCAGGAGGCCACTCAGCAGCTGGTAACGCGGACAGGGTTGGCACTTCGCGAATGCGACTGTTCTTGAGTCCGGTGCGGCTGAATAACCAGCAAAGTTGCAACGTCATATAGCTGAGCGTGTCGCGACTTGGGTGTTTCATAGATCGCGGTCGAACAACTGAAGCAGGACACCGCAGGGGCATTCATATCATGGTCATCACTAGCAGCATAAACGATTGGGCTAAGGTGCCTGCATTTTGCAGATGGCATTTTGTTTATCCCGTGTCGATTCCTGTAATAGTGGAATGGTGAGTGAGCCTTGAACCCGATTGCAAAGGTCGTAAGGGCTGTCCCGTAACCTCGTCGAGGTTGCAAGAAGGGTATCAGCGTCTCAAATGGACAGTATCGAATTGGGCTAGGTGGCCTGACTAGAACCTGTACAACTTAACGAAACAATTTATAATATTTTGCGCACTGGTTTCAACGGGCGCCATTTTTTTCCTCGCCAGATTGTCGCCCTTCTCCTGTGTGCCTGCGCCACTGTGGTCCTGGCTGGCCACTTCGGCGGCTATGGCGGTTTCGGGGGCGGATTCGGCGGTGGCTTCGGTGGAGGCTACGGCGGCGGCCACGATTACGGCTACCACAAGACTGTGCCCGGACCGTCCTTCCTGGTGAAGACCGTGCACCACGTCAACAGGCTCACCCACGGGGCTCACCTTGTTGGCGGACAGCACGGACATGGTGGTGGCTATGGAGGTGGCTACGGAGGCGGCTACGGCTTTGGATTTGGAGGCTACAAGCACTGAGCCTAGACATCGGGCTGCGCGTGAAGGATGCGATTCTTTTGTGGGGGGGTATTCGAGAAGCGTTCTGCGCATGTGTGACATATTGAGCAGCAGGGATTTTCCAGCCGCGGCGAGCATGTCTTTACGAGTCACGCCAGTGTGTATATATCATTTTATTGCGTCTCGAATAGGCATCGGAACAGCCGCTTGTGACGTACGGTTTGAGTATAAGGGTCACAGAGAGCGAGGAATGTTCCGTTCAGGGACGCACTGAGTCACAAGTTAGGTAGCGTAGAAAGCAAGCTGGTGCATCCTATCCTTCCGTTGGAAGGCGGAGAGAGCTTTCTCTGATCCGCGTGCAAGTTGAGGCGGACGTCCACTGATCGTCTGACAAAGCATCAAACGCGCTTTGTGTGAAGCGTGGAAACCTATCGGCTTGTTAGCCCATAAGAGTCATTAACGCTACTGAGGCAACGCGTTGAAAGGGGAAGTGAGAACTAAGCATGCTGTTTGTAAATAATAGAGAACGCGCTTAGCTGCTTGGTTTCTCTTTTTTTTGTCTGCTCTACCGGTGTTATTCTGCACTGTAATTTGCATTTCATTTGGCTTCTCGCTTCCAAAACATTGCCTGAAAGGAGCTTGGTTTACTCGCGAGCTAATGCAGAACCTCAGGTGGCTGTCACAAAAAATGAGAAAAAAGCCGTGAGTGCGCGCCGCAGCGGCTCCAAGGTAGCGGTGGGATGGCTTCCACAGAGTTGTAATACGTTAAACAATCAAAGTTCTTCAGCCGCGCTACTAAGTCCGCCAAGCCAGTACTGACATTACAAGTGTAAGAGCTTCCACATACTTTACGTGCAAAAATTCACTGTGTCCCATCTTGCCTTGAGACCCGAATAAACAAACTGACGTCACAACATGTTTTCGTGTATTTTGCTATGCTATCCGTATACCTGTGCACGATGGGGAGAATTGTTTGTGCAATTTACCGAAGCTAAGCCAATATTAACCGTCCCGGTGAATCAGTGGCTAAAGTGTAGCGCTGCCGAGCCCAAGGACGCGTGTTAGACGCCGTAGGCGAGAAACAAAAACGCCCGTGTGTCGAGATTTCAGCGCACGTCAAAGAACCCCAAGTGATACGTTTTAACCTGGAGCCCTTCATACGACGCGCCTCATAGCCCAGGTTTTGCTTCGGCGCGGTCATACCCAGAAATCATATCTGCAGCTTATCATGCTTTTTTTTTTTAGGCATCGCTGCAGTACGCACACAAGGTGGTACTTCCCCTTCTCTATTAAGTTGTGGCAGAGCAGAAAGGGTTGATAAACGTGATGTGAAATGTCAATATTTATTTCGGAATAAGCTGCCCTTCTTTTTGCAACTTTTTCTGCAACAATGATAGGCAGTTGTTGCAGAAAGAGTTGCAGAGTTAAAAAAAGGGGGCGAAAGAAGTGTCGAAAATAAAACAAAATAGATAAGATTATACTGCCCAGTTTTGAATAGCCTACCGGTTTCAACAGGATGCCACAGGCCGCAAAAACATTGCCAGTGTACAAAGAATTTCACCGTCTTGAAGTTATGATTCCGAGTCAGTGAATGGGGTATCCAACTGCTGACAGCAGATCTGTGCAGGGATCTGCAAAAAGTACAGGCACCGCAAGTACAAGTAGGCTTGTAAGTGGGATAGGAGTAATCTCGATTGATTGATTGATTGATTGATTGATTGTAGGGTTTAACGCGCCGACGCAACGCAGGCTATGAGGCGCGCCGTAGTGGAGGGCTCCGGATTAATTTTGACCACCTGGGGATCGAAATCTCGAACACACGGGCGTTTTTGCTTTTCGCCTCCATCAGAAAAGCAGCCGCCGCGGCCGGGAATCGAACCCGCGACCTCGTGCCTAGGAGTAATCTCGCAGTAAACACCAAAAAAAAAGTATCACAAGCGAGATTCAGCGAATGTCTTTGGTAAGCTTTCTGCATGACGCCTTGAAAAATCTCGCTTCACCTCGTCTATCCAGTTTTTTAATGTCGTTTGTTAGTCTTGTTTTTTGTTGCACTAGGTCTTCGCAAAAAGAACGGCGTCGTTATATGAACAGAAGCGAAAGAGAGTGTCCGGAGCAAGGAGAGGATAAGGGACGTAGACAGCGACGTGGTACAGCGGCAGCCAATCAGCCGTGCGAGGAGGGGGTCAACGCCGACTGGCGACCCCCCCGCAGTGACCACGGTGCCAGCGCTGCCACCTCGTCGCCACGTCACCGAGAAACGTGGGCGCGTTTGGATGCGTCGCATCAGGGCTTGTACTGGCCCATGTGTAGTGTACATGTAGGAAAGGAAGCCGTGGACTCGGTTATGCACTGTGCCACTATCATACATAACACGCAGTGTAAAGCGAGCGCAGGGTACGAGTAGGCAGCGAGAGAACGGTTCAGACCTTTAATACAACGTCAAATTTAATCCATTTCAGTATTAGTCACAAGGCAGCTCCCAACGGCACAAAAAAAGATTTTACGAATGCTAAACCATTTCGAAGGATCTGCATATTAATCTGGCATTGATTTTTGCTCTACTTAGCGCCAAATTAATTGACGTGCCACTAGAGCACAGAGCGGCTTCGCGGAAATAAAACACGACATTTCGAGCAGAGGAATTCACCACTTGTTTTTTAGTACTCCTGCGAATTCAGTTGTAAGGAAATGTATTGTAATCATTTGTTTTGCTCTGGCGCCGTGACTTTGAATCTAGATAGCCATGTTCGTTGCGTTCGCAGCACAAAGTTTGGTTTGTACGACCAGATCGCAAGAATCAGCGTAGACGGGGCCCCTGGCGCCTACTCAAAGGTTGTAACACAGTTTGTGTTTGCAAAATTACTGTGGTACGTGCCTCACGCTGGTGAGCTTTCCTGGGGAAGCTATAAGAAACTTCCAACCTTTGCTTGCTTTGCTATTTCCAAAAGTGGTAAAATTTGAGCCTAGCCTTGTGTAACAGGGCGTGTAGCTACTCCCTACTTGCAGCCTACCGGTACCCGTCTGAGTAAACACCGTATTAGTCGATCCGTGCGCCGCGCGCTCGAGGAGATACAGTTTATGGCGAAGAGGACTAGGAGGCCGCCGGGAAGGAGCCTGCTGACAGCGCGTAACTCCCCGCGCCCAGCTCTTCACCCCTCCACCACGTGACTCGTCCTTTCCACCTCCCATGCCGGGCGAACCAATGAGGCCGGAGCAGTGTGCCTGAGTTTAAGTACGAGCTTGACTCTCACCGAATCGCTTAGACTGACACACGAACGCGCACATTCACTCACGACGCGCGAACGCAGACGCACAAGCGCGAACGTTAATTTTTGGCCCGAAATTCGCCAACTAAGCTACCATATTGACGAACACGGTGGAGTGGTGGGTACGGCAAGGGCAGGTTGATTGCAGGTGCATTTTTTTCACACAAGAAGGGTGTAGAGCTAGGAAAAGGGTGTTGATATTCAGAAAAAGGGTGTAAAGGCCTCCAAACACCCTTTTTCCACTTATGCTACACCCTTTTTGGTAAACGGATGTAAAAAAGTTTAGTGTGCAACAAATTACAGTAAGAAAATATACAAATAGCAGTGAAATTGCAGTGATTTCGTGTCGATATCATGGCCGGTCTGGTATACTTTGCTAAAAGTACAAACAAAAAAGCTCTTATAGAAACAGAGTCGACACTCAGTCTCAACGAACTCAAGCCGTAGGCATTGTTACATTAATACGTGCACATTGCACAATTGCGATAGAAAGGAGCGTTGAAAAAACGTGTCCGGCACATAGATGGAGGAATTACTAAAAGGGGCCCACGAGCATTTCGAAGCTTGCCCCAGAAGTGACGGCGTTGTCAGTCCGGGCGTTGTCTTTATAGATCTTTGGAGGTTTCGGGTGTCATCCAAGGCCCAACGTCCAACGGTGTACAACGTCAAACGGCGTCCAAGGACGTCATCGTCGAGACGACGGATTCATACGTATATCCAGATGCCTCTGCGGTAAAAATTACGTTGGGTGAAAATTATTGGGTAATTGCAACTTTCGAAAGCTACTGAATACATTTCATGGCAAGACAGTCAAATAAAAGTAAGGACAGTGCTCTAAACTTTTGCCTATAACGGGGAAACTATTGTCATGGGTTTTTATATTCATATATAGTTAACAAGCTATTTGAGGGCCCCTCAGAAAGCTAATTTACGTAGGTATTTCCGTGACGTAAGAGAGTCTCGCAAATTTTGTCGGCAATAAATAAACTTGCCGTCATCATCATCGTCGTCATCGTCGTCGTCGTCGTCGTCAGCAGCAGCAGCAGCAGCCTACTTAAGTCCACTGCAGCGCGAAGGCTTCTCCCTCGCAAAATAACTTGTGTCGTCAGACTTATAAAGAAACTTATGTAAGCAAACTTGTCCCATCAGCATATTTAATAAATGAACAGAATCATCAATTTGCGTAGTAACGCTAATAAAACTTCCTCGGGGCACTTGCGTCTGTGTACGGGCTTTGAAGGCGAAAAAACATGGTTATACTTATCGACGACTTCCTAACTGCTACATCGTATTTATGTCTCTTTCTTTAGCGTCGTTTCGCCGTCTTTCAGCGCGAATTGCGTCGACGGGTTTTCTTACCGGTATGCGATGTTTGTGTGTCTTTCTTCGCTTCGGTTTCATCGTCTTTCGGCGCGAATTGCTTGAGCAAGCAGACTGGCACACGCTACAGCTTCCATAGAATCAGCCTTCTGTGCGGCTGGTGTGTATACTCTCGTGCCATCACGATCAGGTGTCACGCTCATGCACTATTCTGCCACTTGAACGTTTCCAATTCCCCGTATTGTGAATTTAATGAAGCGGCCACATTGCCCTCAAAGCTCCCGATTCCTGGCCAATCCCTCAAGTGTGTATGTGCCACGAGGAAAGGACAAACAACAGCGACAACTTGTGTTCTACCCATGGCAACTTGCGGGCATAACACAGTTGGAGGAGGGGAAAGAGGAAAAACTTTAATAATGCACAACACACGGAAAGAGTGTTAATAATGCACACGGAGGGAAAGAGTGTCAAACATCTCTGGCGTGGGCGGTGTTCCTTAGTCGCAGACCCCGATTCAAATGCCATCGGATCGCACATGTGCTTTTTATTTACGCTTTACAGCGGCGGCCATTTCCTTCACCGGACAACAACAACAAGAACAACAACAACGACGCTTTTTCGGAAAATGGGGCACGTAAGCTTACGCCTTAAAATGATGGAAAGAAATTAACTCAAGACGCTGCCTTCTGGAGCTCCAAATGAAGATGTCCGAATTGAAGGCGCGCAGTTATATACTGGCAATTCTGCTACCAACTACGGACTACCTAGACACGAATGAAGGGGGAAAAAAGTATAGGCCTCGTGTACCTTATAATTACAGCTTTCGTAATAGCAAACTGCGAATGAGCCAGCCAGTCGAATATTTTTTGGATAATCTACAAATAAGTCTAAGAAGTGCAAGCTTTCCATTTTACACATTGCGTAAAATGGATTCCTTTCGGCTAAGTAGAGAAAGTTATGTGGATCTGTTCTTACGAAAGCCGGATGGAGAATCTGGTACTGAGTTTCGTTTATCTGTGAATGACACGAAACGGGGAGGCAGAACTGTTTTTAAAGACTTCGGAAAAGATAGTCAAAATAAAGAATGGTTTGTAGTTGCCTGGATTGCTCTAGCCCCCTCTTTTATGACGAGCGATAAATTTAGCAATCTGTAGTTCTGGGAATATCCACGACAAAAATTAAAAAATTAAGTAGAAGAGGCCGAAAATGATATCCGCAACAAATTTCACAGGACCAGCTTAAACATAGAAATAATTTTAGGAACTAACTTCTCATGGTATGATAATCGTTGACGACAGGTGCGACTGGGACAAAGGATTACGACCATTAGTTTCCTATCTCTGCTTCGCAAATACCTAGGGTTGCATTTCCTGACAGATAAAAAAGATATCTAAATTATGTGATAATTAAACACGCTCACCAGGTGACTTTTCAAAGCTCCTGCCCTCATGCAAAGGTCGGTTATCCTGCCAGGTAGGTCCTACTGTGAAATAGAGAGCAAATTTTGTTACTTGCGGCAGCTGTGTTACTGCAAGATCGGCTAAAAACGTTGTTAAAACGCGCTATTTCTGCTTGTTAATTTGTACTTTTAAAGGATAGGGGAATATTGTGAGAGCTTTTGAAGAGTCTGTATCAAGGCTAGAAACAAATTTGTCATACTCGGCTAACTTTGCTTTGAAGTTTTACTATTTCATCGAAATCTATGATCTTCTGGCACACTGTTACGGTTTGTAGAAAAATTTTCAGGCGTTAAAACACTCG
This sequence comes from Haemaphysalis longicornis, assembly GCF_048455015.1. Lineage (NCBI taxonomy): Eukaryota > Metazoa > Arthropoda > Arachnida > Ixodida > Ixodidae > Haemaphysalis > Haemaphysalis longicornis. Next base: position 158,224,675 of record NW_027526203.1, on the reverse strand, counting down.
AATTTTTCAAGGAAAATGTTGAATAAGAGGCAGCACTCTTACCATCGAGGACTTCATCCCAGGTCGTATCCAAAGTATGTCATGGTGAAGGAGGTTTCGGTTTAAAGGGGCCATGCAGACAAACTACAAGTTTGTTTTACTCGAAAGATTTAGTGTTGTATAGTGCCCTCGGCGCTTGCCGGCAGCAAACGGTGCTTTATTCACTGAGAAATTAAACATTTTAAGCCAAAATTTCAATTATCCCGCTAAATCGTGTGTTTTCGTGACGTCGGCAATGATGCATTCAGAGCAGGGCCTTAAAACTAAAGATATCCTGCTGACCAGGGTTGCTACCATCTCACAGACGCCCGTTTGGTTATCTTGTTTATCTTGTTTGGTTATCGCCCACTTTCATAGACGGCGCTGCAATACCGCTCAATGCAAGCTGGAGGGGGGGTGGAGGAAAAGTAGGGAAGAGACGGCTACGCAGGGGGAGTAATCATACGGATGAGAATTTAGAACAGCGGGGGGCGCAAAATGGAGAGGTTGCGATGGGAGTTTAAAACAGGGGTGGGGTGAGTTGGAGGGGGGAGGAGGCAAATCTATTAGCCAAGTCAAGAGTATACAAGTAAGTGGAATAAAACAGGCAGGTCGGTTGCTGACAACCGGCATCCCTATTCAAAGGGAGAAGCACTAATCATCATCATAATCATCACTGCCAGTGTTCCCACTTTGCTTCGGGCCGGACTTCTATACCTGCCGTATTTTTATTAGGTGTCATCCTAATCGTTTCCTAAAATGTAAGCTATGACTCGACAAACATGGTCATGTAAGTGACCGTGCCGCTTATGTCAGTTGGTCAAAATGTTGTCAGTCAAATCCAACGCGTCCGAAGGCGGTGTTAGGCAATGTCAGCCGGCAAAGTGCTACACTAACTGCTTCGGTGTTTATGTGTTCGTAAGTAACTTTAATTGTTCACCCCACAATTCATACTGCTCCAAAAAGAATGTGCGCTAAATTTAAGCGCAAACAGCTCGTTCGGCAAGCTTATAAGCCCTGCCTAATTTGCGTTTGCGTTTGCCGGCCTCAGCCAATCGCACAGCTGGGCATATGACATCATAGTTTATGTATGCTGCGGGAACGAAGCTTGGGAGTCGAATGGCCATTCCCTTTTTTCCTAATTATATAGCTTATTTGAGCGAAGTTTACGTTAAAAGGGGTCTCAGTAGGATTCTAACGAGGCAATCTTTCGAATTAACCAACCTTGTGTTTTGTCTGCATGGTCTATTTAAGTATGTAATACCAGAGTCCTTCAATGCTTCACTAGTCACGAAACTTTTACGTAACTCAATGGGAGAGCTTCATGCGCTGCTTTCGGCTGCCGCGTGGTGGCGCCCCCATCTGACTGAGGTCACTCCTCGGGCGACGTTGCGTTGGTTCGAACGACAGAGACGCGGCGAGATGGGTTTGTTTTGTGCGGGAAAAAAAATGTAGCGTGCATCTCGCGCTATTGTGATGCGACTTAAGTAGTGCCATGACGATGCCGAACACGTGTTGTGTCCCCGGATGTCGTTCCGCGTACAAAGCTACAACAGAAAAAGTTTCCTTGTTCTGTCTACGGGAGCGACGGGGAGCTCCGTGAGAAATGCAAGCGCGCCATTCCAAGGCAAGAAACGGGAGATTCCAGCCTCTATTCTAAGTATCTCAGAGTGTATGCGAAGCATTTCGACGACAGGGACATCATCCGTGCAGATGAATTTGTTGTGGATGTTGAAAAGGTGTCACTTCAGCGCGACAAGCTGCTTCTAAAGCCCGGTACCATCCCGAGGAAGTTTGACGGCTCGCCAGCCTAGTTAACCAAGCCGAAGCAGCGATCACGGACGCTGACAATGTCTCTGGAAGCGACGTCGTGAGTCGTCCTCATGTGGCCGTGCAACAAAAGTAACCGTGCGTGGCCGCTTCAGGTTCTTATCTGGTGTTTCAACCGAAGCATCAGTTTCGTCTTTTTGTCGTACGTCGCGTTGGGCAATATTGTTTGATATAGAAAGGGTGTCACTAACTTGTCTTCTTGCTTCTTCTACAATGTTCTCGATCCTGTTTCCGTTGATCTGAAATTATTAAACGTTCCGAGAACAATGCATGCATAGAAAACGCCGCGCAACTCACTTTATCGACGTTCATCTGTGCACGTCACGCTGCGGACTGCTTCTTCGACGTTTGTGTTTCATTGTAGTCTTTTGTAGAGCAGTATTTCACCGTAACAAACTTCATTCAGTAGAACTGTGCGTCTTTCTTGGCTACGTGGCAATATTCTGTTCCCTCGGTTCGCTGCGCATCGCAGCGCAAAAAATAAATTTTTGTACGCTGGACCATGCCCTTTTGTCTCCCTTTGTAATATTGAATTTTTTGTAGCGTGTGATAAAACCAGTTTTATCCTTCTTTTTGTGTTTACTTTGTTGCAAGGATTGAACAGCGTAGTAGCGGAAAGGCACACGTTGCTACGTATATCTTTCCGTGTTTTGATCCTTTGCCTTTTTGTAGCGTTTTTATACAAGCTCATACAAACGACAATGTTATTGGGCTATTTTTTTAGTGTTCTGCGCATTCCAGAGGAATCAACAGATTCATTAACAGCGTAGTCAGAACGACGCGTACTTGGTTCCTCTCAGTTTTTCTTTTATTGTATTATCGATAGGCCAGCAGCAGTCCGTGACTACGGAGCTACCGTATGTATAGTGGTTACAACTTTTGCTTTAAGGAAAGGAACATTATAGATTTAAACATCCGTAAACACCACGGCGCAGCACTTGTGCCCGAGGACGCGGAAGCAGTTGCCGCTCGCGGCCGAAGTCTACGGCCATTTATTTGGAAAAATAAAACCCCATTCAAGGCAGGTAGTACAAACAATGACTGGACGATTTATCGCTAAATACTACGAAAAAGACTCTTAATCAGCGCGCAGAGACCAAAAGCAACGAGCGTTTCCATGCCAAGAGCTGGCAAATATGCCGCACGCGCGGCGGCTCGATGCCCTTCGTGCGGCGGCGGCGGCGCCAGTAGTGGGGCCCGCGGTCCCTGTATGAAACGAGCGCCGAAGTTTCGGGACCAATAAAGCATTGAAGTACTCCGGTAATACCTAGTAGAGAGGTACATGTTTTAGATTCTTTGTTATGCCATATTTGACATCCATAAATATGGGAAGATGATCGCTCAGGGCGCACGATAGTAAGGAAGCTTTCGTAATGCGTCGAGGAGGGAAGAAGTTCCTTACTGTAACAAAATATTGAGGTACGGGAACGGAATGGTACTAAACATCCATGTTTAAAACATACGGCATATAATAATTAGTCGGTAGCATGACAACCTGAATAAAATAAACCGCGAACCATACATCTGAAGCATAGAGACTCGATGCATTACTTCGGTACTACAGCGGCAAACCGGAGACTCACTTGGGAGGGAATTAGCCCCACTCGCATCGCTATGGGCTTGATTCCGGATCATATCAGGACCACCGCGGCTGCTTTGGGCAATATCATGTGCACTTTACAGGTCAGCCATGAAACCATTCCCATTGTATACGGGCGAACGATTCGCATCGAGGACATCACCATCTCGTTGTTTTTTTTTTATAGTACATTAATCTCTCGCTCCAGTTTTAGCGCGCCGTCTAGGATGCAGCCGTCAGCACCGATGTCTCCTGTCAGCTCCCGTTGTTTCGACGTCCAGCCCGTGAACTTGATCGCCCGGGTATACGTGCACTAGCTCACCTTCTTGTTGGGCAACTGACGCTGTCCTAGGGAGTGCAGCGAAGCCGCAGCGTCGTTCACCCTCTATACGATTTGTCCTCCTTCGGGATATTCATCGGTATGGGCTCAGCTGTGAAGAGTGGCAGAGGTGTGGCCAAACTTAGTAGCACTTAGATCATTTATCTTCGGAGGGATTGCTGAGTCATTTATCTTCGGAGGGACTGCTGAGTTTTTCATTAGCGAGATGCCGTAGCACTTCTTGGGTCACGTTTCCAAAATGAGCCAAAGCGTCGAAGTTATCTTCGATGAGGTCATAGCGTCGAGGTCAGCTATTTTGTCGGGGTCAACAGAGCGTCGAGGTAACCTGTTAGAAACTGCCGGCTGGCCCAAAGGTATACCAAGTCTTCCGGCATAGGTATCTTTTTAATTTCCACTGAAATGAGCAACGTATATCCCACAGTGGAAACATTTATACAATTTTTGAGGCTATTCAGTTTGAAAATACAACGTCATTATGACTGACCGATTATAAACGCGTTTTTGTTTCTGTTGCAGCAGAGAGCGACGCACAGGAGCTAGCCTCGTGGACGGCCCGTAACAAAAGACAGTCCAGTCCAGTGCTGCACCAGAGTGCTGCACACTTCTTCAAGGGTACACTGGCCTCTTCTACGGGTGCTGCCTCGTGTCCACATGTGTTCTGCCTGGACCTGACCCGCTGGCCCTTCCACCTCCCCAAAAAAGACCACATTGTTCTGCTGCTGTGATGCCCAGCCCTCGGAGATCTCAGTCAGCACATTCCCCTGAGGACGAACACTTACGATATCTTCGTCATAGCGGTGCTTGGTGCTCTCCTGCAGCTCGAACACATCGCAGTTTTCAAGGAGTTGAACGCAGCGTCTATCCTTGCCGAAATCTTTACACCTGTGGAAGGCAGCCCTTTGGGCAGGCTGGTCAGCCCATAATCTGCAGACCTGCCGCGTGGGACTTCAATGGCGGCTGGGGGCTGCAGCGCTAGTCGTTTACTTGGTGCCTTGCCGGTACGTCTCGTTCACCTCGTGCGGCCGCGGACCGGCTGTTGCCCCGCACAAGACTTTTTTCAGGGAATTAACTTGAAACGTTTGGATGGCGAACCTGTGTTTATTCCTTTATGTACGTGTGTTATTACCATAGGACGCTCAGGGTGGATCAAAGGCGATACATTCGTTTGGTTGTTTTTAATACATATGTGAATGCATTGTTCTGCTGACGAGAAAGCATGCCGAACCACTGAAGCATTTATGTAGAATATGCCAGCCCTCAGCGTGGTTTCCTGGTAATGTGCACGAGTACTGGATCGTTTTCGCTGCTGAATCCGACAAATAACATTATTGCTATGGTGTCGCAACGTTGTTTCTCAGAAGGTATGCCAAACATATATTATGCGGTGTCAAAGGCTACCAGTTTACTTCATGGCAGCTGACGACCGTTCGCCAAATATTAGCTTTCCCGCATGATTTCTGAAATGTGGCCTGCGTACGCTGGCGTACGCAAGTGCGCAGCGTACCTGCGTACCTGCGTACCAGGATACCAGCGTACGCAGGTATGCTGGCGTACGCAGGTGGAAAGGCGGGTGACGATACCTTCCCGACATTTTTGGCTTCCTAGAAGGAAGTGGGAACGGATGAAACGACAAACCCTGCCTGTCATGAAACACCACTACCGGCATTCTGTGAAAAACCGCTGCTGGTGTCCGGGCAAGAAAATGGCCGCCGCTGTATGGAGGAGATAAATAAACAAATCTGCAGGAATTCAGAGGATTGTTCACTGATGCATAGAAATGTTATGCCGCTTTTCTTCCTTGTGAGTTCTAATTGGCTATAAGCAGCTAAATACGTTGGGTTATTTCATCGAGTTAGAGTTTCAGCTTGTGTCTTTTCGCCAATAATGTGCATTTACACCATTATAGCCATTAAGGGCCTTAACTTCACCAGTTATATATTTTTCCGCAGATGGAAGACATAGTGCAGGTTTACGCGATTATTTTATTCCTGCTTTGCCGTTATTTTCCGGGCTTTCTTATTTTTGTCCTCGTTTTTTTTTTTTCGCAAGTACACTTAATTTTTAAAGAGAAGCTTTATATGGCTAGGCAAAAGAAAAATCCGCAGGTCCCGTGTACGCAGAAAACTTCTCCGGCCGAGTCCCATGCGCATGAGCGAAAAAAACCATGAGTTGGAGAGCTAAGAGTCCGAAGTACGGGAAGAGAAACTGGCGGGATATATTTGCGGATCTTTGTCAATAAAGTATTTTGCAATCCAATCCAATATCTCTTTCGCAGCAGAGCGCGCGCGCAGCGGCCTACTGCGTACCGCGACCTACTGCGACCGATTGCACCACGCAGCACACACCTTCCACAAAGCGTCCGAGTCAAGTGTAACCAGCCCTTCGATGTCCGGACCACCCGTCCAAAGCTCCAACGAGAGCCGCAGCGGTCAGAAGCTCGTCCGAACATCTCGGGGGAAAAAAAAAAGGGGGGGGGGGGTACAACTAAGTTCATAATTCCACCGGGCGGCGAGCTCTATTTGAACTCCAGGGGGGGGGGGGGGGGGGAGAACTAGAGTGAAGAGCCCCCCAGAGGCCAAAGGCCCATACCACGCGGCATCCAAACCAATAGATTTTCAAATAGAAATCAAAATAACAAAAGAAACGATGATTACGTCATACAGCATCTAACTATGACAACGTGAACAATTACACCGTCACAGTAGAATCTCGCGCTATTTCTCTGAGCTTCTCTGGCAACACGACAACATAACGGTTTCACGCTTTTTTTTTTTTTGAGATGGATCACATGGATTTTCTACAATGCTCTGGGGTAGTTGTTGTCCTTAGTATAAAATCTTCATCGCAAACATTCAGCAGCGCAGCTATATTTTTGGTGAGAGGATATAGTGCAGAAGACAGGCTGATTATCAACGGGAACAGCTAAACGGATAAAAATATATGAAACGCTCGAATTTGGCGGGAAACTGGACCTAGGCTTGTAAGGACCTTGAAAGCTTGAAACCTACCCTGAAAAGTCCGAATGTGGATAATGTGGTTTCAATACAATCCCTCAAGCTCATGCTCACAAACCTGCCTAATCCCCATCCACATCTCATCCTCAGCCCTTAACGTGAGGTGAGGGCAAATTAGCGTGAGCACACACTCATAATTACGGTCTTTCATGAGTTCATGAGTGTGCCCGCCCGTGGCCGAGCACGGGACCTCGAAAGAGCCCACCTCCCGTTTAAGCAACCTCCATTTTAACGAGTATGACCCAGATTTCAACTGAAAAATAAATAAATACTGTGAGCTCTTACTCGTGCAGCGGTGAACTACCTCAGACCATGCCCGTCCACCGTCCACCGGTGTGGTCAATCTCTCACCTGTCCATAACCATCACAATCATCATTTGTACATAATCATCATCACAAGTCGCTTGGTTTTGGAATCACGAACTAAGAAGTAAAGGACGGAACCGTTCGATCGCCTGCCTCCCCGAGAGAAGCGTCCTGTCTCCTCACAATACAAAGAAAAGTAACTGGTTTCTTTTAAACATTGATCGAAAAGTGTCTTACCATGCATACCAATGACCTCAATAGTTGCAATTTTGTAGGCTTAAAGCGCCCAAGCTCCACCTGAACTATGAGGCGCACCGTTGTGGAAGGCTTCGGAAAACCTTGGACCCCATGGGAATCTTTACGCGCGCCAATGGTCGCAATACACGCGCGTTTTTGTTTTTCGCCCCCATTGAGAACAGGTTAGTCCAGCGGAAAATCCAAGGGCATTGCATCAATAACTAATAGGGCAGCATTTTTTTTTTATTCAGCCCTTCACTCCCTTTTCACCACACCCTCTATTTCAATCATCTCCAGGCTACGTAGAAAAAGATGGCGCCAGTTCAGCTGAAGATCGAAAATGAATCGATCATTAATAGAGGCCTCTTACTAGCGCTAAAAGACGGGACGCGGAAGAGGCGTACACAATACAAACCTGTTTTTCCTCTGCACTCCTATCCCATGTCTCGTCGTTTAGCGCTAGTGATCTGTTCTCATTATACGTAACCAACTAGACCAAACAACTGCCTCAGAATCGATCAAGCTCCTGTGTAAGCAAGCATTTGCTGAATGAGCCCATCAAGCCCAACTCCATCTTTTTTGGGAAATAATGTGCAACGCCGACGTCTCTGCTAAGAACTCAACTATTTGTATCAAAATAACTACGTTTAAACATGCCGGAGAAAAAGTGTTATTATGTTTTTTAGACTTTGTTGTTAAGCATGGTGGTCCTTTTTTTTAATGAATTTCTAAAGCTTCCCCGATTTTAAGAACTCTGAATGCGAATTTCGCAGTTTTAACCCAATGACGTACGTTACCGCAAGCCATTTACTATAAAGCTGATAATAGGACCAATAAACAGACATTATACTTCATACGAGTACATTTTAAGCGAGGAGTTCTGGGTTCTGCTGAAGTCCCGGTAGTTCTAACTTGTCGATCAAAATTAAATTTTAATTCAAAATTAGAATGCCCGGGAAACACAAAAGCAACTTAAAGAGACACTGAAGCGAATTGCAAACGTCGTATAATTAATTTACAATTGAAGGTATAGATTGCGTATGCCAGGTCCTGAGTTTTTTCTGCCGATTTATATGCATTTTTTAACAGGAAAAGTGCGTTCTAAGGATCTGTTTCCCTCTCACCATCCTCCCCGCCCATCAATTGCTGCATTCGGTTATGACAGCACCCTAACAAGTTCGCACGGACAAGTTTAGCGAGTTGTCAGCACGCTTGACCTGCACAACCGAGTGTGTAAACAACCAAAGCTTCAGTATCAACCCCAAAATGGGTGAAAAGAATATATGGTGTTCCTCGACCCACTTTAATCAAACTATCGTACCTTTCCGTCATCCCAGTCAGCTCAAGCGAGAAATTTTAGAGCTTTTCAACTTAAGTAGGCTTAAAGACAAGGGCGTTAGTCGGACCTCCATTGGTTTACACGCTAAAGAAGTGGCCTTCTTTGATTGTTGTTGAATGTAGGAGTAAGCGTATTCCTTCTTTTTATCTCTATCAGTGTTTGGTGTGATACTGATGATAGCGCATGCGCAGTTTCGTTGTTATTTTGTGTGCAAATGTTTGTTCGTTTTAATAAAGTCTCGGTTGATAGTCAACACTCGTCCTGTCTGCTGCTTTTCTTGGTGTTCCGAAGCTTTTTCTAAACCATGTCGCAATACCAACTCACCCAGCTCTCCATCTTGGTGAAAAGAATGCGGGCATATATAGCACGAAAGCACATATTGCAAGCCGGTGTGGCGTAGTCGTTGCGATAATTGGCGCGGCGTACGTGATCTGCTCATGAAATCGCGCTTCTGCAATTCCTTACGGCTCAAGGAACGCTCGAAACTTCGGCTAAATAGTCAAATAAAGAATTACTTGTGTAAGCTACGCAATGCAAACTTCGAATAAGTCACTTCAGTGTCTCTTTAAAGCAAGAACCCTGACCGCCTTAAACGCTCTCATTTAGCAGTTTCAGAACATTTGAAGCTGTCCTGGTTAATTAGCTTAAATGTCGTGGTCATTATTCACAAAAAAAAAAAATGTCGGAGCTTGCACTAGTTGCGCAAGGCTGGAGAACCAGCAGAGCTGGCGGCCCCTCTCCCTTCGTCGGAGACCCGGCTGTTGCGCCTCACATGAATTTCCCAACTTTCCGCTGAAAGTTCTCCATGACTGGAACTCCCGGATCGTTTTGTCCGCAGGCTTTCACATCCCTCCCAAAGCGGACCGCGTCGGCACGCGCTCGAACCCGCGGCAACCGGCTTCGCGAGCTCGACGTCTGTAGCGCGAACTCAGCGTCTGTGCTCACCACTTCAGGCGCGAAGCCACGAACGCACGTTAAATGGCCACGAACGCTGGCTGAGGTGGAGCTGGCCGACGCCGGGCGCTCCTCATGAGCGCACGCTTACGTGCATTCGGTATTTTAAATGCAGAGCATTTCAGTAACTCACGATGTCACCCGCGTTGACGTCCGTAGTCGTAGTCTGCACCTTCGTTGTCCGCACCCCTCCCCCTACACTACATAAAAAAAAATACTATCCGGCGCCTGGTTTCCATCCCTCGACCCTGCGGGCGGAACGCAATGTGCATGGTGCTCTACCCACTGCGCCACAAAGCCGACACAGAATGGGAGGCTACGAACGCGCCTTATATCCTTGACTCATTCAAACTACGTCAAGAAGCTGCTGATACAACGCGTTCACTACCACCAACTCCCCAAACACTAAACGTTAACGCAATACACCCACCCCCTATGCGACGCATTTACTCGAGTCCCCCTCGCGGGGAGATGGGCCCAATTTTTTTCAAGCGTTTGCTCTCTTTTCTCTAGTCAGATTTTGGCTAGTTTCATTAAACACGTATTTTCCTCGGTATTTTTTGCGAGCTCCTCCCGTGGAGCAAGCCCATGCGCAAGCCTAGACGACGCCAGGCGCTCCTCACGAGGTGCAAGCTAACGTGCGCTCGGTATTTTTTCTTTGTTTTTTTTTTTTTTTCTGGTAACGCTCGATGTCGGAACTAAAAGCTTAAACAGTTCTGCTGTTAAAAAATAGTGAGAGCCCAGCTCTGAAGTTTTTGAATTGTTTTTAGTACATTTTGAGCTCCTTCTTTTTATATTGAATAAATGTCATTGACGTCTCTTCATTTCCCCAAAGGTGTCCGGCGTAAAACGTCTTCTCGACGACGATCGGCGGATTGCGCACGAAGCCAGTGAACGTCGAGTACCATTACTCTCAGCGCTCGGGATGATCCCGCTTTAAACGGTATTCAGTGTAAGAAATGTGAAAATAAAAGAAGGGGATGCCACTCACACCAATTGCCAATCGCCTGTTTCCTATTACCGATTCCCAATGGTTTTTTTATGTTCCTATACTGCGTCCGAGCTACGAGGCTGGCCTATATGCGGGCTTGACCAATTCTAAGTAAATACTGTGGACCTGATTCGTTAGCGAATAACGCAATGCGTATTTTAAAGCTCTCGCTTAAAAATGCAGCAGGCTGAACACTGTGCAGATTCTGTACTCAATTAAGGTAAACGTTTACGGAAGTTAAGGCTGCCACAAAGAAAAGGCTAATCTTCCCGGCTTGTGGTGTTGCGGTGATCATTGCGCGCTCCCAGGCTTGCCTGCTTTCAGTGAACGTGTTTCCCCCTCGATCCATTCGGATGAATTCACAAATGCATCACAGATGAATCAACTCCGATCAATTCACAAATGTCAATTAGGTTTTTTTTCTCTTTAGAACGGAGGAAATGATTGGGGTGGTAACTGCAAACCGGTGGTATTGTTTACTTCGAAAACAATATTTTGAAACGAAACATGGTGCTATTAGTCTTGGGTCTTTTCTGCGATTTAAGTTGAACGAAGGGTGCTCTGGGAAGGGCACGGAGTGAAGAAAAAAACAAGATTCACCAGAAAGATAGGGAAAAACTCGTAGTCCGACCATCGAGTGGCATCCATTTCCTTTTCTAATGTCCCACGAGTCTGAATAGCAAATATACAACGATGGCTTCCACACCGCCCCTTCCTTCTTCTATTTTACAGGGTTCTTGATTGATTGATTGATTGATTGATTGATTGATTGATTGATTGATTGATTGATTGATTGATTGATTGATTGATTGATTGATTGATTGATTGATTGATTGATTGATTGTAGGGTTTAACGTGCCGACGCAACGAGGCGATGAGGCGCGCCGTAGTGGAGGGCTCCGGATAAATTTTGACCACCTGGGCATCTTTAACGTGCGCCGAAATCTCGTATACACGCGGGCGTTTTTGCTTTTCGCCTCCATCAGATAAGCGGCCGCCGCGGCCGGGAATCCAACCCGCGTCCTCGTGCTCAGCAGCACAACGCCTTAGCCACTGAGCCACCGCGGAGGGTTATTGTACAGGGTTATATTGAACACAAAACCTCATTGGTGATGGCGGGCTTTCGGCTGGGAAACCGTGAACCTATACGTGGATTTTTATTGACATTCACTTGACCGAAAACATCAACGCAGATGATGGCATTGGGGGTGTTCAGGGGAGCAGCAAGTCGTGACTCCTTTTACTCAGTTCCCGCCATCAGCGCGCAACTGTGTGCTCGCTGCTGCCGGGAGTGGTGCCTCGTGATGAAGCTACACTTTGGTTTCCCTTAGCGGCAATTGAAACGCTTCGAGGGGCCTGATTTTACGCGCCACTTGGATTATCTGCGCGTGCTCATATCTCGAGGATTTAGTGCGCATAACATGCATGTCTGTCGCGCGCTCACTCTGAACTGTCACCAACTCGTGCATACCGAGCGAGCACAGAACACGTGCAGACGGACGTCGACACTGCAGTGTTCACAAGGGGACGAAATAGCAACTGCTGGCCAACAGTAACGAAAAGCAATTGCTGGCCTCAGCAGTGCTAAGTCTGCAAATGACGCAGCCCAGTGTCGAGTGTTTGGCAATAAAAATGCGGTCTGCGCTATGACACGGAGTGGCCTAGTCGAGCTCTAGCATACGCCGTAAACTGACCAAAGCGCGCCACTGGCGAAATCGCTGAGTTTGCCTGAACGAGTATTCTGGAATTATCAAAAGCAGAAAAAGAAATTTAAGGAATTTGCAAGAGCTTGTAACGGGAACAATCAGTGAGGACCGAGGAGGCGCGCAGCTGTTAAATTGCAAGCGCTAACTGCCAAGGCTGTTCAACGGCCTACAACTCGTGACGTCAGAGCCGCGGAATGAGTTTCCGGGTAAGGTCAGCCTCTCCAAGCGAGACGAGTCCTCAGGGTAGGAGGCGCACCGCAGCGCGTACAATAATTACGGAACAGAGTCCGCCGCGGATGGCCTGGTTCCTGCCCATTGGGACCACGCGAAAGAGCGAAGCAACAACAACAAAAAAAGAAAGCGCGCTATCACGCAGTCGCTCGTTCTAATTTCAGCAGCCTCGAGGGTACGAATGCTTGACAAGGCTCGACAGCACGTCGGATGCCTGAAGTTTTAGTGGCCACGAAAGCGGGGCTTGAACCCCGCGTTCTTGGCGGCACGGCCGGGGCTAGAGACGGCGGCGCGCGCTCCGCTCTGAAACGTTGGCGGAATGCATCGGTTCGCCCACTGGTCATCTCGCTTGGGACGGCTGCAGCAGCAGCAGTTCTACTTTGAGCCCGACGACGGCCGAAACGCGATAACTTCCCGCGATTACGCGTCGACCAGCAGGTAGGAGAAAGGGCGGCGAAGTGGACGCGGAAAAGAAAAGGTGCCGCGTACATATAGGCGCGCCGTAGGCACAAAAAATGAAAGATAATGAACGCAACGAGAGCGCCGATCCGGACCAAATATCTCCCCCTTTGTAGTCGGCGGTCGGAAGGAGCGTCAAGCACGACATGGCCAATCTCATTTCCCTTTCGTCTCCTGCGCACTTACGCCAACTCTCCCGCCTCGGCGGAGGTGGCGCGATAGACGAGGCGAACGTTTCCTCGTCTCCTTGCCAGTATAAAAGGGCCCGGCCGGCCGGCTTAGAAATCATTCCCACAGCTTCCTTCGACCAGAGGATTTGCAGCAGTGCGCTAGGCCCGTGCCCCAACGCCCAGAGTCACCATGAACGCCGCGGTAAGAGAACGGCCACCGCTGTGCCGGGAAATGCTTTTCATGCGCCCACCTACGGCCGCTACCCAGCCGCAGAGCTTCGCCGCTTTCGAGGACAACTCTCGGTGTATATTGTCATGAACGCGCACTCTTGTGAGGCCTCGCGGAAAACGAAACTATGATGTTAGCCTGCGAATGGTGTTCCCGTCTACTAGCGGATGCCCGTCGCGACTCTTGGAGACACAACGTGAGCTTTTGTATGGGACATTGTGCGGCATTTTGGGATGGAGTTATGCCGTAGAGCTCAGTTTGCATAACACGAGTTATTCGGTTCCTGCGGCGGAGCGCAATTTTGGTGCCGGCTGCGTGTCGCCGCATTTCGCTCGCCTCGGCGAAGTGCAGCCACGTGCCGTCATCAAATGCAGCGCCGTAATTGTTGTTAGGATAGGAATGGCCCGCAAGCTTGGGCTCGCTTTACGAGTGCATAGTACATTCCGCTATATTCCTGAGTACGGCTTGTGCACGGCCAGAAAATCAAGGCTATTGGTTCCCTTCCGAAGCACGTCCCTGCTTTTAGGTCTTCCCCGCGTTCGAGCTTCTTTTTCGCTAACGGACGCGTCAATACATTGTCATCCCTCGCTCCGACCATTGTTGCAAACAATTTCCGAGCCGCTCCGAGCATATCTATCAAATCACTTGCAGTGTAAAGTTGTGATGCGGAAACTGAGCTCCCAGTTCTCTTGGTTTGTGTTTTATCCATCTGTGAAGAAAAGGGGTTGGAACAAGACGGAGCTTTTCCACCTTTATTGAAAAAGGAACGCCAGCGAGCGAGAGGGTTAACTCCTCACAGGGGATTGGTGGTCATTCTTAATCCCGCAATAATGCTGCTCATACGGAATGTCGTACAAACACTGAAAGAGAACGTTTACAGAAGTTACACCACTGCTTAAAAAACTCATCCGTCCTCTGGAAATAATTGCAGTGCCTCAGCTGGCATGCGAACAAACTTCGGACTTTCATTCTGGGGTATAGCCATGTTTTCTATAAGCCCGCATCGCTGCACTAGTTGCACCGCAAGAAACACGGTCCAAATTATCTGCACTTGCCTAATATGCTCTGCCACAACCAGTGTCCCGCAAGCCTCAGGCGGCATAAGTCATACGCGTTAGTGGTGGCCACTCTTTGCTTTCTTGCAAATTCCGCGCACCTTCCTTGAGATACAAGCGTACACTGATGTGCCCAATGGTTAAGTACTGTTTACGTCGTTGAAGGCACGGATATAACCAGTAACGGGCATTCCTGGCGCTGGTTTGAATGCCCTTGTAAACGTTAACACAAGAGAAAGTCATCCGAGATCAGTACAGGAAAATACTAAAACAGGGCCTCATAGGATCACAAAACGAAATTAAAAAAAGAAAAGGAAAAACGCAGCGCACCTCAACTCGTATTCAAACATTTTGTTCTCAAACACTTTGGGGTGAAGGTGGGGGGGTGGGGGGCAGTACTTTATGAAACAAGTGTTTTGAGATGTATAGCGCCACGGCGGGCAACCAAGTTCTCCTATTAAGTGAAAAAAAATTCAACTTTCGTAATTTTTCTTTCCGGCGCTTGTTTCGCGAACAAAACTGCTTTCTTTGCTCAGAATCTACCTTAACAAAACGGCCCAAATTTATCCGTCTGCATTCGATCCATTCCAGGATCAATGCATCGTTAGCCTGTCAAAATTTGCTTGGTTATGTTTGTCTCCAAGTGCAGTGCATCTCCGTATCGAGGGCATTACCCGTCGACGTAGAGAAATATGCTTCCTGGCGGACATTTACGCTTCTCACATTTACACACGGTCCATGTAGTCGAAGCTTAGTCTCTTGCCCCGGCGGCTCTACGTTCGCAGATTGTCGCCCTTCTCCTGTGCGCCTGCGCCACCGCGGTCCTGGCCGGCCACCTTGGTGGTTATGGCGGAGGTTTCGGCGGGGGCTTCGGTGGAGGCTACGGAGGCGGCCACGGTCTGGGCTACCACAAGACTGTGCCCGGCCCCACGTTCCTGGTGAAGACCGTGCACCACGTCAACAGGCTTAGCCACGGAGCTCACCTGGTCGGCGGACAGCACGGCCACGGCGGCGGCTACGGCGGCTACGGAGGCTTCGGAGGCGGCTTCGGAGGCGGCTACGGAGGCGGCTACGGATTCGGTGGTTTCGGTGGCTTCAAGCACTGAGCCGAAACACAGTGCTGTGGATGGTCGGCGTGGAGGTCGCCTTCTCCCCTCCGGGGCTTCTAGCGTACCGTCATGTGGGACCCATCCGGCTGCAAGAACTTCGGCCACCATGGGCGGGGACTTGCGGAGGCACTGTTGTGTATATATGTGTACAGTACATGTGCGCTTCAACCGCACCTCCACGGAGCGGCCGCAGCAGCACTACGTGGCGTGCGCTCCGCCATGAGGCCGTGGAAAATGGGGGCCCCATCATTTTGTCACGCTTTTGAACTGCGTGTGACAGGGACAGGGATAAAAGATTCTGGCTAGCTGAGGAATGCCCCAGAGCAGCATTTAAAATTTGCTGATTATAACTTTATGTTAGGATACAGCGACTGCTCCTTTTGGTAGGGCGGCGAATTCGACAGTCTTAATTTAGAATTAGGGCTCTATTATGGCTTATCCACTTTCCCCGCCCACGGACTGACCTAACCGTAAAATGAGGCGGTGTTTCTATAACGAAGCCTGCAAATCATAATCTGCACGAGACACCGCAATAACTTTCATCCTTTCACTTCCACGGGTAGTGTGGGCGAAGCATGCCTAAGCTATATTCTCTCTCCTACTTTTAAACTGTGCTCTACACTGGCTTTTACTGCGGTAAAGCCCCAGAAAAGTTTAGTGTCTAACAGGACAGTTGCAATAACAAAAGCACGTTACCGCAAGGAAAAAATGTGATAAAAACTGGGTTCCCGAACACTTGTTCACGTTTGCCGTGGATTGCACAACCTTTTTCATTTTCCCGGATCCCAAATAAAGAGCGCTCGTCACAACTCTTGTCCCGTGTTTTTTCCATAGTATTCCGCAAGTGACACAGCGTATCATTTATTTACCTTTATAAGCGGTCAACCTGGCCATAAAATACCTGAAATTACTGCGACACTGGTGAACTGCGAACCACGCGGATGGTGCTTGTCTGCGACTTCTTACCTAAAGAAGTATACTTAGGAATGACGTAACTCACCCCGCTTTGAAGAAGGCGAGGGTCATGCTTTCGGATCGTGGAGGTATCGGAGAGGCAGCGGGAAGGACCACATTTTCCCCTTTGCTTTCCTTAGCTTTCTTGACTGCCTACTTTTATTTCTGTCTTCATTTCAACGAGCCCCTCATTTCCCATTATAATCAGCTATATATATATATATATATATATATATATATATATATATATATATATATATATATATATTGTGATGTACAAGACCGATTCCTAGGACGCCATGTTTATTCTCTCCGAACGAGCCTCGCGCTTCTTCTTCCTTCGCTTCCAGTCGGCGGCCGTCCTCCTTGGTTTGGTAGTATATTTGCCGGTGACTGTGCTCTCAACTTTTGCTTCGCAATGTTTCACGCCTCTACAATATATATATATAGAAACAAGAGTTGGCAGTCAAGAAAACCTGGGAAAGCAAAGGGGAGGATGTGGTAGGTCATTGAAACAGATAAAGAATTTGAAAAGAAAGAAAGAAAGTGGAGAAAAAATGCCCGCCAGGTGGGATCCGAACCCACAACCTCCAGAATACCGGTCTGGTGCGATAGCCACTACGCTACCGGCGGGGCGATTTTCCCCTCCACTTTCTAGGGTATTTATGTTTAGGTATTTTTGTTTCCTGTGCTTGTGGGTGGTAGCCAGCGCCACTCGGACTACTCGGGGTGAAGGGGACCTCCTTTTTAACCCCCGGGCCGTGACTCGAGTGTCTACGACATGTCGAGAGTGGTCGACCAGCGTTGATCCCTCTTAAGCTTCCTATGGCACCGAGACTGCCAGAACAGAGGCCCTCGCAATGCATGTAGCGAATCAAAATAGGAAATGAGGGGCTCGTTGAAAATAACACAGAAATAAGAGTTGGCAATCAAGAAAACCTCGGAAAGCAAAGGGGAGGGTGTGGTAGGTCACTGAAACAGATAAAGAATTTGAAAAGAAAGAAAGAAAGCGGAGAAAAAATGCTCGCCAGGTGGGATCCAAACCCACGACCTCCATAATATATATATATATATATATATATATATATATATATATATATATATATATATATATATATATATATATATAGCAGAACAGAAAGATACGGGACGAGGGACTCGGTAAGGACACATATCAAGGTTGCAGTCGTCATTGCCAGTGCTATTCGGCTGTTTCCGAAATTTATAATAGTGCCGAATGACGTGTGTTTGTCATGTTTCTTTGATACAGTGATAATAAGTCGAGAAAAAATCCGCCGTTTTTTTCGGGAGCGGGAGTCAAACCCACATCTCCGCATGACGCGTACGGTGCATTGACCAATTATGCTATCCCGCAGCGGCTTCTCTATCGACTTTACAGCGGGGGTTTATATTTACAAGTGCTCTGAGGACGGACACCTAGCGCCGCCCCTCGACAACCGCGGGAGACGTAGAACGTCTTTTATCCCAGCGGCCGCCACGTAAGACGTGGTCGGAGGTCGGGGTTAGCAATTGGCATATCCGAACTGCTGGAGCCAGAGCCCTCGTAATGCATGTAGCAGAACAGAAAGATACGGGACGAGGGACTCGGTAGGGACACATATCAAGGTTGCAGTCGTCATTGCCAGTGCTATTCGGCTGTTTCCGAAATATTTAATAGTGCCGAATGACGTGTGTTTGTCATGTTTCTTTGATGGATTGATAAATAATCGAAAATATAAGTCGAGAAAAAATCTGCCGTTTTTTTCTGGGAGCGGGTGTCGAACCCACATCTCCGCATAACGCGTGCGGTGCACTGACCAATTTCGGAAACAGCCGAAGCACTGGCAATGACGACTGCAACCTTGATACGTGTCCTTACCGAGTCCCTCGTCCCGTATCTTTCTGTTCTGCTGTATATATATATATATATATATATATATATATATATATATATATATATATATATATATATATATATATATATATATATATATATATATATATATATATATATATATATATATATATATATACCAACTCACCCAAACGGCGTATTTTTTCTCGACTTATATTTTCGTTTATTTATCACTGTATCAAAGAAACATGCCAAACACACGTCATTCGGCACTATTAACTATTTCGGAAACAGCCGAATAGCACTGGCAATGCCGACTGCAACCTTGATATATATATATATATATATATATATATATATATATATATATATATATATATATATATATATATATATATATATATATATATATATATATATATATATATATATATATATATATATATATATATATATATATATATATATATATATATATACATATATATATATTGTCACGAAGCCAAACACGACGCAGTTGTCTTCAAGCAAAACAAGTTTATTGGAGCGAACTTGTGCTCCCCTAACCACTCAAAGGATACACAGGCGGCGAAGCAGCAGTCAACAAAGTGACGTGCGTAGGCGAGCGTCGACGATTCGAACGCCGCGCCGTCTGCCCTGCGGTTATTTATCTCTCGGCGCGAGGGCTTCTCGAACAGTCCAATTTCATCCAGAACACTGTAGATCATCGAAGATTATTCTAGGCTGGTGACGTTAGTACGCGACACCCTCTCTATCAAAGTAGATAACACGTGCGGCATAAAGAATAAAACATGCGCTTCACTTGGCTGACGCATAACACAGATAACATAGCCCTGTGCAGCCGGTCGGCAGAAAAACATAAACAAACCCAAAACATGGTTCGTGGCATTACCCCCCCCCTATAAGAGGGCATCGACCCGATGCTAAAATTAAAGACAGTGTGGACAAACAACAACAAAAAAGTTCGTCATCGTGCATAGTAAGGTTTCAGGCGAACCACGTGGACGACTTCGGGCTGCGTGCGTCGTCGTGATGTTCCGGAATCACCATCGGGAATCACCTCGTAGTTAAGTTGGCCAACACGTCGTAGAATCCGATAGGGTCCGAAATACCGTCGCAGAAGCTTCTCACCGAGCCCACGTCGTTGGATTGGAGTCCAAACCCACACACGATCCCCTGGGCGGTACTCGGCGTCTCGGCGTCGGAGGTTGTAGCGTCCGGCATCCACCAGCTGCTGGTCCATTGTGCGAACTCGAGCGAGCTGGCGGGCCTCCTCCGCACGCTGAAAGTATCCTTGGACGTCTGCGTTGAGGTCGTCATCTTCTACGTGCGGAAGCATGGCGTCAAGCATCGTACCCGGCCGTCTTCCGAAGACAAGCTCGAACGGTGTCATCCGCGTAGTTTCCTGGATAGCCGAGTTGTACGCAAACGTTACATACGGAAGGACTTCGCCCCAAGTCTTATGTTCAACGTCGACGTACATAGACAGCATATCCGCGATCGTCTTGTTCAGACTTTCCGTTGGTCCGTTCGTTTGGGGGTGGTACGCCGTCGTTCTTCGGTGATCCGTGTTGCTGTAGCGTAAGATTCCTTGCATGAGCTCCGCAGTGAAGGCCGTTCCGCGGTCCATGATTAGGACTTCAGGTGCTCCATGTCACAGCACAACTTGGCTAATGAAGAACTTTGCGACTTCTTGTGCAGTCCCCCTCGGAAGAGCCGCGGTCTCTGCGTAGCGCGTCATGTAGTCTGTTGCTACGACAATACACTTGTTCTCGGATCGTGACGTAGGGAACGGGCCAAAAAGGTCCATCCCAATCTCTTGGAAGGGCCTCAATGGGACGGAGATCGGCTGCAGAAGCCCGGCGGGTCTTGTCAGCGGCGTTTTTCGTCGCTGGCAGTCACGGCAGCTCCGGACGTAGTGGGACACATCGGTTGTAAGGCGGCGCCAGTAGTACTTTGCCTTTATTTTTCCAATAGTGCGCGCACTGCCGAGATGTCCGGACGACGAATCGTCGTGCGACGCTTCCGAAATTTCGTCACGAAGGTCTGCAGGGATGACTAAAAGATAATTCGTTCTCGTTCCGAGGTTGAAATTTTGTAGCGTAAGCTACACTGGCCGAGGTTGAGCAGTTTCGCGTGTGCAGTGAAGGGCCGTTCTCCGCAAGCGCGAGGGGCATTGGATTGGATTCGATTGGATTGGATTGGCTTTGCTTGGCTTGGATGTGGATTGGATTGAATTAAAGTGGATGTGTTGGATTGTGTTGCGTCGTAGCCGCGGCAGACGCACTGGCGCCGGTGCGTGCCCAGGTGTGCGCCTCAATTGCGCAGTAGCCAAGTCTGACGCTGCGTCGGAGCCGCTTGATAGCCGTTTCACGTGGCTCGTGAAGAGCCGTGCTGAGCATGCGCGAGGAGCAGTGACTGGACACAACTGGACTGGACTGGATTAGATTGAATTGGACTGGACTGGACTGGACTCGACTTGACTGGATTGGACTGGATTGAACTGAATTGCTGAACCTTAGCTCACGCTACGTATACCCTGGCATAGCAGAGCTAAGCCACTACTAAGTTTTTCTACACGAGGACGGAGTTTTTGAGGCTGAATGCTGGTAAGTTGCGTTTGAAGGCCCTTGGCACGGCGACGTTGCGTCCTTCAAGGTAGTCGATCATGACGCGCAACTCGGGGTCGGCACGCTGCTGGGCGGCTCGGTCGCTCTCCGTCACGACTCCGAGGAACGCGCTGTCTTCATCGGAGTCTTGAGGTGGTGGGTCGACGGGGGCGCGGGACAGACAGTCGGCGTCGGGGTGTTTCCTGCCGGATTTATAGACGAATGTAACGTCGAATTCTTGTAAGTGCAAGCTCCATCGCCCGAGACGGACGGAGGGGTATTTCAAATTGGCGAGCCAACACAGCGCATAGTGGTCTGTCACAATCTTGAGCGGTCTACCATACGCGTATGGGCGAAATTTCGAAATGGCCCATATAAGGCACTCTTTCTCGGAGGCAGAGTATTTTTGCTCCTTTGACAGACCACGGCTGGCATAGGGAATTACCTTTTCACAACCGCTTTGCTTTTGGACGAGGACGGCACCCAAGCCTATATCACTGGCATCCGTGTGCATTTCCGTTTCGGCGTTTTCGTCGAAATGAGCGACCACGGGCGGGCTTTGCAGGTGTTGTTGCAGCCCTCAGATTGCTTCCTCTTGGGCATTTTCCCAGGTGAAAGGGGTGCTATCTTTCGTCAAGCGCGTGAGTGGTTCTGTAATGCGTGCGAAGTTTGCGATGAAGCGCCGGTAGTATGCGTAAGGTCCGAGAAATCTTCGCACGCCCTTCTTGTCTTTCGGTCTTGGGAAGTTCGCTATGGCTGACGTTTTCGCCGGGTGAGGCAGGACCCCCGCGGCGTTGACGACGTGGCCCAAAAACTTTAGTTCTTCGTACGCAAAGCGGCACTTTTCAGGCTTTAGCGTCAACCCCGACGTACGGGTGGCCTCGAGTACAGACTCCTACCTTGCAAGGTGTTCGTCGA
The DNA here is from genome assembly GCF_048455015.1 of Haemaphysalis longicornis. Lineage (NCBI taxonomy): Eukaryota > Metazoa > Arthropoda > Arachnida > Ixodida > Ixodidae > Haemaphysalis > Haemaphysalis longicornis. The sequence goes on along the minus strand of NW_027526203.1, from coordinate 158,202,751 downwards.
AAGTCCGGGCGAATACCACAACGTCGTCGAGGTATACGAGGCAGGTGTGCCACTTCAGGCCAGCTAGCACAGTGTCCATGACTCTTTGAAACGTTGCTGGCGCCGTGCATAGCCCAAACGGCATCACCTTGAACTCATAAAGACCGTCCGGGTTATAAATGCAGTCTTCTCTCGGTCTCTCTCGTCCACTTCAATTTGCCAGTAGCCGGTCTTCAGATCCATCGATGACAAGTACTTCGCATGGCAGAGGTGGTCGAGGGCGTCGTCGATTCGTGGCAGGGGGTACACGTCCTTTTCGGTGATTTTGTTCATTCGCCGGTAGTCAACGCAGAACCTTAAAGTGCCGTCTTTTTTCTTCACTAGTACAACCGGCGCAGCCCACGGATTTTTCGATGGCTGTACTATAATGTCGTCGCTGAGCATGTTGTCGACTTGAGTCCGGATGGATTCGCGCTCGTGTGAAGAGACGCTGTACGGTGGCTGTCGGATAGGTCGGGCTCCATCTTCGGTTATTATCCGGTGCTTCGCCAGAGGTGTCTGACGTAATTTTGAGTTCGACGAAAACCACTTCCTGTAGCGACGCAGCAGATCCAATAATTGGTCCCGTTTTTCTTGCGGCAACGGTGGGTTCACGTCGAAAGGATGCGGCAGCTTGGAACATCTGCGCGTGCGCGTTCAAAGTTGGTGACCGCGATCACTTTACTTGTTTCTTTCGTTTCTTTGAGACACGCCATTGCAGCACCCTTGTTTACATGCTGGTACTCCTCGGTGAAATTAGTGACCAAAACGTGGGATTTGCATTGCTCAAAGTGTGCAATGCCTCTTGCGACAGAGACACCGTGGTCAAGAAGCAAACTTTGGTCACTCTCTACGATAGCTTGGATGTCAGGAGCAGCATCTTCACAGTAGACGGTGATCATCAAGCTTGCGCGGGGTGCCAGGGTGATGTGATCGTCGGCGATCCTTACAGCAGCACAGTGTTCGTGGTTCCGCTGCGGCGTCGTGGAGGAAAAAGTTATCGACTTGGTCTGCAGATCGATTATTGCGCCGTTGTCCGTCAAAAAGTCCATTCCGAGAATTACATCGCGGGAGCAGTTAGGCAAAGGGAAGAACGCAGCAGGGTACGTAGTGCCGTCTATGGTGACGCGTGATGTGCACGTTCCACTTGGCGTTACGAGATGGCCTCCTGCTGTGCGTATGTGCGGACCGTCCCATCTTGTCGTAACTTTCTTCAGCTTAGACGCGAATGACCCGCTCATTACCGAGTAGTCGGCTCCCGTGTCGATAAGGGCGACTACGTCAAAGCCATCGATGGACAACTGGACGTCGGACGCCGCTGTCCTCGAGTTTCGGGTGCGTCGGGGCGCCGTATCTCGGCTTGTGCGTGTTGACGGTCGGGCACTATGCGTCGTCATTGTCGTCGTCTTCTCAGTGGCAGGCTCTTGTCATTTCGGGTACGCGTCACGTCGTGTCGTTGCCGTCGTGTTCGGGAGTCACGTCCGGGTTAGATCGGGTCGTCGGGCTGCGAGTACGGTGTTGGATGCGTCCATGCGTCGTTGGAGGGTTTTCTTTTTTCCGCCGTTGTGCAACTTCACCTCCAGAAGTTGCTGCTTTTAGTTTTCCCCGCGTGGGCTGGGGGACCTTCCACGTAAGAAGTCACCGGTGCTACGGTGGCTCGACGACTGCTACGGGTAAGGCGACGGTTGAAGCGGGCTGGTCCTCGGTTGGTGTTGGACAGGTACAGTCAAACCCGACTATAACGAACCCGAATAGAGCGAATTATGCTATATATCGAACAAAAATAAATCAGTTACGGAAATACACGCGAAACATATTCCTTATAACGAAGTTCACATCTGATATAACGAACGCGGCGTGCCTAGAATGGCCGCCAAAATGCATGGTCTCGGAGCGGTGATTGAGATGCTGATTGGGCGCGCCCACTGGCCCGTCTTTTACAACTGGGCCTTCACAACACGATGTCAGACACCTTTCATTTCAAATAAACGTTTCATCTCTCTCTCAGAGCTTAGTGAAGGCCACTTATCTAGTCAACGTCGCCGTCTCACCCAAACACCTGCGGGCCTAGCCCTCCTGAAAAGGCTTCACGTCCCATTTCAGCCCACCACCTCGCAGCCCATCCCTGATCACTGGAGAAGTGTTATCCGGGTTCGCCCTTTACCCAAAAGTATGCACCCTGACCTACATCCCGGCCGCCGAATAGCGCGAAGCCAAGCACACGATACCATCTATGGAAAGCGTGCAGATGTCTCCTATACGGACGCTAGCACCTACCCCAACGGACAGCATCAAGTAGCCGTAGTCACCACCAAGACCACCCTCGTAACTTGTGCAACAATCGAGATTTCGTCAACATGGATTGCCGAAGAGTTCGCCATCGCATTAGCCCTCATTCATACGAAGAACCCCGTCATCATCACAGATTCTCAAGCAGCCTGCAGAAGCTTCCTAGCCGGGAGGGTGGCCCGCTCAACTTTGAAACTTCTGTCGCAGCATCAACCCTGCCGGAAAGTCACCCTCATCTGGAACCTGGCCATTTCTCACTGACGGGCAATAATTTTGCTCACCAGCAAGCTTGCGCCCTGTCCCTCCAGGCTACTGAGGATAGCGCACCGTCCGTCCCTCTAGTCACTTTCCAAGATATCCCTCAATATTATCGGTCCGAACGACAGCACTTCCCTCCTCCACATCCTAAACTCTCGAAAGAAGAAGCATATCTACTTGGCCGAAACTCTCGAAAGAAGAAGCATATCTACTTGGCCGATTGCAGAGCAATACCTTCCCTCACCCAGTCCACCTCCATCGCATGTCCCCAACGCAATCTCCTGCCGAATGCAAGTTCTGTTTGCAACCCACATTAGAGTGCAAGCACAACCCCAACCTCCCCCCTCCCACTTTCCATCCCCCTTTCAACCCCTGAGCTGTGGAAGAAGAACCTGGTGACCAGCAGCAATCTGCACGTCCAGACACTTTAGGCCTCCAGAACGAAGGCTGCCCTCTCATCACATGACTTTCTGGAATAGGGGACCACTCCCACTTCACCGGACCAATAAAACATTTTTCACTCACTTCAGATTAGAAGCAAAAATGTTGGTGTGTATATTGAGGAGACTCACGTATTTTTCTGGGTGGCCTTGATACGGAATTTAGGTCCAAATTTCGGCAAAAACTTGTTTTTTAGCCACTTTGGTAGTAATATTTTGTTAAAGGGACAGACAACCGATTTTTGTCGAGCATATGTTCTCTATACCAAATGAAAGGGCATCCCTTAAAATACCTTAACGCAAAACGGTTTTGCTGATAGTGCCCTAGAACTTTGTAAATCGAATTTTTTAGATCTGCGTGTCCTCCCAGAAATGGCATACAGTAGCGCGGCAACTGTTGGGGCGTGAGGCCGGCCCCAACATGACCGTGCCACTCACGCATTTTGGTCTGCTAACGCAGGTTGGTGATTGTTCCAATGAGGGTTTCAGCTTTTAAATGCAGAACATTTCAGTAACCCCCGTGTCACCCGCGTTGACGTCCGTCGTAGTCCGCACCGTCGTTGTCCGCACCCCTCCCCCTACACTATATAAAAAAAAAATACTATCCGGCGCCTGGTTTCGATCCCTCGAACCTGCGGGCGGAACGCAATGTACATGGTGCTCTACCCACTGCGCCACAAAGCCGACACAGAATGCGAGGCTACGAAGGCGCCTTATATCCTTGACTCATTCAAACTACGTCAAGAAGCTGCTGATACAGCGCATTCACTACCACCAACTCCCCAAACACTAAACGTTAACGCAATACACCCACCCCCTATGCGACGCATTTACTCGAGTCCCCCTCGCGGGGAGATGGGCCCAGTTTTTGTGTGTGTGTGTATTCATGGTGCCGGCTACGCCCCGTGGTTTAAGTGTGCATTCAAAGTATACCGTGCTGTTTCTGGTCATACCAGGCGTCGCTTCGTTTTGCTGCGCAGATATGCTTCTTGTTTTTTTGCTTTTATTTGTGCGCTGACGTTGAGTTAAACCCTGCCCATCTACTGCAGAGACACCGAATCAAATTTTGGATGGTCAAAATGAAATAAAAGCCCAATTAAAGGCCATTGAGACATCGCAGAATCAAAGTAAAACTGCTATACAGGAACTGAAGTCACGAATAGATTCAATGAAAAAAGCAATAGCACAGTTCACAAGCATAAAAGACGCTATGACAGCGTGTTGAAAGAAAACTGAAGATGGGCATAGTATGGTGGAGGATTTATCTGCTAAAGTATATGACTTGGAAAACTGCAGCAGGCGATGTAACTTGATATTTTATGGCGTTGCTGACAATGAAAGTCGTGAACTGCTCACTGCTTCTGAGAAAGAAGTACATGAAATCGTATCCGGTTTAGGACTGTCGTCAGTCAAGATTGAGCGGGAACATAGGCTTGGACGGTACCCTAACAATAAATCTCGGCCGCTAATTGAAATATTTCAACGTATAAAGACAAACAATCAATTTTAGCCAACGCTAAGAAGCTAAAAGGCACCAGTATTAGTATATCAGAAGATTTCTCAGAGGCAGTGCGCAGGAATGCTTCTGACGGTGCTTGCGTTAATCTTAAATACGATAAGCTATTTTTAGACGGGAAAATATATGTATACGATGAAAGTAGAGGCCAGGTTGTGCAAACAACATCACGCATGCGCAGCTCCAAAGCAGATGTATCTTTCCTCGTTGTCAATTGCCGTAGCATCAAAAACAAAGTGGAAGATTTCCGTAACTTAGTATGCATGATAAAACCAAGCGTTGTGCTTGGAACGGAAGCATGGCTAAATGATGACGTAACAAACGTAGAGGTTTTTCCAAGTTGTCACACTTGCTTTAAGAATGAGAGAAATCGTCAGGGTGGCGGGGTGTTCATCCTTCTTGACAGTTCACTTCCTTGTTCCGCACTTGATATTGGTGGTGGCACTTGCGAGGATGTAGCGTGCAAGATCAAGTTGCCAAACGGAAAAACATTATCAATGTCTTCCTTTTATAGGCCCCCTACAAGTTCTACCGCTGTAATGACTGATTCTTCAAAGACACTATAGAGACCGTGATTACAGATTATCTTGTGATAGGTGGGGACTTCAATATCCCAGGCCTATCTTGGAATGAGCAATTCCTCAATGCGAGGGCTACATCTGCGGTAGCGAAGGAAATGTTGAACATGCTTAATTTTTTTTCCTAACTCAGATGGTGACAAAGGGCACGAGACAAAATAATATCTTAGACTTAATTTTAACTAATCAACCAAATTTGGTAAAGACGGTTTTGGTGGTACCTGGTATTGAGACCATGAAGCTATGTCGTGTGAAATGAAGCTAACGCACGAAAAGACGCAAACATCGGCATCAAGAAATAATTTCAGCCAGGGGAACGTAAATCAAATACGCTTTGCATTACAGGAATTCTTTCCAGAATTCGAACAACTTTTCGGAGCAAGCACCATTCCAAGAGTTATGGTTCGTTTTTAGAGCAAAAAATGGCTGCGGCTTAGCTCAGCCAACTTTGGATAGGCAAATCAAAAGCTGGGCTTTGTCTGTTTGAGTCTTGGTTTCGCTTGGTTAACCTTTGATATAGCTGTATTGCCGACCACGGCTGCACAGCCGTTCAATCCCATGCAACGCTCACGGAAGGAGGCCTGGCGAACACTGCGTTCATTCACGGCGAACGCGCCGTTCCTTTTCGCCGGGCGCGAGACGAGCCACGTATAGCCCGAGACGACCCAGCAGCGCATACGTGGGAGGCTGCGGGGGTGGTCGGCTGCCGATCAGCTGATCGGCCGCTACCGCGGCGGCGGCCGCCGCTCATATGTCCCGGTGCGACTGAAAACGAGGCCTTGTGCGCAGCGGCGATAGCGGTCACGGCCACTGATCTCCACTAGGGTTGCTGGATGGCGCTTCGAGCTCTCCGGCGCACGGCCGCCGGAAGTTCGAGCGCTCGTCCCGGAAGTCGGGCCGTTCCAGCATAGCGCATGCTAGGCATGGGCTGGTTTCGCACGCATTCCGCCAAAAATGCCTGCTTGTTGCGCCGTCAACTGCACAAGCAGACCAGAGAAGTCGTCTGGGAAGACGTTCTACTTGGAAGTATTACAATATTCTGCACGACGTGCGTGATACGCAGCGAAACGCAAATGTCATATCAGTTTCGCTTTTAAGCTGCGGCTCTCGTTACGCAGATTCCCTCGCTCTAAGCCGGATTTATACCGGCGTTCGGTGGCAAACTTATAGCCTAGTTACACGGCGAAAGTAACCGCAGTTAAGTTTAACCGTGGTTACTGAACTTTAACCGCGGTTATCGCCAACTGCGGCTTTGGATGTTACACGCGATATTGCAAGTTTGGTAACCGCAGTCACTTGATTATGAGCGCAACAAAAATAAATTACCACACTTAACTTCTCGATAAAAAACAAGAGAAGCAGTGTAGACAAAAAGAAATATCGTTAATGCATAATAAGCATTCGCTTCTGACACAAACGCAACGCACTCGTGCGCGGCGAGAAGAGGGGCTTCCCCAATAGCTCGCAACCGGCTTGGTTTGCTTAGGTCTGTTCGGTGTTGGGAACTTTCAGCTTAGCATCGCGGTAGATATTTCACCACCGCTGTCTCTACAACTGCGAATTACAATCCATAGCACAATTTTTCACCGCACTAACATCCATTTTCTCGAATGCGGAAGTTCTTTTCCGCGATCAGATTGATTTCGAAGAGCGGCGATGCGATAAGCTGTTGCTGCCGTGGTCTGTGCCGGTTCGGGCCGCAACAGTGCCGTGCGGGCAGGCGCGCCGGCGTGTTTACAGGCACGGCCGACGCGCGCGCCGATTGTTTCCGAGTGCTGGAAACGCTTCAAGATTGCCTGCTATATCCATTTTTGGCGGACGACGCGTGGAATTTACAAATTTAGCCCGGCTTTTGTCGTAGTTGATCGGGCGGATCGGGAAACCAGCCGCTGCTGACGGGCATTCGCGCTGATTGCGAGAGCGATGCAAAGAACGCAAGCGCGTCTTGGGGACAGCTTTTGGGCGACGCTATTTGAGAACCTTTGTCTCTTCCGAACGCCAGGTGATTTTTTTTTTTTTTCGCCTCCGCTGATGCGCCGCCACTTGCGTCCGAACTGAATTGTGCGATTTTGAGCACAGCGGCTGCGGAAACTGCGGTTAGCGTGACCGAACTTAGGTGGCCAAGCTCAGTTTGCGCTAACCATGGTTAGCGACGTAACCGCAGTTTCGTCTGTAGTGTAACGCAGCAAACTGCGGTTTTGTCTAACCGCGGTTCGCTTAAGCGTGGTTAACTGTGCCCGTGTAACCAGGGTATTGGGAAGGGACAAATGGGCTCCATCCCCAGGCAGCAGGCTCTGCAGTGACCACTTTACTGACAACTGTTTTGACAGAACGGGCGCACGAACTCGGCTGCAGCCTGACGCCGTGCCCACGTTGTTTTCTTTCTAGCATAAATTTCTAACATAAATCCCGTTAGAGCTGCGTCGTCTCTCAAACCAAGACCCAAGTGACATTTTCGTTTTCCTTTGCAATTAAATTCTGCTTCATATTAACGTCGCATATTTCGGTATAGCATAAGTTGCGATCTGAACGCCATGTGTATAGCCAAAATGCAATAAAGTGAGAACAAAATGCCAAAATGCGCCAACGGGGGACGCTTATCAGCGGTTGAGAAGCGTAGCAGACGCCTGACTTCCGGACGAGCCGTCGAACTTCCGGTGGCCGTGCGCGCGCCCGGCCGCGACGGCGGCGAAGCGCCATCCAGCAACTAAGTGCAGATCAGTGGTCACGGCGAATCGCGCGATGCGCTTCGAGGGGTGTGTCGCCGGGGGTGCGTCTACGGTCAATAGGTTAACTTGCGCACCCTCCGCGAGACCGATGGACGAAAGTAATAAAGCTTTGGTTTAAGATGCTTGAGCTAGAAGAAAAGTACGTGCCCTCGTGGGTGCAGACTAGACATCGTACTAAATCTAAGCCATGTTTTAATAATGAGCTAAATATACAAATTACAAATATACAAATATTCTTCTAAATATACAAAATTTAGAAGAACCTCCCCTCCCCGAATTAAGAGCAACTTGGAAGCATTACAAAACTCCCGCAAACAAAAATCCGCCAGACGAAAAAAGAATTTTTCAAGAATTTGTCTTCTCGATTCAAAATAACGGAAAAGCTATTCGGAATCTTGTGAAATGTAAAAAAAGACAGTGTGTATTCCCTCACTTCAGCACAGGGGAAAAGAAATAGGCAAATAGCGTAGATGAAGCCAGATGCTTCAACACATTTTTTGCCTCCATTTTGTCATCGCGTTCGTCGAATAGGATTCTGCCTTCGCCCTCCTACAGTAGCATGGCAAACAGGGATGATTTGGTTATTGATGAAAATAGCATTCAGTCACTTCTCGAACGCTATAGATTCCAACAAAGCCGGAGGGCCGGACGAATTGACAAGCGGTTTTGACAAGGTAGCACGTGTTGTGTGTGTGTGTAAATCAGGTCCTCGTGAACTGACCCGCCGCGGTGGCTCAGTGCACGCTAAGGCGTTGTGCTGGTGACACGGAGCAAGAATATCTAGGAGGTGAAACGGCCCATTGCGGCGTGCGCGGGTGAGTGACCATGCAGATAATGTCACAATGAAAACCAAGGCGGATTGCAAAGCTTCGTAGCTGCGACGGTGAAGGAGAGGGTAGCGGTATACCTGATGGACGAAGCGATAGCAGCCGTAATTCAACCCGTGGCTGCGCAGCAAAATGCCTATCGCGGCGGCCGCGTAGTTTCTTCACCCACGGCAGATGCCGCTAGTTAAACCTATGACGAGCGCTTGTGACATTATCTGGCCGCGCTAGGAAGCCTCGTTTCCCCTCCTGTCTTATTCTTGCTCCGTGGCTGCTGAGCACGAGGGCGCTGGTTCGATTCCCGGCCGCGGCGGCCGCTTTTCTGATGGAGGCGAAAAGCAAAAACGCCCGTGCGTACGAGATTTCAGCACACGTTAAAGATCCCCAGGTGGTCAAAATTAATCCCGAGCCCTCCACTACGGCGCGCGTCATCCCCTGCGTTACGTCGGCGCGTTCCTACAATCAATCAATCAATCCTCGTGAACTGGTCAACCAATATCTGTAACAAGTATAGTCTGTAAAATATTAGATCAGGTCTTGTGCGGCAACATAATGGAACACATAAGCAATCAAAACCTTCTTAATCCAAAACAGCACGGTTTCAGACTGGGGCTTTCCCGTGTAACCCAATTAACGGAATTCGTTCACAAAGTGTAGTAAACTCGATGATCGCTCCTGTGTTGACTCCGTATTTGTAGATTTCAGGAAAGCGTTCGATCTTGTAGATCACAGGTTGCTTGTATGTAAGCTACGTTGGTTTAATATCAATGAACAGGTAATTACATGGATTCAGGAGTACTTATCCTTGCGTTCTCAGTATGTGGTAGTAAATGGCGTGGAATCGGGTACGGTACACGTAACATCTGGTGTCCCTCAGGGCTCAGTGTTGGGCCCTTTGCTCTTTTTAATATTCATAAATGACCTTCCCGACACCATCGCTCCTTCCTTCAGAATATTTGCTGATGACCTGATCATACATAGGGAAATTACAAGCGTTGATGATACCGTTACCTTCAACGATCCAGCTGAAATAGAAAACTGGTGCTGTAAATCACAAATGCAAATAAACGTACAAAAAACTGTCCACGTGCGTTTCACAAAAAAGCGTATGCCACCAACAGTTTATACTCTGTCTGGTTATCCGTTGCAGGCGGTTTCCGAATATAAGTACTTGGGGATATCCCTCACACCATGCATGTGTTGGCACAGGCACGTTGATTTCATTACAGCAAAGGCATGCAAGGTGCTGGGATTCTTACGGCGTAACACTAAGCTGTTTCCTCAGCAAGCCCGCGATATTCTCTACAAGAGCTACGTGAGACCCAATTTTAGAGTACGGATGCACTGCATGGGACCCTAGCACGAGTACCGATTGCGACAAACTTGAGAGGGTTCAGAACATAGCAGCAAGGTACGTTATCGGTAACTATGACAGAAACCTTAGCATTACTGCTACAAAAGAAACGTCAAAATGGGAGCCTTTAGAAAAAAGAAGGCAGACTTTGCGCTTGAAGCTCTTTAACAATATATTTTATGGCCACGCTGGATTAGACCGCAATCAGCGCATTTTTCAGCCACATTATATATGCAGACGAACAGACCATGAACCCAAGGTTAGAGAATATACTTGCAGAACTAATCTTTTTAAAAGCACTTTTTCCCCCAAAACAGTTTCAGGGTGGCCTGCTGCCACAGTTAGCATATTAGATAACGAAGCTTTTACATCCGCCACTTGAAATCTCGTTCTGTCTCGGCCGTACTTGGATTTCACGCAAAGTTTATTTAGTATTACATAGTTTAACTTTTTTTATATTTGTACAGCGTCGTTACCTAGGAAATTTATGTTGGTGATGTACATTAACACACATATACGCTACTTTTGCTTCTTAGTGCTCTTGATTGTACACTGGTGTTTGTTGTAATGTAGGCGTATTTTTTCATTACTGTTATTACAATGATTAATATTGTAGACTACCAGGTTGTTCAAACTTTGCTGTATAACCCCCCCCCCACACACACACACACACACACACCCACACTGTAATGCCTGAATGGCACTGTGGGTACGAGTAAATAAATAAAAAGACATACTTTTGTCTGTATGCCAGATGAAAAGCGGTGTTTAAAGACTTGTTCCCAGCTAAAAAACTGTGAATTGCAGGCCTTCTTATTCCTTTATGTATTTTTATTCACTGGACGCAGCCAGCTGTACGTATTGATGGCTAGGTAGCATGAAACATTCTATTTTGAACGGAGACGCCGTGTATTGGGACGGACGAGAGGTAGAATGCTGGCTTCATGTTGTGGACGTCGGCAGCTCGATTCTCCGCGGGCGCGTTCTGTTTTTTAAGTTGCCGTTGGTGTTTTTTGGAAACTGAAAACGAATATTTCGGTGAAAGAAACACCACTGACTCAGGCAAAATCGCCAAACACCGTACAGCACAAGCAGGAAGCTCCCTCACTGGGTCTGTTTACTGAACGCTGCCGTTGATTCTGGGCATGGAGGCTCAGTTAGCCACACTGAGAGAAATTAACTCAGCTGCGATGGGCGGCGTGTCTTTAAAATTCAAAAGAATGTTTAAAAATACACATACAATTTATACAAATAGTTGTGGTAAATGGTTTTCAATAAGTGAATAAACGTTTCAGAAGTTTCAGTAGCGGCAAGGTTTGCAGGTCACAGGACAAGGGGCCTTATTCTCGACTGCATAAATTCACGGTGAATTCGCCATGTTTTTTTGCGTAAGGCAAACGCAAGCAATCAGTGACGTGATGCTATGACAACATCCAGGGTAATTTGACGCCTAGCTTATAATGATCACAACCAAGCTATCAAATATAGTGCATAAAAGATGTAAAAATGCTTCCCGTGTACTATAAAAATTACAACGGCAACACCATAAGGTGATCCAGTGACAGTGATCCAAAAGCGAGCTACAGGCGGGTGTTGAGCTAAAGAATATCACACAATTTTTTTTTACCGTCTCTATTTAATTATTTCTTTCACTCCCTTTTAGTAACATAGTTGAGCTAGCTCTCTGCTTCAATGCAAGCTTTGTAGTCTTAGCACTTTCCCGGCCGCCCACCGACACGCTATCGTATGCTGCCATGTTACAAATTAATGGCGTGATCACAGAAAAAAAAAACAAAAAAAAACAGCTGTGACTGTCAGCTGCATGACGCGCGGTAAGAACAGCAAAACAGCTCGATAACGGCAGAGCGTGCCGATGCCGCCGATTTACTCACTCGTCAAGCTCGAACTCAATCAGCGCAGTAATGAATGAAACAGTAAGCTTTCTTTGTTATATTTCTCTTGAGTTAGATCATGTGATATACCAGCTTACTAGGAAGAGTGTGGACAAATGCCACGCGTTGGGTTTTCTTTATCATGGAGAGGCGTGTACTAGGCCTCTAATGTTGCTGTTACGCTAAACAAATAATTTTAGAGGCAACGCATCTCATGCTCGCCCCTCTGTCCTTCCTGCGTCTGTCCGGCGTTGTCCGCACAGCTGCGCCTCTCCTCCTCTCCTCTCTCCGATAGCGAGCACTCTCTCCCAAACAGCTGCGGTTTGGCGCAGCGCGCTCTCACTCCGTTGCTAGGCGCCGGTGGGCGGCGCTGCGCTCGGTGCTGCGCGCGCTGCGCATGTGCAGTACTCTCTCTCTCTCTCTCTCTCTCCGTGCTCTCCTCTCCTTCGGGCGCTGTGAATATAAAGCGGCATGCCGCGCTCCGGCGGTCTCAAGCCCGTTCTACATGGAGCGAATTTCGCCTGCGAATCCGCTGGAACGAACATTCGCACTTGCGAAGTTCGCAATGCCTGGAATTGTCGTCTTCATGGGGCCTGCGAACGCCGCGATTTTCGCATTTCAGATGCGCCTTGTTTGCAGACTGAATTAAGTTTGCCACCAGCAAAAGTTGTTGTGATTTTAACAAGGGTGGTTTTATTTTACTTTCTTGGAAAGTTGTTTCTGCCTGGTTTGCGGTAAATATAAGTTTATTTGCGGTTTTATATGAGAATCGCCAATTCTTTATCAATATACGCACACACAGCAGAAAAGACAAACGTTCTGGTGTGCCCGCGCTTTTGTCGCGCTCATACAAGCAACGCCATCTGGTTTCCGAGCGTGCAAGTGGTGCCGAGCTGTGCTCCTATTGGCCGCAGGTCCGGCCCCTCTACGCCGCACACGCCGCACGAGCGGCGTTTGCTCGACCGCTTCAAATGTTTGGCACTTTGCCGCAGCAACGAAAAAAGGTGGTTTTGCCGCACGAGCGGCGCCGCATCAGCGAATTCGCAGGCGAAATCGCTCCATGTAGTACAGGCTTCAGTCGACGGTCGTCCGCCCACCTCCCCTTCGCGTGGGAATCCCTGCTATAAGCGTAATCAATACGATGGAAAACGCCAATGGAACCCCCATGAGATGCGTTGCATCACACCAGGGTTCCCGCGAGGGGAGGTGGGCGTAATTTTTATTTTATGGCCAAATATTAAAAAAAAAATACGGCACTTTATGCGTATGCTCCGGGATTGCGGTGTTGGAAACAGTCAAAACTATTATTTCTTTAAAACAGCCTTAAACCGCGCGTCATGCGAAACTGCGCCTGCTGAAAATCCACGGGGATTTCACGGCGCCGAAGGTCGGCGACCATGGTCGGTGAAATTTTTTGCCCCATTTGCAAGCTGTTACGTAACATCGCGTCACTTTTACGCATTCTGTGTGACGTAAGCGTTCCCGCCAACTATTTTAATTACGCACTTCTTAGTCAATAAAGGGCGTGCATACCATAGAGTTATTGAGAAACTCTATCGTGCATACAAACCATATTGTTGTTGAATAGCAAAGACAGGTATACGTAAAGTGACCAGACGTCCCGATTTAGGCGAGACACTTCCCGCTTTTCCGGCTGTGGTTCCGCTGTCCCGCAGGTTGCGGGCGGTGTTTTGTCCCGCCTTCGGCCAGAAATGTGGAAAATGGGTATCAAGCCCAAGTTACTAATGAAAAGCTGGAGGAATGAAAAAGCCAAAAGAAACAGCTTGAGGAACTTCAAGAAAAGAGCGCACGTGACGGGACTATAAGCAAAAAACTGTCGTGTGTTTCTTGCTTAGTTCCGATGTCTGAGCTGTTTTCTTGAAGCCACAGTGTACCAACAAACCGTTCAGCACACGCTTTTGCGTTTGACGAGTGGTGGGTGGACTTATTTACTTATTCAGCCAGTAACGCGCATCATGCTCGTCGGACAAAGGCCGAGAAAACTACGAAACGTATGATCTTTCAGATAAAACAAAACTACATCAATCAAGCTATGTGCCACGTTCTTCCTTAGCCCCCCCCCCCCCCCCCCCCCCCTCCCCTCATCCCGTCCCACTTTGGGTTCTGAGGCATCTGGTCACTTTAGTTACCGTATTTACCCGATTCTAACGCGCACCCGATTTTCCTGGCAAAAAAAAAAAAAAAACGAAAAAACTTGCACCTCTGAGTGTAACGCGCACGGGACTTTGTGACTCAGACAAACGAATGCGAGAGAAATGGGCGATTTATTTCCCGAAGTAATCTCACTCATCTCACTCCTCGTCGCTCTCCGCTGCCCACAACATCTCGGCCTCGGTGCCTCCAAGCGCGTTCGCGATGCCACACTTTTGAACGAACGTTCAACCATGGTCTTTGGGATCGTGGCCCACGCCTCGCACACCCATTCCGAGAGCTTCTCCAGAGGTGCACGCTTCAGCTGACCACTCGTTTTGAACGCGTGGGAGCCCCTGCTGCCATTGCTGTTATCAAGCGCGCAAGTGAAACGATTTGACAATTTGTGTGAACTCCGATAGAAAAGCCTAGGCGCCTAGGCTTGCTGCGTCAGAAAAATCGTTGCTAAAAGCTTTGGCGCCATCTTGAGATGGCGATGGCGATGGGTGGGACGAAATTTCCGCTGTTTCGGCAGTTTCGGTTTTGCATCCGATTCTAACGCGCATGCGATTTTTCGGCCTATTTTTTCGGAAAAAAAAAGTGCGTGTTAGAATCGGGTAAATACGGTATACGTTGTCATGTCCGCTGCATTTCGTCTAGTTTTTCATTGCCCGCCAAGAATTACGCGCGTTTTCAGTTGAGAGAAATAAGGCAAACTTTAGAGCTGTTGCCAGTAAACGTCACGAAACGTCAAATGACGAAAGCGAAAAAGAATAGGTCCCCAGTAACGTGCAGTCACGCTTGTACACTACGAACCGCCACCTTTCATATTTCGGAAACATTAGCGCAAAATTAAAATGTTTTTCCGCCAATTTGCGTATTGCTTCTGGTTACCCCACTAGTAACGCTGGCTTTCATGTGAGCTAGATAACATATACTCGACAGAAATCTCTTGTCTATCCTTTTAAACTGTAAGTTCAAATAATATGAAGTTATTTTTTTAACTTATAGCGACGGGTAGTAAAAGCACGAAAAAAATATTGAAGCTGGCGCGTTAACGTCGTCCTTGCAAAAAAAAAAAAAAAAAAAAAAATCTGAAAACGCGCGCCATTTTCTGCGGTTTTTCAGTGCCGATTGAAAGTCCGCAATTCTTACATGGCTTCCATCATGGAATTATGTGAAAGCTAGAGTACGCAACTGTAAGGCCCAAAAGTAATATTTGTTATCGCACCTAGCTTGACTCCTGTCATAAAAAAATTGGCCGTGTAAATCTTCTCACTTCGCTGCTAATGTTGTGAAATACGATATTCTTTTGCCGCCCCTGCACGTAAATTCCCTCTGTTGTCTTTCCCGCCCACCTCTCATGCTCCTCTCCTCCCATTTCGCTCCTCCCACGATCAACAAGGTGGAGCTTTGCTCAAGTCAGTTCAAATTTCCCGCATTCCACTTCTAGCGCGCCATGTACTGGAAGCTTTCGTAATTGGGGCTCTTCGATTTACAGTCTCGCACTCACCGCAGATTTCCCGAGAAGCAGACCGGCATTCGTTTTTCCCATAGATCCCTATGGTGTGGGGAATCCTCGCACTACCCGCGGACTATCCCCGACCGACGAGTCCAAAACTGTAAATCGAATAGCCCCAGTGTTCACACTCTCAGAGCAGCGCATACCTACAGCTTACCACTAGCCATAGAGTTTCTCAATATTACCTGAGAAACTCTATGCCACTAGCGAGTCAGGCCGCCTGCGCGGCAGTGCGTACACCTCAAAAACGCCACTGGAGCTCTCCCGAGCACCGTCGAGCAGGCGCGCGAACGGCGCCTCCGTAGCAGACGACGCAGACACAGCTGGCAGACAACGTCGGCAGACGCGGTTGCCAGACACACAGTGCAACATCGCGGACAACCAGAAACACGCACGATTAGAAGCTCAAATCCGTGTGCTCTACAAGCAAGTCTCTATTTAGCTTAAAACTTGTAAGTGTGGTCGTGATTTTTCTTTTTCTTGCTTTAAAGTAGCTTTGCAGGCCAACTTTACGATCGGTCGAAGTCGCAAACCGATCAAACGTGTTTTCCAACAGCGCTGTAATGTTCCAAACTGCAATCGTTATCGCCACTGCCGACAACGAGAGACGGAACATCGTCGTCTTTTTCTCCGGTGTTGTTAATATTCGTAGTTAACTTTTGTGTTTGGCGTCCTGTACCATTATTCAGGGGCCGTTAGAGCCAAGCCGAGGGACCGATAGGCTCGTATCGGGCGAGTCGCGATGGAGTTCACCCACGACGTCGAGTCCGAACTGATTGCTCTCGTCGAGGAGCGTCCGTGCCTGTGGAATTCGAAAGATGTTCACTATCACAACAGGCATGTCAAGGAGATGGCCATGCGAGAAATTACGGAAAACTTGGGAGGTGGATTTTCAGGTGAGAATGCCCAAGCATCTCCGAATGTGCTTGCGTAACACTGGTTACCAAAGTGACGAAAACCAAAAAAAGAACTGTGCCGTAAGTCGGCGCTGGTACTGCTGCCGCCATCTATGTCTTCGGCGTAGACTTCACCCTCGCGCGGAATATCTAAACTCAGTAAGGAAAGAACGCATTTTTGCGGTACGGTGCCGACAAATGTGGAAAAATAAGCTATGCTGCGATGAACTTAATTATCAAATCGAACGTCGAATTGCTTAAAACCATCGATTTAGGACGAGCGGAGAGGAACAGCTGAGAAACAACAACAAACAAAGAAAAAAAAAAACTGCTGCGTCTTTATTTACAAATAGCGCAGCTGCTGGCGTAACTGTTCAGTACAAACTTCTTAAATACCAGCTGTCGAAGTGTGCTGTTTTGTAGCGCACTCAATTTATTCGTGAAAACTCCAGCTGTCTTTGTATCACAATGGCTTGGAGGGCAACAAAAACAGCGCAACGATTTCAAATCGTGTATTTATGGTCACAAACTGGGGTTGTTGCCCTTAACGAAGTTACTACAGCAGAGTGTGACTGGGCCGAAGACAGGATGCTTACAAGTTAGTACCAATTATTTCAGTATGTGATTTGTCTAGCCACTACAAAATTCTTTCTCCTTTCATGGCCGGCTACAAAAACTTGCCTCGAAGTGTTTTCTGTGCATGTTCTAAGAGAATTGCTGAAAAACAGCCGACATCCGGGCAATTTGTGTACTAGATGCATCGTTGCATTGGTGTACAGTAAATGTACCCACTTAGCGTTTTTCTTAATTACAGATGAAAGTTGCTGTTAGTCATAATTAGGAAGGCGACGGCATGTAGAAATAAATGCCTGTGCTGACATTGGTGCAATTTTGATGTCATCTTTGTGCTAGCCATCAACTAGTTCTTATGTTGTGTACATTAACGGTGTCAAAGCTTTTAATCAGATATTAATGATGCCGGAGAATATTTTCTCAACTGAAAATACTACCACAATTTCTGAAAGTCAATAGAAAAAAAGTTTTGTTCTTGAAAGCAGCTTCAAGATAATACTATATGTCTCCACCTGAATTTCCTCAAAAATATGAAACCATGAACTGAAGAACCTGGAAATGTTGGAGAGATAACACTGCTATGCAGTTTGTTTTTTGTTGTAAACATTGTCTAGTTAGTGCTTGCACAAGTTGGCAATAGTCACTGATGGTCATAGATTGTGCGTGCTAGATCTCATGAACCCATGCCACCAGCATAATTAATTTGTTTTCTTATGAGAAAATTTGTGGATTTTCCACACCACATTGCCTGTGCTAACTGCTCGTCTGTTCTCCTATCATGTCCTTCTAGCTTCAAACACTTCTCAGTCACAAATACCCAGGTCCCAAAGCTACGTGCATAGGTTTTTAGTTGAATGAAGGTGTTCAGGAAGGTATAGATGTAGCCGTTATTGTGCATGTATCCAACATGTCAGCTATAATTATTGCCTACTTGTTTAGTTGGTTCCGGACAAGTTAAGACGAGTTTCCAAGTTTGAGAACTATAGGCAATGGCAGAAAGAAAATGACAGTATTTTGTGTCCTTCTGAGTCATAGTTTGTTTGGGGAGAAGAGCATGATGTTTTTTCATCTGAGGGACGTTAACATTTCATGGTGATCCTCACTAGAATGAGGGCACTTTTATCCTGTCTCGAGTTGTTTGAGGGACACAAGAAAGGAATGAGTGGCTCCCGTGTAGCGATAGTAGCACTGCATCCTCCTTAGTGACATGTGAAGTGAGAGGACGAGGGGAATCATGATTTTTCTCCTGGTAAGAGCTGGGGACATACGCACACATACTGGAATCTTGTACAAGTAACCTAGTGGTGAGTGAATCTTCCAACACTAAAAGAGAACATCGACAGAACAGACCGCCAACTTGGCAAACTGATGAAATAAGTAGGGTTGTTCACAACTGCATATGCCTTGCAGGTGCCAGTTTCTTTAGTCTGTTTGCTTTAGGCACGGTGCATGGTTTCGGTAGTAGCGAGCACCGTCGCTGCCAGTTATTGTCTAGTGTGTTTCGGGAACAAAGTGAAAAATGAAGGTGCCAGTTATGAAACAATCACAAGATATGTTTTCAGGTGGGAAGTAAAATTTGTGGTTGAACTTGAGCTTATGAACATCAGTTGGCTTGATGAAATGTATGAAGTAATGAGGCAAGTACTGCAGCTACGAACAGCTGTGGATGGGCATTAACTGTGCAAGAGGAACATAGATGAAAGAAGGGGTCGTGTGTTTGGTATTCGCTATCAACTGGAACCCTCTCGCCCAGCTTTCTGTGCTTGTCTAAATGAGCTACTAGCTATGATAACGCAGAGGACTGGAGAAACATCCAGTTTATTGTCATTTTTAAAGCATTGGACACAAAAGTACAGCACTGTGTTTTGTTGCATGGCCTACCGTTCTCTGAAATGATCGCTTAAACATTGGATGTTAATGCTCCTATCAAGCAAGCTATGGGAGCAAAGAGGGCATGTGGCATTGCCGGCCTCAAATAAATGTCCTGGCAGGGCAAGCAGCAATGTTATCCCATGGTGTTCATGGTGTGACCTAAACTGGATTCAGTTTCGACTATAGTGGACGTATCCAACAAGAATAAGTCTCGTTTTTTTGCAGTTGTTCCATGAAAATGCCTTTGCTTGTGCTTAGGTTTTTTTTTTTTTTTTATGGGCACAGTGTATCCCTGCAGTAGACGCCTAGTCATCCAAGTTGACATACCCTAGCATGAAATGACATGCCCTAGCATGAATCACTAGGCTTGCAATGTCTGGTTAAGGTGATTCATTGAGCCTCCCCTCTTTTATTATCCCAAACCTCACTGATGAGTCAGCGAATATCAAGCAGTTGGCCTGTAGGGGTAGGAAGGGTAGCAGTCTGGTCCAGGAAGGAAATAGGGCAGCTGCAGCCAACAAAAAAAAGGGGGGCTGCAATCCCTTGTGTCCACAATCCTTTGCATGGCATCAAAAGGATTGCAAGCAAAACTAGCGTAAAGGTTGTTTGTACTGCTCGCAGCAAACTGGTGAGGCTTTATGGGAAGGTTGGTGAAGGTGAAAGAAAGCTGGATTGTGAGAAACTATGCACTCGGCACTCTGCGGGTTTGCCAGTTTTGTCTACTTTTATAAAAGGGGTTCTCCTTTCCTGTAGTGGCTGTTGCATTCGCCCAATTAACCGATGCACAAATGAATGCTTGATTGAACGTATGCAATTCGAAACTCCGTTCAACTCGCTGAATGACTTTTCTGACTGATTGTCTACTTGTGGCAGTTTAGCTTTCTGGCAGTTCTCTTTTCTGCAGCTCTCTCAAACATTACAGCCCCAGAGTTGTGTAGCCAGCAATTCCTGTTCAGGAGACTCGGAAATATCCGTTCATAGCTGGAGGGATGGGAAAAAGGTTGGGGGAAAAGAAAAGAAAGAAAGAGAATTCCCACTCCCTGTTGGCCCAGGGTTGAAAAACAGCATTTAAAAGCACGTGCATTCTACTGCTGCACTAGTTTAGCGTTGTGCTATGAAAAAAGCAACTGTGCTCCTTTATCTAGTTGAACAATTCATTAGTGCAGTGCGGAAGCTGTGGCGACTTGACACGAGAGTGGGTTATTTCAGAGCATGGATATTGTCGCATAACCGAGCCTCAGCAATAAATACATGTTTCTGCTGCAGCTGCAGTGGATGGGTAGTTGAGTTACAGTATTAACTCCGCTGCAGCCGAAGGCTAGGCACATGTTGAGTGTTAGAGTGTCTTTATCATACTTCCACGGCTTCTGAACACCAAGGCCAAGTGCCAGATAAGCTAATCACTTCAGTGAAGGCTGTTAGTCTACCTTTTGAACCGTTGCATCAGCCTGTTCGGCACAGGCTATGACAGTGGTTTGGTCCCATTTTGTTTGTTTTTCTTGTTTGTAAAGGCACACTAAACCCATGGAACAGGTTGTTTTGGTTTGTATTGACAGGTTTGTGTACCTATTTTACAAATGCGCTGAACTCGGCAACAACAACTATTAATGAGACAGAAAATGATGGAAGTACAATTATAGGTGCGCCACTTTAATCCATTATCCACTAGTCAGCAATTTGTGGCACCGCAAATTATGAAGTTATGTTCACAGAACTGGCATTAAAAACGTCTATAATTAAACAGTTGCGCGCTGAAGCAAATGAGGTGTCCACTTGTAATAAATAGGTCATTAGCTACTTATCGCAACAAAAAAAAATGCAAAATTTTTGTGTCAGTGCCCCTTTAAGAACATTTTCAGTAAAGGTGTGCGAATATTCGAAATTTGGAATACTTAGCAAGTGGTGTTTGCAATTTCGTTTAGAGAACAGTTTTACCGTTTGAAATACTATTCAAAGTTTTCTGATATTTTAAACTTACGAATAATAATAGAGCAACAAAAGTTGGCTTTGCTGCACGACTTGCAAACTGTCAAGCTCTAGCGCACGGCATGCCCTTTTGGGCATGCCGTGCACATGCCTCATTTAAAGATGTCATGTTGGCTTAGAATGGATTGCCAAGGAAGGCGTATAGCAAGTAGATTGTTTCTTTTGTGTCGGTGAAGTGGGAATTTCCGTAATGTTATGAACAGAAAAATTAAGCTTAGAAATATGCACTCCAGCTGGGATCCGAACTTGCAACCTTCATGTCTCTTTCTTTTTTAATTTTGGCCTTTTTTGTCCATGCCGATGTTTCGAAGGTCATGGCGGCGTGTTCAAAAAAGCAATACTGGTGAGCTGGCTTATAAAAAATGGTTCTAGAAAAGTACACAAACGTGGAAGTATTACCTATGAATATTTGATTTCTTCTTTCATTAGAAAACCGTTTAAGTGGTTTAATTGTTGTGGAGTCGTCTTTTGCCGGGCGCTGAGTGTTTTTTGCCATGGTCCGACTGCTTCTCAGAGTCCATGGTGAAGTCCAAGTGGGCCAACCTGCGGTCGCAGTTCCAGCGTGAGGTGCGCAAGATCAAGGAGTCCTCACAGAACGGCCACCCTCTGGACCGGTACGTGCCCAAGTGGGCCCACTACCAGCAGCTGCAGTTCCTGCGACAGGAGGAGCCCCCGGATGCGGCCGGATACCCGTCCACCGAACTCTTGCCGGACAACAGCATGGTGGGTGCATGTCGTTTTCCAAACGCTGGGGCCAGAAGGGGACTGGCTCACGGTTTGGGATCTTGATGTCTTATTTGCACTCGGAAGTTGCTATGGCTTTGACCTTACTAGGACTAGCATCGATCTTAGCTTTGGTGTATGCCGCTGCATACGTTGCTTGCAGAGGCCTGGTAAATGATCGTCCCCCTTGGTACCACCAGGCATGGTGCTGGTTATGCGCAGAACGACGTGTGGCCTTTGAAAGGAGAGCTTGTAATAAGGACGAGGCAGCTTCACGTTCCAAAAAACTCCACGTTCGTATTGTTTGCGAAGGCCAAAAGGTTGCAGGGTTAATGTACGTGAATCCCCGAGTGTAGTAAACTGTCTTTCTGATTTGGACATATTTAAAGGGGCCCCCTGCAGCACTTACCACCGACTAGTACTCAGAATGCAATTTGGGGATAAAGTCTATTGTCCCAGCAATCTCCTCCCGCAAGAATTATAAAAACCCTTTCACTATCACTGGCGTTACGCGAGATAAAAAGTCGCACGTAATCATTCCCTCGCAACTCGATCGCGACTACGTGATGGAAGAGCTGTGTGCGCTCTCTCTCGAGGAGGGGAGGCTGGCTCGTGATGTTTTCTTTGGCAGCCTTTGATATACCACAGACCGGGGAGTTTTCTCTTTTTCTCCGCAATGTGGAGTGGTCTATTTCCGGTCTGGTGCAACAAAACAGCGGGCATTGATGCCTGCTCGCGAGCACGTGCTCAGGCTGGTAGGGCATTTTTGAAGCAATAAACAGTTGTTGTTGAGTGGTCCGGTTGAAAGGGGAGTATTGAGTTCATCGCTCAAACTCTAAGTGCACTCAAAACACAAAGGAAACACCAAAACTGTTTATACAGGTTCAAGCATAGAAGAGGTTGGTGCAAAGCGCTGACGACGGTGGATTTTCACAGGAAATGCAAGAAATAAACCGTGAAGTTGACCAGCCACAGCCAATAGGACAGCCACCACACAAGTGACGTAATTACATAATGAGGAAAGCTGAAGAAAGCGTGGTTGGTTTTTCCACGTCTTTCACGGCAATTTGCGAGCTTACCGCTTCACGTGCACGGGTAATATTTGGCTGAGGTATTTCTGGCAGCGTAATCTAAACGGTGCGAAGGTTTATTTGCGCTGCTTAAAGTGCGTTGCAGAGTCACTTTAAGCTTCGTAGGACACCTTAAATAGCAATGTTTATTTCTGTGTGCGAGTCGCAGCATTTTTCTGGCTTTATCTAATGGCAGTGGCACGAGCTTAGCACAGGCAGTCATAAACTGGCAGCCCAGAGTTTGGAAGACCACGTAGAAGGGCAAAAAAAAAGTAGTGGTATAATTAAAGAAATAATCATTTAATAAATGAACTTGAGAAAACTAGTGAATTATTATGTTTATGTTGGCAAAATGAACGTGGCGTCATTATAAGGGTCAATTATGATAGACCAGTTGTTCTCGATAATGCATGCATCCAGGAACCATTCTGGACACCTAATTATGGTTGGAAGAGGCATTTGAACAGAGGCTGGGGCAAAGGAGGGGGCTGATTCGTGTCGTAATGGCGGAGTGATTTGTTCTTGTGAAGGATGTTTCATGGATATCTTTTTAAGGTGTGGCTTTACTGCATAGCTCCTGATTGGAGCAGGAAAGCCAACTTTATGGCTATTCTTTGCCAAGGAGACAAAAAAAGCACATTTCCAACGAAGTTTTGTGCTGCCATCAGGGTCTGACAAAAGGAAAGAGACCCATTTAGTTGCATGGGGAGAGGGGGTTTGGTCACACTGTCGGTGTCGGCCACGGCCGGGCTTAGCGGTGGACACCGCCGCTGTAGCCTGGCCACGTCGGCGTCTTGAGACTACTGAGCATGCATTGCGAAAGATGCAAAAAAATGCACCTTGACATCGTATTCACATGTTTAACCAATGCACTCTTCATAGGTGACGTAAGTAGTCAGCCGAGATTTGTTGTTAATTTCTTTTTTGCCGCATAATTACCCTTGCTTCTCACACCTTTTCACACACCTAAACCCAGTCCTTATTCCGCCCTCTGCCAAGCAAATACTGGGACCACTACCTGGTTGCATTCGTATCTTACAAGTGAAGGTGTATTGCACGCAGTGAGCTAAATTGCAAGCAGCACCTTTTTTCTATATGCCGTTCACTGCTACTACATGGCACTATTCTACACTGATCACAGGCAGGAACTTCTTTCGAAGCAGAAGTGATGTCATAGTTGTAAGGGGCATTCGCTTCCAGTCTTTGCACTACTGGAGGCATCGCCCTAGTTGTGACTTCATTTCCTGCTACGTTTTGACATAACCCTGCAGCTTCCATGCGGTGCCGCTCTGTTTTGTGTACGTGGCGACTTGCACATTTGGTGCCAGGCCATGGAGTCGCGTCATGGTGGGGCGTACAGGGAAATGTTGGTTGGGCAGTATCACTTGCATCAGTGTAAATTATTAGCTTTGCTTTGAAGTTAGCGTTTGCTTGGAAGTTGGCTTTGCCGTGGAGCTTTTGTTTTTCCATCGGTAGATGTTAGGAAAAAATTGGCAAGAGGCTTCATTAATAGCAGCTTAAAAATTAAAGCAGTTCCACTCAACGTGAAAGCTGTAGGAAGTGCAGAGCAGTGATTTGCCAGAGGGGCTGTGTGCTGTTGTCTACCACCCCTTATGCTCTTCCCCTCCTGGTCTCACTTATCTCTTGGTGAATTGAACAGAGGTTTCGTCCAATGAAATTCGAATTTCCCGCTTTCACAGTGCTCGCGCGCCCTTGACCTGGAACAGCACGAGCGGGAGTTCTGTCCTTTTTGTGCTTGTTTTCATCTCGCATGTGCCAGAGCCTTACTGCGCAGTTTTGAGAACGCATCGATTTTTGTCTTCCTCAGCCACTTTTTTTGCTTATTATCGTAAAAATCAACCTAACGAGTGTTCCAAACTAAATGGATGCGGGGGCTGCCAGTTAATTACATATATTTTGCGTCCAGTGTACCTACAATTTTCTTTGTGATAAATAATAGGGACATGTATGACCAGGGCCAGCGGTTCAGGAGTTTCAAACGGTTATGACTATATAAATCACTTGTTCAGATATGCCGTTAACTCTTGGCCAGGAGGCTGAATCGTGGGACAGGTGGGCATCTTTTCGAAGCCTCTGCTTTGGTGTGTGACGCCGTGTGGCCCCGTTTTCCTCTGTCATAGTATTAACCATGACAGCGGACGAGGTACGACAAGGCAGGCCCCTGAAGTGCTTTGCACTTCAAAAAATCATTGTTGCTTGGTTTTGAGTGAAAGCAACCATCTTGCAGTGCTCAATTTTTCACTCACACCTTTAGCTACAGAGTGTGTTCTCAACACCAAGTACAGATGTTGAAGTTCTGCTCATGTAATTGCCGGTCCTCCATTTCTCAGATTCTGAGGTGTGTCCTGGCAAAGTCTATATTTTCTATAACACGATGAAAGTGTTGCATTGAGTGCATCCAAACAGGAGAACAAGTCACATGTACACAGGTTCCCCTTGAGCATGTTGGGTATGGGAAAGAGTTCTGGGCGTTTGCAGCGGAGATGGGACCTTTTCTTCATCCTTCAGAAATAAGTGAATGAGGTTGATCGCACAAACTCGCCTCGCATTGGAGATGGGTGCAGCCAACTTCGGTTTCTTGGATGCAGGAAACTTATGCAGATATTGGATCGTCGCTTTTACCACGAGCGGTACTCACAGTTCCTAGCAGAATTTTTCAACACTTCATCATCCCCTTTCTCGCGTATGTAACTTTGTTTTTACATTAGGGCAGGTGGCAATAAGCTGTGTGCAGCGGCCTGCATTGATTCATGCTTGCACGCTGCAGCAATGCGGTAGCCGGTTTCCGTGTCGAGTGGAGGTGCTGGGTTGCTCCGGGGCCGGTCAGTGTAGAGAACACGTTAGGCTTCTGATCGCGGCATATACGCAGTTTTAAAATAGAGGAACCGAGCATTGGGGGTCCCCCCAAAAGTTAGGGGAACCCAAACGCAACACGCTCGCGCGTGGCAACTTTTAGAAGAGCGTCTTCCACAACAGGTCGCAGCCGGCTTAGTTTGCTCAGATGTTGGGAACTTTAGGCTTAGCATCGAGGCAGATATTTGGTCGCTGCTATTCCTACAATTTCGAATGGCAAAGTATTTCAACTTTGTTGAAATACTTTGTCTTGCGTATTTGCGTAGTCAAAAGATGCGTGCATATGGGTGATTGCGAGAGCCTACTGTACCTACTGACCACTAGCGCGTATATATGCAACCGCCTGTGGTTAAAGCAGATACTATTAGTGGAATGGACTTGAAACGAGACAGCCTTCAACTTATTTGTTCAACTGCACATTCATTTTCGACACCTGCTCCCAGGTGACAGTGCATCCTGGACATTCCTGTGAGGCTCTGCTGGTGTCGCCAAGCCCCGGTCATAAAGTTCCGGTACAGCGCCGAACCTGGGGGCCAAATTTGCCTGTACGCCGCCACATTCAAATCGCATTAAAAAGATCCTTCCTGAATGGCTGCGACAAAAGTGGAAGCCAATGAGAACAGGCTTTCAGGAAGATGGCGATGATCGAGTGATATCTAGCTCGGCTTGCTCTCGGCTTTCAGTGACGTCCTGTGAAACATCTTGAAAAAAATGGAAGGGAAATGACAGAGAGAAATGCCAGCATTAATTATTTATTTCTTAGGAAGCAAGGCATCGGCCAATGAACAAAAGCCTGGAGAGCTACAAAACGTGTTATATTCTAGTTAAAACAAAAATTTATTCAGCCTTTAGTGTCCCTTTAAGTGTACATTCAAACTAACATGTTATGGAAGGTCAGATAGTGGCATAGCAACACAGCAAAAAATTAAAAAAGTAAAAAAAGATTAAAATCAGCTACCAGGATGGTGGCAGCGCAATAACCATCTCAAGTACACTTTGAGCTCTTTCGGGACCGTCCGAAAAAGTGAGGTCTCGCCACAAATTTTTTATTACATAAAGCAAAGGCACCATCCTACCTTAGCATATACCAAAATGCAGCTAATTATATGTTCTTTGACATACAATACCAAGTTTTACTTCAACACTGACGATAGAACCATGAAAAAATCTTAAAGTAAGAACTTTGTAAAAAAACTACAGAAAAAGATAGAAAAAAGCGTAAATACATATAAAAATATTAAAAAGAATAAAATTATTTCAGGATATACAAAATCTAACACAATGCTTTGTTTCTTCATCGCGAAAGTTTGATGCGGCTAGGTGTAACTGGTTTTTTGTTTTGTGCGTGATCTCTTTGGCACTAGGGCCATGGCTACGTTGTCGCCCAGGTACACGCCGGGCTTTCGTCTCGGCGAAAACTTGATCCCTTTCTGAGATGGTGGCAGGAGATCACCACCATAGGTAGTTAACACCCTAGCGAACAAATATAAACCAGCCAGAACATATTTCAAGCGCACATACCTACTCCAGAGACAATTGAAACCGAAACCAACACCCACCTTTGAGCGTGATTTGATGTTCCAGGCTGACCGACACCTGAATCCTCACTCGAGCTGAAATCCGATCTCTAAAGCCGCATTCCGACTCTTCACTGCCACTCTCATCGTTAAAATCCACAGTAGAAGGCGAAGATATGCGAGACGAGATGAGGCGGCTTTCTTATCGCGCTCGCGCGAGTATGACGCCATGTTTGTTTACATTCGAAACCACTGCCCGTCAGAATAAAATATCTGATGCGTTGCCGCCTGGCGATAAAAAAAAGAAACTTCACAAAAGAGAAAACTATAGTTTTCAAACTATCTCCTAGATGTCGCTAGGTGTTCCATCAAGCGAAAATTTGTATTCTGCAGGCTCGTGAAACCATCGATCATATGTGATCGATGGCCTATGGAGCGGTCCCGAAAGAGTTAATTAAACAACTGGTGGACCAACATGCTGGGATTTGTTTTAGAAAATTTGTACTATGACTCGTTTTCTAGCTGTCTTCCTGAACTCTCAGAATAGCTGCATGAGCGGTGTTGTTACATAATTAATTTTAGAACCGCGATTGCTATCAAGGCGAAATTTAGTATGGTTACAGGGCTATCTTAGTGGCCGAACATGGTACAGTGGAACCCTGATGGAACCCCCGGTTTTACACTGACCCGCTTCTTATGACGGATCATTGAGGTCCCAGCGAACCCCCCATAGAAACAATGCATTACAAACCCTGATGATACAACACTTCGGTGCATGCGGTCCGCTTCATACGACGGATGCTGGTGGGGATAAACTGGTGTTTTTCCCACTTTTTACGCTGCCTTCATCCTGACCTTTATTTCTTAACCCCCGTTTGACGCTGCTTGATGTAAAAAGGAGAACAGTCTGCGGTGGGGGCTGGCAGGGTGGGAGCCTTCGAAGGCCCCATGCAGCAGCAGAGTGCCAACGTACCAGCTGTGTGAAGTCAAAGTCCAGGTGGCCGGTGTACCGGAATTTGACACTCCCATCGAGCTGACAAACATGATAACATGTAGTACGCCATGGCGATGACCGAACTCCCACTTTCCTCTCCCGCTTGCCCTCCCTCGTATCACTTGTCTGTGGCTTGCCCACACTGTTGCCTTTTTCCTCTCGTATTGGTCAGTTGCGACAGCCTTCCCAGCTTATCTCGTGCGCACGAGGCACTGGGCTGGCGGCGAGACACTGCAGGGGCAGACGGGGGGGGGGCATAAAGTAGGCATGTTTGTTTTAGACGCTTGGTATTTCATTTAGGGGTTTGCAACTTACATGAGAACACGCTAAATGTAGTAATTTAAATAAGTTCTTAGCCCAGCACCTCGTGAGACCGTGTATTAGGACAGCATTTACCTGTACCCTGACCATACCACACGCCGGTCATACGACGCTTTCGCGCGGTCCCTTGAAAATCATATTAGTACCGGGGTTCCACTGTATAATTTGTTTTGAACTACATACATGTATCAGAAGTTAAAAGGCTAGGCACAGCAGTTTTTGTGTGCTATACTCCTTCGATAAAGCGCATGTATGATTAAGACTAAGAAATGAACAGGATTCCTAAATGTTATCAGAACTCCTTTATAAAATAATCATTAATCTGGAAGTCTAGAACATGACGCGGTTATAAAGGTTTCATAATGGACAAATGGGGTATAATTTGCCTCGAGGTAGTGCATGAGAATATGAGCTACAGCTATTTTCAGAGTCTGTACTCCTCCCATACAAGCTCATGGTATGTCTCATTCTCAGGTCACTCAAAACATCCCCGTAAACCTTTCAAGAACCTTTCATGTAGCTCTCGCTGTAGTAAGAAATGTTTCTAATGAGGATGAGGTGCCTTAAGTCCCCTGGCTGATGTGCTCCTCGTCATCATGGTGTTGCATGGTGACCCAGAGCAAACTGGCATTGCAGGGCCTCTGTGGTACAGAAGCTGCCAGAGAAGAAACTGCAGGCAGAAACAAATGATTAGAAAGAACTGAATTATAAGAACTAAAGCCCCTGGTGGAACTTGATTGGACAAGACGGCTGTGTGTATGAGGCACACCTGCACAACCAATAACGTGGCTGCTATGCATTATTTGCGGTCTGCTGCTCAGACAACCACCACAAAAGGGCATTCTTTCTTAAGGCTCCCATAGGTTGAGGTGCATTGTGTAATTGGCTCAAGCATATTTGTGGTTTACTATGCTTGCAAAGTCTAAGCCCATGAGTACCTTTGTTTCTAAGTGTACGTATTTAGGACTCGGTAGGTGCTCTCACAAAAAGACACGCGTAGTTCCGTTGTTTTTTGTTTGTTTGTTTGTTTGTTTGTTTGTTTTAACATGTGACAGGGGAAGAGAGCATGCTGCTTGCCCGCCATGTGTGCAAATACTTAGGGTGTACAAATAGTGAGTTTTTCTTTTGAAGCAAATACGAAGCTAACAACGATTTTCTATGGTTGGGAATCAAAGCAAATATTTAGAGATTTCTGCGAACAAAAGTTAAATTTACAATTTTTTAAGCATATTTCAATTAACTAGCCCATAGAGAAATAAGATGCTCATTTAAAAGAGTTTAAAAATTTTTCCTGTGGCATAAAACAAAAAAAAAGCTATCCTGCTGCATTTAGTAGTATGGATGGTATTGTGCTTTATATGGGGCAACTTTCATCTCATGTGGTGACCGCAACCGCAAGTTCTTCAGTGTGTAATTGTATTGTCTGAGAAGCCATATATGTTTGCCACAATTTTCTAATGGAAAATAAATGTGAATGGCAGTTCCATGAATGTTCATGTCGGTTCTAGCACAAGACATTAAAAATTAGTTTGATTTTAAAAACCCTCGCCAGCATGCCCGCTTTTTAGCTCCTGGCTCGCAGGCCTTTTTCCCTCTACTGATCACTCGTGAACGTCACTCTCAAAAGATACCTGCACCACATGCACAAGAATCTGAAATATCGGTTCCTCAAAAGCCATTTACTAGTGCCTGATATACAAGTATAAAAAGAGTTGAGACCGAAATTGATGCAAGTGCTTGATAACAAATGTGCAAGGTCCGCAAACTAGCTTTGCCAGTGCTTTAAAAGAGGACCTTTATATGGCGAAAGTTTCATGCATTTTTTTCTGCTCGTGTGCCAAAAATCTTTGCAAAAAAAGCCAACTTTATCATGATTGCTGAGCAGAAAACGATGCAACTGTCTAAAAACATTTATATGACAATTGACCACTAAGACGACTCTATTATTACTCCGAGTTTCGTTTACTTGTTTGCCTTTAGTAGTTCACAGTAAAGCTGTAAACGTAACAGAATTCCAGTCTGCTGCTGATACATGGGCTTGTACAGGGGGGAAGCGTGTCCACTAAGATAGCCCTGTGTTTGTCTGCTCAGATAAAACTGTAGTTCTTCCAATTTTTATTAAGTAAACAGAAAGCCACTAGCTGCTACCGTTACTGAATAGTGAGAAATATAAATACGAGTGCATTCTCTATCCATGTGTGAGATGCGGATTTTATACAGCTTGGCTGCAGGTCATCCAACTCCATAGAGTCGTCGATTGGCTGTAAATCTTTTTGAAGAGAGCTTTATTGTGCCTCCTAGGAGTAAGAAGCTTGGTACAGTTACCATCTTTCCGATGTACTTTACATAGGGGAAAAGGAATAATTAAGGTAAAAAAAACACACCTTTGCGTATCATTTGATTAAAAAAAAGGGGGGCTATATCAGCGCGCAGCTGGGCTTTCTTATCTAGAGTGTGTTGACCAAGGCAGGTTGAGGGTGTCTTCGTTATCCTGCGAGGAGGAGGCTGTAGTTGGCCCAATGGCGAGGAGATAAGAGGTTCTCCTCAGAAAGCGCCCTCCCCTTCCCGTTTAGTTGCATGTCACCAGTGCACTGCGGGAGAGCATGTCACCGCTGGAGGAGAGAGTCCTTGCATGTTTGCGGTGGTCAATCGTAAGCGCTCCGAGTGCAATACATCCGGTGCCCAACCAGTTCCAGCTCATTGCAAAGAATATGTTTACATATCAGGAAGGGGGGAACTTAATGCATGGTTGGATGTGATCTTTGCATCGATCAGAGCTTCAAAAGTCGTAAAAACTCTTGCAGATAACAAGTGCACCTGTCGTTGCTTGGAAGCAAGAAAAAGTGGCAGAGCAGGTAAGGTAATCACGCTTATGCGGTGGCCTTGTTTGTTTGATGGGGTTCTGCGGTTAACGCGTTTTGCTGTGGAGTCCTAGATTTGCTGATCACATGGGGAAATCCTTGCCACTTTCTTCTCTCAGATCTCTAAAGTGAGTTGGGAGCCCACTACAATAAGGGAAATGTCACAATTACTAACTGTGTGTGAATTGTAAAGTCAGCGTGTTCCCTAGATATGTTCAGTACTTTGGCCCATCCTTTAGCAGAGGTTCATCAGTCTGCTAAATTTAAGTCATGTACGTGATCAAGAATTGCAGAAGCTTAAACTGTTGAAAATATTTTTGGCACTGTTCGTCTCAAAATCTTTTTCTTGCGTGTCCGGCACTTGCTGCTCAATGATGGCAACATGCACATAATGATTGCTTTACGACTGAGTGCAGGAAAGGACAGTAAAGCGATCTGCATGTGTTGTGTGCTGGCAATGAAAGACCCTCTTTCTGATCTGTGTAAAAATATGACCTAATTCATCACATTTTTTTTTACTTAACTGATTGTCCCATTCTGTGTGGAGTTTTGTCGATAGTTTTCTACTGTCTTCCTGTCTGTCCGCAGCAGTGAGTGAGAGGTCCTAGTTGAGCCAGATATGTACCTGCTGGTTTAACTCTTTCGTTACCACACCTATTCAAATCGATCACTGGTGATCGATGCTTTATATTGCCGATTTTGACACGTTGTAGTCATTTCCTGCGCACGTAATGCACCCCCGTGGTTAGTGTAGGCACTGCAGATTTTGAATCAGTTGAAATTTTCTCATTCTGGCAACGTTAAGGTTTTCTATGGCATTTTTTGTGAGCTGAGGTGCACGTTCTTTTGCGAAGGGAGGAGTGGCTGCTGCGCTCGGCAAAAACATGTGCTGCTCATGGTTATGCTGCATTACCATCAAATTTTCTTGATCAGAAGGCTCCCAGCAAGTCAAATACCAAATTGTGTTGTCAGCTTTGTAATCCAACAGCGTTGAGAGGTTTTAATTACCCAAAAATGACACCAGCTATCCACTAGTGAGCTTTGGTTTGGAGAAAGGGTAGTTTTATGCTGCCAAAGCTTATTTCTTGAGGTCCCCCATATATCTCACAAGTGGACCTGGCATTTCCAGCCAGTTTCCAATAGTTTCAGTTTCGTTTTTGCGCTGTGAAATTTATATTTGGCGCTAATATGCAGTTACCCAACTTCAAGCCAGCTTGCCAGGGCGCTTCTTTCACCTGCCATTGTTCCTTGAAAAAGTGCACCACTCGTGGTTTCGCTTCCTTCAGGCTTTACTTCTGCGATAAAAGCTCCAGCTGAAAGTCAAAAGATAGTAACAAGTGGCTGGATATCAGTTCAGTGTCAAGGAGAGCGCTTCCAATCAGCCTTGAACACCGCCAGCTGTCCACCGGCCAGTTTCGTTTCCATACGAGGGTATTTCGGGAGGTCTAGTGTCGCTTCTTAGTAGGACTGTCTAACAAATTCTCCAAGAGGACTGATATTGTTTATTTTCGAAATATAACGTGGCGCTGCAATGTAGGAGGCTCGTAGTGCTGAACTGTTTTCGTTGCGTGACAGCTGATTGGTGAAAGCTTGCTGGGCCTGATTCTAGTGCATCGCACGTTATTCCTGCAAGCAGGGCTACCATAGTGAGTGAGAAGGTTATAACAAACCGCAAGTGAAAGTTCTGGAAGTGATGATCGGAACGTCAACAAGCATCCACCACCGAGTTTGGTTTTCAACTCCAAGCAGATTTCTTCACATTGCTTGCGTGCCCTGAATCTTTTTGCTGTCCGTAGTCATTGACAAGGTATTTTTATATCACGTAGAGGCTGATTGGTGCCTCTAATAATGTCAAACCACCAGACTTTTTTCCAGAGAACCATCCAAAATAGCGCATTTTGAAATGGAGGTTGAGCCACAAGGCGTGGCATCACGCGTGCTAACATTTTTTTTATATCTGAGAAATTGTTCTGCACAACTCAATCTTTTTTTCTAGGACGGGTTTTGAAAATGTTTGCCTATAAAATGCATATTTTTTATTTTTTTGTACTACTAATGGCTTGTTATACACAACTTCTTTTTTTCTTGGATGTCTGGACAAAATTTTTTAGTTTTTGCGACTATTATTTTTTAAAACATTATTGAAACTGGTGTTGTTGGAAAGGGCATTTAATCATCTGAATTTTATGTCCCTGCAATATATGCCTAACCAATATGTTTAGCACAAACAAAAATGCTTTCTGAGACCCCTAAAAATCGGTTCGACTTCCTGCAGTAATGATAGAGTTAGCTGGGATTCTGGCAGCAAGGTTGCTCTTGCCAACGTTCTTAGACTACTTCAGTTTCGCAGCTTCCCATACGCGCCCTGTGTTCGGCGTGGCCGGGACGGTCGTCGCTGGAACTAACGGCGCTGCCGTCGAGTCTTGCTTCATAGCTCGCGCGTCGTCTGCTAGGATGGGAAAGCGCCGACGTACCCCAGTGCGTGCGGAGTGCATCTGATAGCTCCCGCCCTTCTCAAGTCGCACAAATCAAGACGCACCTTTGTATTTATCAAATGGGTGTCCATGTGGAAGCGTTAGATCGCAAACAGACAAAGTACAGAAAAGAGTGCACAAGACGGGCGCTGACTCGCAACTGTCACATTAGTTTCCATTGCTTTTTCTTGCGTCCTGGAGGTCGTTCGTGACTAAAATGACCGCTTAATGGGCGTTCGCCGTCGAAACATAACTTACAAAATTTGCAAATGCATGCGTCTAATGTGACTTTGCGTTGTGGTTAATGTGAGCGTTTTTTCGCATGATATAACAGGATTACGAGGCGAAATAAGGCTCAGGAACCGAATATTCACAAAACCGAGTGTATGATTATGTGGGGTTGAGTGTCGTATACGCTCGCTTCTCCCACTCATTGTTTTACTTTCTTTTCGATGCATTAGGTGGCAGGCTGGCTGGCGCACTTTCGTACGGATTTCCACCTTCCTTCCCAGAATCGAGCGCCACGCAGTGCAACGTTGTTACATGTATTTGTAGCTGAACACTCGCTATTTCAGTGCCAGCACCCAAAACTCACGTTAAAGCTGATAAGCTTTTACTGAGTACGGTTCTTATCAAGTGAATAAAACAAAACAGATTCACGGCAGGAATATTTTTATTGAGCACGCAACTTGAATAAAACAAAATAGATCCACGACAGGAATATTGATCATTGAGTATGAAGCACTAGTCCAACAAGATAGCTTAAAGTAGCTTTGCCTTTTTCCTTGCTTGCTGTACTTGCTGAGTGACCAGCATTTCACTGTTTTCCTTCCTTGAAAAGAAGTGCATTCGCATGACAACATAAAACTTAATGATCATGGCACTAACTTCCTGGCAGTGCTCATCACATCCCAAAGCAGGCAGAGAAGCCTTTTCCAATTCATCTATCATTTACCAAAAAAGGTCACCAAACATAGAAGACTTGTTCAGTGTCTGGGAAACAGTTTTCTCCATCTTCTTTACTACTGTGTAAAGCCTCAATGACGGTTCTCGAAGACACCCTGCCTTGTATGAGTGAAGTTCAGTCAGATGCCTCTGAGGCAAGTCAGAGTGATGCGAACTGAGTTGCTCGGGGGAAGCTGTCAGTATTGGCGGTGAGCTGGACCACGGGCGGCGCTGCGAAGCACTCCTCCATGATGTCAGCTTAGGGATTCTTGCATATATCGTCTGCTTCACTCGGGCTCGCTCTCCCCGCTATTTCTTTGTGCTCAGTTGACGTGTGATGCTTGTGCGCACCAGATTTTACGAGTGCGTAACTTTTTATCATAAGAATAGACTTAAAATCACATAAACTAGCTCAGGGCGTGAGTTTAAGTATACTTTTGGATACCGCTACGGAAGAAACATTGTCGGCGTCGCCCCATTCCTTGCGAAGCCGGTCCTGTGCGGAGCGCGAAGAGTAGGAGCTAGGCGTCAGCTTCTGTATTGAGCAATCTTTCTAACAAAGAAAACAGCCAGGTGCTAGTAACCAGCAACAACAAAAATACAAGACCAAAACAAATTCCAGGCCTTTGGGGCTGTCGGCTTTGGCAGAAGGCATTGCGATTCCAGGTAATCATATGTAAGGTAGAACAGTTTTTGCAACCTTGCCGAACGCTCGAAAGTGTTGCATCACATCACTTTACGTTGTCATGACATGAAAGTATGCCGACATGCGCTATGGCACGCAAAAAATGTAAATTGAGTCCCAAATAACCTTCTGTAAGTACAGGCGCGTGCTTGCTTTATACCAGACTTCCAACCAGTATGGAGGTTTATTGATCAAAACAAGTCACGTCTACGGTAAAGATACAGTAACACTATTGTTCAGACCTGGAGGGGGGGGGGGGGGGGCTATTTCTGTACATTTCCCGCAGCCATATCTTCCCAATATTCAGATATGCGTTATAGGAAAACTGCACTCAAGATGATGTGGAAGAGGAGGAGCAGGAGGAGGGAGAAACTTTATTTAACTTTAAAATCGAGTTGATTAGTGGGCTGGGTCATCAGTCCAGGACAAGAGAGTAAGAGTAATTCTCTTCAATCCATCGGACGTCATCCCGAGTAGACCAAGATTTATTTTTTACACCTGGAAGGGTTGGAAAACGATAAAGAGCTGCTAGGAAATATTCATCGGTTTCGATTCTTGTAATATATGCACGCATGCTATTTATTGTGTTTGTTAGCATGTATATCAAGCCTTCAACACCGTAATCATGTCATAATTGGTCGGGTTGAGAGACAGTTCGTTATGATAACGATGGTTACGAGAGAAATTCGGAGCACAAAAGCTGCCTTTGAGTACTCTGGACAACGTTGCCTGGGGCGCGATCGCGGTGGCGTAGCACAAATCTTCTCTTTGTATTTGCATGTGAATAGGCAACGCACGCTGCGGATATGAATCTTCTTGCACGCATTCATAACGAAAGCCAATTTGTGAAAAAGGGAATGTATGCCATACAGCCTTAAGAAAATATACACACAATCTTCGT
Organism: Haemaphysalis longicornis; assembly: GCF_048455015.1. Classification (NCBI taxonomy): domain Eukaryota; kingdom Metazoa; phylum Arthropoda; class Arachnida; order Ixodida; family Ixodidae; genus Haemaphysalis; species Haemaphysalis longicornis. The sequence continues at coordinate 158,166,488 of NW_027526203.1, read as the reverse complement.
GCACCTACCAAACATTCCCAAACCTACTATATTAAGACATTTGTGATGGTGCAGAAAAACTAATGAGTTGGGAACACTTCATAAGAGCATCTCAAAAACAATTAGGGAAGCCTATGCATTTCGGATACTTATCTGAGCGCTGAGCGCTGAACCCCGCCCGCGAATAAGCAAGGAAGGACGAGTTATAAACGATCTTCTGACCGAGGCTCTCAAGAAGGTTGTTCTCTCTCTCTCTCTTCAAGTGTTGCAAACTTGGGGGGGATACAGGCTGAAGTTATTCAGATGTGTCAGAAGCTGGCAAAGATAACTGAATTACTAGGAACACGCTTTTTGATGCCCTAAAGCATCAAAGCGGGCGATTTCTAGCGCAGGCACTGCTGCCCCTCACAAGCGGAGTGGAGCAGACGACAGCGGCGCGAGTCCCTAAGCCGACGTCAGTCCTCAGTTAGTCAGTCAGTAAGTCCTCAGTCCTCAGTTCTCAGTCCTCAGTTCTCAGTCCTCAGTAGCAACACAAACAACCCGGCGACCAGTCGCCCCACGCTGCGACCACTGCGACCGCGCCAAAGGCTGGGGAGCAAGATTCGACAGCAGCGCCACTAGTTCACGCGACCGCCGTTCCGGCCGCCTTTCAAGCGGAGCTGCGAAACTGAACTAGTCTAAGAACGTTGGCTCTTGCTGTGTGAAAATATGGCATAATTCATCCGGTATTTTTTGCGTGAAAACCTTCAACATCTTTTCGTATTATGAGTAGTACTTACGAGGAAGACCGCCTGAGGAACACTGAGTGCTGATAGCACATGCCGTATTTCTCACACATAACCGGCCCCTCATTATAACCTGCACCCCCATGTTGCACCCTAAGAGAAAAACAAAAATGTCCCTGCATATTCCCGCAGAACTGACTGCATAATAAAACCTGCAAGTCTTTATAAAAATGAGTACCACACAGTTAAATCGATTTACTCATATATGGAATGTGCCAGTGATCAAAAAAACCTAAATTGTTTTTACTTGTGCCTGAGAGCCCACTACACCCCCAACCCCCTTATGTTTCGATAGAAGAAAAAGCAAAGTCATACTGCTGTTCAGCTAGGCACTTCAGCTGAGCTGATAACTTATAGATAGCTACTAGGTTGTACGAAGCCCCAGGGGTGGGGCCTGTTATCTGATCCTAACGCTCCCACTTACCCAGGGCAACACCTGACCTTGAAACTCCAGGACTCAACAGCATAACTTCACTTTATTTTTGATTTTTTGCAATAGGCTCACAAGCAAAATGCAGAGGGACGAATAAAATGGCGACTATGACGATGCTTCCATTGGGGTGAAGCTGTACTTTGGGACGAAATTAATTACCTTTGCTTATTACCGGCACCCCATCTAAGGTTGGTCAACTGTTTGGACGGGTTATATGTGCGAAAATATGTTATTTATGTCTGGATTGTGAGCTGCCTGGTTTGGTAGGAAATAGCACCCCGGATAACAGTGAGGCTACACTAGATAGGTGCAGCCATACTAGGCAGGCTCACTGGGACACAAATAGCACTCCCACACCAGCACAGGATCTGGCCCCCGGCAGCCTCTCAGTCAACTGAAAACTGAACTCTTGGCCCTCAGTCCCGAGCAGCTGTAGAGCGTGTGACTACGGCGGCTGTCAGGCCAGTGATGCAGCGGTCAGTGCTAAGAATCTCTGGCTCCGTACAAGGTGCCTCCGGAATGTTAACCTGGCAGTGCTTAACACTATGACTTTGTCGAGCGAGGACAGCATAGCCACTGCTATTAGAGGAGCTCTTTGACATTAACTGGGGTACCATAGGATTCAGCGAGGTCAGAAGAGCAGGTGAGGGCTTTAAAGGGGCCCTGCAGCACTTACCACCGACTACTCGGAATGTATTTTGAGGTAAAGTCTATTGTCCCAGCATTATCCTCCCGCAAGAATGATAAAAATTCGTTCACTATCACCGAATCTATGCGAGATGAAAAATCATGCATAATCGTTCCCTCTCAACTCGACCGCAGACTATGTGAAAGCTGAACGTTCTCTCCCAGAGAGGGGGAGGGGGGCGGCTCATAGGGTTCTCTTTGAGGGCCTTCAATGTATCACAGGCTGAAAAATTTTCTCTTTTTATCCGCATTGTGGAGGGGTCTATTTCCGGTCTGGTGCAACAAAAAAGCAGGCGTTGATGCCAGCTCGCAAGTGCGCGCTCAGGCTGGTGGGGTTTTTTTGGGGCAATAAACGTTTGTTGAGTGGTCTAGTTGGAAGGGAAGTATTGAGTGTGTCACTCAAACTCCACGCGCACTCAAAACACAAAAGAAATGCCAAAATTGTTCGTACAAGTTCAGGCATACAAAGGGTTGGTGCACAGTGCCGATGACAATGGATTGTCACAAGAAATGCAAAATAAACTATGAAGTTGACCAGCAACAGCCAATAGGACAGCCAGCGCTGCAATGGCATAATTACAGTGGTGCATAATGAGACAAAGAGACAAACTGAAAAGAGCGCAGTTGGTTTTTCCACGCCTTTCGCAGTGATTGTGAGCTTTTCGCTTCACAAGCCTGTGTAATATTTGGCTCAGCTATTCCTGCCAGTGTAATCTAAACATCGCGCAGGTTTGTTTGCACTGCTCAAAGCGTGTTGCAGGGTCCCTTCAAAGGAGTACTGACACGAAATTTGAAAGCTGAGATAACTATGTAAAAGGCTTCCTTTATAAATGGAGATATCTCTCAGCAAGTTTCAACAGTAACTGTTCAGCATAACGTGTTAGAAACCCATTTTCATCTTTGCGTGCACGAGAAACCTCAGAACAGATACCCGTTCAACATCAGCATCAGCATGACACCATTTGCTCCTGGCTTCAAACTGACGACGTCAGAGCTTCTGTGATGTGGCCAGTGCACTGGTTGTGGTTGGCATGCGGTGCTCCGCCGTGTGCGTTTTTGGGACTGACGTCATGCTGCACGGGTGCATGGACGCCCACGCGTCCACGACCGGTCTGGACGCGTGGGCGTCCAGGCTGGCAGTGGTTCAACAAGAATGTTGACCTCACGAGTGCCCTCCTATCATGGCGGGGCCGTCAGGGTTTGTTTTGTGGAAACTGAAACTGACACGAATAAACGAGGCTATAAATAATTATTTGTGCTGCGAGCGACCAACTAATGTGCTATTTATGACTAGTGGGCTGGTAGGCACCCATAGGAGCGAAAAAACTTAACACGAAAATTTCATGTCAGTACTTCCTTAAGGTGTTGAATAGCGGGCATATTGTGTGCCATAGAAGGCATGAAGAAAGGAAGGAGCTTGGCATAGGATTCGTGATGCACGAAGAGTAGCAGGGTTTGTGTAGGAATCCTGCACAGCAATAGCGATAGGGCTGCAAATAGGAGATACAAGTTACAGATTGTCAGGGGGGAGACAGCTGCGCATATTGCTTAGTTTTGATACAATTCCGTTTTCCTGCTCCAGGCTGCTCCAAAAGCATGAAACTCGCGAAAATTGCGCCAAACTGCTCTGGAACAGCCTTGACACAAGGATTTCAATGCTCCAGGCAGTTTCGGGGGAGAGGGGCAGAAGGCCGAATTGACAACGGTTTTCCAAGCAGCCCAAGTTGGGCTATTTTTTGCGAGGACGGGGTGATTGTCTTGGTAGCACTTGGTCAGCTGAACCTTTGTCTTGTGCCTTCAGGTCACCGCTATGATTGTTGCTCACCTGCAAACGCACAAAACGGCAGAATAAGGAAGGCCTACAGAACAGGGCGTTGCTGGGGCAACAAAAGCATGGCTGCTGGATTTAGCAGCTGTCGCGTAGTTCAAGCGCTAGGTGCGCTTTGCCGATCATTTCTCTGTTTTAGCTTATGTGGTCAGTTAGATTCTCGTTGAGCCATTTTATAAGTTGTGGTACTGAACCAGTTGGCGGCATCTTAGCCTTCAACCCAGCGTCCCAGCTAATTGTGGTCGTAGCGCCAAATCCTCCCCTGGCGAGCCTGGGCGGGCAAAAGTGAGTTGTAATTGCCATAGCAACGTCGCCGCTGTATTGAGCTTGGAGGCGTACTAATTGTCATGGCAACACTGCGAGGAGGCGCAAAATGGGGGGGTGCTGATGCTTTCCTCCCCTCCAGGGTTCGCACAGGTCCTTGAAAACTTTGAAAACCCTTGAATTTAGAAGTGTCAATTTCAAGGCCTGGAAAGTCCTGGAATTTTTAAATGGTCCTTGAAAACCCTTGATTTTTCTGGAGAGAACCAATGGCCCTGTCTTTTCACAAGAATTTAAAGTGTTTGTCGTGGATTTTAGGTGTTAAAAATGTAAAGAAACATTGTAAAAATCAAGTTTCAGAGCATTGCGTGAAATTATGAGTTTGGTGGATTGTCATTATTACGAGGCAACATTGGGAGCAGCACCCCTCAATAGAATCTATGTCATGATACAATCCAGTGAAAGCCGGCTTCTCTGCTTTATCTTGCATGTTCCATCTAGTCTGTGAACGGCCGCTCCTTGCATGTTTTCTGTGCCTCGTACGCTCCATCTGCGTTTGCTTTTATGTGCAAATGGTGGACATGTACATAGTTCATCCTGCCTTGCAGCAACACTTGCTGATTTAATTTCAGCTCATACTCTTGCTGACAAAGCAGGAGATGCAGGCAACATTAACTAAGTTTTGAAATCAAACAGCCTCAGCAAAACACCAAGAAAAAAGGAAGACCTCTAAATACCAACTGTGAAATAAAAAATAAAGCTGGGGGAGCATTCACGAACCCGTTAGCGCCTATCTAAATGTGCACTATTGCCCAATACCTAGGTATTGGGCAATAAGAAAATTTTGCATTGTGTTGAAAAAAGTTATAAATAATCCCAGATAAAACATTAGATGGGGGCCTTGAAAATATGTTTTCTGGTCCTTGAAAGTCCTTGAAAACCCTTGAATTTTTGCTTTTGAAGCCCGTACAAACCCTGCCCTCGCTTCTTCCCGCTGCTCCGGTGCTGGCCCCGCTAGCCCCGCGCCCTTCGCGCCAACCACTAGGCCTCGCCGAGACCGGCGTGCCTCCATGCAGGCGTACGTACGCAGCTGAGACAGTAAGACGGCAGCCGAAATTGCACTTCAACACTTTATTCATGTTACGAAAATACAACCGAGCACAAACACAACGTGCCGTGATGAGCACTGATGTTCGACATGGCATAGGATAAGTTGACATCGAACACGGTACACATAGTTGTACAGCTTACGACACCAGCGCTATCGTTCAGATTAAATTCAAGCTTTACGAAGGAGTGTCTCACCTTTTGCTAACACGAAGCAAAATCACTTCTTGCTGCGCTTCCTCCCTGTGCATGGGGCATATAACTGCTCTTCTGTGGTCTTCAGAATGCTGACACAATATTTACACTATGCTACGACTCGCACGCGAGCCCCGCTTCTTCTCTCGCGCACTGCCGCCGCTGTTGCTCCGGCAGCTGCGGCGACCGTTATCCCGCTGTCGCGCATGCGTGCCTGAAGTCGTGCCGGGAAGAGGCAGTGGGAAAAACAGTGAGAGGAGGAGGAGGAGTGGTTTGCTTGCCCAGCACCGCTGCGACTTGGAGCGCGTAAATCAAAGAGGAACTAGCAAAAAGTCACCTCGGACTGACTGAACAGTGACACTAACGCAGGAATAATGTTGAGAACGTGGGCCAGATTACAGGAAGTTGCTCGTCTCGGAAGGAGTCCATTGAAAACAATGTGGTGTCAATGACTTCGCCGCGGCTTATACCTGAGTGGGAAATGCGGTGCGTACGTCTACGATCGGGGTTCGTGAAGTGAAACTTTGGACTCATTCAATGTTATAAAACGTTCAGATATTGCCGTGTTAGACAGTGAGCTTGTGAGTCTCGGGAATTGAATGATCAGCACTTCAGAATAAGGTTGCGGCGCGCGCTGCATCGCTGCGACGTGTTTGGGCATGCACGCCTGATCGTAGAACTGGTTGCGCGAGTAGTAATAATTAGTGTGTATGAAAAGAAACAATGCCAAAAGCGAGGTGGCTAACATAGCCACGTTGCTCAAATTACGATCATGGTGAACGGGTTTTCTGGGGATTGAAATGGTGCAACGATCGCCACCTCGCTTTGTGCAACTTTTGCCATTGCGCTCGTTGGTACAGTGCAGTGATGAAATGCAACAATGATATTTTCAACATTCAAATGGTAACAAATTGCAGTGTATTTCAGTTTTAAAGCTTTTTACGGCATTTTACACTGTCTATACATACAGCCTCTATACACTTTAAGAAGTTTGCCAGAAGGTAGTGCAGTTCGTACCTTGTGATTCTCTGCTAAAAACAATTCCTCTAAAGGTTTTTTCAGTGTTATGTGTATTCCAAACGGATTCAAAAAGGTACTTCCCCCAAAGTTGCTATCAAATTTGTTTTTTTTTTAACTCGTAAACTTAGCTCATTGCTAATTGTGAAGGGGAGGGGAAGTCTACTTTTGGTAGCGTGCATACAGCACCATTTTGGTTTTCTGAAACAACCTTTGTATTTACATTTTTTTGGCCCTGTTTTCTTGTTTGCATTTCATTTGTGTCTGACAGTGCGTATATGGAAGTCAGTGTGCAATGAAAATTAGAAGACAGCTTGCTCTTCCTCATCTCATGTCGTTTCTCCATTCTGTGGTCCTCTTTTTTTTTGTGCCGGGAAGGGCAGTGTTTTGCAAGTAGTATGCACCAACTAGTTGCGTTAGAAGCTCTTTTGGTGAGAGTTGTATATTTAAGATGCCCTGCTGTACTCTCTAACCGGGTAGTGCGAGAGGGGAGTCCCAGATTTGCGGCTGTCGTTCTGTCAAACTGTGAAGTCGGTCAACCAACATCGCAGAGTGAAAGACTGCTGTGTGAGCGAGCAAGAGCATTACTTGGCAATGCCCAGGGGCATCGGGCATGTAAAATTAAAAAAAAAAGAAAAACATTACCCATATTAACTAAGCGGTGCCACTCGCATTGCACTGAAATGACTAAATTTTTTTGCAGCATGGAAAACTGTGAAGTGGAAGTGATATTGTTGCCAGATTTCTCATGTGACACCCGAAGTTTCAATTAAGTGTTTGGCATACTACTTGGCTTCGAAACCTGAGAATGCCATAGTGGCGTGAGCTTTTGCCACATTGCTCATTTGTGAAAAAAGCAGCTCTGTAAATTTCGTGTCACGATTTAGGAGTTTTTTTATGCAAATAGGGGCCTTTGCGTTGGTGTCTGTATGATTTTTGCAAATAGGCGGGGAGCATATTTAACCGGCATGTAGGAGAAAAAATTGAAAAGTGCCCAGAAAATCTAATTACAGACTGAAGAATGCATTAGCTGCACATTTTTACATGCATTTCTTGGTACAGCATAGTGTAGTTACCATGAACCATTGACATTAAAAGAGCTATTTGATTCACCTTTCCCTGTCTCAGGGAGGGGCAGCCACTCCCACACCCCTGGAGGATTTCGATGGGCCCATCATTAATACCTTCATTACAGTGAAAATAGTTTGCAAACAATACAATTAACGACTGAAATGCATTTCAGTTGTTATCCATAATTTGTTCATGTAAAATATCTAAACTGGGCATCTTTGTAACCATGTGTGACCGGTGAGGAAACAAGCGCTAAGGAAATGCACACTAATTTGATGCAGTTTTTTTTTTTTGTGTTTAGCACAAACTGTGTTTTGTGTCCTTCCTCGCCCTAAATCCACCCCCTCCTGCTATAAATGGTTGCAATGGGTGGCTTCGATGGCAGCTGATCTGCATCCCCAACAGCCTCAGAGAATCGCAGTGTCATCTTCACTCCTTGTCTATTGTATACAGTGCGTTGCGACGGTAATTGGAACACTTTAAAAATTTTTCCTGAGCGAACCGCCGCTCTGTTCGCGCTCAAACTCCACACGAAGGTCGCATTTTGCGGTCTATTTTGTTTGACACCGGCAACAATGACGGTACTGACCTGTTTATCCTGAAAATAAATAAAAACTATTTTTGCCTATGGGAAAATGGCAACGATTTGGACGTGCGAGCCCGAAAACCGTGTTTTCTGATCGTCTGCTAGCTCATTTCTAGGTGCATTTTCCAATCGTCTGCTGCACCATTTGGCTCCGTACGTGAATCCCCAACGTACGTTTCACTCTGCAGGTGGTCCGTTGTTCCAACATCCACTTGCACTGGCTTGCACGTCCAAATCAGCCGCCATTTTCCCATAGGCGAAAATCGTTTTTATTTATTTTCAGGATAAACAGGTCAGTACCGTCATTGTTCCCAGTGTCAATTAAAGTGTTCCAATTATTGTCACAACACCCTGTACATACCAGCCATCTGCTCACAGTTTGAGTAAATTTTATTCCTGAACTTTTTCGTAGTGTTCCCTTAGTTAATTATAGTTTATTATTTATTTATTTATTCTTCAAGTTTCGAAGCAGAGGGCAAGAACCAGGAGTCTGTCCAGGTTGGCCACAGGACGAACTGTGCTTACTGTATACGCATACATTGCCGCCTTCTCCTGTCTCCTCTGCAGGACCACATTCCAGAGGCGCGTGAGAATGACATATCCCCAGCGATGCCACACACGCCTTCCAGCGGCGGCGGCGGCTGCGTGCCCCTCAAGCGCAAGTGCTTCACCGACAACGGTGCGGGACCCAGCATGAGCGCGAGCGTCGGCGGCTCCACGGGTTCGGGCAGCTTTGCGGGAAGCCGCTTCCGGCGCGAGTCACCAATGGAGGACAGCTCGAGCATGGCAGCAGCCGTGCCTGCAGTCGGTGCGTGCCGGGCCTTTGGCCTCATGATGGAGAACTGTGTGAGTGAGATCCCCGAGGGCCCCAACCGGGACTTGGCCATGTTGGTCGCCTACCAGGCTCTTGTGCGATTCAAACTCACGCTCAATGGCCACGGAAGCGATGCCGTGGACATCACCCTGTCCGAGCTGTTTAGGAGCTGAGCAGTATTTGAAAATTCCTGCCGCGCCGTTTGCGGGATGCAGGGTGCCAATGTGATGTGCGAGCTTACCTGAGGCATAGGGAGTGGTCACCAAAGGCGGGGGGTCAGTTTTTTGTATATGAGAGTTTATAAGAGTTTAGGCGCAAGGGCGGTGGTTCTTTCTGAGTGTAATTTTGAGTTTTCTGAATAAAAAAAAGCTTTGCACAAAGAAATGAAGGCAGGACCTGTCTTGGATGGCAGTCACTGTGGTGCAATTAGCATTCTTGTTATGGCGGGATGAGTTTGTGTTTCGAACTAAATTAAACGCACCCACCCTCTCTCTAGTCCTTTCCGCCACCCCACCACTCCCTCCGCCCGCCTCAGTATGTAGGTCAAACCTCCCTCCTGCTCCCGGCACCCTCGTTCCCGCCACATTTTCAGTTTTAAAGTTGAGTCCATGCTCTGCCGCGGAAAAACGGTTAGACACATACTGACAGGCCAGAAACTGTCGCGAGAATTCTAATCGCGTTAAAGAAAGGCTCTGTAGCCAGAGTGGAAGAGCTGTTTCACAGCAGCACTGTAGTCATGAGTGCTCGCTCAGTGCAAGTGGGTGAGGTGAGTGCATGTCTTTGCTTTTGTCATGGCCTCTACCTCTTGCTCGTTGAAGGTTGTGTTGTACTTTTTTTATGAGCCGGGGTCTTTGTGCAGGGAAGAGCAGTGTACGGTCTGTGTCGCACGGGGAAGAGTACTTTCCAGGCAATGTTGCTCCGAGTCCTAACAATGGAGTGGGCACTGCGCATTTTCACTGTGCTTGTAGCGTGGTGGGAAACATTTTTCACACCTAATTGCACACCTTGTGAATTTGGCCAGGTGTCGCAGTTTCAGAGTTTGTGCAACTCTTGAAAGTTTCTTGTTGCAAAAAAAAAAAAAATTTTAGTGACATCTACGCTTAGGTCTGATGTTGACTTGAACATTCAATGCGCAAACTACACAAGACGAAGAAAGAAGACGAGACAATGCGCAAGCTTGCAACTAGCTTTATTAGGAAGAAACGCGTTTTTACATACACCAAATCATCACGTCACCTTACACTATCTTCCACACAACACTGCTGGGCAACGTGTTCAGACCATTCAGTCATTACAAAGCATCTCCTTGTCTTAAAAAGTACACTTCTTTCTCGATGACCGTGAGGGATGGCATATTCACACAATTATCACCGGCACGTGTGATCTCATGTGCCTCAATAATCTCCCGAGTCCGTTGACTCCTGTGTTTGGCGATAATGCTGCCCTTATCAAACAAAGTCGTACAACCATGGTCATGACAGTGGGCGGCCAAATGACCAGTTGTGCCGTTGGGAGGTTATTGAGGCACATGAGATCACACGTTCTGGTGATGATTGCGTGAGTATGCCCTCCCTCACGCTCATCGAGAAAGGAGTGTTCTTTTTAAGACAAGGGGATAGTTTGTAATTACTGAACGTTCTGAACACGTTCCCTAATAGTGTCGGGTGGAAGATAGTGTAAGGTGACGTGATGATTTGGTGTATGTAAAAACGTGTTTATTCCTAATAAACTTAGTTGCAAGTTCGCGCATTGTCTCGTCTTCTTTCTTCGTCTTTGTGTAGTTTGTGCATTGAATGTTCAAGTATGATATACCAACTTGCCCAAACCTATACCTTGTTAAGTTTCATCTGAAGATGTACGACGAGATAGCTTTACTTCGGCGCTGAAGGAGCGTTTTGGAACGGAGTTGCCGTGTTTACAATTTCTGCTTCCCAAGCACCGAAGGTCAGCCAAGAGAGCAAGACTAGCCTCACCAGTTTTAAATTGCCGTGGCACAGTAAAGACAGATGCTATCTGTACGCTTGTGTGGCTTAAGATGTGGACGTGAAAGGTTCCTGCCGCTTCATGTTAGTCAGTTTCAGCGAGAAGGCGACGCTTTCAGTGGTTCAAAGTGCTTATTCCCGCATGTCTTGGCAAATATAAACATTTTCGTTTTTGCTTGGAGAGAGAGAGAGAAAAGGCGAATACCTTGTTCAGTGAAAAATAGTGGGAGTTTGGGGGGGGGGGGGGGGCTGAAGTTCAGAGAGAGAGAGAGAGAGAGAGAGAGAGAGTGTGTAAACATTCATTATAATCAACACAGACGGGTGGGGTCCTTAGTCCAACACTCCTTGAGATTTTACCACTGCAACGGCTCTCTTCACCAGCCGAAGGTGGTCTTCAAGGCCGGAGGTCGACAGCCTTCTCTCCCACTGCTCACAAGTTTGGGTGTGGCTGCACACGCTCAAGTTTGGGCTGAGTAGGGTCGGAAGTCCAGAGCTCCGGACGCAGTCGCTCGTTCTCTGTCATCTCAATCAGCTCACACTGATCTTGAGGTGATAAGCTACTCAAAGCTGCCTCCCATTTCTTCCCAGAAGTGGAAAATGTAATGTTTTAGTTGCTCTCCCCTGAGCGTAGTACCCTTGGACATGGCTAGGTTGTGTGGAAGAGGGTGCATGTCTTCCGCATTTAGCAGTTCTCAGCTACTGTCGGATGTTTCCTACCAAACGTCTTCGCCCATCTAGATTTCGGGATATATAGGTTTTTTTTTTTTTCTTTTCTGCGCAGAGTTTGTGATTTTTCAGTCTTGAGAACCCCTTGTGGCACGCGAAGGATCATGTTCTTAGGCATAGAAAGAGGAGACGTTCTCCATATTTTTCGGGGACGGGAGTATGGCAGTCTTGGTCGCAAGAAGAAGGGTATGTGGGTTGGTGGGCTTCTTGGTCAGCAGCTTCGTTCTCTACCAGACCCTCGCGTCCGGGTGTCTGCGTAATGTGAACTTCCTTCATTGTGAATGGAAGAATCTTTCCGGAGCGTTTAGGTATTCCTCCTGTAATGATGTTTGAAATGCTGTAAGGAGAGTCTATGATTTTTGCGTTTCTATTTGGTAGTTTCGCTAAATGGATTGCCAAGAGGATGGCGCCAATTTCCACTTCTTCCATTCCTGTGTATGGGGGAGGGTCATGGAGTCCTGAAGATTGCAAGGTAATCCACTGCGACGATTGTTGCCTCAGTACTTTTGCACATTCCGGCATCGGTGTGTACTGTGTTTGTCCTCAATTTTGTCCTGGCTCCTTGCCTGACCTTGTGTAGGTTTGGATCCAATGATTTCGGTTGGGGAGGCTTTTGTGAGGGGTCACCCCATTAGTGGCATGTCAATCATGGCACCCAGAATCTTCTCCGATAGCCCGTCCCGATTTTTTTGAACAGCTGCTTCCTTTCCCTAGGAGAGTGGCTTCCCTGCTGTCTTCAAAAGTGTTATAAAAACCAAATTTGAGGATTTTTTCGGCGACTATGAAAATTGGGAGGTTGAGGGCTGCCGTATATTTCTGTGCTGATGAGTTATTTGGTTTTCTTCAGTGCGGGAAAAGTTTGTGGTGCGGCAGCCCATACGATATCGGGCTCGTAATCAGTGCCTGCATGAGTCTCATCATTCCTTGTGTCACTCTTGCTGTTCCCGTGGTTAGGCGTTTTACAATGTGGCCTAATTAAATTAGTTAAAGATTTTCTGTATTTTGGCGATTGTGAGAACAGTTTTTCTGCTTTTCAGTAGGGCCATGCCAAGTATTCTTGCGGTACTTTTCTCTGCGATGGCGTCCTCAAATATTTTTGGGTGTTTTTTTTTTTTATTTTAACCGCGTGGTGCCATCACTCATTTGCCCCACACACATTGCGGAGATGACTGAACCTCAAAAAATTCGAAAAGTAAATTAATTACTGTGATTGAGCGCTATATATTGGTTTCTTTTTCCTGCTAGGAGACATTTTAGTTCGTTTCTGCTTTCAAAATCCAGACCTTCCTGGGTTTTGTGAGACACTGGCGATAATACCCTGCCCCTCTTTTTTAACTGGTGACACAAAGTTGGTGCTGGCATTAGTTGTGATGGGAGAGCCGCTTTGATGTGGTGGCGTCAGTTGCAGGAACGGCTGACGTCGGTCGCCGAGCATTCTACCACCGACCGAGCGGAAAACAAACTTCTCTGCGTAGGCGCGACATTTGCGGAGTGCACGGATATTTTATTTCGTCTCGGACGTATTATCGTTGTCCTTCTTTCCGCATATCAGTTGGTGCTGCGCGTATTCCAGATGCAGACGAGCTTTCACATCTGCCTGCCTCAATCGTAGCTTCTGGTTGGTAGTGCTGACATATTTTCGCGGACGCCTGATGAGCACGGCTGATAGCGGACGGCTAGCAGCTACGGGAAAATGGAAAAATGAGCCTAATAATGCTATCGCGTTGAAAAAACATTTTACACATCTGGGGAGCCTTGGGCACTGGTCACGGCATGAGGATAATTCTCTTAGAGTTTATTAAATTTGTTGTCTTTAGCAGGCTTCTGGTTAGAGCTTTAAGGAATAGGTTGCACTTAGTGCTGGTACGAACAAGATTATTCATGATAGATGAGTTAGTATGCATCCGTTTCATTTTAATCAAACGAGATGAGACACTTGTGCAGATAACTGTTGGCACGCATGGTATCGTTGAGACACAAACTGTTGTGTCTTCAGATCAGCAGATGGACACAATTTGGTGTGAAACCATCAATCTGTATGGTATAATGTGTTACCACACAGAGAGTGTGCTACAGCTGAACCTCGTTATAAGAGACATGATGTAAGAGATAAATGGGTATAAGAGACACTATTCACCCACATGGTTGGCTGCCCTATCTTTCCCATTAAATTGACCTCTTTTATAACAGACATGGGATGTAGAAGGTAGTTGGTGATAAAGGACAAGTTGTCCTTGAATCTTGGTCAACAATCTTCCTTGTAACAGATATTTTAACTTTATGAGGTGCCACCAGTCACTTTACTGCAGTTGCGTCCATTGTGGAAATAGAGGAGGACGACAGATGCGTGCATTCGCTATTTATTATAACTTGAGCAAACGCAGAGTGGTTTATTAAGCTATGAAACGACGATGAGAAGCCCCGGCAATAGAAATGCAACTTTGGGTAAATTTGCATTGGTTAAAGCCTACCGGTTAAAGTGGTTAAAGCCTACCGCCAAGCGTACAATTGTGACCGCACATGTGGGGTTCTGCGCGAGCCAAGACTACCTGGAGCACGCAATGGGCTCTCCTGCTCGCGTAGCTCCCGAGCAAGAAGCATCGTAGATGTTGAGTCCTGCAAGCATGATGAAAAGCCAAAGCACACATCGGAAGAAGCTGTGCGCTCATCAGGCTTGCAGACTCAACGTCTACGATGCTTCGCCTGCAGACAGTGTAAAAAGAGAAACCTTGAAAAAGCTGCTGTGAAAAACAGTGTAAATACAGTCATGAAGCAAACAAAGAGTCACACTTATAAATTCTGGGGGCAAAACATGAATTAGATAAATGTTTTTTAACACGCAGTAGCAATTTTTGTGCTTATTTTAGTCTTAGGGCACCTACATTTAACTGGGGGACGTTCAGTAAGTGAAAACATGGTATGTACTCTGCTTATAACAGACAGAAACTGCTCCCTGGTACATGTCTCATAAAGGGGTTCAACTGTATATGTTCGGTGGTTTTGTACTGTCTGCTAAACTTAAATGCTAAACCAAAGTTACAGATAATCCGAAATGAAAAGGAAATTTTCAGTGGCCCGACAGGTTTCACTGTGGCTTTGTCTCAGCCCAAACACTCTCTCTTGTTATACTTGAAAGTACAATTTGAAATTTGCTAGGCAGTAGCGGTGACGTCCCAGAGCAAATGCTGCGAATTAGCTGTGGATACTTATAGGGGCCATGCAGACAAAACAAAAGTTTGGTTCATTTGAAAGATTGCCTCGTTAGAATCGTACTGACTCCACTTTTAACGTAAACTTCGCTCAAATAAGCTACATAATTAGGAAAAAAGTGAATGGCCATGCGACTTACTAGCTCATTTCCCGCGCTATAATATACGATGTCATATGCGCAGCCAAGCGATTGGCTGAGGCTGGCAAAAGCAAACGCAAGTTGGCAGGGCTTATACGCTTGCAGAACGAGCTATTTTTGCTCGAGTGTAATGCATATATATACATTTTATAGCAGTAAGAATGGTGGGGTGAAACAATGGAAGTTACGAAAGTACACATAAACATAGAAGTACCAGTGCATACTGCTGTTGGTCCTGCATGCACTATGCTTGTTATAGCTGCACAGCAGTGCGGCGCTTTGAGATTGTCTCAGATGACACTGGCCTATTGGCGTGAGCGGCATCATCGTACGTGACCCTATTTGTTGAACATACGCCACGTTTCACGAAACGATTACAGTTGAACCTCGTTATAAGAGACACTGATGTAAGAGACAAATGGGTATAAGAGACACTATTCACCCACATGGTTGGCTGCCCTATCTTTCCCATTAAATCAACCTCTTTTATAACAGACATTGGATGTAGAAGATTGGTTATAAGAGACAAGTCATCCTTGAACTTCAATCAACAATCTCGCTTGTAACAGACATTTTAACTTCAGATGCGGTGCCACCAGTCACTAATTGCAGTTGCTTCCATTGTGGAAACACAGGTGGACGACAGACACCTGCAGTCGCTATTTATTATAACTTCAGCAAACACAAAGTGGTTCAGTCAGCTATGAAATGACAATGAGAAGCCCTGCCAATGGAAATGCAACTGACAGAAGTGGTTGAAGCTTACTGCCATCTTTGGATGGAGCGCGATCGCACATGCGGGCTCTCCCACTCGCGTAGCTCCCAATCAAGAAGCATCGCAGATGTTGAGTCCTGCAAGCGTAATGAATAGCCTGAGCACACAGCAGAAGAAGCTGTGCGCTCTGGCTATTCATCAGGCTTGTGAACTCAACATCTACGATTCATCTTCCACAAACAAGGAAAGGAAAAAAAGCTTGTAGAATTGGTTGTAAAAAACAGTGTAAATACAGTCATGAAGCAAACAACGTTTCATAAATTCTGGGGCCAAACATTAATTAGAATGAATCTTTTGCAACATGCTGTAGCGTTCTTTTGAGCTTATTTTAGTCATACGGTGCCCACATTTAAGGGGGGACACTGGTCTTAAAACAATTTCTTTTAATTTTCAAGTGAACTCTGTGAAACTTGTCAGTCTTGCTGCTTTTTTCCCACTGATTTCAAATATGCCAGTATTTTTTCAGTTGGTCAATTAGTTCCCAAGATAATTAGAGATAATTAGCCATTTTTGCCCCCACAATTAACAAAACAGTGTTGCTCACAAAACTGTAATCTTTATATTTTCCATTACTATGAACCCTGCTGAATGCAATCTTGGAAACAGTTTTTTGATGCATCGCTTGGAACTAATTTTACAGCTCATTAAACTTCGGTGTTTGAAATGGGCACTGAAAATGGTTCCTTGCCACTGGTGCTACCGAAGTTTAATGAGCTGTAAAATTAGTTCCAAGCGGTGCATCAAAAAACTGTTTCCAAGATTGCATTCAGCAGGGTTCATAGTAATGGAAAATATAAAGATTACAGTTTTGTGAGCAACACTGTTTTGTTAATTGTTGGGGCAAAATGGCTAATTATGTCTAATTATCTTGGTAACTAATTGACCAACTGAAAAAATACTGGCATATTTGAAATCAGTGGGAAAAAAGCAGCAAGACTGACAAGTTTCACAGAGTTTATTTGAAAATAAAAGAAGTTGTTTTAAGACCAGTGTCCCCCCTTAACTAGGGTCTGAATAGTAGGTGAAAACTTGGTACCCTGCTTATAAGAGACATCTCGTATAAGAGACAGAAACTGCTCCCCGGTACGTGTCTCTTATAAAGGGGTTCAACTGTACTACCTACCGTAACAAAGACAAGCCAGATGCAAATACAGTCAAAAACAATGCAAAGGTGAATAGTGGGGCGGAGCAGTATGGTGGCGCCATCTAGGAGGACTGACGGTAAACAAAGCTCCGCAGTCCGCTGCAGACTGAAAAGCGCACTTCAAGTTTGCTTGAAGATTCGTACATGTGATATCGCAGCAGACGTCAAGAAACAGTTTGGCGGGAGAATCAAAATTTTAACTTAATTTCTCAGTGAATAAAGCATCACCTGCTGCTGGAAAAGTGCTGGGAGCACTATAAAGCACAAAATATTTTGAATAAAACAAATTTGTATTTGGTCTGCATGGCCCCTTTAACCCTTTCAGGGTCAATTACGTACATGTACAGTCTTTGTCAAAATTTTCTAGGCAAAGCCGAAAGTGCGCAGGCCGCAAAAAATTCAATGTACAAGCTTACGTTTAGAGCGAGGCTGAAATGTTTTATGCCGAAAAGCTAGAGAAAACATCTTTCTTTCTTACTGTCATAAAATAATTTTGTCTCATTTAAAGGTACAGCTTATTCTTTGAATTATTTGTGGTCCAGAAGGCTTAGGGTTGGCCTAGAAAATTTTGACAAAGGGTGTTGGTTCCCAGCAAACAATGGTCAATGACATACATGTACAGGGCCGTCCACTCTAGGTGCGAACACGGCGCAGCGTGGCCATGTTCCACGGAGCGCCTGCACACAAGCCGCAGCCGCGCATCGAAGCTCAGCAGCGCAGGCACACAGGGGCTCGGAGGTGGGGCTTCGTGTCGTCTGCTATAGCGCGGGAGCGCGCCGTGCTTGCTTCGCTGTGAAGCTCGCCTAACTCTCGGCATCCTTGTGGCGTCTCAGCGCGCCGCGACGCGTTGCGGGAAAGCGCACTTCGCTCACTGCGGCGCGTTTTTAGTTTCTGCGTAAGACAACTGAGCGCTTCCTTTTTTCCGTGCCACCATCCCAGTTCAATGCATGTATTGCAACAAACATTTCAGGACTGGTTTGGTTGGGATTATGGGGTTTAATGCCGCAAAACGACTCTGGCTATGAGACGCTGTAGAGTAGCACTCCAGATAACCACCCGAAGCTCTGCAGTGATATAGCTCAGCAAACGCGCGTTCTTGCATTTCGCCTGTGACGAAACGCTGCTCCTGCTACCGGGATTGAACATGGATCTCCCGACTCAGTACAGCCAAGCACCATAACCAGTGAGCCGCGGCGGCGGGGCATTCTCGGGTTTTGACTACATTCTGGAACTGAAGTGGGTCACAGAGCAAAGCTTTACTTTCTTCATGTGCCCTCCAAAGCAGATGGCCATATTTACCTGGATATGGCGTCTGGGTAACTTTTTTTTGTCAGAGTGTTTACATGCTCAGTGCAGCTCGGAGGCGCTCGTGGGTGGCTCGAGGTCACTTTGAATGTGCCCAACGAACTCATCAAAATCGACAATTGTCGTAAATATGCAAATGCGCGTGCTTGTGTATATTTAAGGCATTGCGCGCATTATTAAGCAGGCTGTACGACGAAGTTATAATCGTTGTGCTGAAACACCTTATAATGGGTCGCTAAATCTCATGGTCTCCGCTGAGGTTTTTCCGCCAGCACACATCTATCTCGTGTCAGGCGGAATTTAGCGCAAAGCACAGGAAACAATCGTAAAGAACCACAAGAACAGCTGCCAACTAGCTATAAAACTTTTATTGCTGAGGCTTTACTGGTGCGATGTCTATCGCGTTTGGGGCGAGCTTCCGGAAGTACCCGATGCTCAGTAGCGGGTCGGTTCTCCCCCCCCCCCCCAGCATTCAGAACGGCCTGTATTCTGTTCGGCAGGGACCGGAAGTAGTTGCTGTTAGATCTCAGCCGCTCCCATTCCTCCTGGACAATAGCCCACAGCGCGTCCGCTGTGAGGGCACGGAGCTGTCGGTGGGCCAGAGCAGTATGCATGTTGCCCCAGGCCTTTTCAATTACATTGAGGTCAGGCGACTGTGGAGGCCATTCGAGGACTGCCACTTCGCGACTCTCCAGCAAAGCAGCAACTTTCTTTGACTTGTGTATTGGAGAGTTATCGTGCTGCACGAGGAGCATCCTTAATTGGCCGCTGTTTTCGGTAGGCTTGGACTATCCAGTTTACTGTTGAAAGCGGCCGATTCGTCATTTCGGATATCGGCCTCTGAGTGTAGGCTTGCAAGCTGAGATCCACAATTTTCCTTCTTTGGTCATCTGGAACACGCGACATCGCTGTCCTCCCAAACGTTCGTGGAAAAGTGGTGTAGCTCTGCTAGGTTGCAGCCGTTTTATTACTGAACGAGTGTGGGAAACAAAAAGAAATAAAAAAGCGCAATCCTTAACTGAAATGCTCATAGCATGACGATAGGCAATAAAAATACTGCGAGTAAAACGTCGGGTGGCTTCAGCGTTCACATAGAATGGGACAATATTTCCCTTTGACAAAGCCAACAGTTAGCTTAGAAATCATTTTCAACCTGCCAGCAGATAAGACACTGCCATGCCCATGATAGCACAAGCCGCCATAGCGCGCTTTAGAACGATCTAGGGAAGCAAGAATGCGAAGGCAGGTGAGGCGACAGGCTTCTTCTGGGTGGGTGAGTGGGGGGGAGGGGGGACACCAGAAATTTGAAGCATAGTGGCTAAGGTTGAGCGTAGGTTGAGCATAAAGAAGGATTGATTTAAAGCAGTCATTTCGTGTCGTGCAGTGCCGGAATGGAAGGGGGATGAACTACAGTAAGCTGTCACAATCCTTGCGATTGGATTGAAGACATATTGAAGCATGCTGGTTATTTTTCTGTTCGTGGCGTTCGGCTAGGCCATGCGTTTTGGGATGGTAAAGAGAAGGACGCAGAAGTTATGGACCGCAAGAACGGAGAAGCTGTTACACAATGGTGGGGCATGGAACTAGTGACCAGAGCTTCATTACTCGCGTAGGCCCATTGCGGGGAAGTACTGATCAGAACAGAAAAAAGGGTGCATAGCAGGTGGCAACAAAGGGTAGGTAGGGCCCCTGTGTCTCAAAAATTACCCAGGTATATGCTTCGCAACTAATGAACTATAACGCAGCAGACTACAGTGGGACCAGCCCAAGACTCTACCGGAGAGTAGGATGATCGTGCTGGATGCGTGAGGCCCGCTTGCTGGGCGGCTGCTTGAACTATCTCGACAATGGGCGATAATCTTGTAAAAAAATTGAAAAAGCTTGCACAACGTTACACAAGGCTTGAACCATAGCGAAGCTGGAGGATTTCTTTCTATGTAGGCACTGAAAGACACACCACCACGCACTGCATTAGCTTTGAAATTGTTTATTTACATGGCCTGTCGCCGCTTTTCACTTCGGTAGTAGCAGTCATCGTCATATCCATCTTCTTCCTCATGCATGACTGGCGGGCCCGGAACGTTTTCTCGGCAGGTTTGCACATTTCGCCCAAAGTGGAATGCGTCAGGACGCGCTAAAACCGGCGGCAACCGCCTTCGCGAACTGGGTGTCTGTAGCACAAGCTGTATTGTCCCCCTCTCCCCCCCGTTGAGGTGCGGACGCACGCGAACTGTTTTCTTAGTACTTCTCCGAGCGCTCATCGTGAGGCGCGGGCTCACATGAGCGGTAAACTGCGGGAGTAACCATGACCCGAGGTTTTCTGATGACGCCGCACACCGCACACATTTATGGCCTGCAACAACAGCACCGCTGTTGAAACAAGCCAACAGATATCAAGACCAAAGTCGCAGGATCGAAACCCAGCCACATGTTGCCGAAATTCCATGGACGCGGAATACACGGACCCTCGTGTGCTGCATAATGCCAGTGCACATTAAATGAATCCTGGTGGTCGAAATTATCCGCAGCTCTCCTCTACATTAAACCAAACCAAACCAGTCCTGAAATGTTTGTAACAATACATGCATTGAACTGGGATGGTGGCACGGAAAAAAGGAAGCGCTCAGTTGTCTAATGCAGAAACTACAAACACGCCGCAGGGAGCGAAGTGCGCTTTCCCGCAATGCGTTGTGGCGCGCTGAGACGCTACAAGCATGCCAAGAGTTAGGCGAGCTTCACAGCAAAGCAAGCACGGCACGCTCCCGTGCTATACGCCTCGAGCGCGGCCTGTAGGGGCGCCACTGAAATCCCCCTAGCGGCCCGTTTCGAAAGCAGGCGCGGGAGTCTCCGTCCCTCTCCTCACTGTCGCCGCTGCTTTTGCGGCATGTTCACGACTGAGATCAAGCGTTTGCGGGCGTTGGAAATCCATGTTTATGTGGAGCAGTCACTCTGTTCGCAAACGGGGTGTTTTTACGAGAGTGTAAATGTTTCTGACGCGATCTTAGTGGGGTATATTCGGTCTGTAAAAGCGCCAGGTGTGTGTCACAGGCCAGCGTCGCGGAACCGGCGTATGCATGGACCTGATTGTAGTTACACTGCCCTGAATTTACTAGCAGTGTCTCCGTAACGACCGGTTCTTCAGATATTCATACTACGGGTATACAATACGATGTAAATCAGTTTTGTGGGCTTACATATCCAGCGGAACACTCATACCTGACAGTACGCCAGTTACTTTTGCCATTAATATACCTCAGGTATTGATCACCACCATTTACTAGCCAGTGTGTGTTAATTTGTTAATATTCAACGTAAGTACGATGGATAATGCAGAATTATACTCGGGGATCAGCACACGACAAAGAGTTGTCTTGTCGTGAGGTGAGCGCCCGCAAACATTCATCTGCTACATGTATCCTGTGCGAGCAGCGAGCAGACAGGCTTAGAATAGATTATAGTCGGCGTCCGCGACTAAACACTTCTTCGAAATATCGTCACATGGCACAGGGAGCCTGCAGAATAAAGGAGAAACTGAAATCAGAGGTCCTTATCACATACCACACTCTTCCAACGACACCTTTTATCGCTTGTGAACTGCCTACCCTGTATACTTCCAAAAATGCGACCGCCGAACGATCAGCTGTTCGTTGAAGAGTAAAAACAAAACAACAGTAAACGCGTGATTTGTGTGTGTGATTACTAAAACTTTCATTGCTTGATTCCGCTCCGCATATGTATACAGCGTCCGCCTCCTCTACCCCCCACCTATGTCTCGCGAAATAGCAGTGCATAGTTGGTCTGGTGAGCCCTACCTGGCTTAAGTTTCGACGAACGTCTTTAGCATGTTAGAAGCTGCACTGTATTTTTTTTCCATTTCCGTTAGAGCTATTATGTTTCTTCCGCACTTGCACAGCATGTATTTTTCCGTGGTTTCATATTAGATCACCTTGGTTCTTGCTACAAGGCATGTTTTGGCACATATTTAACGGCGTACAGGCTTGGAATATACTTAACATTTTCGCATGGTTTACATTCTTATAAAAGGCATCAGTTATTGTCCAGGATTGGCTAATCTCATCCCCGAAACATTTTTCTGCGACGCATATATCCGAAACGAAGCTGCATTCGTTGTCCACGTCGCAAAATTAAGCCAACCTCTCAATGTGCCAGTATCAGGTCTAAACGAGGCGACAGTAGAATTCATTTGTGCCTCACGCATTTGGAGGTGACAGGGGTGATATGCTGCTACCGTCGCCGACGCCCGGAAGAGCGGCGACGATGCGCACAGAACCGCTTCCTCGGGTAGCTTTTGCAGGCGATCGCGTGCTCTACGAAGACGCAGTTGCTCTTTAAGGGACCTAAACGTACTCTTTGCTTATAGACGTCACCATAGCAAGTTTTTTTGAGGGCGCAGAAAGGCGAAAAGAAGCGAAATAGAACCAAAACACTGCACGAGCCCCTATCAGCCATGTAGCGCACATCCCGTCAACGCCGCGGAGAAGCGGCGGCAGGCGGCGCAGCGATCGCGAAGCTCGAGGCGTATAGCAGACGACACGAAGCCCCGCCTCCGAGCCCCTGTGCGCCTGCACTGGTGAGCTTTGATGCACGGCCGCGGCTTGTGCGCTGACGCCCCGTGGAGCACGGCCACGCTGCGCCGTGTTCGCACCTAGAGTGGACGGCCCTGTACGTCATCGCTTGTATGTTTTTTAAAAAGCCTGGCTTTTTCGATCATTTCTCTCAGTTGGCATGTGCTGCCACACTGTGGAAATACGGGAAATTTTTTTCTTGCGCCATCCGGGTGCTTCCCGCTTCTTGCGCCCACTAAACTGATTGGTTGTTTAAAAGTCGTAGGAGAATTTGTATAATTTCTTATGCATTACTCATGAAGAAACCACGTATATTTAACAAGACAACCGATTTTTTGTCACTTTATGGTCACCCTAAAAAAATTATTTTTCCTTAAAAATGGATTCGTCCGAAGAATTCAAATCAGCTACAAAAAAAAAAAAAGAAATCGACCCTTGGGGGTCACATTCGACAAAAAAATTTGACCTTCAAAGGGTTAAACAATGCAACTAACACTATAGTTTGTTACCGTGTTCACACACAATGCATCGGACCAACTTTTAGTGTACACAAGCACTTGCTGCAGCAGTGCTGAAATTTGATTCAGTTACCTTTGGGGTGAATGAAGAAGTGGGGTATGGTACATATGGGGATCAAGCTGCCATGGCCAACTTGGAAATATATCACATCATTTTCTGACATTGATCACCTCACTTCTCATGTCGCTGCGTAACCGGTTTGGTGGAGGTTGCGGCATTGTCCCCAACCTTGGACGCAATGGTTGAGGGTTGGCCAGCCCCAGCCCTGCCACATCCAGAACTTGACCAATTCCCCCCCCCCATGTCCCCGCCTTGAGCAGCCAATTTGTCACGTGAAGGATAAGACAATGTAAATGTGATACCGAAGCTAGTCATTTTCCCAAACAAAACTCTTCACTCTTCACCGCATGGATCACTCAACTCATAAAGTTTGATTTTTAGTACATCTTTCATCATCAGGGTAACAGTGGGGAGGGGGGGGTGGGGGGGGCTATGTTAAAATTACTTGTAAGGGATTTTAAGTTCTTTGCCAGATAATAGTGGATATTCTAACTTGTGACTTTGGGCACGCTGACACCATTTCAGCATTCAGATTCAGATTCAGATTCAGTTTATTTCATGTACAAGTACATCAGGGGGTTGGAGAAAAGCTGCAGTACTGCAGCTTGACAAAGCTCCAACCCCCTTATTGATTGTCAATAACTGTGGCTCACCCATTACTGCCTGTATGCATGAGGTGCAAAATACCGTATGGTAGCCAAATGGTCCGGTAGGATGTCCCAGCGAGGGCATTAGGCTGATGTGCTCGAGTGTGCTTTCAGTTGGAGCATGCTGTAAGTTAACCAAGCAGCCTTTGCTCACTTGGGCACTCTTTGAAAGAGTGCTCTCTCTGCAGACATTTATTTGAAGTGGGCAGGCTTTATGTACAAAGACACATCTTCAATCCTGCTCTGCAGTGGTCAATTAGCCCACTGGCCGCTTGCGGGTCAAGTGAGCTGAAGCATCGATTTGCTTATGAAAAAAGAGATAAAAGACGGCTGTGGCCGCCTACAGGATACCCTCATTTGGCAGACATCAGATCGCACATGATGTACACATAAGAAAGATGACGGATACGGCAAAGTTGAAGAATGGAAAATTCTGTACACTGAAAGCAATTTGTAGCACCCTTTCTGTGTAATGCTCGGGGAAACCGTCAAATAGGTTCCCGTCTGCTACCTTTACTGATGAACGAAAGCAAAGTGAGTGACCTCGCTTTCTTCAGATGTCCTGCAGTTTCACATTTAAAGCGCACTGATTGGCTAATTGTGACACTTTGCACTCTCACGTCTGTTTTGATTTACTTCTGTAAGCACATCAAATGTCCACTTCACTCGCTATTACAACTACACCTGGTCAGTCACTTGGGCTATGCTTGAAAATACTACTGCACCATTTCCGATTTCATCTTCATTCCTCTGTTTGCCTCACATTCTAGTCCTGTCGCCCTCTCGTCACCCACTTGTATGACATTCCAGTGGCGCTAGTGACTTGTCAGTTACGCCGTTTCTAGAAATTCTCCGGCCATTCTCAGCAATTTTTAGCATACGTATTAGCACTCCTTAATGCAAGGTTGATGTTTCAGGTCAGCCAGCTAGCACTTTGTCACCTTTAAATGCACTTTAATAAAATCCAGCTTCAGTGTGGAGAGCATCAACGCTCGTTAGCCAGTATTTCTTGATGGCCGCGTGGAGAAAAGGCCAGGGGCAGCAAGTGGGCTGTGCTGATCTTTGTGGGGATAAGAGAACCTGGTTCGGTCTCGTAGTCAGTTCACCGCACCTTATGTCACCAGGCTGGGGGGAAGATCACAAAAACAAAACAGCACTTTTTGAACCTGCTATATGCCCAAAATGTCACCAAATGAGCTGGAAAAAAAAAAAAAAACGCTGAACAGGTCGTGTTTCCCTAGTTTATATATACTGAAAACTCTTATAATCACCGCATAGGAATAGTTTGTTAACATTTTTTTTTTTTTTCGTTTAAAGTGGCCATTTAGAAAAAATGCAAGTTTGGTTCATTAAAGGGACGCTGAAGGGTAAAAACAAGTTGGCCTGTATCAATAGATTACGGTGCCGAGAATCTAGATACACCATTCTCGTGATGAGCAGTTGTTTAATAAGAAAAAACGCCATAAACGTGAAGACAGGGGACGGCGCCTCGTACGCTTTTGGGTACTACGGTTTGTGGCGTCACAAAAGTCGTGAAACGCAAGGGCTCGTTGGAGAAGTATCTATGGATGGTTTCCTGAAATGAACAGTTTTGGAGTGGTTGGGCGCATGAAATAAACGTAAACCAAAGCTTTCCGTGAACTCACCGTATCTAAAAACACAGGCTACAGCTTTTACAGGCTGCGAGGCAGGCTGCTTCCCTCACTATTCAGTCAGCCATCATGCTTTCAGTTTCGTTTTCTTTTTCAAGAATGCAGAGAGGCAGATCTGGTAGTGGTCATATATGAACATATTACAGTGAAACCCCGATAATATGACTTTCAAGGGACTGCGCTAAAGCGTCGCATGACTGGGGTGTCGCATGGTCAGGGTACGGGTAAATGCTGCCCTAGTAGACAGTCTCACACAACGGGTGGGCTAAGAACATGATGGATTGATCCGAAGAGATCTTTTTGCAGACGGCGACGTAGTCGTCGGCATCAGCGTATTCAGTGAATGTTACAAAAGCAAGATTTAGCACTTCAAATTCAGAATCATTGGGCGCAATGCTGAGGTTCCCGATCAAGCCTGCTTCGTTGCAAGCAGAGGAGGCACACGGTCGCCTGAGACCACAGGCAACACCACCTAGATTTCAAGGCCGTAGGGCTGCCGCAGTGATGTCAGAGGGTGGGGGCTCAGTTGTGCTGGTGAATGCGGTGGAAAACCACTGTTTCGTGCACGTTTTAGGAGAAACAACGCACCTGCGTTCGTGGTTGCTGCAATTTTTCACCGTGTAAGGTTAGACCGAATACTAAACAATCTGGGGAAAAATCTCATTTAGCATCCGGCTTGCGAAAGGTTTGATGTTCTAGCTTTACCGCCACAGAGATCAAGGGAATCAAACGGATGATATCAACAACCTGGTTATCAAGTACGATTTATTCAGGGGAGAAAACCACACCCATTCTACTTGTTACTCAGTGTTTGAAGCTTCCTTTTCTTCGATTTTGCACTCGCGTCACGAATCTCATCATTCATTCTGGAGCAGAAGTTTTTCAGCAAAATGTTCGTACTGGACCGCAAAATGTACTTAAGGACAATCTCCTTCGTGTGCCCAGCATCACAGCCATCGAAATCAGATGGGTCATCATCAGTGAGTAGATCCACAGTGAGTCCTGTCGTCACTCGATGCTGATTGGGAATCGTTCAGAAGTTGTCTCATTTTGACAATTCCTCAACAACTGTGTAGCTGTGTGCAACGGCGTTGACAGCAAATATTGAGGGATGTACGAGTCCTCCCCTGTGAAGCTCCTTCACAAGGTTGTAGTTCGGATCCTTCACAGAGACAGTGACTTCCTTGTCAATGGTTAAAATGTCCATGCACTTCTCGCATTTCAGCCTTCTCAAAGTGGCACAAACGGAGTATCCTGCCACGTGCACCAATGCCGGAATGACGTCCGTCATTTTGGACGAGGTGTCTTGCGTGACAACTACATTGCGTCAGTGCGTGACGCACCCTCGTCTCTGTCAAGTCCTTCCCACTGTCCGTCTCTGTGACTCGTGCTGGGAAGGTTTATTGACAGTCGGCAGCGTACTTTGCAAACGCAGTTTGTTTTCGCACTCGTAGATTTGTCATATGGACACGTAGTACTGCGAGCCCGCCAGTTGCCTGTATTTCCCAAAGCGGTCTTCCAGGCTGTCGGTTTGAATCTTCTCAAACAAGACGTAGAGCATGTTGGACTCGTTGAGGCAGTATCTAGCGATTTCCACGAGTCCATGAGTTGTTTGGTGGAGAGCAGCGTGAGTTTCCTTGGTCAACTTCCCGCTGTCGTACTGCACAGTTCGATTCTTCCTCTTGTGGGTCATCTAGAGAAGACACCGGGTTTTGGAGCTGATGCCTCAGCCTTTTACCCTTGCATGGTGTCTGTACATTTACAATCCTCCGCCACATCAATACAATATCAATGAAATTCAGAGTTCCCTCAACAAAATGAAGGTTCTGCTTCAATTCAAAGGCTCGCAGGGCGGGAAGAAGGGATGGAGTTATGAAATATCTGCAGCGGAAGTTTTACATTTTGCTTTTTGATGTCCGATGGAAAAAGCCCTTGCCGAGTCGGCGTGTGAGCATGCCTCAGCAGCTGACCAACCTCAGCATTGTACACATTTCTGATGATATGAAATGATGTGGTCAACATGCGCCATTCGGTTGTCTGATCTGAATCCATCTCGGGAAAACAAAAGCACCACTGGTCATTTCTTCGCTTCAGCCAGTTGTTTCGGATGCACTTCAAAATATCACTATCACAAAAGACACATGGCCTTGCAGGATCACAAGGATGCTCATAAACAAAGCTAGTCTCTGAAGACAAGCCAGGTGGAGAAGGTCGATCGAGCTTTCCTGTTGATTTTGTTGTTGTCGGTTACAATGCATAAAACTTTGTAGCCAATTTTCCCCAAACCAAAAAATGACTTCTTTTGGCACCTCGTGTAAAAACTTCCCGTCTGCGGAAGTGAAAAGGGGCTATGTGGGCTGCTACTTTGAATTTCAATGCGAGGCTCTGGACCATAAAAACGATAGTGCTATTTCTGCCTGTGGTGGGTTGTGTGCAATGCCAGTGATGTTTCCGCCTTTGTGGATTTTGTCCACCATTAGCATAACAACGGCATTGGTGATAGTCCAGGTCCAATATTCTCTTCGCCATGTATCTCAGAAAGGTAGACGGCTGGTGCTCAAGCTGAGGATTTATTTTGTATGACGAGCATATCAGCTGGATGGTTACAGGATGTGGCAGTATGGTGTCTGCAGAGCTGCGGATGTACTGGTAAAAAGTAGGCAAGCGAACACGATGGTGGGTAGGGTCTTCGCACCTTTTTTGCGGACAAAAGGTTGAGCTGCCTGATCAGAAACTTGATTGTGTCGGCATCGTCCTCTGCTTCCTTTTCACACAACTTGGCAAGCAGTGCACGCACAGTTTCCACAGTTTCTCCCTTCGAGGTGGTAGCTGTCGAAATCAGGTTGCGGTCCCATTTCTCAATAGCCTCAAGGACCTCCATAATTTCTTTCTTCCCTGAAGCTGCATCGGGAATCTACATGTTACATCCGAGCTTCTGAGTCGCGGACTTCAAATAATGAAAGACTACCATATTTACTTGAATCTAGGCCGGCCCCCAAAACTCAGAAGGTCACAAAATAAAAAAAACTTACCTCAAATGGAAGTAGAATGAAAAAAGGCACTGGACCGAAATTAGAAAATGCGCTTTATTTCTTGCGGTGCTTGTCGCAGCATGTTCAGTGCTCACTCGCAGGCTGAACCGGAACCCCTTCATAAAAAGAGTGACCCAGCCGAGTGTCACTAAATAAGCTGCGCTTAATTCAGCCTCTGCTTTAAACTGAGCCCGCGCGACGCCTCGGATGTCTGCGATCTTCCTAGCCTTCGCCTGTATTATCTCCGTAGTCACAGGCATTCCACCCTCTCTTTGATGCTGAGTAAAGTCAGCGACTTCCTTCTCCACCTCGTGGTGTAGCTCTTTCTTGTGTCCTATGAAGGCCATTCGCTTGGCGGCGCAGTTGAAAAGTTCGTTCTGCTGCTTCTACCGTCGGCACACGTTCTTCTAATTGACTCCAAAGTCGTACTGTACTTGGAGGTTTGAAGTTCTCTCGGCCTCCAAGACTACCTTCTGCTTGAAAGCCGCGGTGTAGTGGCGCCGCTTCAGGGCGCCATTGCGCCACAAACACGAGCGCTTCTTGAGGCCACGCGACGACGTACGCAAGCAGTCATGGAACGCTCAGGGCTGGGTTCACAACACATGGTTTGCAATGTTCAAACAGGCAACATTTTTTTTTTTATCGCAGGCTTTTTATTGCAGGCTTAAAAAATTGCAGGCTCGTCAACGGACGAGCCTGCACTGCGAAGTTGGGAATGTGTCGCCGATAGTAGGACAAAAGGCCCAGGAATTGCCGCACCTCAGTCTTTGTCTTGGGCTCGGGCAAGTCACGCACGCACTGTCGGGACGCACGCCTTCTGCCGATACAATATGTCCGAGGTATTTGACTTCAGGCCTAAGGAACTGGCATTTGGAGGGTTTGAGTTTAAGGCCCGCCGCCTGTATTCTCTGGAATACGTTCCGCAGGTCGGTCAGGTGGTCCTCAAATGAGCTGCTGTACACCGTAATGTCATCGAGATACACATGATAGACCTTGCCCAACCGTCCTGCCAAGATGACGTCGGCCGTGGGTTGCCACACGGCGGCACTGTTAACTAACCCCATTGGCATACGTCGCCACTGGTAATGCCCCGACGGCGTGTTGAAAGCGGTCTTTTCCCTGTCATTCTCGTGCATTTCTATCTGCCAATAGCCGGAAGCCATATCCACGACTGTGGAAAACTTGGCGGAGCCTAGCTCTGACGGCGTCTCAGAAATGTTCGGTAGCGGGTACAGGTCGACGCGAGTCACACGGTTTAAATCGCGGTAGCAGTGGTGGAACAGACAACTGGCTACTTGGAGCAGTGCTTGGAGCAGCAAAAATGTGGATTTGGAGCACCCTTTCCAGCTTTTGGAGCAGGTTATTTTGGACCACTTAAATTGTCATGCAAGGACTGCTACCCAGAGTCAAGCGATTCCTCGACGTGCAATTAAATTGCAAAATAAAGAGAACCATACAGACCCTAAAAGCACCAAAAGAAGCTTTTAGATGTTTTTGTTTCAAAAATTTATTTTCAGCACAAAAAAACTAATTCGAGAGAACAATTGTACAAGGAGCCTCACTGCTTTCTGCACGACACTGAACAGGTTTACTTGCTTTTCTGCAAACAATGAAGCTTTGAAAGAGCTTCCGATAGCTTCATCTGGCCCTCCTTCAAAAGACTTTGACCACTCTGAACATCACCAAAGCACTTCTTGCTCATGCCTCTTGAAATGAGGAGGTCAGCATTACTCAGCATCTTCTTGGTTGAGTCGATTTCAGCCTGCAATTCCTTTTCCTCGGCAGCCTTGCTTGTAGGAATCACCTGACTTTGATTTCTTTTCGCGTGGCTCTTCCACTGCTTCGCCTTCAAGTCGCTAAATCTGACATTTCCAAGAGCCCTTCACAGCTCTGATGAGCTCTCCACTCAGGGGCACTGCCGCTGCATTGCAGCCAAATCTTTCCGAGAACGACATTATAGACCGAAGGCCGTTCACACTTGAAATGGAGAGACTAGCTCGGTCCCGAAGCATACGCCTATTTTCACTGAAACCTCTCTCTACATCTGCGTTTCCATGCGAGACGCTTAACAGCGCTTTCACAAGTGCTCCCAGTAATGGGTACTTCAGTGCACCGTCACCTAGCTTTAGCTCAAAAATGCTTTGCCAGAACTCATCCAGCCGATCAGAAGGGCTATAGTCAACGTTTTCTGTTGCTACAAGGCTGAATTCATCCATCAAAGACGACACCTGGTGAGGTGAAATTACTTGCGGAAGCTCCTTAGCCAAGTTCCCCATGGATGCAGCAGAACCTTCTACTTTGAGAGGGCTTGGGTTCAAGCAGCTGAGGTCCTTCAGTACATAGTTTCCAATTGGAAGCCTGGAAAGCAGGTATCCAGCAGCCTTTATGTAGAAGCTCCTTGCTCCAACTCGGAACTGTTTCTTTTCATGCGGTGCCCAGTCGGAGAGGGCAGCTTCAGTGTCTGCGCCGATTTCAACATGCTCCTTCCAGTTGGATGGTCATGTCAACAAGTTTGAGTTCTTCCCTAGACTTTTCTTGGTAGACTTCTCGGCGCAAAAAACGTCCAAGGACCTTCTTGATCAAAACTTCCATCTCAGAAAAGAGGACGTGTAGCAGTAACTCCGTTTTCTGGAATAGCGTCTAAAACCCAACAAACAAATCAGTACAGTTGCGCAAGAAAAGTGCCTTGGCCAGAAAAGCTTGCTTAATTACTGAACTGGCTTTGCAGTCGGACGTTACCACCTTGCTGTGCTGGCTGCAGTGCTATAGCTCGAAGTGACGTTGCCTTCAGAAGACTCATGAGAGAGGGGATGCTTTACCACGGTTGAGTGAGCCAGCTGTTGGGCCACTGTCTCGAGCGACCAGTGTAAGCAACTTTTGCACTCCACCTGTGTGATGGCATCGAGGGTTTTTTTCTTCCCCTTTTCTTTGACAAGACTTGTTCATTGCTATGGCCAGCTTTTGGGATCGCGAAGTGTCACATACCCAGGTGGTCTAGCAGTGTTCGTTAAAAGGGACAGCTAACCGATTTTGTGAAGTACTAAATCCTCTATTCCAAATGACAGGGCATCACTTAAAACACGCTAAACTGAAACATCTTTCCCCAGAATGTTTGAAAGCGGGACTGTCATATCTACCAGCCTAACGTGTGCTGCCAAAACGAATGCTGACAACCATGACAGGCAGCCACATAGCAACATACTTATATATAGTACGTGTATGTGAGGTGAAAAGTGGTATTTGAAAGCTGGCGTCCAGAGAAAACAATGATAAAGTGCAGGCTTTCCTATTCCTTGATGCTGTTTTTGAATCGCACATTGCAAGTTCTTTTTTCATGTTGGGCTGCTGCGATGCCAGTAGCCAAGCCAAGTTTCCGAAACCGAAACGAAGCTGGTAGTTGCATGGGAATTGAATTTTGCCCCACTCTTTGAAATGTCGTCTGCAAAACGTGAGCGAGCAGAAAAAAAAAGCTAACTAACGTTCGGGTTTGGGCTAGTTGGTTCATCATAAAACAGTGAAACAGCGCTTAAACGAAGCCAGTAAAGAAGACACAGACACAGCGCTGACTATCAGCTGAGCAATATTTATTGCTTCTGGAAATATAAAGGGAAAAATATAATGACGTCACACTCATGCGGGAAAAAAAGGAACAGAAACAAATGTACAAAGTGCAAGTGAATCTGCTGAGCCATCCTCACTCCAATCGCATGTTTAGGTACCCAAGTTCCTTCTTGTACAAGGCTACCGAAGGGGTGCTCACGCAATCTTCGCCACGCTGGGCGATCTCCCACACCTGGTAGATTGCGCGTGTGCGTGTATCGCGAAACCTCTTGAGCACCTCCGTGTGTTCCAAATGTGAGGAGCAGTTACAGGCCCTGCAGTGCGTTTCCAAATTGCTTCCGGTGGCGACTCTGAGGGAGCACGCACGCTCCCTTAGGCGCAATCGTTCAGGCAACACCCGGTCTGTTCCACATATACGCGACCACATGTGAGGGGCACCTCATACACGACACGGTCGCGGCAAGCCAAAAAGCGCTTCGCGTGCTTTGTCATGCATCGCACGTTTAAAGGAGCCATGAAGAGAAAATGCAAGTTGGTTTTATTCGAAAGATTTCGTGTTTTATAGTGCCCCCAGCGCTTGTCCGGATACAAACGGTGCTTTATTCACTGAGAAATTAAACAATTTAGGTTAAAATTTTGATTTTCCCGCTCAATCGTGCGTTTTCGTGTCCCAAATGACATCACAGGAACCGACCGCTCTGCAGCCTAGAGTCCCTTCATTCACGCATCCGCCGTACAGGGTAGAGACACGTATACGCTGGCGCCGCCATTTTCGGTTGCTCGCTCGCCGCTGAAGCAAGTCATTGTGTCAAAACCGCGCTAAAATTATCGCCGCAACGCGGTTTACTGAAGAAGTTTGAATCATATTGTCTGTTTCGCGTTGCTAGGTCTCGTGGGAAACGAAAAGAATAACGCGTTGAGCCCGTTGGCCCAATTGCGGCGGCGCAGGACCGTTCAAAGGTTGTCTCCACCCTGTACAGCGGTGTTGGTTTGTTCCCGCGTTTCTTTACGTTCCGTAACCTAGATGGCGCCACCATACCGTGGCAAGCGTTTGGTTTGTTTTTGCCCGCATTTAAACCTGGGTTGTTTTTGTTCTGGGAAAAAATATTCGTTCCCTGAAACAGTGCTCGCTCGACAAATGGGGTCACGTAAGACACCGTTGCTTGCGTCAATCGGCCAGTGTCGTCTGAGACAACCCCAAGCCCCGTAGTGCTGTGCAGCAAAACCAAGCATGCTGTGCGCAGTACGAACAGCAGAACGCATCAGTACTTCTATGTTTACATGTGCTTTCGTAACTTCCACTGTTTGTTCCATCATTCTTATTGCTTTGTAAAGAATGTGCCCTAAATTTAAGCGCAAATCGCTCGTTCGTCTAGTTTGTAAGCTCTACCTAATTTGCGTCTGCTTCTGCCAGCCTCCGCCAATCGCAGAGCTTAGCTCATGTGACATCATAGGTTCTGTTGCGGGAAATGAGCTGGTGGGTCGCATGACCATTCCCGTTTTTCCTAATTATGTAGCTTATTTGAGCGAAGTTTACGTTAAAAGTGGTGTCAGTATGATTCTAACGAGACAATCTTTTGAATGAACCAAACTTGTGTTTTCTCTTCATGGCTCCTTTAAGCACCCAGGTGTGTTCTCCATTTCACACAAACTTCCAGTTTGTTCGGGGCGCTGAGAACACGCTCTGTACACCTGCTTTTCCAGCGACCTTTTTTATCCGGTGGGACACGCGGATATATGGAATGACGCTCAGGGGCTTTTTTCGCTTTTCTTTCTTGTGTCCCGTGAGTTGAGCGGACTTTCTTCAGGAGTGCCTCGCCAATGCTCAGAATCAAGGCGCGTGGGTAGCCTGTAAACCGCAACCACTCCACTTGCGTGTCCAGGCTGCACTCCATTCCATGAGGACACGATCGAACCGTCGCTTTCAACAGTGCAGAGTTGGCGATTTGATGCTTCAAAGCTTGGAATGGGCCGAGGAGAATGGCAAAATTTCTTTTTTGCTTCTCGGGACGTACTTCCAGCATACATGGTGAACTTGGAACGACAGCAGTGGGTCCAGAAAATGCATAGAGCCTGCTTCCGGAACTTTTTCTTCTCTCTGGAGTATGTCCTCCCTCCTCTTATTTTTATTGGGCAGCCCCTCCTCCCCCCACGAAATGAAACAATACGTATGCCACTGGTTCAGGTTCATAATTCTTAGCTTTAGTTCCTGTGGCCCCTGGTTGTACACTAGTGCTACCGGGCTGCTGTGAACTTGAGCTAAACGTGAAGCTTTGGGTCCCTGTGCATTTTGATTGTTTTTGCAGTACAAGCACTTTTGGGTAGTGTTTTTCATGGAAGAATGCCAGTTGATAGTAGTCTGTTTTAACCAGTGGTAAACATGGATTGCGTGCCTGTTAGCCCCATGGTGCTGGTAATTTTTTGCACTCAACTTTTGTGTTTTTACCTCTGCTGAGGCAGGCTGGTGTCATCGACTTGACTTTCATTTTGGGTTTTCATTTGTTGGGCTTTCACTTTTCTTGTCCTCATGTGTTGTATTTCCTTTTGTTGACACAGTGGAAGTTGTTCAGGCAGCCTCCGCAACACTTTTTCACTTTGCCCATGTTATTGGTGTTTTGTCACAGCATTTTACAGGTTATGCTTAATCAATAAGATAACCATGTGGTGTGGTTACCTTATTAATTATCTTGTCAATTATGTGGC
This sequence comes from Haemaphysalis longicornis, assembly GCF_048455015.1. Classification (NCBI taxonomy): domain Eukaryota; kingdom Metazoa; phylum Arthropoda; class Arachnida; order Ixodida; family Ixodidae; genus Haemaphysalis; species Haemaphysalis longicornis. Next base: position 158,131,684 of record NW_027526203.1, on the reverse strand, counting down.
ATCCATTATCTCACCGACTATCTTGTATATTCCTTTTGAAAACAATCTGCATACTGAAGCCATTGAGCAGGAGGCAGGTAGACATGAAGAAAAGCTGTTATTTCAAAAAGTGAGTGCACATGTGTACAGCTGTTGCCTTTTGCGGTCCACTTAGGACTGCCAATGTACTCTTTTGCTGCACAGTGAGACTGAGCAGGTTGAAATTAGAGTGTATGTGATGCACAAGAACTGTATGTACTTATTTGGGTGCCAGAGAGGTGATGGCATCTTGAGCTCACATAGTCATGCATCAGTGTATATATTTTCTTTACTCTAAACCAAGGGCTTGTAAGATGCCTTGCAACTTGTTACCTTACTTTTGTTGTGTTTGAGTTCACCCATGTGACAGAATTTCAGGTGTCTTTGTGTGTAAGACGTAAGCAGTGGTGAGCATTCTTCTTGTCATGCTTCTCTTTTGCATTTAGTGTTGGTGTATAACACCGGGCTAAACTGTGTGGCCAAGGGTATTTGCAGTGCTATGTGAAAGTCCAGGCCCGTGTTTTGCGAGAGACATATGGCCTACTTTAGTGCAATGATGTGATGTCTGATCTGAAACAACTATTTATGCATAGACTGCAAGTGCACCACTGTGCGTTTTCATTCCGACATTAGCAGTTCAGGCTGTGTCAGTCCTACCATACACTTATTTTGGAAATGTTAGCTTGCTGCTCTTTGAAAATCTATGCTGGTTGGTTGTCTGGTCATTTCATTTGTTCTTGCAGTTTTCGCAGGTTTGCTCTGCTCACTAGGGTGTACCCCTAGCATTGCCTAGCACTGCTGCTTCATTAAAATGAAGCAGCAGTGTTTTTAAACTTGTGCGGTGGCAAGTTACACTCTTCAGTTTTGTTGGTTTTGCAGGGCATGTGTTGCAAACAAAGCCCATTTGGTTCTCATGGCAGTGTTTTTGGGAGAGCGGTAAAAAAACGGGTGATGTCCTTCTGGGATGTCACCTTATAGCCAAAACATTCTTGGGGTACTGGGCAAATGTCTGCTAGGAGCGCCACGGAATGTTGAGCGTGCATGCCTTTTTCCTTTCATGTCATGTCACCATTCCTGGTTATGTGAGGAAGTTTCGTCTTATTGTATAGTGAGCACTTGAGATTTTTTGTGAAGAATGCTGTTACCAAGTTTTTTCGGGCAGCTGTAACCCTTATGTCCGGACCCCCCCCCCCCCCCCCCCTGCACTTTTACCGGCAAGAGAGAAACTATGATGAATAAAAAGGTTGTTCTAAATGTGTGTGTAGATTCTTCGACTGAGCCCTTAAATACATGAATACATAAGAAGAGATGCAGGATAGCGAACTACTTAACTTCCTCAGTCCCCGGGTACCAGTTTGGGTACCACTTTTTCAAAGGCTGCAGCTCGCCATGGTTTAAAGTTCGCATGTTCAAATTCGTCGTGCCGCAAGGGGCAAACCTGCTTTCACTAAATCCTGACAGATTCTGCCATATGTTCAGTCATCTTCGAAGAGATACTAAACAAAAACCTAACATCTCAAATGAAGTGCCGCTTCCAATTATGTGGCGGGAAGTCAAGAGTCAGAGGCCTGAAATGTGATGTTTTTCTATGCTTGCAGAACCGCAACTGCTTCCTTGCGTTTCACACAAATGGAAAGCCAGAGTACCCAAATGGGCATCATAAAATTTTTATGCTATTGTTTTTTTTTTGTAACTTCTTTTGTATTTGTTTCTATAGGCCCAGACCCAGAGTACCCATGGGTATTATCAAATTTTGATACTTTTATTTAATTTTCCGCGTTTGTAATTTTCCCGTGTTTGTTTTTATACGCAAGAAGCCAAATAAAACTGTCCCAAAAGATTTTTTTCATTTGCGCATTCTTGGGACTGAAGAGGTTAAAGCTTGTGGGCAAGATTGGATTAAGAGGGCCGGTGTGGGATACGAGGGGTTCCACCACGCTCGCGCTCCAAGGGGCCAGGACGAACCAGATTTATTGGCCGAGTGGTACAGCGCATCGCCGCTGCAGGGCTAGGAACTACACTGTACCGGCGCGTGACTCAAGGCCTCGCCCGAAGTGGCGGCAATGGCCGAGGTTGCGCGTGAGCCCGCGAGGCCCACCACTGGAGAGGCCGGCGCTGCGATCGTTTTGACGTCACTTGTAGGATCACCGTTCCTATCTTGCTGCGTAGTTGGCTAGCGCCAACTTCGCTTAGGAAGCGCGTTCTAAAAGTATTTTCGTGTTAATTTCCTTCGTTTGAAGTTTATTCTCAGTGCGTCAAGCGCAGTTCGACCTAATGGTGACTGTATAACCGTATCAACTGTGGTAGATTATCCGCAAACACCATGAGCGTGGTCGGTATGCGACCGAAGCGTAAGCAGCGGCTTGTTTCCCCGATCAACAATGTGGACTACGACGATCGCCGAGTGAAGTTTCTAGATTTCCCTTGTTTGCAAAAAAAGTATAAAGCAGGAAATCGTGAAGCGTTAACTGCTCGCAGAAGCACACGCACCCGCCGTGCCTGCCCGCACAGCCGACGGCGCGGCTCGAACCGACGCAAGTCGCGGCAGCAACAACTTGTCGCCGCTTTTAAAAATCACACAAGTCGTGGAAAAGAAGTTCCAGATTGGTGAAAGTAAATGTTAGTGTGATGAAAAATTGTGATAGGTAGTGTCATCAGCTGTGGTTTTCAAAGCGATGCTCAAATATCTGCCGCGATTTACGCCGACCGGCCGCGGAGGTCGGTCCCGGCAGCGCCGGCCCGTTCACGCACGGTGCGGCAAGCGGCCGAAGGATGGCTATGCTTGCGCGCAAGAAGCGGCCGAGGCCGTGCAGGTATCTTGATCGTCGATCGCTTCAACGGAAATCACCGCGCTTACAGAGTTCCCAGCGCGGTGAAACGTTCTGTTAGGGACTGTCACTCGCAACTCTAACGGCGATGAAATATCCGCTGCGACGCCAAGCCTAAAGTTCCCAACATCCGATTACGTGCATCCGAAGCCGGCTTCGAGCTGTCGGCGTAGGCCCTCCCGTCGCGCACGCGCGTATTGCGTTTGGGTTCCTCTAACTTCTTGGGGGCCCCCAACGCTCGATTCTCCTACTCTAAATATCCCCATTACCAGCCTCGCCTTCTGTGAGAAGTCGTGAGTTTCGAAATTGATGCTGGAGAAATGCCGGCTTACTGTAAACATACAAAACACGCTGCAATTATAAATTACCCCGCCGAGCACCTAATGAAAACTAAATATAGCCTTGTCCGAACCCGCTCGAAGGCGTTAAAAACTCGCGCTCATACCGTTCATACATTGCGGACAAGTCGCGAAAAGTAAACATCAGCCTTGCAGAGTACAGGCTACGGCAGTGATCGTTAATCAAATCCGGGCATGACTATAAAAACATCGTAGGGGAAATAGGCACTGATTAAGCCAAACTGCAGACCATAACAATACTTTTAAGCATGTGCGGCGAAGCAATCTGATCACCGTTCTCGCGTCATTCATTTACCAGGCAATACGAGCAGTTCGCGCGGTGAGATCATAAGTGAGCGACGCGCTTCCGTCGCTGTTACAAGGTGTTTGCTTGCACACACATATCCCGTCACAAGTATTTCAACATCCCTGATGCCGAGAAAAGTACGCTGTAAATTCATTAGAATTTACAGCCTTCTTTTTTCGGCATCAGTTGCATCATCCTTGGCGTTAGCTGGCTGCGTATGTAAGAGCGGTGGGTCGCTATGGTAGCAACTACCTAAACGCGGCGGTGTCGCCGGGAACAAGCAAGTCGCTGATTGCTTGCCCGAATTATTTGGTTTACAGACAACTTTTTTGGTAATTTGCATCAAATCCACAAGGAGCGGGCGAGACGGTGGCCACAACAACAACAACAACAAAAAAAAAAAACGCTTCCGCATACGCACGGGAAATGTGTTGTAGCAGACGACAACACGATTCGGCGTCCTACAAGTGACGTCACTCGTAGGTGGCGCCACGGTATGTCCTCGAGGCCATCTTGCGCGTCCGATCGGGGTCAAAGATGGGCCCAACGTCGAGGTCAAAGACGGGCCCCAATCGGATCCAGCGGCGTACCCGTTCTGCGTTTCCTATCTCCTACAGTATCTCTCGATCTCCCAGTAAAGTGCGCGCGCAGCCAGCACGTCCCGAGAGCTCGAAAACGAAAGGGAGAAAAGGAAGAGGGCGAGAGAGTTCTTTGACTGTCTGTCCTTCGCCGCGCGCGCGCGCGGGTCGTGGTGCGGGTGGATGGTAGCGGGGCGCGCCGAGCAGGCGACGCGTCTACAGCAGACGACAAGACAAGCACTGGTGGAAACGAGCCAGGTCCCGGTTACAAATTTCAATCCAACTAGTAGTACCTGTAGTAACGAATATCCCTTCACCATGCAAAGCATATCTGAGCGGACTCTTATCTTAGCGCGATAATTGCGGCACGCACACAACGAAATAAACATGCATGGAGCAGCGGGAGCCACCCGCGCCGTGGGGAAGGAGCCCAGTGGCAGCGCCGCAGCCGGGACGCTTTTACTGCCATTACCCAAAGGGTGAGGTGCAAGCGTGTAGCTTTGCGAGTGACAAAACACAAACAAGTAAAATTAAACTTGGAATTTTTCAAACACGCAGCGTGAGCATATCTAAGTTAGCAACATTTCCTGCGGATCTGACAAAAATTACACAGAAATTGGGCGAATTGTCTGTTAATGCGTAAGCAATCTTGGCCGCTTGTATTCATTCCGTTTCTTTAATAGCCACATTTGACTACTAGTAGCCAGATTTGGCTGTTTTCTTTGGTTTATTTCGCATTAGGCTATGTTCGGCGACTTTGCCTGCCGTCTGCAGGTTGTACTTTTATTTGTTGCATTTTTGTTCCGTTATTAATTATGTGATTTACACTAATATAACGAATAAATAGCTCAACTTCGCCCATTACCAATTGTTGTGCAGGTACATGGCGTTACACAGTTGGGATTTTGTACAATTTTTGTCGTGTTTGCGTTTCCTTTTTTGAAGGGGGGGGGGGGCATTTTTGTCTTCGTTGTGAGTGAGCGGTGTACAAAGTGGGCAGGGTTTACAGGTGGCACGGAGCCAGTAGGCTTCAACGTTGTAGGGTTAACTAAAAGAAGACTAAAATGCTGGTGGAAGACGAGCCATGAGAGAAAATAGCCTAGGACACTTGACACCTGTGATGGACAAAATTTAATTTCAGCCTGCCCTTAATAGCAGCGCTACACATCAATATAGACGAATTCTTTGATGAGATGACACACGTGAAATAACCTCAATCAATCAATCAATTAATCAATCAATCAATCAATCAATCTATTTTTAGTGTTATAAGTTTAGCGCTGCCATTAATTAAGGGAGGGGGGGAGGGCTGAAGTCTAATTTCGTCCATTAAGGGTTTCAGGTGTGCTAGGCTACATTTTTCTTGCGGCTTGTCTTCCACCAACATTCGAACCTTCTTTTAGCTACCACTGCAGCATTGATGTCTACTTTCTCTGTGCTGCCTCTTCTTAACCCCGTCTACTTCGTACACCGCCCTCTCACGACGAAGACAAAAATGGCACCGCCCAAAAAAAGCAAACCAAAACATTGCAACGAATCATAAATGGTAAATTCGCAATGCACAACGACAACTGAGGCTAAGCTTCATCCAACGCACCAGGTAAGTGCACCCTTTGTGAAAATTTTCTAGGCCATTCATGAGCCTTCTGGACCACAAATAATTCGAATAATAAGATTTGCCTTTAAATGTGATACGATTATTTTATGACAGCAAGAGAGAAAGGTGTTTTCTATTTCCGACATAGAACGTTTCAGCCTCGCTCGGGACGTAAGCTTGTACATTGAATTTTTTTCGCCTGCGCACTATTGAGTTGGCCGGGAAAATTTGGACAAAGACTGTACATGATTAATGTTGCTTCTGTTTACATAACCCGTTTACTTCGCTTTTTAAAATTCAATTTAACTTTAATGTTACACCTAAATTTCGATTTCATTTATTGTTTAATGCTGCTTCCATTCATAACAACTTTTTTTCAATTCTTATTTCTTAATATTTCTTTATTTTTGCGTTTTTTTTTTTGCTCACGAGCGCGTGCCCGCTTAACCGCCTCCTCTTCGGCCGAACTAATTACCTCTGGCCTCTAGCCGTAGACCTGTAAACATGAATTCAGGTTACCACCATCATCGGGGCTCCTTAAGGTGGGCTTTACTGCATGATGTTTAGCGTACACACATGGCACGTTCAAGTCAGTTATTTCAAGCTTCGCTTGAAAAATATCCAATTGTGTAACACCGTGTACCTGCAAATAAATGAATAACTGGTGAAGTTGAGCAATTTATTTATTTAATATTTACATAATACTGTAGACCAAGTGTATCATCCAAGCAGGACGGGCAAAACATGTAAAAATATACATGCACATGCAGTGCAGTACAATACAATACGGCCGTTTTTCTGATGGAGGCGAAAAGCAAAAACGCCCGTGTGTATACACAATTTCAGCGCACGTTAAAGATCCCCGGGTGGTCAAAATTAATCCGGAGCCCTCCACTACGGCGCGCCTCATGGCCTGCGTTGCGTCGGCGCGTTCAACCCCCACAGTCAATCAACAATACAATACACAATGCAATGAAGACAATAGCAACGTCAACCAGAAGATATGCAAAAGCAAGCCACGCTGAAGTTGTCATGTAAATGCATCCAGAACAGGGTTTCAATCCACTTAAAAAATAAAAAGCATGGTAACAAAGAAAAACTTACAGCAGCTTCATTAAAATCATAATATTCAGTCATTAAAAGTTGCTAAAATTTTCCTGTAAAGTGTAAAGCTTTCGTGAAATTCCCACTAAAAAAATGAAGGAAGCTCACACTAACGCGTAAAACTAAAAGCTGTACGCAACCTTCACAACCATTACAAAGGTTTAAGTCCACGATTGCAGCAGGTTTGTTTCTTATTCGTTGCCGCAACAACTTTTACTACATCATTGTTGCTAGAAGTGTGAGCTTCTTTCATTTTTTTTTTTTGAAGTGATAATCATTGGATATCACCTTGTAGGGGCATACGCTATGACGCGTCTTTCTCGTTTTGAGCAAGTGGTTGCCACGATTACGGTGAACGCTGGAGTTTTTTTGGCTAATCTAGGACTAGTCTCCTTAACGGGGTTTGCTTGGCTTGACAAACGTGCGCCGGGGACGCTGGGCGGTCGTCGCGAGGCACGCACACACGAGCGCTAGGCATTTTCTTGGTTTTATTAACTGCCGGGTGGTCGCCGCGAGGCCTGCGCTCACGTGCGCGCGCTGGACATTTCTTGGTATTTCAAAGCGAAGCTTTTTACCTATTGGCAACTCCAAGTTCCGCGACGCAGTCTGGCAACATGATTCGCGTTGTTTTGGCGACGAAGACGGCGTGATTTCATCCAACGACCTTATCTTGATCGGGGTCAATGATCGGAGGGATGAAAACGCCGAGATCGTCGCTATGTGCGCGCAAACGTTGGGGGAGACCGAGGCACCGCATCGCATTTCGCTCCAGATGAGCTGCCTCTCTAGAGAGCCAAAAATCGAGGAAGGGCGGTGCTCGCGCGCACCAAGGCTCTCAGAAAAGTGCGAGCACCTTGCTGCGGCTTTCATCAACTGCTACAATTAAGACGCAGAGTTTTAACTGCCACGGTTCGTGCTGTGATAGAGCTTCGCTGTAGCCTTATGAATGAACCTTCCTTTGCGATTCGTAGCATGAAAACCCAATCAGATATCATTAGCCACGACAACACTCAAATTTAAATGCAAACCATTGCCCATATCTGCCCAATACTGAATAAAGGTCGGTTTAGGACAACTTAGATTATATCGAATTGCTGTAAACGTTTTTTCTAAAAATATGTGGCGTGTTGTGTCAACGATTCAGCATATGCAGCTTACAAGTGCTGGATAAGCTTATGAACCGAACATCTTACGCCGTGGCGTAATTGCCTAGGGCTTTAATTGATTTGCTGCCGGTGAAGTCAGATTCTATGAAGCCGGGCTCTGCTTTAAACGGCTCGACATTCGGGGCGCACTGTAAATTTCCGGCACATTTTTTTTTTCTCGCAAGTTCGTAATTTTGCACTTTGAGACCCAAGTTCGACTATTTTGATTTGCAGGCGCCCGCGACGTTCGCTGATTAATACGTACAAATTCGTACTATGGCTAACAGGCGCGCGGATCACTGCTGGCGTTTAGAACATGCACAACTTATTTTAGGAAAACGACTAAACTACTGTCGAAGCTGCGGGAGTCCTGCCATTCACTGACTTGAGCGTCAAGTACGTCGAGCTGCGCGGAGGGCGGCCGCGCAGATGTGCATTTGAGACTCGCTTCAAGAACGGAATAAAAAGCGATGTTCCCAGCTAATTAAAATGAAGGCTTCATTTCAAACAAGTATCGACGTAATTAGCACCTAACAGATATCTTTGGCGCCCAGCAAACATCTTAAAAGGGCAGGTATACGAGCATAGCGTACGAGCATAGCGTACGGGGAAGCGCGCCGACAGAAAGTACGCCGCGCGCATGCAATGTGGCTCCATTACAATGAAAAAGCAAGTGACTGCTGACCTGGAAGGTAGTAGTCGTCTTGAGCGAAGTGCTTTGAGCAAACATGCATGGCGTGCGTCTTTTTTTTTTTTCAATGCGTAGGTTCCATCTCCAGAGCGCCTCGCGAGGAGCGTCGTCTGCTTCTCTTGGGAAGCGGTGAAAGTGTCCACTTCTGTACTTCCATCGTGCCGACACATCGAAGGGGACGCAACAAAACTCCTTACACGTCAGCTTTATCGTCTTGGGGTCTTCTTTCGGTGGTATCACGCCAACCCCACTGAACACAAAACGTCTTAGAGATGTCTACCATGGTCTTGCAAGGTCTAGAAATCTTGCGATATGAAAGTTACCTATAAGACGTCTATTTTTGTATGTGTTAAATATGTCTTAAGAGAGATAGCTGCAGGATACCTGTGCAAAATCTCCGACGTCTTAAGCTCCATGAGATGTTGATAAGTCATCTTTGCTAAGATGGCTAGAAGACATACGAACCTCAACGTGTACAAGACGTTTTTCCTAGCTGGTTGATGTTGTAAGCTTGTTGAGACACTTACAAAGCGCCCATCATGATGTCCACGGTACGTTTTGTGTAGACAGCTGAAATATATTACTAATAGATGTGTCAGATGTTCAGCTATTGAACACGTCAACACGACGTTGATTGCAAGAAAGTTCAGAGATGGCGTTTTAAAAAGGTGTTGAAGACGTTTTCAATAACGCGATATCGTCTAGCTGTATTGCAATCATTGTCGTGCACACGTCTTTTCTAGCTTAGAATCGAAGACACCTACTAATAATGTCTTCTAGCTATACGCAAGACGTGTCATAGTCACCTCGTGGTAGACGATTTGTAGGTGTTTTAAAGGGACACTGACACAAAAATTTTGCACCTTGTTTTTTTATCGCGATAAGTAGATAATGACCTACTTATAACGTGTGAAAACCTCATTTGATTCAGCGTGTGACGGTTGTTTAATTAGAGGCGTTTTCAATGCGGCCAGTCGCAGTTTCGGTTTCAGCGGATGCCGCGGAATGCGAGATTTTGTGTAAACAAAGCTTAACACGTGACCGTCGGACGGATATCACACAGCAGAGCTGCCGTAGCACTGTCGAATCCGCGTCGCCGGCAGTTTCTGCGAATGCCCCCACGTACTGATCTCGTGAGATGCTTAATTAAAAAGCGACCGTGGACGTGACGCAGGCGCCGCGAGTGCAAATTGCTGCCGCGGCTAGAGAACGACGCGCGACGCTCGAGACTGGGTGAGAAGACGCGCGGTGGGAGCAGCCGGCCGGTCTGCCTACAGGTCCACCTACAGGTGTGTTTGGCTTAGCACTGCGGCGGATATTCGATTGCCGCTCTTGCCCAGATAACGAAAAATGTCGTCCTGAGGACGTCCTCAAATGGTCCAAACGTTCTGGATCCTATTCTGGGCTTCTGAGGGGCATCCACAGGATTAGACATTGTAAATGATCCCTCAATGGTCCATCCTAGAGCTTATTTTGGATCACAATAGATTGCGAATGATCCCCAAATGATCCGTTAGATTACTTCTTTTGGATCACAATCCATATGGCCGTCTGACGCTGCTGTTACCGTGGATGCTATTACAGTAATAAATTATGCTAATTTATTACCAGTGAGGTACAAAACACCCCCCGCTTGTAGAAAAATGTTCAGTCCACCTGTGTAAACAGGTACAAAATGTCTCCAAAGTTGGAGGTCTCTTCACCTTTTTTCTTAGTTGGTGGTCTTTTCTTACACCCTTTTTTAGGCCTTTTTTCTTAGTTTCGAACACCCTGATTTGTAGCTTTACACCCTTCTGTGAAAAAAGATGTTGAAATAATAAACACCCTTTTTGCAGGGTGTTGAGGTGGCGGGAAAGATTTCTTTGAGTTTAATAAAATTATACAAGTTATGGAACACAAAAACTACCTCGTGGTCAAAAAGTTTTTGCAAATCCGCGTGTTAATTTGTATATTCTCATAGTAAAACCTATTGTACCAAAATTAGCGCTAAAATGTCTGTTTTTTGCGACGAGCCCACCGACTCTATCGGAGGGCTTTCCTCTGCTGGATATAAAAGCAAAAACAGCACATGTATTACGAAGTAAGCGTGTACTCCCTGTTCCGCTTGCATCCCCATGGTTTTCTTGCTCAATTTATTTGTGTTCCAAGTGTAACTTGTGTGTATTGACTGTTAGTGTTGATTGCTGCGCGCTCCGCCGATTCACATTGCCACGCGTAGCTGCTCCCTGGCCACACCCTTATTTTAGGGTGTTAAGCAACCTTACACCCTTTTTTAGGGTGTTCACACGAGCACCCTGTTTTCATCTAAACACCTTTTTTTCGCCAAAACACGTTTTAAAGTTGTTCGCCATGGGACAAGATTCTTACACCCTTTTCGGCCAAAAAGGGTACAAGAAAGTTTAGTGTGTAGTGAGGCCTGTTGCCTTAGCTTGTAGGTAACTTCAGACTAAGAAAAAAGAACATTAGTTCGTATCCTGGAAGTGTACGAAAATAGACCTTTCCAGAAACTGCAGCGCCGCTCCTTCCCCTGGCGGGCCTGCGCAAGGCGTCATGGGAACCAATGGGAAATGCGTGCGCGCGTGGTGCGAGCGGCGACGGGTGGTCGCGCCGCGCGCCGCGTACGCGGAGCGAGCCCGCCAAATGACAAAGTTTAAGTAGAGAGAAATGATGCGCTTGCAAAGTTGCGTTCCGAATGAATTAAAGCATCTTTAGACCATAGAACCTAAAATAAGAAATAAACTCCGCATCCTTCTGAAACTGCCTGCACCGCATGACAACTTTTTGTCGTCTGCTAGCTTGCAGAGTGGAACCAGCTGCTGCCAGTTGGAAAGCGTCTTCGTGCTTCTGGCTGCCCGCGGGAAAAGAGAAATTCCTCAACATGAGGAATAGAAAACAAATGTGACACTTGAGCTCCCCGAGAAAAATACAAATAACCAGCTCTTGCTTCCGCAGCCCGCGGGGAGCCGAGTGGGTAAACGAAGAAGCCCATATCGTGTGCACACGTTTTTCGTGATGCATTCCCGCGTGTGTAAAGCTACACTCGTTTACGACCTGCCTTAGCGTTTGTAGTTCGCGCGATACTGACGATGTGGCGCCAAGGAAGCTGCAGGAGGCGGACAAACTCGCTGTGTGCTCGGTTGAGACAATACGCTACGAGACCGGCATGTTTCATTGCACAAGTTTCCGAAGGACAAGAAACTTAAAAAGGAGTAGGTTCGCCGGATAAATCGCCAGGGTCGTGATGGCCGGTTAGCTTTGTATGTGACCATTTTTCCACACCGGGTCTTCTCCGAGAGGTGTCCTCCGGTAAAGACAGGTAAGCCCAGCATTATAACGCAAATGATGCTTTTCATATGTTTTGTTTCCTAGCTGCCGCGAAGTGAACGAAACGCCACCCTCCTAAGCGCCCGTCCCGCTTCCAGGCATCCAAGACGAACTAGTAATATGCAGCACTAGTCTAGATACTCCTGTCAGCTCAGAGTAATCAACGCACGTTTTGTAATGAATTTTAGGACAAAGGGTGCAACAGGGTGAAAAAGCAATACTTTCGCTCCAGCAGGCAACGATGCGGTTTCTCCAACGACAGCGACTGCCTGCAGCCCGTTTCCTGCGGAATTGGAGGAACGGGGTTCCTGCTGTTGTGAGTTCAGCATTTCGACTATTTCTTTTCGGTCGCTCATTGTGGAATTATTATTTCCCACTTTTAAGGTGTGGTGTACTTCCTGTATGAAACCAAAAAAAGACAGCTCGTCATAGCTGACCCAGGATTCATGACCGAAGATGAGCTCCGTGAACTTGGCGTTAAATTGAACAGACCGCCATGTTAAATGGTCGGCGTCAATTGACAGTAGTGGAGGAAACACGCACACGGCAGATCGCCAACCTGAGGAGAAACGTTGAGCGAGTTATTCGAGAAGGGAAGAACTTGAGAATACTGTGGTATCTTTTCCCAAACCAAATATCGTTTGAAGCCAAACCAGATATGGAAAATTTGTTGCTACCCGAGCAACTTCACACATAAACCACTTCTCAATCGATAAGTAAAATGTCAACTATGCGTGTTTTGTATTATCCCTCTGACAGTTTTACCTTTTAGTCGGTATTATTGGTTAGTTTTGCTAACGGAATAAAAGTGTACATGTCTTTTATTGTAATGATACCACACTAGCTGCCTCGTCTTTTTTTCGACTGAAATAAACATTTCTATTTTAATATTTACACACAGCCGAAAACAGCAAAAGAGCTCAGGATTGTACAATAAGACTTGACACTTCTTAGGCAACAGTACTTGAAACAAATACAGACACAGTGTAGCATGAATCGATAGGATACACACTGCCACTCCCCAAAATGCAGCAGTTTGTTGAAGAAATGCGGGCTGTGGTAAGAAAGAAGCCAGTTATCGAAACAGCTGTCCAGGGTAGCAGATTTTCTGCATGCATCACACAGTGTTAAATGCCGAAGCTGCACCGTCAACAAATGCTGCCTCCACAGGCGCTGTCGCGCACGGCACGGTGTAACACGGTAGAGCCTGTTCTGTGGTAGAGCTACGTGAAGAGCGGATCGGGCGGCAGCGGCGGCGGCTGCTGCAGCGCTCACAGTTCCCAGGCTCCTTTGCGGCCGCCGTTTGGGGGCGCGTGCAACTTTCCGAAAAGGTCTATTGTCCAGCAGCATCATTTTGACGACGTTCTGAGGATGTACGCTGGACGGACAAACGGACCCCGATTGGACTGGCTGAGGATAAGATCTGGACAACCTGAGGATGCTGAAATGTCCAGAGTCGGACATCCTGAGGATTTACCCGGGTTTGTTTTGCGTTATCTGGGTGTAAGCGGTGCACATGACGATTTTTAATGCAACCCGCCATCGCATCATTAGCTCCTTTCTTATATGTGCTGCCATGTTTGGGACTTGGGTCCCATTTCGTGCAGCGATAACAAGCTATCGCTCAAGTTTCCTGCGCCGGCCTGCGCCACTTCGCGGCTTTTGCCGACGCCTGCGCAGGGACCGTGCGGCTCGCTCAGTGCGCTTTTCGTGTCCCCGGCGCGTTTTCGCGTCCAGTGCAATAAAAAGCAATAAAGTGCCTGGAATCGCTGTAGAACCTAGATCGCGGCCATCTGCCCGATGAGCCGACGAAATCACGGCGCCTCCGCCGCCAACACTCTTAATAAAAAAGGTCGTAAAAAGGTAGTAACGGCCACATTTACTAACTCCTTACGACCCTTACTACCCCGCGGTTTTGTACGTACTCTGCCACTAACAACTGCATGGTTAGTAAATTAACTGAGTGTAGGAAGTAGTAGCACTAGATTAAGGTCGTGCTTATGACTAGGTTGTGCATGGCCAGTTAGTAAACGCATGTAGCTCAGAAGAGTGCTATCGCTGGGACTTTACTAGTGGGGGTAGTGGTGCTTACTGCCTGCTTCGGTTAGTAATTCTGACAAGTGGTACATTTACTACTTCCAGTTACTAAGTACCTAGTGTATACTGGGACAAGTAACTTGTTAGTATTCCATTAGTGAATGCCCCGACCTTTTTTTTATGAGTGAACGATCGGGTCGTTCGTTGCTCGAGATCGGAAGCTCCGACCTCCGATGGAAGCGGTGAGCCGGCGGAAAACACCGACAGTACGGAAGCGGCCAACACAAACTCGTGACGTATTTGGATATCGTTTACTTACAAAATATCCAGGGAATGTCGATTGCGCGAGGCCCTCCGCTGGCTGCTCGGTTGCGTTTCGCACACTTTAAAATTGATTTTAAGTATGTTCTAGGCTGTATTTGCCGCTGATATTTTGCAGATGATATACGTGTGTTCACACCAATCTATCCCCGAAGTAATCTCGCCTTCAGAATTTTGTGTCAGTGCCCTTTTAAAGAGCTTGCAAAGACAATTAACAAGGAAAAACCCTTTCTTTGTGTCAACCACGTTATGCTAAGGTCGTTGAGCAATGGTCGTCGGCAGGATTTTTTTTTCTTGAGGGGGGAAACCTGTTGCGTTGCGAGGGGAGGGAAGAGAACGGGTGGAAGTATAGCAACTCATCTGGTGGGGAAATTGGGGATGGGGGCAATTGCCCCTTTTGCACCCCCCTGTTTACGCCCATAACTACGTCTAAACGGCGTTGGCTGCAATAGAGCTATAAGGCTCTGCTTACAGAACGAGATCGCCTACATTGAGTTCGGTATGAGATAGTGCAAATTATCGTGAGAACTAATTTCTTATGGTGTCTACTGGACGCGTCTCACGGAAGTTGAGGGAACATGATTAAATCCAGAAGACCTAGCAATAGGACTTTATCCGCAGGCCCCAATAAAGTTTTCCCAGTCCAATCCCATCAAGCGTGAACGAGTCCAAAATAGGGAAGAGGAGTCATTGTGAATTCGCTGACAGGTGGGAGACGAGGTGGCAGGTGAAGGAAAAAAGAAAACACAAGGTGGATGGCAGGTGGATTGCGCCAGCTGGCTAAAGAGCTAGCCCATTTGATGCACGAAACGCGCTTTGTGTTTGTGGCAAACAGGTCGTCAGTTGTGTGATTAACTGGTACACTGTTTTTTACTCTGGCTACTCAGGGTTTTATACACCCCCCCCCCCAAAAAAAAATACCCCAGAAATATTTCGCCACCCCCTAGAAACCTAAATTCTGGATAAACCCCATGTGGCTACTTCTCACTGACCGACACACACACGTGGTTGTATATGTGGATAAATGGATGAGAACGGGGCTATCACACCTAAATAAAAGCAAGAAAAAAATTTTTAATTCGTTGAAACCTTTTTATTATGGGAACATTGTATGCGTACGGCCTTCTTAAACTTAATTGTCTCTTACGCGCATGGAGGCAGTGCACGTGCACGCTTCACTGTGTATTTAGAGCTCCGGCAGAGAAATAATCAGAATGTCGTTTCATCATACATTGTGACGAGACTTAGTAACTATAGCATTGGTATGCGAGCTACAGTGAAATTTCGATAGTTCAACAAAATCGGCTTGGACGTGAAGCCATTCTACATTTCCATAGCAAATTTGTTGGAGCACCAGGGTGTCTTACAAAAAACATGCACAGCACTCATTGAAAGAGAAGCGCTTGTAAATGACTGATTTTACTTTTCTTCGGTTTTCTAAATGCATATAACATTGAACTGGAATCTACTCGCAAGCACGTTCTTTAGAGTTGAAGCTGTTTTTTTTACCGTTTACTGGGATTCACGTCATCTCCAGCTAACCCCGATTCATAAACTTGGTTGTGAAGTATATGATGGTACCGGTGGTTTGTTTACAACACAATTGCCATAAAATATTCACGAAATTTTGAACGCGTTTTGTCTAAATTATGATATGAGAAATGAACTTGCGGATAAATTCCTTTGAACGTGGAATAATGTTATGACGACACCAAAAAAATTGGCGAAGCTTGCACTAAGTCGTGCAAGGTTTGAACCATAACCAAGCTGGAGGATTTCTTTCTACGTAAGCCCTGAAGGGCACACCACCACGCATTGTATTAGGCTTGAACTTGTTTATTTACATATTCACTGCGGCAGTAGAGGTCATTGTCATATGCATCTATATCGTACGTCGTCTTCCCCAAGCATGACTGGTTGGCCCGGATCGCAGGCTTTCACATTTCTCCCAAAGTGGAACGCGTCAACAGGTGCTAGAACCGGCAGCAACCGGCTTCGCGAACTGGACGTCTGTAGCGCGAGCTGTTTTGTGCTCCCCCTTGAGGCGTAGACGAACGTGAGCTGTTTTCTTGGTATTCTTGTTTTTTTTTTTTTTTGCGAGCGTCACGTGTAAGCCTGGGCACCGGGCGCTAACTACGCAGGTACGACGATAAACAAGTGCGGTGCGCCATGGAGAAGTCCGCAACCGGACCTGATTAGGCCGATTCTCGTGACGGCCGTTAGGTGGTGAGCACAAACAGTCTCCAAGAGTTCTGTCGCGACCGTTGGTGTCGACAGAAAACTCCCGCAAACAAATAAAAGAAGTTACTGGAACCACCAGGAATCGAATCTGGAACGAACAGACAAACGGAGGGGGCGGTAGCCCGTTGTCTCGCCGATTGAGCTACGAGCCCACGCGGAGGCGGGGGAGACAGACGGTGCACTCACCGAGCACATCTACGGGTTTATCCCCTGCGTTTTTGCTAAATTAACGCCACGTGATAGCGAAAGGCGACCTCACGCGATCTCTCACGTGTAGCGGCCGTGTGCGTGTCTTGCGCATGAGATAGGAGTTATAAAAATTTAAGGAAGCTCGCACCAACGCATGGCATCTCCCTCTCTGCCGCCGATAAGTGAGATCGTCTAACACCAGGTGTGAGCTTCCTTTAATTTTATAAAGAAAAAGCTTCAACTCGTGTGCTTCCCCAATACAGTGAAATCTCGATATAACGAACTTCAGGGGACCGCGGAAAATTGCTCGTTATTCTGAAAGGTCGTTGTAGCGAAAATCGCAAAACTTAAGACAACAAACATTTCAATGCCTAAAACGACTTACCTGTAAGAAGTGCATCCTTGAAGTCATTTCTCACAAAAAATGCGCAAGTGATCATGAAACAATCACATTTATTTAACGTAAGTGGCATTTTTCTTCTAGTGCGTGCAGCCCAAGCTTCCTAGCATGAAAGACTCCAACTCTTTCACATTTTTGTGGACTGACTCATTGGCCGTGCGCTTTTCCCCCGGCAATGTGCACAGTTTTCGTATGCTGCCCAGCACATCCGCAGTCCTCACGTTCTCGTATCAGTCTTCGAGTGCTGCCGCGACACCCTCGGAGGCATTGTCGTTCATGCCTCGCTCCCTTCTTCATCCTGAACACTCACGCTTTGGAGAATGTCCTTTGTTGTGAGCTCCGCTGATGTCCGTGAAGATCCAGCAAGCCACCCGAGCAGCGGCGGAACGTAGAAAAACTTGGGGTGGGGCGCGAATAGTGCGGCCGCGGCTTTCTGGACGGAGGAGGCCACCCATGCTTCATTTTTTTTCTTCTCCTCACCTTTTTTCTATCTCTCGCATCGGCACGCGTATTCGCGGAGCAAGTTGCAAGATGTCCTCTTCTGCGCTGCGCTTTGCCGTGTAGTCTGCTAGCATACGGCTCCGGTTGCCGCGATTGTTTAACGGAAATCTAAGAATATCCGGCCTTGGAAATATGAGTTCGTAGTACTGAGGCGTTCTTAACATGGCGCGTAACTAAATAAAATGATCGTTATTTTGAAAAGTTCGCTATTCTGAAGTACGTAGTAGTGAAATAATTTTACATTGAAACTATAGGCAGTCGGCGTGGGATTTCTTAAATGCTCGTTAATCTGAAACGTTCGTTAATGTGGTGTTCGTTGTACCGAGATTTGACTGTACAACTCAACCAACCACCGTTCATGAATTATGCATTGATTTAACCTTAGCAAAGAATATCTACTTAAAGTAATAAAGGGTGTATATAGCTGGACTGGACTGGAAAAGACTTTATTGAAACAAATCCTGCAGTAGGCGGGGGCCGGGTTACGGCTCCGCCTCGACGTGGCCTGGCGTCGCGCCTTCTTCTGCGACCCTACTCGTCACTAGCCCGTTTTACGGAGCCCGTGCCTTTCGAGCGCGGCGAGGACCTGCTAGATGGCCCATGACTGGTCTGTCTTGCTTTTAGATTCAATGGCTCTCTGGAGTCCCGCCGGGATACTCCTCGAAACTCGCGCCGCCTGGGTCGGCGGCACAGTCCCACATGATGTGCCAGCGGTTGGCAGGTCCTTTCCCACGCACATTGCACTGATCACTCGGGTACTCGTCCGGGTACATTCGATGTAACGCCGCTGGCGACGCTGTCGACGCCGCTTGGAGTCTTCTTAGATGTATCGCCTCCTCGCGGCCAAGCGTCCGGTGGGGCGGCGGGTATACGCTCGTCTGGCCAGTCGTAGTGGTAGACAGAAACCAATGACAGAGCCCCTGCCGGGGCTCTGTCATTGGTTTCTGTCTACCACTCCCATTCGGGACGGGTGCCCACGTTGGGAGCGCGGTGTGCCATAGCGCGCGCTTCCCTGTGGGCCGCCCGCGTGCGCAGGGATCCATCTTACCTCCACTCGTCTTCTGTCTCAACTCCCAATCTTTCGATAATTCTTGCCGCCTTGCCGCTCACTCGACCTTTCGCCAGGTTGCGGACGGCCTCTTGCGAGTCGCTCAGGATCGTGTCGCAACCTCCCTCGGACATAGCCAGGGCTATGGCAATCTCCTCAGCCTCGGTGGCGTTCTCGCACTTCGCGCTCGCCGACTTGGAAACTCGTACCGTGCTTGCATTCACGGTCACCAACGCGTGTCTTCCTTGCCCGTACTCCGCCGCGTCAACGTACCTCGTCCGCGGGTCCCCGCCGTACTGTTCGACGAGAAACTTGGCTCTCGGGTGTCATCTCTCTTGGTTGTGCCCCGGGTGCACGTTCGTCGGGATTGGGCTCACCCGCACGTTCTCGCGCACCCTCTCGTCGAGTTCCTGGAGGTGTCTCCCTGTGACTCGGTAGCTGTAGCCTAGGGTCTCGAGGATGCTTCTGTCCGTCTTGGTCGCCGCCAGCCGTTCTCGTTGCGCTTCCAGTTGTGCCTCGATGATCTCGTCCACCGTGTTGCGAACGTTCAACTGCAACAGCCTCTCCGTGTTCGTAGACTCGTGCAGTCCCAGTGCCCTCTTGTACATTCTACGGATGATGGCGTACATCTTATCCTTGTCGGTCTGCGTCCACGTGTGGTACGCCGCCGTGTACACCACGTGGCTGATCGCGAAGGACTGCATCAGCCTTGTGAGCCCTTCTTCACGCATGCCCGCCTGCTTGGTCGACACGTGCTGGATCAGCCGCAGGGTACTTGGTTGCCAGCTTCTTCAGAAGGTTGTCTTTGCTACCATTGCTGCTGATCAACATGCCCCGCACTCTGATTTCCGGAACCTCGAGAATTCTCCGGCCCGTTCCAGGTGATCACACTGCCTCGGGGGCGGCGGCTGCTATCCCGCCTTGCGAGGCGAATACACCAGGAGCTCGGACTTGGACGGCGAACACTGCAGGCCCGTTACGCGTCCAGCCATTCTTCGATGGCCGAGACCTCTCTCTGCAACCTCCTCTCTATATCGGCGTCCGTGCCGCCTGTCGTCCACAGGGTAACGTCGTCTGCGTAGATCGAGTATCTCACACCCTCGATGCTCGACACCGCCTCGGCGACGTATCATCACGATGTTGAACAGCAGCGGTGAGATCACCGGGCCTTGAGGCATGCCCACGCTGCCGACGCCTCGCTCCGGTAACTTGATCTCCGCCCGTGCAACGCGATCTTGCGGTCCGAAAGAAAGTCTCGGATGTAGTCGCACGGCCGGGCTAGAGCGGCGGCGCGAGCACGCCGCCGCTCTTGCCCGGCCGTGGTAGTCGTAGCTTCTCTTTCCCATGTTGAGCCGCGACGCCTGCGCCAGGATGGCCGAATGCTTCACCCGGACGAAGGCGCTCTGCAGGTCGAGGCCCAGGATCACCTTGCTGTCCTTCGTCTCGTTCTCGATGATCTCCTCCTTCAGCTGCAACATCGCGTCTTGAGTGCTCAGGCCTCTCCGGAACCCGATAATCGAGTCCGGATGCAGTGCCTCTTGTTTGAGGTAGTTTTGCCATCGGTTCGCCTACACGTGCTCGAGGACCTTCCCCACGCACGACGTCAGCGAGATGGGTCTCAGATTCTAGATTTTCAGCGGCTTGCCCTGTTTCGGGACCGGGTTTCGGGACCGGGTCTTCGCCTTCTTTCATTGGTTCGGCAGCTTGCCGCTTCGCCAACACTGGTTGTAGTGCCGCGTCGGCGCCTCGATCGACGGGTCGTCCAGGTTCCTCAGCGCCTTGTTCGAGACCCCGTCGGGTCTCGCCGCCGACCTGGTGCTCAGTTCCCGCAGGGCAGTCGCGACCTCGGCCGTTGTGATGTCTCGATCTAATTTATCGTTGGGAGCTCCCGAATACTCCTGGTGTTGCTCGGTCTTTGTCTCCGGCAGGTATTCGTCACTCAGTCGCTTGATCAGCTCGTCCCTGCCGAGGCTCTTCTCGGCCTCGTGCATGACCCAAGCCTTGCGGTTCTGCTGGTACGATTTGGTCGTTGTCTCGTAGAGCAAGTTCCTGATTAGGGACCAGGCCCTGCCCTGGTGAAGGCTGCCGTCGATGCGGCTGCACACCTCGTCCCACTGCTGTCTACAGAGCAACGCGCTGTGCTTTTTGATTGCCCGGTTCAGTTCTGCAATCTTCTTCCTCAGTTTTCTATTCCACCGTTGCATTTTCCCGCGCTCCTTGATCGACTTCTACGCTTCGAGCAGATGCGCCAGCTTGTTATCGACGCATGCGACGTCCTCACCCGTCTCGATCTTCTTGATCGCCCTTCTGACTTCTTCCTTCAGCCCCACCGTCCACTCTTTTATATCTGCGATGTCTTGCGCCGCCGCGCCGCCGGGCCGTTCCTCCTCTGTTTGCGGAAGGCGTCCCAGTCCGTCCTCTTGTGCTCGATCTTGCGATCACTGCCGCCGATCAACTCGACCTCCATGATGTAGTGGTCGCTTCCATGTCTTCGCCGGTGTTGCGCCACGTCACCTCTCCCCCGTTCTTGACAAAGGTTAGATCCGACGTGGTGTCCCGTTGAAGCGAGGTGAGGCCTGTTCGCGTGGGTTGCTTGGGATTCGTGATGAGCGTGTACCCCTGCTTCGTCTCGTCGTACATGAGGTCTTTCCCTTTGGCCGTGTCTTCCTTGTAGCCACACGAGTGATGCGAAGCGTTAAAGTCACCCCCCTCCCCCACCACCACTGCTTCTCTCGGATTGGTTGCTCGGCGCTCTCAGAAGGGCTTGAATGTCTGGCCGTAGTCTTTCGGATTGCTGTACACGTTCACCTCGAACACCCCTTGTTTGCATCCCCTGCCGAGCACGATCTCGACGCACACGTTCTCACACTGGCCCTTCTTGCCCTTGCTCAGCTGGTGCTCCACGGCGGTGACATCCTTCCTCACGAAGGTACACACACCGCGCCGACCAGATGTGTTGGCGTAGGCGCTGTACCCCGCCAGGGTCGGGTCTTTCACCACCGTTTCTTGTACCATGTTAACGTCCGCCTTCTTTGACGCACCCTTTACGTGTTGCTGGAGCATCGCTCTCTTGTTGCTGAAACTTTGGCAGTTCCACTGCCAGATCGTGAGCGACTCCGTCGCCGCTCTCGACCTCACTGCGCAATGGGACCGCCTTGGCATGATTGTTGCTCTGGTGCTGCACTTGCTCTTGGAGATACGGGTGACTAGCGAACGGCGCCTCAAACACCGGACTTCGTATCATGGGTTTCAACGTCTGCTCTATGTATCGAACCGCTCGTTCAAGCTCCTCTGCGATACTGCTGTTGCGGTGATCATTTCTTCCAGTCTCGCGAACCGCTGCTCCGGCGCCGCCGCCATGTTCCCGAATCCCGACCGTGGCCGCCAGTCTCTCGAGCTGGGCTTCGTAATTGTGCTTCATCGCCGTTCTTGCCTGCTTCTTGGGCGCCTCTGACATTTCGTCTTCTTCGTCCCGGACGACCTCCATCGCCTGTTGCGATGTTGCTTCATTCCCTTGTTGCTCTAATTGCTTCTGCTGTCTCTCTTGACTCGGTTTTTGCCTCGACGTTTGCTTCGCTGACGAAACGGCCTCTTCGGTCTTTTTTGCCTCTGTTTCTGATGCTGTTGTTGTAGTTGCGATTGTAGGCTCCACAGTCTCTTCTCCATCTCAGCCAGCTTCCTCGCCAGCGTCTCGTTAGCCGCTCTTAGCTGCTCGCAGCACTGGTTGTTACTACTCTTGTTCCCGTGCGACGCCGTCTTGCTTTTTCTCGCCGTGGCGTCAGCAGCTCACCCCCTCTCGGGGCTGCTGGGCGCCATTTCCTCACCCGCGCGAAGTGCTCCGCGAGGCACGACGGGAGGGGTGGCGTGACGGGCTCCGTGACGTCATCCGCCGGCGGCGTGATCCGTGGCGTGACGCACTTCGCAATGCATATCGGGAAGCGTGGCGTGATGCATGGCGTGATCCACTCGCGCCCTGTGACGTCACGTCGTCGCCACCTGCGCCTCCCAGCCGCGGGAAGGAGCCCGGTGACAGCGCCCGCTGCTGCTTGTTGCTCCTCGGCGTTTCTTCGTTCCCCACCGTCTTCTTCGTACTACGAACGGGATTTTGAATCTCGCTCTGCAGGCCCTGTCCCCCGTCGGGTGGCCCTCGCCGCATAACTTTCACTTTGGGATGCATCTATGGCTGTCTCTTGGGTTGCTTGACCGCACGCCAGGCAGGCCCTCGCGTTGGGCGTCGGACACACGTTACTGCGATGCCCGATTTTGCCGCAGCTCCTGCACACCTCTTCCGTTGGAATTCTTTTGATAGCTCCTTTCACTGTGCCGTGCATGGCAGTCCCGTACGCACTGACTTCATACTTCGTTTCTTGGACCTCTATCTCTGTGACTCGAACGTATTTTTCCGCTCGTTCTGCGCTGGGTGTGCTGACCACCACAATGTTCTGTTGAAAATTGGGGCACGCCATGTCGTCTGTTTGCTCCAGTGTTATCGATACTCGCGGCCGACATGATGGCCGCCGCGACGCACGCCGCACATCTCTTCGCTATGTCTAGCCCTCCGCGGGGTCTCAAAACGATCTTGATTTCTTCTGCATGCATACTCGGCATGCGGACAGCCCGAATGACCTCTTTCCTCCCGTTCCTCATTCTCGTAGTCTTGTTGCTAAGCGCTGAATTCTGAATGGCGGTAACGGCGGTAGGCTCACCTTGGTCGTCTCGTCGACTCAACGGCTTCTTCTTTCCGTGCCCTCCGATGTGAAGCCATCCAGTCGATCTCTGAAACTGTTCGGGTGTAATTTCTTCGCCTTCCACTTGCATGCACATCTGGGTCGTTGACCTCTCCAACGCTGACTTTGCTTTCGAGTCTTCGGCCATCTCGCTCGGCGAAGTGCCGGTGGTTAGGTTTAGCAAACGCTCAGCGCGTTAGGCCTAACCGCACCACGCTAGCGACGAAAGTTAACAGTCCGACGAATGGGTGAAAAACGCACCTTTTGCCGAAAATCCGGTATCGGTCGATGCCACGCACCTTCACGCACGCATTGGTAATAAAACTTTCGTGGTTAGGGCCAATTAGTACTGTGTAGTTGGACATTAATTACAGAGCCGATGTGAACACGTTCGCACTCTGCGGCGATCGCAGCACCTCCCCCAAGGGTGTGGTTAAGTGCATTTCACTTATCTCTGGTTTCACTCTTTGTAGAGCCACGCGTGTGAATTCAAGTGACGTCGCACGGCTAATCGTTGTGGGTGTAGTTTACAGATTCGCTTTCCAACCATCTTCACAGGGTGTATTGGCGCGTAATTTTTTAACTGCGGACACGAAAAATTACGATTTTCTAGACAGCTTCGCTGTTAAAATGCGTTATGGCAACTTGTTCCAGTCTTTTATTGTGCGTGGAAAGTATGAAAATTTACAAGTATTTTTCCGGACAGAGTAAGGGTGTGAACTATGGCTGTGTGTATGTCATGTTTTCCTCGTGACTAACGGCCTAATAAATGGTGAGGGTGATAATCCAGTCTCATAGTAATTACAGAGTCTATAAAAGCTAAGCGGCCAATATGTCGTCTAATGTGTAGTGGTTAGATTTTGTTCAGTGCCGAAATAAGTGATGGATAATCAGTTCTCTTATATTTATTGTATACAAACAAAGCGAAAGGCCGCCCTCTGCACCTTGTCTAAGTCGTTAATGCTTTTGTTCGTGTACGGGTCCCAAACAACCACTGAATTCTCTATTAGTCCTAATCATGGAATTGTATGCTAACAGCTTAACTTCACTGGGCGCGCCTCCAAGCTATGCCGTAAAGGACTGAAGTTTGTTAGGGCCACTGAAGTTACATGCTCGACGTGGTCATTCCAATCTAATCTGGAGTTTAATACAACACCCAATTACTGAAATTTGCTAACCTTCTTGATTTATTTGTTATAATAGTGTCAATGTACATAATTGGGAACAAAATAAAAAAACTAACAAAAGTATAACCACACGAAAGGCAAAGTTGAAGATGGCCTTATCCGAAGTAGAACGACAAAAACAGCCCAACCTGGCTACTAACAGCCAAATGTGGCTATTAAGAAAACTAGGAAGGAATACAAGTGACGATGCTTGCTCACGCATTAACAGACAATTCTCACGATTTCTGTACAAGTTTTATGTCTCATCCTCAAGAAACGTTGCTAACTTAGCTATGCTCACCTGCTTGTTTCGAAATTTTGAACCACCACGGCGGCTCAGTGGCTAAGGCGTTGTACAGCTGAGGCCAAGGACGCGGTTTCGATTCCCGGCCGCAGCTGCCGTTTTCCTGATGGAGGCGAAAAGCAAAAAAATTACACCATCTTCCCGCGTGGGGAACCCTGATGAGGATGCGAAGCATCGTGGCGGTTCCGTGTGGTTCCATTGTGTTGCCGTTATATTAAGTGATGTGGTTTTTACTAGCGCCAGTGGGAATTCCGCGTCCGGGTCCACACCGGTGGCAAAGGCACGCAAGTGCTGTTGTGTTACGGTGAGTAGGCGGTGGTTCTCGAGGCACCGAAACTCGTCCATCATGTTCTTGTCGATGTTGTCTCTGTGGTAGAATCGGTAGTTTCCGTCAGCTTTGGTGAGGTAAAGGTTGTTGACATTGGTGCACCGGCTGAGAGCAATGTACACGCCCTTCTCTTTGCAGCTTTGTCTTCTCGTTCTTCTTCTTCTTCGGCGGTTCCCCTACGGGAAGATGACGACGGTGGTTGAACGCGAACCTATCTCGTGATGGATTCTTTGGTTGGCCGATCCCTAGGGGCATCCTGCCACAATCAGCATCAGAGGCGCTGCGGACGGGGCTGGTTGAGATGCAAGGCGCGTGGCGCTTTCCACCACAACTTTCCCACGGGAAATTCAGCATCCCCCTCTAAAGTTTTCAGTTCGTCGTTTCCGTTGACGTTCAGCTTCGCGTGCCTTCGTTGTATCAATAGCTTCTTGACGTAGTTTGAATGAGTCAAGGACATAAGGCGCGTTCGTAGCACTTGCTTCTGTCCCGGATTTCTAGCGTAGTGGGAAGAGCACCGCGTACCTCCCGTTGCGGCCAGAGAGTCGTGGGATCGAAACCGGGCGCCGCTAACTATTTCTTTTTTTTATAGTGTAGTATCGCGGAGCTGTGGGTGTAAGGAGGAGAGTTGCGCATGCGCAGTGAGCGTGTGGACGGCGCCGCCATCAACGACGGAGGACCAGGCGAGCCTAAGAAATGCTCCGCATTTAAAACGCCCGTGTGTTCGATATTTCGGGGCACGTTAAACATCCCCAGGTGGTCAAAATTAATCCGGAGCCCTCAATTCCGGCGCGCCTCATCGCCTGTGTAGCGTCGGCGCGTTAAACCCACAATCAATCAATCAATCAATCAATCAATCAATCAATCAATCAATCAATCAATCAATCAATCAATCAATCAATCAATCAATCAATAAATCAATAAATCAATCAATAAATCAATCAATCAATCAATCAATCAATCAATCGAAATTTTCACGTTACTTTTTCTTGTTTGTGTATTGTCACGCGAGTGCACGCATTGAGACCAGTTCGCCTGCGCCGTTGCCCCTCGCCCTCTTCCTTTTCTCCCTTTCGTTTTTGAGCTCTCGAGGATTTTATGTTACGCGGTCGGGCGTACGGAAGCCCCTCTTCCCGCGGCTGCGATGACAGAACGGAGTACGAGTCCCATAGCGAAAGGAGCACACTTCCCCGAGAGCGACAGTCGTGTTTTCTGGTATGTATCCTGTATTTGCCAGGCAATGAAGCCTTACTTGGGTTTCTGGAGTTTCACCGTGCCTCAGTACTCGAACCCATGCGCGAGTCTTCGGATTCCGCTGGGGCCAGTGTACGGCTGGTAGTACTTTCTCTAGCGAAGCTAGCCGGTGTCCTCTGTTATACCGTACGTTAGCACACACAACATTGATAGAAGCATTGTCCTCAGTAGGGTATACGCTGTATCTATACGGAGGAGCTGGTCAACGCAGATTCTCACTGTTTATGCGAGGGTGTGGGTACCAAGGTCCCCATTAAACGAAGCGGGCTCTTCACTCTGCGACATGCCCCAGCATAGACGAACCGGCCCCTTGGACACCGAGGCATAACGTCGAGCACGCCGGGGACGAACAACAGTGCTTATGTCCCCTTCGAGAGCGAGACGGATTCGGGCATGCGCACCCATGGAGGATCCGTGACATTCGATTCGAAATATTTTATTAAGCAATTCTTATCGCTGTAACATCAGCCACAGCGTGCTGCTGTTGGTACGCACGCACACACACACAAGCCACCACGAGGTGGTGGCGCCGAGAACTTAAAATGGTTCGCAAAACAGCGGCGCTCGCGGTTGGGGTGTAAATGCCAGGAAATCTCGTTGGAAGCCCTGATGAATCTGCACCCAGTCACTTCGTTCCAGCCTTTCGCCTGCATGCATAGTAAAAACAGCAACCCTTGCAACATGATTGATAGTTCACGGGACGTCACACAAGCATAAATGCAGGATGTGTTGTGCGGAGCAGTATGCCTGGCGCATCACAGATGCCTTAGCGATGGGACTGCAGCACTTCATCCCACTGTTAGCTTCCACGCCGCATAACTTCACTTGTATTAAATACCACAGAACTTGCAGCTGCATAGATGTAACATTAATCGAGTAATCTCCACAATCAAGGCAGATCGTATCACGTATCAACACTTTCTGCAGCGGCCATAAAACAGTCATTAATATCAGGCACTGAAGACTATTCCCAATGTAATGAAAATCAGTTTTCTTACGTAGTTCATTACCAGAAGAAATCTCATACACCTTTGCTGGTGCGGTGTTGAGATGGGGAACGAATTTTTTGAATATCTGGTTACGTGCACTGCGCAAAATTGCAAGACCTAGAGAATCGAATCAATTTCACTGGGTATAATGATTGAGCTCTAGAATGTTTAACCTCGTAATTAGCACCATACCTTGGTACTGCGTGAGGAAATTCTTACTCTTTTGTTGGGGCTTGCGGCACTGTCAACCCCGCGGAGTTTGAGACACTTACCGAGCCTGATGGGAAAATATGCAATTCCAGTGGGCCAATAAACACCATCTCTTCACTCCTATAGCCGTCTACACATTTGCCGATGTGAGCCCCAAACATTCGGGATTTCTTACAATGTTGAATGACCTATAGAGACCGGGCGGCCGTCGTAAGGCACAACCGTCGTTTCAGCGAATAGCGCCGCCCGTGGCGAACCGCTCGTCAGTGGAATGCCGGTGGCGGTCAGCGCAGCGTAGTTGTGCGTGGCTTTCAATCGTTCTGCTGCGGCCCAGCTGGCAAAGCGTAGATAACCACAAGGGCTTTTTTCAGATCGGTAAATCTTGAAAGAGGCGACCTTTACGAGGCATGCCATGAGTGTGATTCGCACCCATACTCAGTAATTGCAAATAGCAGACGATGTTCAATGCGCTAAGATGCAAGTCAAGCTGGAATTGCAAGTTAGATCCTTCGTGCAAAGTTTTCATGCCTGCATGCAGTTTGTTGTATCGAGGAATATATTGCAGCTATATGCTCCTACAAAGCCGGTGTGTGCAGCTGATCCAGGAATGCTGCGGCGCTGGCCTTTAGCAGTTGATGACGAAACGGCGTCGTGCACAAGCGAAAGACAAAGTTAAGGGGGGGGGGGGTGCTTTCTAAGACTTACACCAAAAACAAATTGTGATGGACGACGCTCCGTAACTTCATTTTTAGGTAGAAACATGTTTAATTTCACAGAAATACGCCTACTACAGTCATCGGGAATCGTTTACAGAATGAATACCGCATTATAGTAGAACTTTATTGCTTCTCGTGGAAAAGCATTGCTTTACAAGAGTTGTAATAGTTGCTGGCTAGTTGGTGTATGGTTTAAAAAAAAAAAAAACCCCGAAGGATGAGAGACCGGAGGGTGCAAAGAACCTGCCCTCAGTTTCACAACTGAACGCTGCCTGTCGGGTCTTACAAGCTGCCACCTACGCTTGAAAATCATGCACTCCTCCGTCCAACGACGATGATGGTTTATCGCAAAGCTTTCTCGTGGGGGTTTCCTTGGTTGCCTTCTGGATTTAAACTTTGACTAGTTGAGCTTTTAATTTTACCAGCACGCAGCTTGGTCTTTTCATCGCAGCGTCTTTAAGTCTGACCCTTTCCCATTCTATTTCGCACGAAGAAATTTAAGCTTCGCGATCAACCATCGTCGTCGTTAGATGGAGGGCTGGATGATTTTGCTGTTTATTTTTGCACTTCCATGCAGCCCTCTCCAAATCCTAACTGCTTCAAGCGTGTCGGAAATGCGCCTTTTCTGGAGGGCTCGGGCTGATGCACCCATATTTTAGGCAAGTAGTAGCGCGTTTTTGGTTTCTTCAAAATGCATTACACGATTTTTTTAGGTACTCGGCAAAGAATACTTCAGCATTAAAAAACACAGGCTGACGGTAACACGGCCGCATTTTTAACTATCGGTGCCAGCCTTCAATCCACGCAGGTGGTAAAATGGGAAGGAACGGGGGGATGGTTTGTAGCTTGAGCTGTTGGATCGTCGAATAACTTCGGCTCTTGATAAAATTATCTCTACGAACGTGGGAGTTCCGTTTCGGCTATCAGGCTCCCATGCTGTCAGTGTCGCTCACCAAAACCGAAGGCACAAAGTTCGCGGTTACAGAAAGAAAGTGTAAACTGCCGCGACGTTTGCACGGCCACACGGTCATCGATCTCGTACGTAAGTGCATTTCTCTTCAAAGCACACGCATCGAGGTATCCCATCGTTAAGGCTGGCGTGGAAACCGTAGTCATTGAAACTAGTGAAGATAATGTGAAGTGGTAGAAAGGAATACTAATATTAATAGTTTTATTCCTACTCAGATCGCGCGGAGCCAGGCATAGAACGCTGCAAAAAGCGGTCATGTCAATGTAGCCCATTCCCAAACTTGGGAGCATGCAACCAGTTTACGTAGCCGTTAGTACATTTAAGAAGAAATGAATACTAATAGTAGTAGTTCTATTTGTACTCAGATCGGGTGGGACCAAGCGTAGATCGCTGCAAAAAGCGCTGATGTCATTGTAGCCCGTACCCAACATTAGAAGCGCCAACTTTAGAAGTTTACGGAGCCGTTATTGTGCCTAAGAAACCAACACATTTCTCTAGACTTCGTTCCACCGCATATATCAGCTCACGACACCACCAAAACATTCAAGCCACCGAAGCAAACACGTAAAAAACAACGGGAGGCTGCGTAGTCCAATGCACCGGCTCATTCCACTAACGGAGGGAGCACCGAGTGATGGCGCCACCAGTTCGGCTGCCCGGTTCCTATAGGATCCCCGGTACCTATTCTTGCAAGTTTCGAACGCATAGCTAGCTGGCTGGCTGGCTTTCTGGACATTTTGTTACAGCTGCGGTTTCAACGTAATTCCAAATAATTCTGCGAGAAACTCTCAAGTCACATTTAAAAAGTGTAACTATCTTGTACATTTTTGTCATTTTTGAGCCCTGTAACCAAAATAACAACCTCATAAATCGGTAGGTTCACGCGGTAGGCATTTTCGCCTTTATGAGACAGAGACCATCAATGGAGGCGCTCCTGCCGCATCACAGACAAAAGTAATACACCTCATTTATATTTCCAAAGACCTCGCTCATGCACCTTAACGTCTGGTGTACTCTGCAGTAGTGAACACGGTGCACTTAAAGTGACACTGAAGTGATTGTAAACCTGGCGGGATTACTAGCGCAAATTGTAGTCTGGCGTCTCTAGGCCATGTTTCTACCACTCACTGCGTTTACGTGACTTTATTCAGTAGAAATTTAAATTCGAAAATGCGGTCCTCTCTGAATCCTCCTTGCCGATTTCCTGTGACGTTTCGAATGACGTCAAAACAAGATGGCTTGCTTGACTGCGCTACTGCACGGCTCGCCGACCCTCCGACAGAATCAGTCTGCCCAGTGTTTAGTCGGCCGGCCGCCGGCGGGTCGTCGCAATTCGTTCGCTCACTTGAAAATAAGACACGGCGCGTTTGTGCCTAGAAGAATGTCTTTAGTTTGTTAGTTTCTTGCTGTATTAAGCTCTAAGTCCAAGTTGCTCCACACTAGCGCACATGCGACGCTTCGCTGACTGGTACACTAGTATAGAACTCTAAGGCCAATTGAAGGCGGGAGAACAGTAATCGAAGTTAATATAGGTACTAAAGAATTCAAATCAACCACACCTTTTAGCGTACAGCGTAAAACCAGGATGCGGTGGGGACTTTGCGCTGGGTGAACTAGCACAGCGGTTAGCTGCACGACAACACATCTGCGAATGCTCTTCCGCCCAAGGAATGCAGTTGCTAGACATGAGATATTGTGGGAATTTGGGGGACGCTCACTGCACGAGCGCCATTCAAGAAATAGTCATCTAAGCTGCTTCAACTGCTAAAACTAAATAAAAATGCAAACTGACATATACCTTATATTTCCACCCCTGGCAGTGCTGGCTTATGGCCGAGTGGTCTGGACACTAGGTATATTCTTCTGCGATTGGCGAGTTGGAATCCCCGACAATGCATGTTTTTGAAAATCTGATTTCTTTGTGTTTGGGCAATGTTTTCTATACTTAATTCACCATTTTTGCGCTGTAATGTTCATTGCTCCACGAGCGAGTTCGCAAAACGCGTGCAGGCTGGTACGCACGCTCTGGAGAGTTCTCGAGGGTGTGGTGTTGCCATAAGAACCGACTGCTTGCGGGCACAGTTCCGAATGAGCCGACCCTTGGCCTGGTGCGCACATGCCTCTTACGATACAGGGACGAGCCAGGAAAGCTCCGAAGGTAGGGGAAAGCACATCGCATTTAAGCGTCTGCGGTGACGCGGAGGGCATTCCTCCACTGCGTACACCTCGGCTAGTGATTGTTACGATTCAAAGCCGTGCTGGTAGGCTTATCTGACGCATTTTAGAGCCGTAAACACGGCAGGAGCGCTGTATGCCGTTTAATGCAATATCGCGCATATCCAGACAACGATAAAGTCGGATGCCAAGCATGTTTCAGAGAACCGAAACTGGTTTTAATTCTAATCGTGGACATCTTCCAATCACGTAGCACCTTGTATTGACGTCCCGGCTTTAGTTGGTGCGGCCGCCGCGAACCGCGCATGGTAGTTTTTCTTCTTTCGGGATTTATAAAATAAAGCCCGAAAAAAGATGAAAAGCATGTTTTTTTTTTTTTTTGAGCCAGTCTACGCAGCGCAAGCAAAAACAGGAACTTGACAAAGTCGCTTCAGTGTCCCTTTAATCCCCGCTTTGCGGCACTTCTCAGGGTACTTTTTCCGAGCACCCCTAAAATAAGCTTCACGGGTGTGGAAAGTACCTTGGGCAGCTGTCTTCACGAAGATCCTAAATACGTCAATGGGCACGGGGTGGTCGATACCAATGCCAGGATGAGGACCAACAGGGGGACTCTGGGCCGACCCACTGCCGCCTTTTTCCCCTTTCGGATCTCGGATTTCAGGTGCCACTGGGCAGTGCTCGGTGGCTACGCTGTTTCCTGGGGGTGGGCTCTGCATGGGTTGCAGAGAAATAACAGCATGAACAAACAAATGACGGATAGTTAGGCACGCCAACCCCAAAATATTGTGCATAAGCCGCGTAGATTTCTGCTTGTAGAGCGCCGACCAGTATCGTATATATTTGGGTATGCAGTACGCGCACGATTCGGAGCACGGAGAAATATTTCTTGTGGTCGACTGTCCTACCGCTTACGTGCAGAGTCAATAAGCAATATTTGATTGATTCACTGATTTATTCATTTATTGTTTTGTTCATGCCCAGCGTGCTCCAGGCCTCGAAACATTGGCCAATACACCATTGCCGGTATGTATCACTTTGCTAGACTAAATGCAGCAACGTTAGGCCTGCTTAGGCCACACGTTTAGCGTGGAGGTCTCACGACGACGACCGGTAGTTTCAGCTTGGCGTACAGCGAGTGCTTTTTTTCTTTAAGTACCGTACGACGACGTTAGACCCGACGTCGTGATGCTAAGATTAAAGTTAAATTTTAGTCTTAACAGTCAGTAACCTCCAAGTTGAGCCTTACGACGTGCCAAGCAACGTCATACTCACTCTAGGTTTCGAGATCCTTGTAGCGGGGTAGACCTCAAGCCGTAGCGTTAGGCCTAACGCCGAGCTGTTGCATGTCCGCGTCGCCCACTCCCTCTGCTGCTCATAAACTTTTGCGCAAGCGCGTTGTAAACTGGAAAACCCTGGAGGCTTCATGAAGGTGTCCTAAAGAAAGAGGTTTCATGGATGAAGCTTCACGAATTTACCGCGATGCCGGCAGAGGCTTGATGTGAAGCACTAAAATGTGAAGTTTCTTTTGCACACACCAAGTTCACTCCATACCCAAGAGCCATGGTAGGGTACTGGTGATAACATGGTCCGCATTACCTTCAGGCTAGAGAAGATGCGAAAATGGGGAGAAGCGTAACATTCTCAGCTACCTTCAACTTTCGCGAAGGCGTGCGACGACGCGGACCTACTATCCCCATAATACGATATATTTATTGTATGGCAGTCAAATAACCATGCATCAAAGGGTGTATAAGGGTATCAATCAAAGCCGGCTACGAACATGGGATTGATGAAGAGGGGCCCTGATCGGGCGCTTCCAAGTAGGCTAATGAAGCCCTGGAAGCGAGGAAACTTGGAATGGGGATCTGCAGTAATTCGTTTTTATGCCAAAAAACTAAACCCCACTACGGAAAAATACAGCGACAGCATGACGCAGCGATGGCCGAGAAATGGCTGCCGGCGCAGAGAGAATAAAAACAAAGAAAAGAAAAATGGGAGAGCAACTTGGGTCTACGTGTACCCGAACCAGGGGCCTACGGAATGCGAGTTCAACACGCAACCACTGCAGCGCAGCAGATTCGTGCGGCTGGGCAACTAAGGGTGGACCTAGTCATTGCCTTGGGGCTTTCAACGAGGAAACTTGTACTAGGAGTGCGTACCGAGGCCTACAGGAGTAATGTGAGTACGCTAATTGCAGAACTAGCGATGCACGTCTAGGCCAATAGCCTATCTGAACTGCTAACAAGGGCGAAGACGAGAACAAAAAGAAAGCATCGATACCACCCCGCGGGCACGTGCAAATACCTTAAAGGAGAGCAAGAAGGAAACAAAAGAGAAAAAGAACAACAAAGACGCTAATGCAAAGGATTTTAGATGCGGACATTATCTGCTGACATGCCCACACACCAGCTTACATTCTTACAAAACGTCGCTGTGCATTCCCACCTTTGCAAGGAGGAGTAAGTGAGTGTTCTGCTATACAGGAAGCATCTAATATCACTGGTAAATTCGAGCAAGAACATCTCTCGACCGTCCTCGAGATATGCCGAAAGCGTCTGTTTTGAAAACAACCCGGAAATATGGGCCCGTGTTTTCCGAAGTGGTCCTCAAATGTACGGCCTAAATTTATTCTTAAGTCTACGAAAGCACCTCACAGAGGAAGAAATGAGAAGCACTTGTGTTATTGGCGGACATTTCTACAAATTGAGCTTAGATGTAACACAGAATTTCGCAATCTCAATTTACCATGTTCAGTTATTTAAAAACAATGTTAAAAAGCCGCACTGGGCGCATACACCAAGTAACGGCTGCTTGTTAGTTCAGAAACCGACTTCATTGTACACCTTACGTGCACGGAGCCTTTATTAGGCATTCCGTTAAATAGAGTTTGAAAGTTCCGAGTCAAAGCGCGGGTCGTTTAGGGGGCACACGGCCAAAGTATCGATATATGCCGAGACCAACGCTTACATAATAAATGAAGGAAAATGATACCACAGCTCACGGTTTAGGTACATAATTTATGGTGAAATAATCTGCTAACCTAACACCACCCTGTTTTTAGAATAGTTTGTGCGCCTCTGAACTGAATGAGAGGCAATTTCAACACCTACAGGCGCTCGAACTGATGTTGCCCCTTTTGCAAAATCGATTTAATTACGACCTGGAACGCAAACGCAGTTCACACGAGTGGGGCCTGCGTGAAACTCGCCATCGCTGCAACGACAGATACGCAAGCTCGAAAACGGAAAACCGGGGCCAGTACCTTCACCTGCTGCACGCTGCCCAGTGGTGTGCGACCGCAGCTGGCCGGCCTGGCGGTCCGCACCTCGAGAGCCGACGGGGACGCTGAGACCGGGCTGCAGACGCTGGCTGCTTCTTCACTCGCCGCGGAGACCCCGACGTCTCGCCGCTCCGGCGCCATGGCTGGTCTCCTATTCGGCTTCTGGAACGGCTGTGGGCGCAGGAGCACGTCAAAGCCTGCGAGAACCGTTTCCCACGGAAGAGACAGCAGCCTTTCGAAGAATGGTTCTCGCCGCGTGCGATCGACCGACTGGCGCGCACACATGCGGAAGATGTGAAAGACGACGATGGGATAAGAAAACGGCTCGGACTTCGTTAAATGAACAGCTAATTGAAATGGCTCTTAGTGTTGTAGGAAACGATTTATTTTACTTCCTTTGTGAAAATTTACCAATATTTACTAGCTCCAACCAACAAAGGCACCAGTTTACATTGCTTGGGCTACTCTCCACTTTTAAATGAGTACTGACACTAAATTTCTCGCTTTCAGTTTTTATGCTGTAAAGAATACCTATTGGCCCAGTAATTACGAAAATCGAACCGAAAGCCGTCAGCCGCCAACATAGAATTAATTATAGCATGTTTATTGCAACCAGTTTCAAATTCGGTCGCCGTGCGGGAAAGTGGCCGTTCGAAGGCCAGCCTGCAAGCGGGCCAGTCTGACGTCACGGCCTCACCCGTGACGTCAGGGACGTTCGCCGCATCGTCTGCTACGATTGCACATGGTCCGCACTCGCCCGCGCAGTCGACATGTCGTCTGAATCGTTAGACTCGGATGAGTCGCTGCCACCCGACAGGCAGACAGACAGACAGAACAACTTTATTTGGCCAGGCGATTAGGCCGGCGATGTCTTCGCCGTCGTCCATTTTTTAATATCACTGCGGCTCGAACCGGCGCAGACCGTGATAGCAACAGCTTGTCGCCTCTCTTCTAATCAATCTGATCGCGTAAAAGAAGCTCCACATGCGAGAAAGTAGATGATAGTGTGGCGAAAAATTGTGCTAGGGGTTGTTATCAGCGCTGAATTTAAAAGCGGCGTTCAGATATTTGCCGCGATGGTAAGCCTACGCTGACCGGAAGCGGAGGTTGGGCGCTCCGGTGGTGGTAACACGCATTTATTTTATGTGCAAGGGATACAAAGACGCCATGTTACGCTTTAGCGAATTTCGGTGTCTAGGGGAGAGGGATTAGGTAATGGGAATTGAGGAAAAAGTAGGATACATCCAATGGTACATCCCATTGGGTGTGGAATTAAAGGAAATGGTGAAGACCAGAGTCCTCGACGAAGTTTCGTAGAGCGACGAGCAGGCGCCGTTCTTCGCTCTGATTGGAACTGCCTGGATAAAGCCAATCATTAAGGCTCGGTGGGATTGCCAATCCTACGGTTTTGAAGGCTTGTTCGCGACAGTCGGCAAAACGAGGACAGTCCCACAGGATGTGTGCAATGTCATTATTGGCTGAGCACCGCGAACACTCGGGGTCATCTAGGCTGCCGAATCTTGTGGCGCGAAAGTGTGGGGTTCTTGCCGATCCAGTTCTAATCCTGTGAACGATCGTGTGCCATTTCCGGGGCCAATGCTGAGGTATGACTGGACGCTTCACTCCTAGAGACGCTCGTAGTTGCAACTTCCTTTCCACCTTGCTCCGACCCAGCTCTTCCGGCAGCGCGGTGCGGCAAGCGGCCGAAAGATGGCGCCACCTGTGCGCTAGAATCAAAACAGGCCACGGCAGATGTCTTGGTCAGCGAACGCTGAAACGGCAATTATCGCCAAAATAAAACTCCCCATGCGAAAAAGGGGATGATAGTGTGGTGAAAAGTTGTGTAAGGGATGGTCATTCGCAGTTGTACAGATAGCGGCGATCAAATATTCGCCACGATACTCAAGCTGACCCCAGCAACACCGAGCCCGCTGGCTTGGGCGACAGTTCTTGCGGCCGCCGCTGCGCGCGAACTCAGTCCACGTTTAGCGCTGCATGTCGTCGCGTGGAAAATAATGCATCTTGGCGTCGTCGATTTGCTCGGACAGGCTTCCACGAGCAGTACTTCGCATTCCGCGAGCTTGCCATAGCACAACTTGGGCGAGCTCGGCGACACGCACCGCCGCATCGCCGCGGTGCGCGTCGACATCGCACACCGCGCGGTGCCGGCACCGCGCAGTTTTCGGCACCAGTGCAAGGGAACACCATGCGCCGGCCACGAACTGAAGAGCAAAGACGTCGAACACGCAAGGTGCGCAAAGTTTGCAAGCATTGCTCACACAGGTACACCCACGTCTCCTGCCCAAACGAATACCACTGCACAGCAGCAGTGCAGGATACCGTTTCCGGTCCCGAAAACAACTATATGACGTCACCCTGAACCGGCCAGACACGCCGGCCAATGTTTCGTCACGCCAAAAGCGATTTCGCTAGTGCTGCCGATTTGTGGAAGCTCGCGGCCGGGACAATCAAAATCGATTTTAGATGTGATTCCGGCCTCGGATCGCTGCAAAAATTTTTGTGAGGCATCTGTACAAACTACTGAAGCCAATTATATCATTTTTTATGCGTCAAAATTTGGTGTCAGTACTCCTTTAAAGGAACACGCTGAAGTGAATTTGTCAAAGAAAGGCTTTTGTTTGCCTTGCAAAACTGGCTCAAATAAACACACTGTTTATCGTTTACCCGGCGATAAAGGAATATTTAATTTACAAAGCCGGAAAGAAGAAAAAACACCATGAGACTTCTCGGGAGCCGGAACAACTAACAGATGTCACGCGTATTCGTGATGCGATGGGATTGGTTGATGCCCAAGATTGGAATTCAAAAACCAATTTCGGTTTCGGTTCTGTGAAATAACATGCTTGGCATTCGGCGTTATCGTTGGCTGGGCATTCTCGGTATTTCGTGAATCGGCACACCGCTTTTGTGCCATATTGTCGGCTGTAAAATGCGCGATTAAAGCTTGCCAGCGCGGCTCGGAATCGTAACGTTCACTAGCCGAGGCGTACACAGTGGCTGAACGCTCTCCGCGTCATCGGAGACGCT
Source organism: Haemaphysalis longicornis (assembly GCF_048455015.1). NCBI lineage: Eukaryota > Metazoa > Arthropoda > Arachnida > Ixodida > Ixodidae > Haemaphysalis > Haemaphysalis longicornis. The sequence goes on along the minus strand of NW_027526203.1, from coordinate 158,093,853 downwards.
CAAATGCGAGGCGCTTCGCCCCCCCCCCCTCCCCCTCCCGTTTCGAGCTTGCTGAGCTCGCCCCTGATTCGTAAGAGGCGTGTTCGCACCAGGCCAAGGGTCGGCGGACTCGGGCTTGTGCGCGCAAGCAGTCGGTGTTTATGGCAACACAGCGCCAACGAGAACTCGCCAGAGCGTCAGTGTCAGTCTGCCCGCAGTCTGCTAACTAGCTCGTGCAGCAATGAAGGTTCCAGCGCAAAAGGGTGAATTCAGTATAGGAAACACTACGTAAGTATAAAGAAAACAACTAAACAAACGAAACACCTGCGCTATCGGAGATTCGAAATTTTGGATTTGCAAAACAATGCACCGGGTGTGTGAGACCACTGAGCCATTTTTTTTCTTTACTGCATGAAAAACTTGCAATGATTACAGACTTCAAAACTTATAAGTCATCCCAGAAGATGGACATCGCAGCTGCCAAAATAACGCGTCCGTCAGAACTAGGGCAACCAGACTCACGCGTCCAACAGATGCAGCCACTCTGGTGGGTGACTTTGCACCACATAACTTCCCGCACCAACGCTGCCAGTTTCCAAAAATGGATTTCGATGGGCGAGGGGGTTCCGCTTGCGGTCAGTCCTGCGGCACTTTCCTAAGGCATACAATTCCATCATAAATATATATCATAGGACACTCCAGTAGTATCTCGGAAAGGCAAGAACCGAATTGTAAATGAGGTAATGTCCACGTCCTTTTTAACAGTTTGTTGCAACACATCCCTGAAAAACATGGCATCCCGGCACAAAAGAAAGCAATGATCAAATGTATTCTGGTTGATTACATGAGCGGCAATGGCCGTACCGAGGAACATAGATTCCTTTTTCGCGCAACCATTTTTTCATTGGGAGTGTTGGTGTATGCAGCTTAAGGGAAAAAAACGTTTTTACGTTTGGCGGAAGACACATACGCACGACACGCTTTAAAGCACTGTCCCTATGGTGGCCAGTGTAGGGCTGACGATAAACCGGCGCTTGGAACAGACTCTCTAATAAAGTGTTCGTCAAAGCCTTCCTTGAAAGGGTGAACAGATATTGCAGGGAAAATATCGCAGTAAGAAAGTGAAAAGTGTCGACCAGCTCCTTTAGAAATCCCTAAGGCGGCTTCGCAGTAACTTCACCCGTGGAGACAAGCAAAAAAAAAGGTAAATGAACACTCATCCGCCGTTGAATAACGCTGAGTAGATGCGAATGATGCGTCAATTTATAGAAGAAAAAATGACACACAAGATGGTGTACAACGAAAGGCGTTAGCCCAGCACTCGCAGACATTATTGCGATACAAATTGTCACTGCGCATAGGTTCCCATTGAGACCCCTACAAAAAAGTCGCAAACCACCACAACGCTGGTGTAAACGCGAATTGGAAATGTATATCTTATTACCTGTTTATTTATTTTTAGTTTCAGCATTCCCAGCAGCGTAGATGTCGATTTCTTGAAGAACGCTTGTGCAGGAAGTGCCCTCCGAATTTCGACAAATATCTTATCTGTAGCGACCGCATTCATTAGGCAGAAAAGCGATCGCAAATGTGTGGTCGTGCTCCTGGCTGCTGTGCTATATAGTTCGCTCAACGGGAAACGTGCTTCGCGCACTTTGGTTTTACCCTGTACAAAAGACGTCACAAGTTTCGGTTGATTCCTTAGTACCCGTATTCCTTAGTGCCTGTTATAACTTCGCTGCCTCTCCTCTCGCCTTTAATTGGCCTTAGATTTTCTACTCGAAGCGTCGCATGTGCTCTTGTGAGAAGCTACTTTAAGTTTACAGACTTTACTAAGCTTGATGCAGTCTACGAACTAATAAACTAAATGCGCATTCTTCCAGGCACAAATCTCGAGTAACCGTCATACGAGACGTCGTAGGAAATCGGCAAAGCGGATGCAGAGAGGTGGAGAGCACTTTCGAATTGATTTTGCTACTAAATGAAGTCGCGTAAACGCACCGAGACTGGTCGAAACATGGCCTAGGCCCTAGAGAGACCAGACTACAATTTCCGCCAACAATCCAACCATGTTTACAAAAACTTCAGTGCACCTTTTCGTATGCCGTGGCAGTCACATGTACGGAATTATGTTTGAAATCACTAGCGTTCTACGCTCCGCACGTTATATTTCGCCTAACTCCGTCAAGCTTGTACGTTAGAAGCTATTCTAATAACGTTGCGTTAGACCATAGAGAAAGAAAGACTTGCATGAGAGGACACTCCCATGGAGCCCAGCGATCTGTAGCGTTGACTGTAGCGCACCAGTTATGTGCGGTGGTTGTATGAATGCTTGGAATGCGCTGCTCGCGGCGACGGGCACGGACACGATATTTCTATGCTTTGATACATTTTAAATAAGTGCTTTAGCGTTTTTATACAAGTGCGACAAAGCAAGGGAACACAACCGCACAACAAATTGATTCTCCATGGTAAACAAAAAGGGAAATCCAAAAGAATAAGTAATTTGCTGAGTCATACACAAATATCAAACATAAAAAAATACATATAATGGTTAAGGGTTTATGACCCCAATGTTTGAGTTTATTATTTTGACTGTGGCAGGAGTAGTGCTATTTGTTTGAACATAAATTAGGTCTGCGTACAAATTGAAGCAGCATCATTAATCATTAATAAAACAATCAATTCCCAATAGGCCCTTGGGATATGTGCAATTTACTAAGTATATAGATAAACTTTCCCAAATTGTATCATATCTTGCGCAGCATGCGCCTCGTGTCAAACGCGTCCCCTTTGATACGATAGTGCGGCGAGGGTACGCACCCTTTCTTGTCTCACTCGGTATATAAACACTGCTACAATAAAGATGCGGCCTTCTTCCCATCGCACCCCTGCGTCATGCCTCGTTCGATCGCGCTAGCGATACATGGTGCCAGAAGTGGCTAGTCAAACCCACGACTTCACCGGAGGAACGCGACTACGGGAACAGCCATGGACTTCCTCAAGCCACCGGACCCGCTGCGCATGTCAGGAGACGCAGGCAAGAACTGAAAGCTGTTCATTCAGAGGTTTGAACTTTTCTTGACCGCATCCGACCCACCTGAAAAACCTCGATCGGCGAAGACGAAGGCAGCTTTACTCCTGAGTGTCGCCGATGAAGAAGCGCTCGAAGTTTTCAACACCTTCACGTTCGCCGACAGCGAGAGCAGAGAGGACTACGCAACGGTTGTGGCGAAGTTCGAGGAATACTGCGCCGCCCAGTACAGCGAAGTACACGAGCGCTACGTCTTTCGGAATATGAGTCAAGGCCCAGGTGAGCCCCTGGAACACTTCCTGCGAGACTTGAAAAAACAAGCTCGTGAGTGCAACTTTGGCGCACTAACAGATTCCATGATCCGGGATCAGCTCGTTTTTAGAATAGGAGATGATAAAACCCGGGAAAAGCTCAGTGACAACAATTTGACCTTAGATAGGGCAGAGCAAGTTCGCAAGGCAGCGGAGGCAACAGCGGCTCACCGAGGCGTATGGAACAGCCAGCAAAATCAAGTAAACGCTGTGCGGAATTCGAAGCAGAGCCAAGGTGAAAATCGACAAGGCAACCGCAAATGCCAGAAGTGCGCACGCACGCACGCTATAGGAAACTGCCCTCCATACGGACGGACATGCCGAAGATGCCAACGAAAAAACCACTTCGCCATATGTTGCAGAAACGCATCGCAAGTTGACGAGGTGGGAAGGCATGAAGACGACTTTGAAGTGCTCGATGTGTCGGTAAGAAGAGTGACAAGTCAACGTGATTGGGTCGTTCAGGCGCAAGTACAAAACATTCAAGTCACATTGAATGTTTGCCCGTGAAGGATCACAGGCAAATTTATTGCCCTTCGGAGTGTTCAGCAGGATGCATCCGAGGCCAGCACTGAAGCCCAGCTGCGATGTGCTTCGCTCATACGGCGGCGGTGTAATCAAACATGCAGGGATGACGCGAATGGAGGTGACGCTGGATGACCACACCGCTGCACTCGACTTCGTGGTACACAAGGGTCAGGCCATCTTAGGCTTGAAGGCGAGCGAGCAACTTGGATTGATCCCGCACGTACACGCCGTCTGTCGTACAAGCTCTGAAGAAATCGTCGATGACTTTCCCCACTTGTTCACCGGTACGGGTTGTGTCAAACGCGTCTACAAGATGGTCCTCAACAAGGGAACGGTGCCGGTGGTCCAACCAACTTGGCGCGTACCCCTGACTCTCCAGAAGCCCCTCAAAGAAGAACTCGAGCGCATGGAACGGAGCCACATCATCGCAAAAGTCGACGAACCAACGGACTCGGTGAGTCCACTTGTAATTGCCCGGAAAAAAAGACGGGAATCTGCGCATTTGCATAGACCCTAGAAAAATAAATCAATGCCTGAAACGAGAACACTACGACATGCCTAGGCGAGAGGACATAGAAGCTGAGTGGTCTGGCGCGACGCTGTTCTCTCGACTAGATACAAATTCAGGGTTCCATCAAATACCGCTCGATGAAGAAACTTCTAAAATTTGCACGTTCTCCACGCCCTTCGGCCGGTGCCGTTTTTTGCGATTACCGTTTGGTATATCATCGGCATCTGAGGTTTTTCAGAAAACCTTAACAGGAATTTCTGATGGCCTTCCGGGTGTACGTTGATGATGTTCTTATCTGGGGCACAACTCGGCAAGAGCATGACGCGCGCCTGAGGTCGGCACTACGAGCAGCCCAACAAGCTGACTTAACTTTTAACCCGGCCAAATGCACAATCGGCGTACAGGAGATAGAGTATCTCGGTGACGTCATCAGCAAGGACGGCATCAGGCCGAGCCCCTCGGCCCCTCCTTGATAAAATGTATGCTCCAGACGCCTGCGCCGGAGGACAAATCGGCGTTCCAAAGAATGCTAGGAGTCGCCAATTATTTCGGCAAATACCTCCCATCACTAGCCGAAAGGACAACTCTCTTGCGAAGCCTGCTGAAGCGAGATACAATGTTTGAATGGAGTGCAAACCATGCGCTCGAGTGGGAGCAACTTTGCGCTGACCTCAGCAGGCAGCCCGTACTTTCAGTGTTCGACGCCGCGAAAGCCACGAAAGTATCGTGCGATGCATCGCAGAACGGTATCGGAGCGGCGCTGCTTCAGTGCAACAATGACACATGGAACCCGGTCGCCTATGCCTCCCGTGTGCTAACTCAAGCAGAGCAGCGTTATTCGCAAATTGAGAAGGAAGCGATGGCTTGCGTTTACGGCTGCGAACGCTTTCACCACTTCGTGTATGGCCGACAGGTTATCAAGAGAATCCTGAAAAAAAAAAAAAAATCGCGCCAATCCACCACGTGAATGTGGTTGGAAAGCAAAGCTGTAAACGGCACCCATAACGATTACCCATGCGACGTCACTTAAATTCACTCGCATCGCTCTACAAATAGCAAAGCCAGAGAGAAGTGAAATGCACTTAACCACACCATTTATTACTTCAATGAGATATTCTTGTTCAGGTTAAATCAATGCATGAAGCATGAGCGGTGTTTGGTTGAGTTGTATTGGTGTAGCACAAGAGTGGAAACTTTTTTTATAAAATTAAAGTAAGCTCCAACCCGGTGTTAGACGATCTGTCTTCTCCGTCTCTGCGCCGCGGACGGAGGCGACGAGATTTGCGGCAGAGGAGGAGGAGGAGGAAGAAATACTTCTGTTCAGATTTTTGAACGGCCCAGAGTGCAGCCCTGGGGAGTGATTCCTTCTTCTGTGGGGCCCATATGCAGTCCGCGCGGCCTGTGTTCTGTCCACCCGCTGAAACTGGGTAGGTAGAGAGGGCCTGGACAGCAGCATTTCCCGTTGCTCTTGTTGGGTAGTTGATGGAAAGAGAGGAGGATGCTCAGGGCTAAAGTCGCACACCCCGATTACGGGGCAGAGTGTTCCTACTTCTGAGCAAAATTTACATTCAGCGTGGTAGCGATTCGGATACATTAAGTGAAGACGCGTAGGCTGTGGGAAGGAGCCCGGTTTGTATTAGCCGTAGGGTAGTTTGTTGTTCTCTGGAAAGGTCAGGGTAAGGCGAAGGTACGGTCTGTCTCAGAAGGCGATAATGCTGGGTTATCTCCCTGAACGTGACAAGCGGGTGACTGTCCTCGTGCAGCTCCATAGCACGGGAGGTAAAAGCGCAGGCTTGTTGGGTGGGCGTATTTGTTGCCCTCCATTGAAGCGTGAGGGGGTGTCCAGATGAGCTGAATGGAACCGTTTGGGGAGTGGGTTTTTAGCACGCGCAGTGCAGGTCAGGACACCCAACCCGACTGGTAATTCCAGTAGGCTTGCTGGGAATCGGTGACTACCCTCCGAACCCCTGGTTGAGCGAGAGCCAAGGTGATGGCTGCCTCTTCTGCTGCCGTCATTTCTTGGGTCCTAAGCGAGGTACACGAAAGGAGGTTGCTTCTGGAGGTAGCCACGATGATGGCGTATTGCTGCCCTCGATGTTTGGAGGCGTCTGTGTAGATAGCTGCATGATCCCCTCCGAGGGTGGTGTTTAGCGCTTGAGCCCGTGCTTTTCGGTGACCCTCGTCATGTGAGGGGTTCATATTTCTAAACAAAGGGAGCATTTTTAGTTTTAGTCGCCAAGAGTCTGGGAGTACGTCAAGCGGAGTGACGTTCTGGGCTGCCCAGCCAATCTGGTGAAGCATGCGGTTACCCATCGCAGTTCTGAGCCGGACCTTCTGGTTAGAAAGATGGCATTCTATCAGCTCTTCCACGTGTTGCGGAGCCCCGTGCTAAGCAGCCTCTGTGTGGACGCACTCATGAGAAGACCAATGGCCTGCTCGACCGCCTTTCTAATCATTATATAAAGCATCTCTATGTCTTCCTTGTCGAGAAGAAGACGGGGGGTTGACGTAAGTAACTCTCGAGAGGACAAAAGCTTCAATTAATCGAAAGGTACCGGATTCCTTTAGGCCTCGCTTCTTGGTGGCAACTCGCCTGATCATGTGTATGATTTGATTAATGCTCTTTTTGAGGCGCTGCAAGGAGACGTCACTCTTGGTGTTAGCCTCGAGATGTAGGCCCAGGATCTTGATGCTGGGGCTTGGAGTGATGGCCTGGCCATCAAGGAGTATTTGAATGTATTCCTTGGTTTGGCGTGAGGGCGGACGACAAGGAGCTGTGATTGTTTACGTGAACACTGGAGGCCACAGGCTTTAGCACATTGGCGTACTAGAAGTGAGATGCCATGCATTGGTGTGAGCTTCCTTTAATTTTTGTAACTCTTAGCACATGAGCAAGGGGCGCACAGGGCCGCTAGACGGGCGTGAGTGGTCGCGTGACACTTTCACGTGGCATTCAGCGAGAACGCAGGGGGTAAACCCGTAGATGTGCTTGGTGAGTACACCACCTGTCTTCCCAGTCTCCGCGTGGGCTCGTAGCTAAATCGGTAAGACAACGGGCTCTCGCTTTGTTAGTCTATTAGTTCCAGGTTCGATTCCCGGCGGTGCCAGTAAATTCTTTTATTTGTTCGCTGGAGTTTTCTGGTGACACCAACGGTCGCGAAAGAACCCTTGGGGGGTAGAGGTAAAAAGCTTTGCTTTAAAAACGCATGAAGCAAAGCAAGATTTCTGGCTCGGTCTTCTTGCTTACAGGACAACGCCACTGGAGTGCGGCATGGCCCCAGCGGAGATATTGCAAGGCAGAAGACTGCGCAACACCCTGCCCGACATGGAGACCGGACCGGAACACTCCATCGTGAAGCGCTCCCAGACCAACCGCCCTGGAAGACTGCTGGCGCCGCTTATAACAGGGGCCACGGTTCGTCTGCGTTCCAAAGGAGCATGGGCGAAGAAAGCTAAAGTCCTGAGGCCTTCTTGGCATCCAAGGTCCTACGACGTCATGACAGAAGAAGGGCGGCAGCTGCGACGGAATCGTCGACATTTGCTGCTAACCAGCGAGGACTTCAGCCCAGGCCTTCCCGAAAGCGGTGAGGACGAAGCACCGTCTGCTACGGCGCATGAGGTTCCAGTCGCGTTACCGGGGTACATGCCCGCGGCCCCGATCCCGGGCACAACAGCTACATAAGTTCCAAGAAGATCGCAGCGACAACGCAAAGCGCCGAGACGGCCGGCTTACAACGAGAACTTTGTTCAAATGGCGTGAATGAGTGCTTAACATTTTGTGAGCCTTTCAATTGCGTTCACGTGTCAATTGTTTTATACACCAAGGAGGATGTGTCATATCTTGCGCAGCATGTGCCTTGTGTCAAACCCGCCCCCTTTGATATGATAGTGCGGCTAGGGTACGCACCCTTTTTTGTCTCGCTCGGTATATAAACACTGCTACAATAAAGATGCGGCCTTCTTCCCATCGCACCCCTGCGTCATGCCTCGTTCGATCGCGCTAGCGATACACAAATGGTGTCTTCCCAGTAAAATCCAAGGGCAGGGCCGAGATATTCCCATGCACCGACTTAACCCGGTAGGGGCCGTGCGCCACCAACGCAGACAAATTCATTTGCCGTCTACTGCCACAGCGAACACTCAACTCGGTAAGACGCGCGCTTGGCGCTTCCTATGTGTAGCACAATTGCGTATACAATATACAGTAACAGTAAGTAACGCGATAATATTTTAAAGACGATAGTTTTTCTTGGGCTACTTGAAAGGGAAAATTTTGGTCCGTCTGTATTCCGTTTGTGTGTCGGCCTGTCTGTCCCGCAATTCAGCCGCCCGGCCAAAGTATAACAGATGCTGCACTATAGATTTATATACCCACAGCCAAATCTAAACGTCTAGCGGCGGCCGCTTTTCTGGCGAAAAGCAAAAACGCCCGTGTGTACGAGATTTCGGCGCACGATAAAGATCCCCAGGTGGTAAAAATTAATCCGGAGCCCTCCACTACGGCGCGCCTCATCGCCTGCGTTGCGTCGGCGCGTTAAACCACACAATCAATCAATCAAATCTAAACGTCTACGTCAGGCGGAAATGTTCATACTTGTCAATATTGTTGAGCCAGAGCAAAATATTGTCACGAAGCCAAAGATGACGGAGTTCTTTTCAAGGAAAATAAGTTTATTCGAGCGAACTTGTGCTCCCCTAACAACTCAAAGAATACACAGGCGGCGAAGCAGCAGTCAGCAAAGTGACGAGCGTCGGCGAGTCTAATACCGCGGCGTCTGCTCTGCAGGCTTTTTATCGTTCGGCGCGCGTGGTTCTCGAACCGTCGATTCACATCCAGAACATTGTAGATCAAGGAAGATTATTCTACGTTAGTGAAGTTAGGGCGAAACAGTTTCCTTATCTGAATGAGAGAGCCCGTACGGCATAAAAATAAAGACTGGAACACGCGCTTCGCTTGGGACACAGATAACAGAGCCTGGTGCGGCCTAACAGTAAAAACAAACACTAAGTAAACAAACCCGTACATGATTCGCGGCATTATCCCCCCCCTCTAAGACTGCATCGACCCGATGCTAAAATAAAACGACAGTCCGAACAAACAGCAACAACAAAACGACAACAAAAAAGTCCGTCAGCTTGCGCAGTACGGTTTGAGGCGAACCACGTGGACGACTTCGGGTCGCGTGCGTCGTCGTGATGTGCCGGAATCACCATCGGGGATCACTTTGTAGGTTAGTGGGCCAACACGTTGTAGAACCTGGTACGGTCCGAAATACCGTCGCAGCAGCTTCCCACTGAGTCCGCGTCGTCGGATGGGAGTCCAAACCCACACACGATCCCCTGGGCGGTACTCTGCGTCTCAGCATCACAGGTTGTAGCGTGCGGCATCCACCAGCTGCTGGACCGTTGTACGAACTCGAGCGAGCTGGCGGGACTCCTTCGCACGCTGAAGGTATCCTTGGACGTCTGCGTTGAGGTGGTCATCTTCTAGGTGCGGAAGCATGGCGCAAGCATCGTAGTCCGCCGTCTTCCGTAGACAAGCTCGAACGGTGTCATTTGCGTAGTTTCCTGGATAGCCGTGTTGTACGCAAAAGTGACATACGGAAGAACTTCGTCCCAAGTCTTATGTTCAACGTCGACGTACACAGACAGCATATCCAGGATCGTCTTGTTCAGACGTTCCGTCAGTCCGTTCGTTTGGCGGTGGTACGCTGTCGTCCTTCGGTGATCTGTGTTGCTGTAGCGTAAGATCCCTTGCATAAGCTCCGCAGTAAAGGCCCTTCCGCGGTCCGTGATTAGGACTTCAGGGGCTCCATGTAGCAGCACAACTTGGTTTATGAAGAGCTTGGCGACTTCTTGTGCAGTACCCCTCGGAACAGCGGCGGTCTGTTGCTACGACAATGCCCTTGTTCTCGGATCGTGACGTAGGGAACGGGCCCAGAAGGTCCATTCTAATCTGTTGGAAGCGCCGCGATGGGACGGCAATCGGCTGCGGAAGTCCGGCGGGTCTCGTCGGCGGCGTTTTTCGTCGCTGGCCGTCACGGCAGCTCTGGACGTAGTGGGTGACATCGGATGTAAGGTGGGGCCAGTAGTACTTCGCCTTGATTTTTCTAATTGTGCGTGCTGTGCCGAGATGTCCGGAAGACGGGTCGTCGTGGCACGCTTCCGAAATTTCGTCACGCAGGTCTGCGGGGATGTCAAGAAGATAATTCGTTCTCGTTTCGGGGCTGAAATTCTTCTTCACTAGAACGGAGTTTTTCAGGCTGAATGCTGGTAAGTTGCGTTTGAAGGCCCTAAGCACGGCGACACTGCGTCCTTCGAGGTAGTCCATCATGACGCGTAAGTCGGGGTCGTCACGCTGCTGGGCGGCTAGGTCGCTTTCCGTCACGATTCCGAAGAAATCGCTGTATTCATCGGACTCTTGTGGTGGCTGGTCGACGGGGGCGCAGGACAGGCAGTCGGTGTCGGAGTGTTTCCTGCCGGATTTATAGACGATTGTAACGTCGAACTCTTGCAGGCGCAAGCTCCATCGCCCAAGACGGCCAGAGGGGTCCTTCAAAATGGCGAGCCAACACAGCGCATAGTGGTCTGTCACAACCTTGAATGGTCGACCGTACACGTATGGGCGAAATTTTGAAATCGCCCCTATAATAGCGAGGCACACTTTTTCAGAGGCTCAGTAGTTTTTCTCCTCCTTCGACAGAGCACGGCTGGAATAGGCGATTACTTTCTCGCAGCCGCTTTGCTTTTGGACGAGGACGGCACCCAAACCTATATCGCTGGCGTCGGTGTGCATTTCCGTTTCGGCGTTTTTCTGGAAATGAGCGAGCACGGGCGAGTTTTGCAGGCGTTCTTGCAGCTGGCAGAATGCTTTTTCCTGGGCATTTTCCCAGCTGAAAGGGGTGCTATCTTTCGTCAAGCGTGTGAGTGGCTCTGCAATGCGTGCGAAGTTTGCGACGAAGCGCCGGTAGTATTCGCACAGTCCGAGAAAAGCTTCGCACGCCTTTATTGTCTTTGGGTCTTGGGAAGTTCGCTATGGCTGAAGTTTTTGCCGGGTCAGGCAGCACTCCTGCGGCGTTCACGACGTGGCCCAAAAACTTGAGTTCCTCGTACGCGAAGCGGCACTTTTCAGGCTTCAGCGTTAACCCCGACGTACGAATGGCCTCGAGTACAGACTCCAACATTGCAAGGTGTTCGTCGAATGTCCGGGCGAACACCACAACGTCGTCGAGGTATACGAGGCAGGTGTGCCACTTCAGGCCAGCTAGCACAGTGTCCATGACTCTTTGAAACGTCGCTGGCGCCGTGCACAGCCAACACCATCTAGAAAAGGTCAAGGCCCCCTCCACTGCCGCCGTGACGTCACCGCACCTTGCCCGACTCCTTAGCGGGGCAGCGCGCGGTGCCGCCGCCACTGTCATGCATGCGGTCGCCTTTCCAGTTTATTTTGAAACTCTTGAATATATAACAGAGCGACAGGGGGACTTTGACGGGGACTTTAGACGAATTTCAGCGTGCCGAGAAACAAAGAATTAGTAATGGCTTAGCTCTGCTATGCCAGGGTATACGTAGCGTGAGCTAAGGTTCAGCAATCCAGTCCAATCCAATCCAATCCAGTCCAGTCCAGTCCAGTCCAGTCCAATTCAGTCTAATCCAGTCCAGACCAGTCCAGTCCTGTCCAGTCACTGCTCCTCGCGCATGCTCAGCACGGCTCTTCACGAGCCACACCCACCGCGGTGGCTCAGTGGCTAGGGCGTTGCGCTGCTGAGCACGAGGTCGTATTTCTTTTTCCTCCTCCTCCTCCTCTGCCGCAAATCTCGTCGCCTCCGTCCGCGGCGCAGAGTCGGAGAAGTCAGATCGTCTAACACCGGGTCGGAGCTTACTTAAATTTTATAAAAAAAGTTTCCACTCTTGTGCTACACCAATACAACTCAACCAAACCCCGTTCATGCTTCATGCATTGATTTAACCTTAACAAGAATATCGCTTTGAAGTAATAAATGGTGTGGTTAAATGCATTTCACTTCTCTCTGGTTTTGCTATTTGTAGAGCGATGTGAGTGAATTTAAGTGACGTCGCATGGGTAATTGTTATGGGTGCCGTTTACAGCTTTGCTTTCCAACCACATTCACGGGGTGGATTGGCGCGATTTTATTTCTACTGGTGCAAGATTTTAAATTTTTTCTATTTAGTTTTTTATAGGAACCATGACCTATCTTATAGCTAACAGTAGAGATAAGTTGAGTACTCGCGAATACAAATTGAGTACTCATGAGTACAGACTGAGTTCGAGTACTCATGAGTACAGATTGAGTACGATAACTCGACAGTACAAATTGGGTATGAATACAAGTGTGTACAGATTGAGTATGAGTACAAGTGAGCATAGAAGAATTCAGTACTCATGAGTACAGATTGAGTAGGAGTACTCGTGAGGAGAATGGAGTTTGAGTACAAGTTAGTACGCTTACAAATGAGTATGTGATGAGTGAGTACGAGTGATTTTGAGTACAGACCAGCTTTTTGAGTCTGCGTTTGAGCGAGCACAGCGTGAATGAAAAAAAAATTGATTGAGTTTGAGTGAGTTCTTTCTGTTTTGCCTACCTAGTGCGCTCTCAGACCCATACCTATTCTGCGCCGGATTTCTCTCTCGTGGTTGCGGTCAGCACTAACCATCTGTCCGAGGTAGTTATATTCTTTTAGTCCTTCTGACGTTTCATTTCCTAAGCTGAAGAGGACACTTTTGGCATGCTTATTCCTCATTACTTTGTTATTCTAGTTCCTCAAGCATTGTTTGCATGTGTTCTGCAGTCTCACTCAGCAAGACTATGTCGTCCGCAAACCTCAAATGCTTCAAGTATTCCCAGTTTCTCGTTAATCCTATGTTTTCCCAGTTAAGCTTTCTAAATACCCCCTCCGGACATGCTGTGAAGAGTTTTGGCGACACCCTGTCATACTCCCTTACTCCTGTAGATAGAACCTGTCCACGCTGTTACGGTAGCTGTTACTATTCGGCGGGATTGCTTCGCCGCTAGTCTGTGCGCGCGTGGTATGCTGGTGTGTAGTGCGGCGAAGTCAGCTCATCAGACGAGTGTAGACACCACGATGGCCTTTCGTGCAATGATTCACGCCGAGGCGGTCACGAACCGGAAGGATTCGGCGGCCGTCGCCAGGATGGCTGCGGCATTCCTTTCCTGCCCTCTCCGAGGACAACGGCCGGCTTTATAGGCCTCCGGCGCTGGAGTTTTGGCGACATGCAGCGCCCCTAGCGGCCGACGCCTCTGGGTAGTACAAAAGCAGACGACCCTCGCCGCCCTCCATGTGTTTTCACTTACAAGCCAGAGTGTTAAAGTAGTTGCAGAGGCTAAACAAAATAATATCTGCTAAAAGAAGCCGATTTGTCGGCTTTCTTTTGAGCGAGGTGTCGCGGGGGTCGCGGCGTGGGACAGTATCGCCAGGTCAGGTGGTTTAACTGTTTGACGACAGTTACAGTTTTTTCTTCTTGCGTGCGGTCGACAAAGGAAAGTTCACGAGTAGCATAAAGCCGGAACGCTGCTCATCCTATATCCTGAGGTAACTGCAAAAGGTTGCTTCAGCGGAAGCATGCAAGCGAACGCAAGAATTGCGCAGCCGACTCAGCTGACACTGCTGGCCTGGCACCGCCTTTGAAACGAATGGAAATTTTGTTTCGTATTTTCGCAAACTAAATGATTCTTGTGTAACGTTTTACGCCGCACGATTTACGAACCGCAGAAAACATGCATACTAGCGAGTAGGTGGGGTAATAGCGCCAAATAAACAAATTAAGCGCTATTAAAGGATGCAAAACATGTACCAAATCACACGCCCGCTGCCTGCAGAGATGTGTACTTCTATAACATCACATAACACAGCATAACGCAACACAGCCGCATACACGGCGCGGGGCCCCGAATATTTACATACGATCATCACTCACTATGTTGGTTGTCTAGTGCAGGGGTCGTCGAATCTGAACGCCGACACGCCAGTTTTGACTTCAAATGGAGTTAGACAGCGAGACAAGAACAGAGAATTGGAGTCCTCCAGTTTAATTGCCCCCCCCCCCCGATCTTCACACTTCGCATGATTACTGTCAAATATTATTAGAAATTCGCTGAATTTTTTTCTGATGATGATGATGATGATTCCTATTGGTTTCCCCTTTGAAGCGGGGTGATGACATGTCATCTTACCAAAAAGGACTAATATAACCATGTTTTACACTCTTGGTTTAATACTAGCGCTGCTTAGGGCAGGCCCTAAAGCTTATTAGGCCCGAAATAGCATTCATGCTTTGCATTCAAAACCCCCCTCCTCCTCCCACCCGATTTGCCGTCTAGCCCTCGGCCGTGTCGGCGGCATGGAACTCGGCCGTTGCTGACCCTCATTGTAGGCTATTAATTGCGAACTGGGAATGTATGCTGCAAGAGCGTAATTAAGTAAAGTGAGAGCAAACAAGGAAAGCCGGCGGCCTCTTTCGCCCGACCACTTTGTTTTACGGCCACTAATTTCGGAATCGTACAACAGATTTCACGCTTCTGGTGGTCGCGGCATTTTGTCAATGAGACACGCAACAAAACGGCGAGCTATCGCTGCACCATGTATTCGTAACGGCGACGCAAACGAGCACTGTTTAATGAAAGTGCACGCATAGTGTGCAGGTACGCAAAAGAGCGGCGCACCGGCGAGCCTGCGGTCCGCCGGACTCGCTGGCTTTTTAAAGCGCGATCATCGCCGATTGCGTCACTCTTCTTTTAAGTGCGAATCACTTTATAAGCGACCCCAAACCTTCCACCGCCGCCGGCGGCGGCGGCGTCGGCGGCGGCGGCGGCGTCCGCAGTCCTCCTCTCTATATAGAAAAAAAACAGCATCCGGCGCCAGGTTTCCATCCGAGGACTTTGCGGCCGCAGCGCGACGCTCTACCGACTAAGCCACGGACGCGACGCTGATATCAGTGTTAGTAACGCTCCTTATATCTTTAACGCATTCAAACTACGTCGTCAGCGGCGTGCGTTGGCGACTCAGCGGCGTTATAGCGGCTTGATAACTGCGTGGTGTACACGTGATACTACAAACCCGATGGAAGAGATGGAAGAGAAGGCGGCGAGGCGGTGGGCTGCGGGGGCCGAGCGCAAGCGCCGCAAGCGGGCCGACAACCGTGCATTCGCACTTTCACATTCTCCCCCTCGGGGAAATGCGGGGGAATTTTTTTTGATCGACTGTTTTTGAGAAGTCTTTGTCACCTAGAGTATTAGTTTAAACTAGAAATTTCACTTAAAATTTCACTTCGTACAACCATCGATCGCTGAACCTGCGAGTAGCAGACGCCGCCACGGTCCCGGCACTTTCGTCGGCGCTGTAAACGTGTTTAGCGCTGCAACGCTTTTTCCCCTAATGCCAAGTAGATCGCTGAAATTAGACCGATTTTGGAATACGCATGTCCTGTGTGGGACCCGATGCATGTCCTGTGTTGGACCCGATGGTGGGTCCTGTGTGGGACCCATGTCCTGTGTGGGACCCGAACTTGATTGATAAGCTCGAAAAAATACAGAACAGAGCTGCGCGGTTTGTTTTAGGGCGGTACAAGCGTAGAGACAGCTACACTGCTATGAAAGCTGAATTGGGTTGGGAATTGCTTTCTTTGCGCAGGAAAAAACTGCGTTTGAAGTTTTTCTTTTCTGTCTTTCATGGGAAGACTGGAATTGACCGTCATAACTATTTCAGTGAATCCAGTTACATATCTAGTCGACATGACCACCGACACAAAGTGAAAGAGTATCGTGCAAGAACAACCATGTTTTACAATTCCTTTTTTGTGATGACCATTAGAGATTGGAACCGGCTGCAAGACAAGCAAGTGTGCTGTATGAACGAAGAACTGTTTTATTCCAGTCTGTAACCCCCCTGCTGCTGTAACGCCTTTTTTTGGCAATTCTTTGACCGAATAAAGAATAAAGAAGAATAAAGAAATAGATCGGACGCGTCGGGGATGTGCTGGTGACCACGTCGCAAAATAATCGAGAGCGTCGAGCTCATTTTGCTTCTGTCAACACGGGATCCTATGGGACCCGCGCAGCTTTGTACTACCCGGAAGTACTGCCCGGAAGCCGCTTGCGCAGCGCCCCCTTGGCAGCGTAGGATGCCTATAGGTAAGCACGGCGACAATGTTCTCGGTTTCAACTTTGTTCGTACCTTCGGTGAGCCAGCAGGACATCGCCCCCTCATCGGCGCGCCGTCTATCGCGAGATCTGTGGAGGATGTTCTTGTGTGTGCTTATACTTTTTGGGGCCTAGCGGAAACGAATTTTGACTTTTGGGACTCCGATTATAAATTTCGCCCTTTCGGCGACCCACAAGAGAACGCTTAGGGATTTCGTAAGGAGGGTTTCTACGCCCGAGTCGTGTTGTAAGCTCACCTACGGGCTGTTGCTCCTGCTCTTATATTAGATTTAATAGTTGTTACGAATCGGCCAACGCCGCCGTATTTTCCCGCATCAGCCACCACGTGCGCCACAGCCGTCAAGCGCCAGCGTGTCGGTGAATCATACATTCCCGCCTCGACATGCCCGCCTCAGACGCTTCTCTATCGGCGCGATCAACATTCGATAGCACGCCCAGGCACGTTTCAAGGACACTCTCTCCCCTCTCTCGGACTCCACGTGCGCCGAGGCTATCGATGACTCTCGAACTGTGGAAAGAGCGTTCTGTGTGTCTGTGACGTTCGTGTCGTGTTGCTACTTGTTCGCGTTTGACCGTTGCTGATTTTGGGTATAAATAGAAGCAGCCCAAACGCTGAAATTCATTCCTGTCTGAGCAGCGAATCCATGCGGTCGCTCTGCTCGAGTCCTGTATTGTAACCTCGCCCGTCGGGGCATTGTTTTTTGGCTTCGGCTCACCTTTTCGCTATGAAGTAAACAGTTACGTTAGCCTACTGCTTCTGGACTTCTTCACGGCTGCAACAGCGGCTGGCCGCTCGCATCATACACGCTACCCCTCGTATGTCGGAGGCCACGGAGCTCGGATCGGGTGCCCCCGCCCGGTCGCAACAACTGGTGTCAGCGCTGGGATGACACGGTTGCAACATAGTATAGGTAGTTATATTCTTTTACTTCTTCGATCGTTTCGTTTCCTAAGCTGAAGAGGGCACTTTTGCATACTTATTCCTCATTACTTTAAATTTATTCATTCTTTTTTAGCCACACGGCCGTGCTTTCCGATTGTAGTTCCTCAAGCATTGTTTGAGAGTGTTTTGCAGTTTCACTCATCGAGACTAGGGCGTCCGCAAACCTTAAATGGTTCAAGTATTCCCCGTTTATCCTTGATCCTGTGTTTTCTCAGACAACTTTTCTAAATTACCCCTCCAGATATGCTGTGAATAGTTTTGGTGAGATAGAATTACCCTGTCTTATTGCCTTTCGGATAGGAAATTTACCGCTTTGCATGTGTAGGGTTATCCTGCCCGTGATATGCCTTCTAGAAGTTTTACGTAGGTATCGTCTATTCTCTGGTCTTTTATTGCTTATAGAACGGGTGCAGCGAGTACGGAATCAAACGATTTCTCATATTCTATAATTGTTATGCAAAGGGGTTTAGTGTAATCTTCGGATTTTTCTATCACTGATTGACGACATGGATGTGATCCCTGGTTTAGTACCCTTTCCTAAACGCCGTCTGCTCTCTGGGTTGTTCGGAATCCAGGCTGTCATCTATGTGGCTAACTATAAATTTGGGAAACAGCTTGCCGACAACTTAGAGTGAGCTGATGGGTCTGTAATTCTTGAGGTCCTTGGCATCTCCCTTCTTACTACTGCTACTGTTCACGAACTTCTGCTCTCAAAATAAGCATGCGCTTGTGTTTGGTGAGGACTTTAATATTAATATTTCAGAAATCACCAGCCATCCAGTAGAATTTACCAGGGCCATTGAATCCAATGTATACACCAACGTTATCAAGAAGGGTCACGATTTATTCATTAATTACTATTGACTTGTTTATTACTAATACCGATAACATTGTGAAATCGTCAGGCAGAATTTCCTCCGATCTAAGCGATAATTGTTCTTTTTCATTATTATAGAAAAGTAGATCGCTAACTTCCCGGGCAATCACTGATACCAAACTACAATTCTTCGGGTGAATGATCAGTGAAACATAGAGGACACATTGACTTAACTATCGTTTAGTGGATGAGGCTTACAATGCTTTTGTTGATACATTTAAAATTCTTAACGACATTTGTTTACCTTTAATACCAAGACAATCACACAAAAAAATTAAAAATGCCATGGGTTTCCGCTTGCCTTTTGAGAATGATTAAAAGAAAAGACGGTTTGTATCATAGCTTTCATAGAAAAAAATCCCAATGATGACGCTGTGTTTAGGCAGTAAGGAATAAATTAAATAATACATTGCGGAAGGCGATGCTTGACTACTACTAGGGAATTTTCACTGTAAATAAGCAGAATCCAAATCTAATTTGGAGTTCAATAAAAGAGATAATCAACAACTAAAAAACCTTACGAATGACATTGAAGAACTATCTTTTGATGTATTAGTTTTTTAAAAAGCTTAGGAGCCCTTTCTCGGTGTCAAGGCATCCTTCCAGTTGATATTAAGAAACAGATATACGATTCATTATTTCAATCTCACATTACATATCGTCATCTTGTTTGGGGTACCACTACCGCATCACGCACTAACACGAATACAATTGAAAGCCTGCCAAATACAGCGATTCGCACAGTTGCGGGCGAAGAGGTCTGTGCTCATACTAAACCACCCTGCAAATGTCTACCTGTTCACATGATGCTACAGCACATTATTGTTTCATTATTCAGTGCTAAACCTCGCCCCGCCATACATTCCATATGAAAATGTCAGCGTTGAAAGAACGCATACTGCCGATGATGCTTGACACTCAGAAAAGTGGTTTCATCATAAAACTCACCCTAGCTACGGTCAACGAAAGTTAGATATGTAATACGATACACCCTGAACACTAATATAGATTTATTTGATGGTGCAAAAATGAGGAAACTTGATTTATTTCAACACGTTTTTAAGCGGGATTCTTTTAGGGTAGAAGATATTAGTGAGTTCACCTTTGGCATATTACATTGTTTTACGTTTATTAGTCCAAAAGAACATGTCGGATTTGCCTTTCAAATCCATATGCGTGTGCGTATGTTTCTTTTCGTTGTTCACAGCGTTGTTCGACCCTTTGGTTCTTCCGGCTCTTGCGTACCAATCTAATTTTGCAATTTTTTTCAGAAATTAATCCTTGATAAACTGTCATTTTCCCCGGTGAGCCGAAGCCAAAAAAAAAAAAAAACAATGCCCCGACGGGCGAGGTTACAATACAGGACTCGAGCAGAGCGACAGCATGGATTCGCTGCTCTAACAGAAATGGATTACAGCGCTTGGGCAGCTCTATATTTATACCCAAAAGCCGTAATGGTCAAAACGCCAACAAGCGGCAACACGCCACGAACGTCACAAACACACACAACGCTCTTTCCAGAGTTCGTAAGCAGTCGGTAGCCTCGGCACACGTTGAGTCCGGGATAGGGGAGAGAGGAGGACTCCGCTGCGATCGACGGGGCCTCTGTGTCCTTGAAAAGCGTTGAGACGAGCCTCGCCAGCAGCCGCCGAAGTTTTGAAATGCGCCGAAAGCGAAGCGTCTGACCCGGGCTTGTCGAGACGTGAAGGTATGATTCACCGACACGCTGGTGCCTGTATTCCAATGCGCACGCAGTGGCTTCGTCGCACAGCCGAGGAGTGATGCGGGAAAGTACGGCGGCGCTGGCCGATTCGTAACAGCGTGTATAAGTGTTGCTGCCGGTGTGTGCACGGTCACACATGCTCTGCAAATTTTCGCTCCTGTACACATGTTTAAATAATGTCACGTGTAATATATTGTATGTATATGTTTATGCGTATGCAATTTTTTCGTTTCTTTCGTTGATCACACCCTTTTTGGGAACAATAATTTTCTTTTTTGCTCTCTCTATCTCCCTTCTCATTTTTGCGTGACTGAATAATACGTCGCTCTTCTCTCGCTGCCGCCTTGTGTGTACGGCGTCAGGCGTCGTCTAGCAACTAAAATAGCAGCTTTTTATCTGAGGTCTGTTTTTCCTCCGGGAAAAAAAAAAACATTCTTTATTGTGATTCAGAAATGAGGGCTAACATCCACTCAATAAACAAAGTCAATACGAATGACGCAATTAGCATGGGGGAATCTCGAGTGAAAAGCAAAATGGATTTAATAAATCGAAATTACCAACGTTCACTAACATGCTCAACTTTGGCTTTCATCGCATAATCTACATAATATTGCCGCCAACCCTGCACTGTGTTTGCATACTTCTGTTTTTTTTACCATTCGGTGGCGCCCGTCTGTGTTATCAGTGTTTCAAGCAAAGTATATGTATCCTTTCCTTCCTTTTGAAAGGAGCACGGCTATCTTATTTTGATAGGTGGACTGTTCGGCTCTGACGTAACTACCTAGAATAATATTCTTTCATCTCCAGACTTCTCGTTGTAATTCGACGTTTCGAGAAACAATTGCGCCGAAAGATAAATTCTCGCAGGGTAGCCGCCGCGGCATTCAATTTCCCGACAGTCGCCTGCGCACATATCTTATTTGAGTGCTGCATCGCCACCGGTGTATCCTTTGAGTTGTCAGGGGAGCACAAGTTCGCTCAAATAAACTTGCTTTTCCTTCAAGACAGCTGCGTCGTCTTTGGCGACGTGACAATATCCTTACATCTCTCTCCTGTTTGTCCCGTTCCGGGGAAGGAAACGGAGGGTAGGAGCGCTGGACGTCATTGCAGAGGTCCTGTCGAGGTGAGGGAACTCTTAATGCTGATGGCGCGTTAATTTTTGATTGTTCCGTAAGTTTGACATGGAAGAAATATTTTATAGCCCCATTGAAACCTCTCGTCATTGGAAAGGCATCTTTCTCTTGACTATTAAACTTGTTAAATTTGGCAAGAACATAAAAAACAGAAGTTGGCCTAACGGGTTATTGGAGTTCGTGAAATGTGAGAATTAACTTCTCGGGAGAATATGCAGGAAGCTGGGCGAGTAAAGCGACCGTATTACATGGGAAACGTGTCATGCAACTTCTATTATATTGATACAGGGCAGAGGGGCATTTACAAAGGTGTATTTACACTACTTATTTGCAGGTTGGTTATTACAGAAGACACCACGGAAGAGAGCACCGCGCAAGCAAGCGAACGAACTACACGCGCTTCACGGTCAGCGACTTGTGTCGCTGGCTCTGGTACAGGCCACCAACACAACGTGGCAACCAAGGGTCGACCAGAACCAAAACACAGCAACCGTCAGCACTCCGGCCAAGGAAGTGGCGCAGAAGTTGTTCCAAGTGACCAAGGTCATGAACGAAGGAACAGAACGCCTTGTGGAATTGTGCGGGCTAGCCCCCGGCGGTGCTGTGAAGGAAGTGATTCAAAGCGTTCCAAAGTGACTATCCCAGAGATCAAGAGAAATATACTTCAGGACGGATTCGAAATCTACTCGGCGAGACGAATGGGAAACGACTCGACAAGTCCTTTTAGCGTTCTCGGGGCCAAAAGTACCCCCTACGTCTGGCTCTATGTAGCGGAGCATTGGTGCACCTTGCACAAGTAGACCGTAGCCGTCTGCGAGATATGCTACGAAGTGGGTCACCGTAGCACTGCCTGCCCACAACCGGGAACCGGAGCTTGCCACAGGTGCGACTTACGAGACCTGGCCCCAGACCACCCCTGCGTGGCGAAGTGTAGCTGTGCGGGGGAGATCACGTCACAGGTGCCAAAGGGTGCCCAGAACGATACCTGACGCCTTACGTCATCAGGCAGAGACAGCTAAAGTCGCAGTCCATTCGAGATCAGAACCCAAGCCGTGCGCAGAGTTACCTGTCGGCAACGCCAAGCAGGGGTGGGAGAAGCAGCTCCAGGCATCCCACCATGGACGGCAGCAGCCGGAGGAGGCGAAAATCAAGATAAAGCTCGAAAGTAAAAGGAGTCGAGCATAAACACGACCACTCTCGAAACAAGACGACAGGCCGTTCACAAGACACGAACGAGCTCCAAAACAAGTAAGCTGGGCCCAACGGGTCTCTCCCACAGCTCATTCCCAAGCCACCCTCCAACACTCCCAACCTTACCCCTCAGAACCCCACTCTTTGTGTGGAATGGAAACGTCTGTCACAATTGCTAGAGAAACAAAACACATTAATAGCATCAGTTCGGGATCGCTTAGATAACTTGAGCAAACACAGGCAACATCCAATGAAAAACGCAAGAAACCGAATCCACCCGCAACACAGGCCCCTGCGTCTACTCCTGTCACAAAAACACAAATATCACGACCACCACAGATCCAGCAGACGTTTTCCGTATTACATACTTTCCATCAGACAATAACTCGAAAACATACGCCGAGAAAATCAGTCGCTACTGCAAGATTTCCGCTCCGTATACGTTATGATGACACTGCCCTGTGAGAGGAAATTACCACCGGCATTAATTCATCCACAGCTATCGGTCGCAACTGCGAAATGGGAACCACATTTCAAGAGAGGTCTTCCAAAGGGGTCATCAGCGCTCATTGCCGAAGCGTCCCATACTCACGCACTCCTGACAACTTCATTACACCATTTCTTCCAGGTGGCCGGACCCAGTCTTACATTAAGATTATTCTTCAATGGAACTGCCGCGGCGCTAAACAGAAAGCAGCTGCCTTAATTCAATTCATTAACACTCTTCACCCAAAACCTGCGGTTGTCGCCTTGTAGGAAGCTAACTCATCTCAATCTACCACTCCATCAGGCCAAAACTACCACTGCATACTCTAATTAGGCCTAATCATGGAACTGTAGCTTAACTTCACTGGGTGCTCCTCCAAGCTTATGCCATAAAAGAATCAAGTTGTTTTAGGGTCGACGAAGCTACATACTCAACGTGGCCATTCTAATATAATCTAGAGTTAGTACAACACCTAACTATTCAAACTTGCTAACCTCTGATTTATTCGCTATAATAGTGTGAATGTTCATAATAGGGAACACAACAAAAATCAAGCAAACAAAAGTATAACCAGGCGAAAGGCAAAGTCGACCATAGCCTATTGCGAAGCAAAACGGCAAAAAACTGTTGAATCCGGCTACTGAAAGACAAATGTCACTGTGAAGACAACTGGAAATGAACACAAGCGACGGAGGTTGCTAACCCATTAACCAAGAATTCTCGCAATTTCTGAGTCTGATCGGCAGGAAACGTTGCTAACTTAGCTATGCTTACCTGCTTGTTTCGAAATTTTCAACCCGCCGCGGTGGCTCAGTGGCTAAGGCATTCTGAAGCTAGGCGGTTTCGATTCGCGGCCATGGCGGCCGCTTTTGTGATGGAGGCAAAAAGCAACAACGCCGGTGTGGTGGAGATTTTGGCGCACGTTAAAGAACCCTAGGTGGTCAAAATTAATCCGGAGCCCTCAATTACGGCGCGCCTCATCGCCTGTGTAGCGCAGTGCGTTAAATCAATCAATCAATCAATCAATCAATCAATCAATAAATCAATCAATCAATCAATCAATCAATCAATCAATCAATCAATTAATCAATCAATCCAATCAATCAATCAATCGAAATATCTAATATAATTTTGCTTCTTTGCGTTTTGTCATGGGCTGGCGCGCCGGCTGAACCGTCCGGCCAGTTAGCCTGCGCCGATTCCCCCTCGCCCTCGTCCTTTTCTCCCTTTCGTTTGCGAGCACTCGGGGATTTTACGTTACGCGGTCGGGCGCAAGGGAAGCCCCTCTTCTCGCGGCTGCGATGACAGATATCGGAGTACGTGTCCCCGCGGCTTGAGCCATGCTTGGATTGCCCGAGTCTGTCTACCGTGCGCGAGTACTCGAACCCTTGCGAGGGTCTTCGGCTTCCGCTGGGGTTAGTGTACGGCTGGTAGCGCTTTCTCTAGCGAAGCTAGCCGGGGCCCTCGGTTGTCCCGTACATTAGCCCACACAACAATATTGATACAAGCGTTGTCTGCAGGAGGGTATACGTTGTATCTCTGCGGAGGAGCTGGTCAACGCAGATTGCCACTTTTCATGCGAGGGTGTGGGTACTAAGGCCCCCATTAAACGAAGCGCGCGCTCCACTGTGCGACAAGCTCCAGCATAGACGAACCGGCCCCTTGAACACCGATGCATAACGTCGAGCATGCCGGGACGAACAGCAGTGTTTATGTCCCCTTCGAGAACGAGACGGATTCGGGAATGAAGGATCCGTGCCATTCGATTCGAAATATTTTATTAAGCAGTTCTTGATGCCGTAAGACCAGCCAAAGCGTGCTGCTGTTGCTACGCACGCACACACACACAAGCCACCTCGAGGTGGTGGCGCCAAAAAACTTAAAGCGGTTCGCAAAACAGCTGCGCTCGCGGTTGGGGTGCAACTGCTACGAAATCTCGGTGGAAGCCCTGATGAACGTGCACCCATCCACTTCGGTCCAGCATTTCCCCTGCAGAGACAAAACAACAGCCCTTGCAACACGATTGATTGTTTACGGGGCGTCACACAAGCGTAAAGGGAGAATGCGTTCTGCGGAGCACTATGCCTCGCCCAATCAGAGATGTCCTAGCGATGCTACTGCAGCAGATCGTCCCACTCTTAGCTTCCACCGCGCATAAATTGGCTTGTGCTTAAATAAATACCAGAGAACTCGCAGCTGCATAGGTCTCACCTTAATCAAGTAATCTCACCATAAGAATCAAGGCAGACCGTATCAACATTTATACAGTGGCCATAAAACTGTCATTAATACCACCCACTGAAGCCTATTCCAAATGTAATTGAAATCGTTTTCCTTACGTAATTCATTACCCTAAGAAATCCCATACACCTTTGCTGGTGCGGTGTTTGGATGGGGAACGAATTTCTTGAATTTCTGGTTACGTGCACTGCACAAAATTACAGCACCTAGAGGATCGAATCAATTTAGTTAGGTTTAATGATTGAGCTCTAGAATAATTGGCCTCGGGTACTTGGTGAGGAAATTTCATACGCTTGTGTTTGGCGCTTGCGGAACGGTCGACGCCGCACGCGAGTTCTTTGGGAGAGTTACTGAGCCTGATTGGAAAATATACAATTTCAGTGGGCAAATACACACTAGGTCTCCACTCCTGCAACTGTATACATATTTGACGCTGGGAGCCCGAACATTGAGGATTTCTTAAAATGGTGAATAACCTACAGGATGAATTATTCTTGCATGTTTCGAACGCATTGCTGGTTGGCTTCCTGGCTTTCTGTACTTTTTATCACAGCTGCGGTTTCAAAATAATTCCAAGCAATTCTGCGAGAAACTCTCAAGTAATGGCTTCACATTTAAAAAGTTTACTTCTCCTGTTATTGTTTCTCATTGTTAAGCCCTGGAACTGAAATAGAACGTCACAAATTGGTAGGTTCACGTGGTAGATTTTTTCGCCATCATGAGGCTAATGAAGACCAATGGAGGCGTTCCTACCGCATGCGAGACAAAAATTATACCCCTCATTTATATTTCCAAAGAGTCGCTCATGCACATTGACTTCTGGTGTACTCTGCAGTAGTGAACACGGTGCGCTTAAAGGGACACTGAAGTGATTTGTAAACATTGCGGGATTACAAGCGCAAACCGTAGTCTCGAGTCGTTAGGCAGTGTTTCGACCACTCCCCGCTGCGTTTACCCGACCTTATTCTGTAGAAAAATCAATTGAAAAATGCTGTCCTCCTCTCGGAATCCTCCTTGATGATTTGCTATGACAGTTTGTATGACTTCAAAACAAGATGGCTTGGCTTGACTGCGCTAGTGCACGTCTCGCCGACCCTCCGACGTAATCAGCCTGGAAGAATTTGCCTTTAGTGTGTCAGTTTATACACTATCAAGCTCTTAGTCCCAGTTTCTTCACGCAAGCACACATGCGAAGCTTCGCTGGTTGGTACGCTATATGGGACTCGTGAATAGGCTTCCACCCCATCTGACGCCTGCGAGCGTCACCTGAAATGGGCTCAGCGAAAGTTGTTTCTCTCTCTCTCTCTCTCTCTCTCTCTCTCTCTCTCTCTCTCTCTCTCTCTCTCTCTCTCTCTCTCTCTCTCTCTCTCTCTCTCTACGCTAGTAGAAAAACCTAAGGCCATTTCTAGGCGGGAGAAGAGTAAGCGAAGTTAATGGTGCGAAAATCAAGTGAAACTTGTATGGTAGAGCGTAAAACCAGGGTGCAGGAAGCAGGTATTGCGCTGGGTGAGCTGTCAAAGCAGTCAGCAGCACGACTACACATCGGCGAACGCTTTTCCGCCTAAGGAATGAAGTCGGTAGCCATGAGATATTGCGGGAATGTGGGAAACGCCTACTGAGCGGGCGCAATTCAAGAAATAGTCATCTAAGCTGCTTGGGCCAAAATCAAGTAAAATTGTAAACTGGCTATAAATTATATACTTTATATTTCCACAGAAGGCAGTGCTGGCTTATGAATGAGTGGCCTGGAGCACTAGGTATATTCTTTTGCGATTCGTAAGTTCGAATCCCCGATAATGCATGTTTTCAAAAGTTGATTTTTGTGTTTTTGACCAATGTTTTCTATACTGAATTCACCATTTTTGCGCTGTAACGCTCATTGCTCCTCGAGCGAGTTCGCAGAACACGTACACTAACGGGCTGGCGAGTTGTCGTGGGCGTGGTGCTTGCGGGCACAGTCCCGAATCAGCATGACCCTCGGCCTGGTGTGAACACGCCTCTTACGATACCGGGAGGCGCCAGGCAAGATCGAAAGCTGAGGGAAAAGAGCATCGCATTTCAGCGTCTGCAGTGGCGTGGAGGGAGTTCATCCACTGCGCACGCCTGGGCTAGCGATTGTTACGATTCAAAGTCGTGCTGGTAGGCTTATCTGACGCATTTTACAACTGACAACATGGAAGAAGCGTTGTATACCCATAATTGACATATCGAAAAGGCCCAACCAGCCAATAACGTCGGATGCTAAGCATGTTGCTTCACAGAACCAATTGCCGAAACTTGTTTGAACTCTAATCTTGGATATCGTCCAATCACATAGCACCTTGTATTGGCGTCACCGCTTTAGTCGGTGCAGCCTCCGCAAACCGCGCGCGATAACGTTTCTTCTATTGGGCTTTTTAAAATAAATACCGCCTTATGGACCGGATAAACGATGAAAAGCGTGTTTTTTTAGCTAGTCTGAGCAGTGCAAGCAAAAACAGCCGCTTGACAAAGTCGTTTCAGTGTCCCTTTAATCCCAACTTTGCGGTACTTCTCAGGGTACTCTTTCTGAGCACCCGTAAAATAAGTTTCTCGGGTGTGGAAAATACCTTCGGCAGCTGTCTTCACGAAGATCCAGAATACGTCACTGGGCACGGGGTGGTTGATACCAATGCCAGGATGAGGACCAACAGGGGGACTCTGGGCCGACCCACTGCCGCCTTTTTCCCCTTTCGGATCTAGGATTTCAGGTGCCACTGGGCAGTGCTCGGTGGCTACACTTTTTCCTGGTGGTGGGCTCTGCATGGGTTGCAGAGAAATAGCAGCATGAACAAACAAATGACGGATAGTTAGGCACGCCAACCCCAAAATATTGTGCATAAGCCGCGTAGATTTCTGCTTGTAGAGCGCCGACCAGTATCGTATATATTTGGGTATGCAGTACGCGCACGAATCGGAGCACGGACAAATATTTCTTGTGGTCGACTGTCCTAGCGCTTGCTCAATATTTGATTGAATCATTGACTCATTCATTTGTTCTTTAGTTCATGACCAGCGTGCACCAGGCATCGAAACATTCCCAGGCGGCCCAGAAAGTGTGTCCCAAGACCGGCCCGTCTATGGCCGCTTTCTGGCATGTCCGGCCAGCATCCAGGTTCTAGCAGCCACTGACCGTGCGTTGAATGGCCAACATTCAGCAACCAGCGCTTTGGTATTTCTCCGTCCGCCCGTGTTCGGACGCACAACGGTAGCTAGCCGGCTGCCAGACATTCAGTTCACGTTCGGCTGCCGATGTTGAGAAAGAGAATGGCCGAAGTACGGCCGTAGGGAATTCGTTTTTCCTTCGGGAAGCGGTGTTCAGCCGAAGCACGGCAAGCGAGCGGCCACAAAATATCCGTATTCTTGGGGCAGTTGATGTTTCAAAGGAGACCGGCCGGAGCGCGGCTGCCGCGCATTCGCTCTTTCAACGGTGAACCGCGCGCCAATACAGCACTGACAATATGTATCACCTTGCTAGTCTAACATCAGCAATGTTAGTCCTGCTTAGGTCAAACGTTTAGCTTTCAGGCTTCACGACGACGACCGACTCGCCGCGGTGGTTCAGTGGCTAATGCGGTGCGCTGCTGAGCACGGAAATCGTGGGTCGATTCTCGGCCGTGGCGGCCGCTCTTCTGATGTAGGCGAAAAGCAGAAATGCCCGTGTGTACGAGATTTCGGCGGACGTTGATCCCCAGGGGGTCAAAATTAATCAGGAGTCCTTCACTCATCGTCTGCGTTGCGTCGGCGCGTCAATCAATCAATCAATCAATCAATCAATCAATCAATCAATCAATCAATCAATCAATCAATCAATCAATCAATCAATCAATCAATCAATCAATCAATCAATCAATCAATCAATCAATCAATCAATCAATCAATCAACGACGACGACCAGTACCCTGAGTTTGGCGTACGCGAGTACTTAAAGGAGCCATGAAGAGAAAACAAAAGTTTGCTTTATTCGAAAGATTAGGTGTTTCATAGTACCCCAAGCGCTTTCCCGGAAGCAAATGATGCTTTATTCACTGAGAAATAAGGCAATTTAAGCAAAAATTTTACATCTCCCGCTAAAATTGCACATTTCGTCACGTGAACAATGGCGTCATACGAGCCGGTCCATGAAACAGATACTTAGTATGTCGACTCCATATAGCACCCACACGCGGGAGTCGACCGAGACGGCGGCCATTTTAAAAATACTAGTAAAACCTAGTGCACCCGCAGCCCTAGTCATGGAATCGCCTGATCCGGAGAACAAAACTCTCGCCGAAGAGCTCGGGCTTGCATTTAACAACCTCACTCCACTTGAACGCTCAATGCTTCTAAGTGCACGAGCGGCAAGAGTTGTGGGATACGCGGTGGACGGGAAAGCGACCATTCCGCGATAGCCACAACAGACGAACGCCCAGCCGTCGGCACCGCTGCCTCGTCAGCCCCGTCGCGACGGACGAATACAGACTGGTACGTATGTGCCGTATTTTCAATTTCAGTAGCAGTATCGCTTATGCCAGTTGGCCGGTGTCGTGTATGGAAAGCCATTCGCTCGAGCTCTCTGCTCCGACCAGAAAGATTCGAGCGTCAATGCGCGGTGTGTACGTCAATTTTTTCCCCCCAAGGTCAGACCGCTTTGACGGCGATTTGACTGCAGCATGTCCGGGTCCCTGCCGTAATCACTTCCTCGGAAATGAAGCGAGCACACTCGTACTTCCTTTAGCTCTCTTTCTCCTCCGTTTGCAAAGTTCATAAAACGTAGCCACTTGCTTCGCCGAGGTTCGTCGTTGGGCAGCACATGAAAGGAGATCTCACCGGCGGGGATGTCGCACTCCCTCGACGATTTGCCCGTACTACAAGGGCATTTCAAAACACAGCAACAAAATTTCATTGTAAAGTACTCGAACAAACTGAAGTTTTCAGTGGTTGTAAACTGTAAACGAGCTCGTAACGACAGCAGCAAGCCAACACGACCTCCATACCGAAACCTGTGCGACGAGTGGCACTATCTCGTTGCTGCTCTGTGTTCCTTACCCCCCTGGTTTCTATTTTTACCTTTGCTGGTTGGCGATATGACGGCCAACCTCCTGTGAAGGGATTACGATACCAAGCAAGGTCGCGGCTGTGCGTGCTGGGACGGTTCGTTGGCCCCCAAGAGCCTTGTACCCGAAAATTCGTCTGCGCGACGGTGGCGACGGCGAGATGTGGAGTTCGGCTGGCGGTAGTTTCGTACGCATTGGCATACACGCTTGCGTGTTCGTTCGGAACTTCAACCGTTTACTCCACCGTTCTTTGTCATAAAAAGAATATGCAGTATGTTTCACGGGCATTTAGCTCGCTATGCAAACTGTAAGCCCTGCCTAACATGCGTTTGCTTTTGCCGGCCTCCGCCAATCGCAGAGCATTCTCGAGTGGCATCATAGGTTCTGTTGCGGAAAATGAGCTGGTGGGTCGCATGGTCATTTCCTTTTTTCCTAATTATGTAGCTTATTTGAGCGAAGTTTGCGTTATAAGTGGTGTCGTTATGGTTCTAATGAGGCAATCTTTCGAATGAACCAAACTTGTGTTTTCTCTTCATGGCGCCTTTAAATACCGTACTAAACGCCGTTAGATCTGACGTCGCGAGGTTAGCCTTAACGTCCTATTTTAGGCTTAACGGTCGGTTACCTTCAAGTTGAGCGTTACAACGTGCCAAGCAACGTCATACTCACTCTACGTCGATATGCTGGTACCGGTGTACCAGCATGAGGTTACCAGCATGAGCGTGACCTGTTGCATGTCCGCGTCGCCCACTCCCTCTGCTGCTCATAAACTTTTGCGCAAGCGCGTTGTAAACTGGAAAACTCTGGAGACTTCATGAAGGTGTCTTAAAGAAAGAGGTTTCATGGATGAAGCTTCAAGAATTTACCGCGATACCGGCAGAGGCTTGGTGTGAAGCACTAAAATGTGAAGTTTCCTTTGCCCACACCAAGTTCGCTCCATATCCAAGAGGCATGCATGGTACTGGTGGTAACATGGTCCGCAATATCTCCGGGCTCGAGAAAATGCGAAAATAGGGAGAACCGTGACATTCTCAGCTCCCTCCTCCAACTTTCGGGAAGGCGGGCGACAATGCGGACCTATATTAGTAGTAGCCCCAGAACAGGATATATTTATTGTATATATATGGCAGTGAAATAACGATTCATCAAAGAGTATGTAAGGCTATCAATCAAATAGGCGAATAAATGAAAGCCGGCTGCTAACATGGGATTGATTTCGAGGGGCTCTGATCGGGCGCATTCAAGTAGACTAATGAAGCCCTGGAAGGGAGGAAACTTGGCATTTGGATCTGCGGTGATTCGTTTTGATGCCAAAGAATTAAACCCCACTAGGGAACAATCCAGCGACAACATCACGCAGCGATGGCCGAGAAATGGCTCCCGGCGCAGAGAGAATAAAAGCAAAGAAAAGAAAATTGGGAGAGCAATTTGGGTCTACGTGTACTCGAACCAGGGGGCTACGGAATGCGAATTCAACACGCAACCGCTGCAGCGCAGCAGAATCGTGGGGCTGGGCAACTAAGGGTGGACCTAGTCATTGCCTTGGGGCCTCCAACGAGGAAAATTGTACTAGGAGTGCGTACTGAGGCCTACAGGAGTAATGTGAGTACGCTAATTGCAGAACTAGCGATGCACGTCTAGGCCAGTAGCCTATCTGAACTGCTAACAAGGGCGAAGAAGAGAACAAAAAGAAAGCATCGATACCACCCCGCGGGCACGTGCAAATACCTTAAAGGAGAGCAAGAAGGAAACAAAAGAGAAAAAGAACAACAAAGACGCTAATGCAAAGGATTTTAGATGCGGACATTATCTGCTGACATGCCCACACACCAGCTTACATTCTTACAAAACGTCGCTGTGCATTCCCACCTTTGCAAGGAGGAGTAAGTTTCAGAGTGTTCTGCTATACAGGAAGCATCTAATATCACTGGTAAATTCGAGCAAGAACATCTCTCGACCACCTTCCTGCCTCTTTTGTTTGTCCTCGAGATATGCTGAATGCGTCTGTTTTGAAAACAACCCGGAAATATGGGCTCGTGTTTTCTGAAGTGGTCCTCAAATGTACGGCCTAAAGTTATTCTTAAGTCTACGAGAGCACCTCACAGTGGAAGAAATGCGAAGCACTTGCGTTATTGGCGGACATTTCCGCGAATTGAGCTTTGATGTAACGCAACGCAAACGCAGTTCACACGAGTGCGGCCTGCGCGTGAAACTAGCCATCGCTGTAACGACAGATACGCAAGCTCTAAAACGGAAAACCGGGGCCAGTACCTTCATCTGCTGCACGCTGCCAAGTGGTGTGCGATCGCAGCCGACCGGCCTGGCGGTCCGCACCCCGAGAGCCGACGGGGAGGCTGAGACCGGGCTGCAGACGCTGGCTGCTGCTTCACTCGCCGCAGAGACCCCGACGTCTCGCCGCTCCGGCGCCATGGCTGGCCTCCTAGTTGGTACCCGGAACGGCTGTGCGGGCAGAAGCACGTTGAAGCCTTCGAGAACCGTTTCCCACGGAAGAGACAGCAGCCTCTCGAAGAATGGTTCTCGGTGCGTGCGATCGACCGACTGGCACGCACACATGCGGAAAATGTGAAAGACGACGATGGGATAAGAAAACGGCTCGGACTTCGTTAAATGAACAGCTAATTGAAATGGCTCTTAGTGTTGTAGGAGACGATTTATTTTACTTCTTTTCTGGAAATTTACCTTTATTTACAAGATCCAACCAACAAAGGCACCAGTTTACATTGCTCGGGCTACTTCTTGCTTTTAAAGGGACACTGAAGTGAATTTGTCAAACTTCGGTTTTTGTTTTCATTGCATGAACTGGCTCAAATGAACACAGTGGATTGTTTATCCGGCGATAAGCAGTATTTAATTTATGAAGCCGGAAAGAAGAAAAAAATACCAAGAAACATTTCCGGCGGTGGGAACAACTAACAGCAGTGACGCGTATTCCAGATGCGATGGGATAGGATGATGTCCAAGATTGAAATTCAAACCAGTTTCGCTTTGGGTTCTGTGAAACAACATGCTTGGCATTCGACGTTATCGTTGGCTGGGCATTCTTGATATTTCGGGATCGGCATACCGTGCTCCTGTCATGTTGCCGGCTGTAAAATGCGCGATAAAAGCCTGCCAGCACGGTTGGGAATCGTATCGTTCACTAGCCGAGCGTACACAGTGGCTGAACACCCTCCGCTTCATTGGAGACGCTCAAATGCGGTGGTGCTTCGCCCCCACGTTTCGAGCTTGCGTAGCTCGCCCCTGTGTCGTAAGAGGCGTGTTCGCACCAGGCCAAGGGTCGGCTGACTCGGGACTGTGCGCGCAAGCAGTCGGTGTTTATGGCAACACAGCGCCAACGAGAACTCGCCAGAGCGTCAGTGTCGGTCTGCCCGCAGTCTGCTAACTAGCTCGTGGAGCAATGAAGGTTCAATCGCAAAAGGGTGAATTCAGTATAGGAAACACTACGTAAGTATAAAGAAAACAACTAAACAAAAGAAACACCTGCGCTATCGGAGATTCGAAATTGCGAATTTCAAAACAATGCACCGGGTGCGTGAGACCACTCAGCCATTTTTTTCTTTACTGCATTTAAAACTTGGAATTATTACGGACTTATTATTATTATCCGACAAGATGCACATCGCATCAGCTAAAATAAAACGACCGTCATAACTCGGGCGAGCAGGCACATGCTCGCCACAGATGCAGCCACTCTGGTGGTTGACTTTGCACCGCATGAATTCAACGCACCAACGCAGCCTCTTCCCGAAAAATGGATTACAATGGGCGAGGGGGTTCCGCATACCAGTCAATACGATTCCTTCATAAATATAGCATAGGGCACTCCTGCACTATCTCGTAAAGGCAAGAACCGAATTGTAAATTGGGTAATGTTCATGTCCTTTCTAACAGTTTGTTGCAACACATCCGTAAAAAACATCGCATCCCGGCACAAAAGAAAGCAATGATCTAATGGTTTCAGATCGATTACATAAGCAGCAATGGCCCGACCAAGGAATTTACATTTCCTTTTCGGGCAACCACATTTTCACTGGGAGTGTTGATGTATGCACCTTAAGGAAAAAAAACGTTTTTACATATGGCGGAAGACACCTACGTATGGCACGCTTTAACACGCTGTCCCTATTGTGGCCAATGTAGGGCTGACGATAAACCGGCACTGGGAACAGACTATCTAATAAAGTGTTTGTCAGAGCCTTCCTAGAAAGGGTAAACAGATATTACAGGGAAAATATCGCAGTAAGAAAGTAAAAGTGCCGACCAGCTCCTTCAAAAATCCATATGGCGGCTTCCATATGGCCTCCAAAATCCATACGGCTTCCAAAATCCATATGGCGGCTTTATGGACTTTGCTAGCCCTTCCTCTACGCTGATGTTTGTCGACGCCAGTGCTTCCGATACCTTAGTTCATACCGCTCTACTTTGCCCGACTGTGGCTCCCGATCCAGTGACCTGCACTTACACAACAACGGAGAAGTGGCCATCAACGCAGGCAGAACTCCTTGCAGTGCGGGATGCTCTGCTACACACATCGTTGATAATCAACCACGCTTCACCACAGTGGGCAATTTACACTGATTCGTCGGCAGCTGTACGAGAACTTCGTAAAACTCTCACGTCCAACAAACTTCTGCTAGAAATCCAGAAAATAGTGGACACTTACCCATGTCGTGTGCGCGTGTCATGGCGCTAACGGAACAGCCACCCCGCAATGCAGGCTGCAGATGCCGGAACACACCCCGTGCTTGTGAAATATCCAGCTCCTCTTTCACCTTCATCAAACGGTATTCGCCTTGCCAGTGAAAAAGAACGTCTACGGCGCACCGCGCGCGCTCGCATACCCCCGCGCGGTACAGATCTCCCTTGCGGGTTGTCTCGCCAAGATGAGGTCCTGCTCAGACGTCTTCGCCTGGGAGTCGCCCTCACGCCAGCTGTGACGAGGTCCTCGCCACCTCAATACGATGCCCCGTTCAACTCCACGTGCCCCTTTTGGCCCGCTCCAGTTGACCAGGCTGCAGCAGAGCACCCGGTGGGGAGTTGCCCTGCTCTACAAATCCTACGCGCTGTGAACATCGCCACCTGCGGCCCGCGCCCCGGACGTCCGCCAGATTTCATGGCATGGATACAAGGTCCACATCATGGGCCCCTCCTCCGATTCCTTCGAGAATTCGGAGTGTATCCGTACCTTTAATTTCCCCTTATGCTGAATAGCAAACTTCCGCAATAATAAAAAAAAAACAAGGAAACAGTGTAGCAAAACAAAATACATAAATCACCATCGCAACTATACAGACGACACATTTCACTACATCCATCATACGTTTTAGGGGACGGCGCCACAATTACCCACAAGCGTACTCTTAAGTTTCTCGATGATGTCAAGTTCTTACACCTCGTTACTTATCATGCGCTTTGACAACATGGCCCTTCACACCAGTCATCTTCATTGTCTTTATGTCATTTCACGTCTGGTTTTACTTAAATGCTTTATATTTCCTGTTACTTCTTCCTCATAAAACAGCTTTTTCGTGGCGCTCTTTACCCTTCGTCGGCCTTCCGCCCTCAAAATCCAGTCATCATGATCATTATAAAAGTCACACACCCTTGAACTTGACGCTTTCTTCGTGTGAAATATAATGGCGAAAGGTCGAAGTCAAAGCCACCGCAATCAGACGTACAAACCGCAGGCGAGTGAAAGTTAAAGATCAACGAGTCAAAGTCCAAAACTAGGACGACAACCAAGGAATCCCTCACGAGAAGGGTGCGCCGTTAACCATCGCGGTCGTTAGAACACGGGTGCTTAATTTTTGCCTTTTTTTGCGGTTACCTTTTTTCGCCTTTCTTGTCAATTCAATTTAAATCCTTTTTCCCCGTCCCCCATTTTCCTCTTGTGTAATTCGATTCATTGACAAAACCGAATGCTGGTTGGTGAATCCCCTTGAATGGATGAATTCCTTTATCTGCGGTCATTCAGTATCATCATCATGGTCATCAATTGAGCTTCGTGGAACGTATTTAGGCCTGGCGGTCCTCCCAGCTATTCTGATCGCTCCTCACCGCACACCTTCACCCCGCAGGTAGGATATCTGCTCGTGGGCTCCGGCACTGCCCACCGCAGTCGCCCCGGCGAGTTCCACGGCAGCCTGCCCGCTTTCGTACAGCCGTGTTCTCCCCGCCGCTGCGTGTCCTCGCACCATTACACACTGAGCTGCGAACACGTCCACTGCAGCGCCGGCTTCGCGGACGTCGCCCAGACGCACCCTTCCTGTCCGAAGCGTCGGGTGAACGGCAAGAACCTCTGGCTGCGCAAGTACGTGCCCAAACGACACGCGCGCTCCGCAGTTCTCGGCGGTCCGGTCTCCTGCTGTTGGCGCAGGGAAAGCGAGAGCACCAACGCCGGACCTATGGACGGCATGTCGCGCCATTGCCGCGGTGAATGCGCCTTCTACAGGGTACTCTGCTCCTTAAACTCCAAGACCGTGCTTCGGTGTGACCTCGCGGCCGGGGT
This sequence comes from Haemaphysalis longicornis, assembly GCF_048455015.1. Classification (NCBI taxonomy): domain Eukaryota; kingdom Metazoa; phylum Arthropoda; class Arachnida; order Ixodida; family Ixodidae; genus Haemaphysalis; species Haemaphysalis longicornis. The sequence goes on along the minus strand of NW_027526203.1, from coordinate 158,057,112 downwards.
TGAATCTTCCCACCTCCGGAGTGAAAGACCTCCTGGCCGTAATCCGGCAGCCGGTGATTGCCTCATCGCGCCCCACCACCGAGCAGAGCAGTGTGGCTTCTGCGGGTGGCACTGCCGGCTCACTCTACGAAAACAATTGCGTCATTCTACTCTGCCAATGCGGGACACCTGCGCGGAGTTGTATAACTACACCGATACTACTGTGGGGGGAAATATAAAAATAAACGATACAAATACAAAACATGCGGATTATTTATGCATTTCGGCACTTCATCACACACTCACTTCGTCACAGTTACGACCATTTTCTTAGAAATGGTGCAATACACATTATCTGCACCGTGAACACCATTACGACTTTTTCTCAAAATCTACGCACTGTTACGAATCGGCCAGCAACACGTGTTTTCCCGCATCAGCGACCACGTGGGAATCGACCATGTGCGCCCGCGTGTTGGTGAATCATACTTTCGTGTCTCGACATGCCGGGTCAGTCACCTCGCTTTGCAATGTGCCTCCGGCGGCTGCCAGCGCCACACCCTTCAGGCACCTGCGCGTCGGAGAATCCCGCCCTGACCTTCCCGGCTCAGACGTTTCGCTATCGGCACGATCAGCAGTTGATAGCGCGACCCCGGCACCTTTCAAGGACACTCTCCCCCCTCTCTCGGACGCCACAAGGGGCGAAGATGACTCGCGATCTTGGAAAGACTGTGCGTGTGTGTGTCTATGATTTCGTGGCGTGTTACTCTTGGGGGCGTTTTTTGGGTATAAAAGAAGCAGCACAAACGCTGATATTCATTCCTGTCTGAGCAGCGAATCCATGCGGTCGCTCTGCTCGTGTCCTGTATTGTAACCTCGCCCGTCGGGGCATTGTATGTTTTTTTGGCTTCGGCTCACCTCTCGCTATGAAGTAAACAGTTACGTTACCCTACTGCTCTGGACTTCTTCACGACTGCAACACCGGCTGGCCGCTCGCACCATACACGCTACCCATCGTATGTTGGAGGCCACGGAGAAAAGATCGGGTGCCCCCGCCCGGTCGCAACAGCACGTAGACCCAACATCGTAGGTAACTACGGGTGCAAGAAGGTTTCAACCTCCTTGGACGGGTCACTGAAGGTGTGGAGCGCTAACTCGCGGCACATCAACTACGTGACGAGCAGTCCGTATAGGCAGGCGAGACTAAAGTTTGCCGGGCGAGGGCATCGCTGATTCTATCGCGAAGCGGCGCCCTTTTCGCTTCGAGGGAGTGAGGGGCGTTCCCGCCGCCCTTTGTACGTGTCGGGTTGAAGGCCTCTAAACGGTACCTCCGTCGCCTGCGTTCCGGTCCGTCCAAAACGCGTTCCGGCGGCCGGAACGCGCGCGTTCCGGCCGAAAATCGCTCTCCGCCACAAGTTGGCCAACTTCAACTTTTCGCCGGACCGCGATGATGACGCGTTTCACCAGCCATCATCCGACGCCCTGATTGGTTCCTACCGATCTCCTACTGGCCAATCAGGGCTATCAACAAGTTTCAGCCCCAACAACATGGCGGTTGCCCAAGCGAAGCGAGGCGAGGCGATCGCAAGGGAAAATCACGAGGCCTAGTTTCGGCAGATTGTATTACGGTGCGGCTATTTCGCGGCTATTTTGATCGAGTTATAAATTCGCGAAGCATTTCTTTGTGCTGACGGCAGGATACATGCACGGCGCCTAGTTTGAGATCCAGAGTGCCGCAACATCAAGGCAGATAGCATACACCCCCTGTTGCGGTGATGGCTGGTTTGTCGTTGTTTTTGTGTGTGCGTGAATGTGTTTGAAGAAATCGATACCGTCACTCGTGCGCGTTAGCGCCCACAATGGATCAAGGAGTTATAAACCAGCAAGCGGACCAGCTGCGGACGTCCGTGCGAGTTCTCGGTGCCGCTACAGCTACAGCCAGGGTCCCCGCCGATGCGTTGTACTGGTGATTTTGTGCGCGACCCATGTCTAAACGTTCCGATCGCGATTGATAATGAAGCAAGCAAAGAATCATTGCGTCGTGTCGTGGTTTATACAGTGCGAGTTCTCGGTGCCGCTGCAACTACGACCACGGTCTCCTGCCGATGCGTTGTACAGGCGGGTTCGTGCGCGGCCCATCTGGAAACCTTTCGACCATCGTTTATCGTGTTGCGAGCAAGGAATCATCGTGATGTGCCGTGTTTCTTGCAGAGACAAGTGCTGCCGTGACTATTCTTCACCGCGTCTACGGCAACAATTTATGGCTGTAATCTAGAGCTCCACAGAGATTGTAGCAGGTGGCAGCAAACAGCATTTTTTTTTTGCCCCCCCAATCTGTTTCTTCTGTCACTACCGTGCTGTCGTGTTTTGTGCGCGGGCGCAGGTGTGTTCTCAGTGTGATTGGTGTCGTCATTAATGGGCTTCACCTTGTATAGTTGTTCTCTTTGCTGTGGTGGCGGTAACAATGAAATTTTTCCTTGTAATGAAAATTGGTTAGAGCTTCATTACGGGTAACCTGCGGTGGTTTTACACTAAAGGCAGTGCTTTTGCGAGACATTTCCCAGCAAAAAAAACATTGGAAGACCAATGGGCCCTGTCCAAAACACCACTGAACCATTTGGAACCAATTGAATTTGGTTTGTTCAATTCTTTGTACACGACCATGTGTACCTGCAATGGTTTTTTTCGTCTGGGTTGCAAAGCTTTTGCGCCATTGGCAAGTGGCATTGTGCATTTTCCCCGAGTCATATGTTCGAGCAAAAAGGGACTACACTTGACATTTTGTAACGGGGCTTGGGGGACCTTGCTGGATTGTTTGAGGTGAAGTCACGAGATGTGTCTGGCTTGAGTGCACAATAGGTTGTTGCACATTGTGCATGCTTGTCGGCAGTTTCCTCTGGAGGTCATTATATGCAATAAGCTCAAAACCTGCTGATTGGATTGCCGTCTCGTAGAGTATAGGAAACTGGGCAGCTTGAAAGAATTGGATTAATAATGTGAACGTTGCTTAATGTTGCCTGATGATGCAATTTGTTATTTCGGTATTGGGTGACATAGGTTTTGCTGGTAGCATGCTTAGGGTGGAGTGAAAAGTCACACGTGAAAGCATGCTCATTGTGAAGTGGTCAGTAATCGTTTCAGTCATGCCTGGCCATCCTGTTTGTATTGGGTCAAGGTTGTTTTGTCTTGATGCGAAGGCCCAGTTGTATTCAATGTAATTATCCCACTTAGCGCGACTGCATTCATCTCAGTCCAAAATTTTGGTCTCGATAGTGCCAGTTATACTAACAGGCTTTTGAACGTGTTGTGTAGCTTTGGCTGTGTTGAGCCCTTATAAAATCATTTTGATTAGCCTTTCAGTTCTTGGTTTATTTGATCAAGTTGTTCAGTGCTGTCCTTCAGTTTATACTTAGAGGCCATGAAGACAAAACACAAGTTTAGTTCATTCGAAAGATTGTCACATTATCATACTGACACCGCTTTTAATGCGCACCTCAGTCAAATAAGCGATATAATCAGGGAGAAAGGGGGTGGCCATGCGACCCACTACCTCAGTTCCCACAACAGGACCTATGATGTCATGTATGTCCAGCTGTGTGATTGGCTGAGGCCAGCAAAAGCAAATGCAAGTTAGACAAAGCTTATAAGCTTGCTGAAAGAGCCATTTGCGCTTAAATGTAAGGCATATTCATTTTACAGCAGTAAGAATGGCGGGGTAAACAATCAAAGTTATGAAAATACCCTGTGCTCGCCCAGCCCTGTACGCACAGTAGAGTGTCCAATTCACAAGTTGCAGTTGCCTGTAAACATTGCGCACCCGACTTAATGGCACCTCAGTTTAGCAGCCTGCCTGCATGGCCTCCATGCGTTTTTGAGCAGTCTCTGGTCGTCTGCATCCTTGGCTATGTGAGCAGGGTAAATACACACAGGCCAGGTTGCAATCGAAAGGTCTGCGAACCGTGTATTTGAGACCCCTGTTTTAAAGCACGATTGTCACATGGGAAGTGACCTGCGTTGAGCAGAGCCCGCTAATCATGGGAACAGATCAAGCGCCAGGCACAGTGGAGGAAAGAAAACTGACAGGAAAGAGGTGCACTAATAACTGAGCTTTATTCACTCTGACAGCTATTGTGAAGGCACGAAAAACACCAAGTAATAGTAGTTTGCACCACGTGTGAAGCGATTACAGCAGCAGCACCCTCCTTACTAATCATCCAGATAATCCACTTCACTCGAAAGATCAACTGAAGGCTTGCTGACACACCGGTCCCACACATAATTTATGACGTGGGCCTCAGATATTTCCCGTTCTTTTTTGTGGTACAACTGTAGCACTCGGGTCCTTCGAACGCTGTCACGCAGCCCCTAGGCTTGCATTCCGTCTTACGGTGAAGCATCAAATTGTTTCCTGTTCCTGTCTTCAGCGTCGCCGCATGCTCCCGCAACCGGTTTTTGAGGCAGCAATGAGGTCGTTGAGGTCTGTCCTACGTATACACGGGCGTACTTAAAGGCAATTTCATACACTACGTTTTTTGTACACTCCACAAACGCACTGGCATGCTTCTTGGTGCAGACAGGCGGCCTAGGTCCACAGCGGTTCACTATCGGCACATAGCTGCGAGTTTGTTGGGAGTGCTGCTCACTTAAAAGCTTTCCCGCCAAGCCGCATAGCATGAATGCAGGGAAGCCTGCCTGGAACAGTTTCCCGACCTGCAAGACAAAACTGACCTGTATTTGATGCTGGCAGGACCTTACGAGGGCGTTTCTTAAAGGGGCCCTAAATAGGGTGCCGAATGTTACGATTTTGCGTGTGCAGTCACTGGAGTACTGTCCAAGAAACGTCATCCCGCAAAAATTGTTTAAATGCGTTAAATATTAGCCGAGTTATCACTCGTTAAAAGGGGCCACCCATAAGGCCTGGGGCTCTCCTCCTCTAGTAGCTCCTCCAAAGCACTGTGGAAGCCATGACGTCATCGACCCGGCGCAAGACCACCGAGAGAAACAGGGCAATCCATCACCCTCCTTGATGCACGTGTAGTCGTTGGCTGTGCTAAGCCCTGCGCGCGCTTTTTTTTTTAGCACTCGACGCGCATGCTCCGCCCACGAGATTCCGGTTGCGCGGTGAGTGCTGTCGCTGTGGTTCGCGTTCGCGGCGCCGTACTGGGCAATGTCTCGTGCATCGTAGCGGCACGTCAGTGCAGACAAAACTACGTCACAGCGTGCAAGTGTGGCGGCAAGGTACGGTTGGTAAGCCAGGAGAGAAAGTGGAATCTGTTTTGCGTGTTTGTGCGGCCCCTGCTTTACGCAGAGGTGTAATATTTGGTATACGTTGTCGTGAAGGGGTACTCTAGCGATTGCGCGATTAAAATGGCGACCTTCAGAAACCTATTTAGGGCCCCTTTGAGGCAGCAACCGGTATGCCCTACTTGACCAACTTGAGTGACCAGAGGCGAATGGAAGCAAGGCTTTCCTGGAGTAAGGAGAGTACACCCTAGAGCACTGCGTGGCCCTGGGCCCGCCCGAAAGCCCGGACCCGACCCGGCTGGCGAAGTCAATTGCCGGAGGGCCCAGGCCTGGCTTGGGCTTGACGTTATGGGCCGGACTCGGGCCGAATTCAACCCCCGGCCGTTGCTAGTTTCGACGTGAAGTAGAGAAAAGAGCATAAAAATGAATATTCCGAGTTCACTTCTACACGCGTCTTGATGTTACTTGTACACATTGTTTTAAAAACGTGTTTTGCTAGGTCAGATAGTCAGTACGCTGTAATTATTAATGACATTTCATGCACTGCATCAAGATTTTATAATTTGGTGTATAACATACGAAAGATACGGTTACAAGGATTGTTCTAGTGGTGAAGTTATTAATTAAGACACCCTGGAGCTGTGCACCTATGTCTGTGTACGCGTGTTTTAGATGTCGAACCAATCTGAATGCGGCTGCAGGGCTGAAAATCAAACTCGCACGTGCTAGAGAAGTGCCACCGCTGAACAACTGCTGCAGGGAAAATATTTCAACGCTCGGGAATTCAAATGGGGAGCAAGAAATTTCAGCAATGCCAACTTGTGACCGAGACAATCACGTGAAGTTGCTAAGAGTCTAGTCATCAAAGGTTATGGCGTCTCTCGTGTAAGGATACGAGCTATTATTACGCCCATGTGGCGTGAACTGCAGACAGTGTAAGCTAAACTACGTGCACTTTGAAACCCTTATTTTTTGCGTTTCAATTCAGGACGTGCTTGTAAGGACTAGATGCTTTGTCTGATTTCCCGCTACGAAGACACTGGACCAAATGTATAATAAACAAATTTTCTTCGGCGTCTAAGACCGGGCCTCGTCACACACACGCAGGCCCTCCCTAGGCTCAAAAATGAATGTCCGGGCTTGGGCTGGGCCTCGGCTTGAGACAACGGGCCCGTGCGGTGCTCTAGTACACCCAGCAAACATGGTTCTCCAACAATGTCAGCTCCAGGTCAAGGAACCTCGGGCCACGTTCAAGTGGCAGCTCCACGGTTAGTGTGAGGCAGTCAAGCGCCCCTTCGAAAACTGCCAGAACCCGTCTAGCAGTGTTTGTCCGATGGGCCAGCTGACGACTTGAAAAGAAGATGGCAGTCATTTACAAACCTGAAAACGCGCACAACACCAAGGTTGCCTAGTCCCACTTCCGGTCAAAATGAGCCACCAACATGTCATTGAGTGCAGGGGCTAGGCAAGAATCCTAGCCAGTAATTGCTGTGGCTAGGATTATTGCCTAATAGGTTGCACTCTGCAGGACTTGTGGAAGCAGCGGTGCAGAGTTGTCTAAGTCTGTAAATATAGGTGTTGCGTTGGTGATGTCCCAGGTTTTATATCACCTTGTAAATTGGACACGTAGTAGAAAAAAAAAAAGGCTAATTGAAATGTATAAAAACGGGTGATACAATGTGCCATTCTGGCTCGGTCAACTCATTGTTGAGAACATGCAGTCTTAAACAAGTGCGCACTCCCACAGCCCACTTTCTGTGTGTTAACAGTATGCATGAGTAAACAATTTTTGCTGTTCTTGGCAAGCATGCTTTTGCCAAAGTAACACTGTTAAGATGGAACAGATGCTGAATTTACCTAAAGTTTCTTCAGTGGGGAACACGCACGAAACATGGCTCAAGTAGTAGGTTTTAAAAAAAAGGAGAGGGAGGGGAAGTAGGGGCTTAACCACTAAATAATTGCACCATTAAGTTTCACCAATTTGGTGCTTGCATGTAAAATATGCCAGCGTAGTTTTTGTTCTCCAAGTTTAATGTGGTAATATTTAAGGCTGTCCCTTTTCGCACCCTTAGAAAAATTTTTACAAATTGTTCACCCACCTAGTAAAATATCACCAGACAATGTTCACCTTTATCAAGCGGATTGCAGTGCTACTGGAGCATGTCTAAAGTCTTTTTTTCACCCTCTGGCATCGCTTGTGTTGCTGCTGTTTTGCGGCCATAAAGTCGGCAGCTTCCTACACAATGCATGCATGCCGTAGTGCACACCCTCACGGCCATTTTACATGGTATCCACTATGTAGCTTTTTCCCTTCCGGAGTGGGGATCACTCTACATTCAGCTCTGTGGCACAGTCATGCACGAGTAAAATGGAACAATTGACAGGACGAGCAGCAACTAAAAAATAAAACTCATCACCTTGTTTCCAGACTTTACTTTTACACCAACAAACCTCGCTTTCTTTCACAGTTTAAAAAAGGATTAGGTATATAAGCTGTCATTTTTTACAAAACATCTCTCCAGTCGTTTGTTTTTTTTCTCACTCTTTCTCTTTTTCTTCGCTCTATAGACTGTGCAGCAACATTTCTGTTGTTTCTTGTGATCTCGCTGCTTCCCTGATTGTTACAGGTGAAATGGCCCTGTCAGCGATATTTTCTTTTGACTTTAGCCATGCCACCCAAGACAGTGTGTGTGTGTTGAATTGATTTGCAATAAATGAATAGAACACCCATTCATGGAAATAAATTTCGGCTTTTGTTAAACTGCTAGAAACATTTTTCAGTTGGAAATATCTCGTTGACACTGGCATTTGACAGCTCAGACAGTGCCAGTGGAAACTGCATTCCAGAGCTCCTAAGGCACTCACTCATTCGATCTTGCATGTCTCCTCCTCCTCCTCCGTACCTTTTGTTTTTGTCTCAAATTTGCCAACATTAACATGCATGAACTTGCCACAAAGTATGCCGTCTTTCTTCCATGGAGCTGAGAGGCTACCAAGTGAATTCCAAACCAACTTCCATTGCACTTGCCTCATGTACACAGCCTTAATATGATTGCACAACTCTCAAGAAACAGTTAATATAAGCATGGCATCTGCAAAATGGACAACCGTGATTTTATTTCCAGGGAATGCCCCATTAAGCACAAGGTTAAACATTGCACAAGATTATTAACAACACCAAAGAGCAACAGCAAGACATGTCCGACACTTGCTGTTCGAGTGACATATGAATACATAGGCTATAAACAGCTGTAACTCTGCTGCTCCCCCAAATATTCGCATTTCCTTCTACAGCAACTGTCTCATACCCATAATGAGCTCATCATACATGTATAAATGAGAGTCCACATCTGTCATGTAGAAAATAAAAAACACTGGATGCATGCCAATTGTTGCACATTGTTAAGCCATAACTAATTCCCCACATATTGTACTGAAGCCTGTATTACTGCACATTGGTGTACAGAAATTGAGTAACGAAATGACGCAGTTCATGCGGGACACATCCCACTCCAGTGTTTGTCCCGTTGCCTGATGCACACGCTTGAAGGCAAGGTTTTTGTGCTGCTTTGGTTGTAATGAACCAGCTATACTGGATATTCTACGAAAAACATCACTATGAAATACTACAATGCCACCTAGCTCCATTCCGTAACAGAGTAGCTTGCAGCCTGCAGTAGCCAACTAGGGGGCTACTGTGCCGTAGTCTAGGATACAAAGAGACTAAATTGATACTAGAGTCTGCCTTCCAGTGTACTGCCACCACTGTTTGGGATGTAGCACACTTTGCTTGAAGATATTCATCAGCTATAGCAATTCAGTCATTTAACCAATCTGTTGTGTCAGCAAGCACGATAACAATTATCATTGGATGAAATTAAGAAGGTTTACATTTACTTTTATTTGTCATGACACGAAAAATGATTGTATTTCATCTACAAACTTATTGAGTGAGCTGTATCGTGCTCTCCCCACCACATAGGGTTAACGGCTGCGCTGTAAAAAAGCTTCATACACGTGCATGCATGCAGACAAGGAAGTGTGTGAACTTCCAATTGGAACTGTATGCCATAGCTGCTACATGCAAGAAAAACCTATTTGCTCATGACGCAAAGGAACTCAAATTCAGAGCTTGAATGTTTGTTTTGCATGCCCGTGAATGGAAACAGCCTTCTTGTTTCAAGGAGGAGGAGGTAGCCTTTATTGTGGGAGGGAGACTCTACGTCAAGTGGGGAAAGGGGGAGTATAAGGTGGGGGGTTTGTAACTTGGGACATCTCAAATGCGTACAGTGCGACCCGAAACAGGTGGACTCCTTGAGAAGGCTGGATAGGCCGCGTCGGGTGAGGAGGGCAGGCTCACGACTTTAAACTGCTCGTGCTAGACCACTCTTGGAGCATGGAGGGTTCCAGTGTTCGAGGGTCGATGTAAACGGAGGTTGTATTTGGAGGAGGCCTGAAGGTTCTGTACCGCCCGAACTTAGGACAGTGCCAAATTAGGTGCTGGAGATTGGCAGGCGTGAGGGAGGCGCAGAAGGGGCATCGAGGCGGTAGAGACGGGGTGTACCATTTACGGTATGTCTCGGGGGTAAGGCTAGCATTTGCAAAATATTTGTTTATGAAAATTTCGGCTGATCTTGGGAGCGAGGGCAGGGTTGGATAAAAAGCCGGTTGGAGTCAGGGCCTTGAGGCGGTCTTTTTTTTCCTTTTTGTAATGCAGAAGCTGTATCGCAGGTGGTAATGTCTGAGTAGGTGGAAAGACCCTTTAGCACTCTCAGTTAGTGAAAGCAAGGTCTCTGCCACAATGCTGCAAAAGAGCTTGTTTCTTAGGTGGAATGTGAAGAAAACTTGGGTATTTTGCAGTTGTGGGTGCACTTGTTTGGTTTGTTGATCACCAGTAATTTATTTTCATGTCTCGGTGAGATTGCCCTCGTACATTTGTGAATGATCGAAAATAAAAATGTGTACTTTTTTCAAACATGTTTCATACTTTTTGCCTTGTTTTACATTACTGAAGTCAAACAATGCAAGTTGTACATGTAACCCAAGAATGTCAATGCAAAGGCAGGGGTCAACAGCAGCAGTCATCGCTATGGGTTGCCAAATCCAGTGTTTTCAGTGTTAATTCGAGGTCAGGTTTTTTATTCGCAATCTTCGAAAACTGTCTCTGGTTGCTTGTTAACATATTAGGAAAGGTGTGATTAAAGTGTGTGTGTCCTTTTCTCTTTTTATTGCCTTTCTGTATTTACATCAAAAAGGCCTTTTTGCTTCTTAGTCAACTTATTTCCTAAACTTGGGCATATGTTTGATAGTAGTGACTAGCCTCAAGGGAACAAAAACTTCTGTCAGGGATGTTAGTTTACCTTTGAACCAATAACAGTTCAAACCTAGAGGTCCTCCATTATGAATACATGTAGATAAGTATCGGATATAAGCAACGTCGTCAATCTCGGGCACCTCACGAAAACAGCCTAACAGCTCAACAACATTGTTCAGCTTGCGTTGCCTTTTTAGTTTTCATGCTGGCCGGGCTGACGTAGTCTGCAAAGGGAGCGAAGAGGTGCTGCAGGAGCCTTCTTATTTGGTTTTGTGTTTTCCTGGCAAGTCTGTTCGCAGGGTCGTGAGAGGCGAGGAGCGAATCTTGTTTTGACAGGTCTTTTGTTTTGCTCCTTTTGTGAAGCCAGCAAAGTTTGTCCATTTGCTGCTTAATGATGGCGATTACCACCATTCAAAATGCCTGCAAACGATGGAGACCGAGATTGAGGAATTAAGAGCTGGGTTAGCTTTCAGAAATGCCAAACAAGAACGTTCGAACCAGATCCCATTTTTTTACCATCACCTCTTCTCACACTTACAAAAACAAGAACACTGACTTAGACCTATAAAACAATTTTGTTACCAGTGGTCTTGTTACAAGTCTATCACACCCCAAGTGGAACTAGCAGAAAATTTCAAGTTGAATCAGAGGACTGCAGATGACAGATTCAGAAGTGGACAGGAGCACAAATAACGTGCACTTTGAAATTTGTGCAACACTTGCACTGTACATGCTGCTGCGAGATACACCAAGACAACCGGGGCACAAGATGAAACCCGCAAGGGTCTCGCGCAGCTTTCCCGCCGCACAACAACTGCAAAAGTTTCAACCCCGTACTGGCTTGCCTGCAAGGCATCCATGTCTTGCTAGGCTCATGGCAGGGAAAAAAAAAAAAACCCACACAGCCAAATTAGAATGTTAAAAAAATAAAAAATCGCTTCAAACGCAACCGGCAATTTGCAAATGACTTCATTTCAAACAACTACCCCACCGAATGAATCTTTTTTTAACCTGCAGTCCTGCCGTACAAGAGCGACGAACCATCTTGGTGACCCTTTTTAAGGTGCTATGAACGACGAGCGTTTCACCTGCATTTCTTACAGGTAGTGGTGTGATAAACTACTATCGCTAACAGAAACAATGAAAGTCACGTTGAAAGCCTCGCACATGCTGAGCACGCTTTTCGTACAGACGTGTCGGCGCCGTAGAGTTCTTTGACACTCCAAAACAGCCGATTGCAGGTTAGGCTGCTGGCAGCATGCATACAACAGAAAGGCAAGGAAGGTGACACAACAAATGCATTTATTTAACGTATAAACTACACAAGTTCGGCAGCTTCAGTGTCCAGGAGATGCGTGGAGAAGTTCTTCATGATGGTCCTCGGAAGTGCGAACGAAGCTCGGTGACTGTACAGCCCTGATGATGTCCTGAAAAGATATGCCTGTTGGTCCGCGAGGTGCAAGCACCACAACTACTGCTGGTACACGTGAGTGCCAGCCAGCAGAGGACCCCTATCCGCCAACTGGGGACCGCGCTCTCTCTCTAGCAGGCAGGTTCTGCCGAGAGTACAACTGATTGGTCTGGTTTCCCAGCCGTTGCACGCACAAGAAGATTCCACTCTTTCATCACATCCCTTGCCCACCCACATGCCAGGTTGGTCAAGGATATAAATCTTGAGGCACCAGCACCACCTGCAGGTCAGCATTTGTACCTGAAAAACAAACAAACAAGCAAGCAGACACAAAGGCACACACACGCACACAAAAACAACGCAGTTTCACGGCACTCGCCACGGCACAATGAAAATCAAGCACAAAGCGACAAGCTTGATATGTACAAGTGGCGCTGCCCGGCGCCCCATCCACGGCACAACAAGCACAGGTGCGGCCAGCCGGAAACCCGGCAGGGACCCGAAGGGGGCCGTGTCGGAAGAACGGCCGACCACAAGAACAGGCAGGGCGCTTGGGGCAAAATCACCATTAGGCATTCAAGGAGCAGGGTCCCAGAGTGCAAATGATCAGCACCTATCGCGTCTCAGCGCAGAGCTGTCACTGCACACTGGCCGTCGCTTGAATTCCTAAAGCCAGCAGACTTGCCCGGAGAGAACGGAGTTATGCGGTGCTGCCCGGCGCCCCATCCACGGCACAACAAGCACAGGTGCGGCCATCCGGAAACCCGGCAGGGACCCGAAGGGGGCCGTGTCGGAAGAACGGCCGACCACAAGAACGGGCAGGGCGCTTGGGGCAAAATCACAGCACCGGGGAACTGGCACACACACTATCAGAGGTCTGGAGCCAGCACCCTGTCCTGCCATGCTACCCTGCCGTGTCTCGTTTGGAAGTAGCGTGTGAACGTTTCCCTCACTGCCTTTGCAGATGAAGAGTAATTATTGCTTGCCAAACGAGGAACACTCAAAAAGTTGTCACCAGCTTCTTGTTCTCGTCTCCATCTACCTGGCACAATACTACCATCTACAAGCAAAGTGTCCACATCATCTGAAGTGCAATACATGAACTGGGGCTGATTTTCAATATCAATAGTTCTGAGATAATTGTGCAGAAGCACAGTGGACCATATCACTTCATCAAGTAGCTCTAATTTACCTTTCATTTCTTGGCGTAGAATCCTCCACCTGTTTGCTAGGATGCCAAAGGAGTTTTCAATAATTCTCCTGGCTCGAGAAAGTCTGTAGTTAAAGATGCGTCTTTCAGCGTTCAGTTGCTTGCCTGGGTATGGGCGCATTAGGTTCTCTCGGAGAGGGAAGGCTTCATCGCCGACCACAACATGAGGTGCTTCCCAAGGACTTCCCGGTAACTGTTTTGGGCCCGGTATGTGCAATAGGCCGTTTCTAAATTTAATCCCGAATTTGCATTCGTTGAAACAACCTGCATCTCCTCGGGATCCCGCCTCGCCTACATCGACTAGAATAAATCTATATCTGGCATCGCACACCGCGAGAAGTAGTGACGCAAACCGGCCTTTGTAAGTGCGGAACAGGCCTCCAGAGTTTGCTGGGGCCTCTATGTGCACATGTTTGCCGTCGATTGCCCCAATGCAATTAGGAAATTGCCAGAGGTTTTCAAAATCAGTCCCTATTTCTCTCCATCGGGCAGTAGTCATTTCTGGCAAGTACAATGGCTCTAGAACCTTATGCAAAGCTTTGCAAGTCTGCAAAACGTAACGGCCCGCCGACGTCGAGGAGACCCGGTACGATTTAGCAATTATCTGCTTTGATGATCCGTGGGCCAGGAACCTGAAATAGGGAATATCTAGACATCACACGCCATTGCTAATGGTTTCTGCATAAGTACATGAAATTTACAATATGATGGCATTATAGCTTGAATAAACCAAGGTGCAAACAAAATCCTGTTCGGAATGCGTGTGCAGGTTTACACGAGAAAATATGAATAATCTAAAGCACAATGTTACACATGTTGCATTACCTGCGAGCTGAAATTAGTTGAGCCCCCAGAGAAAGTGGACAACCTTCCTATTGCTCATCTGTGCAGTAGTGTTGAAATGGTGTTGAACTTATATATACAGTATGTCCTTAAAGGAGCCATGAAGAGAAAACACAAGTTTGGTTCATTCAAAAGATTGTCTCGTTAGAATCATACTGACACAACTTTTAACGTGAAGTTCACTCAAATAAGCCACATAATTAGGAAAAAAACGTCGCATGCCCCTGGCAAGGGACACTTGTAAATGCACAGCTGGAGTGAGCCCGCGCCAATGCCCGCTTTACATTCCTACCCATCATTTTCTTTTGTACCATAGCTCTTCTTGGCCAATCCCCCTAAGTGGGTATGCGCCCATCTCCCCGCGAGGGGGACTCGAGTAAATGCGTTGCATAGGGGGTGGGTGTATGCGTTAACGTTTAGTGTTTGGGGGGTTGGTGGTATCACGTGTACACCACGCCGCTGAGTCGCCAACGCACGCCGCTGACGACGTAGTTTGAATGAGTCAAGGATATAAGGCGCGTTCGTAGCATTGGATTCTGTGTCGGTTTTGTGGCGCAGTGGGTAGAGTACCATGTACCTTGTGTTCCGCCCGCAGGGTCATGGGATCGAAACCGGGCGCCGGTAACTTATTTTTTTTTATAGTGTAGTGGCCTGGCTGCGGACGCCTACAAGAACGGGAACGGGTGACATTGTGAGTTAAAGAAATGCTCTGCATTTAAAAAGGGAATGGCCATGCGACCCACTAGCTTATTTCCTGCAACAGAACCTATGATGTCACACGAGACAGCTCTGTGATTGGAGAAGGGCGGCAAAAACAAACAAAAATTAGGCAGAGTATCAGCCTGCCGAACAAGCTATTAGCCTTAAATTTACGGCGCATTCTTTTTAAAGCCGTAAGAATGGTGGTAAGTGTAAGTTACGAAAGCACATGTAAACATAGAAGTACCGCTGCGTACTACTGTTGTTGGTACTGCGCGCACTATTCTTGTTTAGCTGCACAGGACTGCGAGGCTTTGGGGTTGTCTCAGACGACACTGGCCGGTTGATTGACGCGACGGTGTCTTACGTGAACATATCTGTCGAGCGAGCAGTATGTTTCACGAAAAGATTTTCTCCCAGAACAGAAAAAAAGGCAGAAAACGACACATCACGGTATGGTGGCGCCATCTAGGTTCATTAACGTAAACAAACGCGCAACGTAACGTAAAACAAACCGCGATACCAATTCTGCCGTCCAGGGTGGAGACACCCTTTGAACGGTCTCGTGCCGCTGCGATTGGGTCAACGTGCTCTGCGCGTTGTTTGTTTCGTTTCCCACGCGACCCAGCAACGCGAAACAGATCAGTTGATTCAAACTTCGGCAGTTAATCGTGTTGCGGCGATAATTCTAGCGCGATTTTGGTACGACTTGCTTCGCCGGCGAGCGAGCGATCGAGAATGGCGGCCCCAGCGTGTACGTGTCTCTACTCTGTACAGCGGACGCGGGAATCAAGGGACTCTAGGCTGCAGAGCGGTCTGTGATGTCATAGCAGCTACGAAAACACACGATTTAGCGGGAAAATTAAGATTTTAACATAAATTGATTAATTTCTCAGTGAATAAAGCAGCGTTTGCATTCGAACAAGTGCTGGGGGCACTACAAAACACGAAATCTTTCGAATAACACAAACTCGTATTTTGTCTTCATGGCTCCTTTAATGAACCTGAGCCTGATTGAATGGCATGTGATACTCTTGTCTGTGGAAGACCAACGCATGCGCTGAGACCAGATTTCTACGTTGCAACACATGATGCTGCATATGAAGTGTGTTGTGCATGCACAGTTCGTATTTCTAAGTACCAACCGCACGAAACACACTCCAGTAACCCGAAAATGTACACATTTTTTCCGTCTGGTATTTCATATCATGCTGTTATACTACAGTTCATACCATGAGCTAGCTGCAGCACTGTGGAGGCTACATTGTTATCAATAGTGCGCCCACTGAGGGCGCCTGACTCGTCATGAAGGGGGTCCTGAAAGGGCATTCCTTTCTCCCTTCTGGCACAGCAAGGCCCCGGCGCCCTGAGGGGGTGGGCGGTTGACAACAATGTAGCCTCCACAGTGCTGCATCTAGCTTGTGGTATGAACTATAGTGTGAAGTTCAGGAGGACAAAAGACAAGACTTGTAAACCCAAGCACTGCTCTTAGCTATAATTCGGTCAAAACATGTACAGCCGGCCAATTTTGCCGTAATATCACGGGAGCGTCGACCAGCGTGTGGGTCAGTGCCTTACTACGGTAGAAAGCGGCAAACGTGCGAGAGTACATCGCATGCACAGAGCGATCCCGCCAGTGCAAAAGTCGTCTGCTAGGCTATTCCTGCAAGCACGACACAGCCCCTTTCCGCTGGTTATCAGCTGCCTTGCTGTGAACAAGGAGCACACAAAACTACTGTCACCGCTCCGGCAATCAAGATAGGCGGCTGACAACTTGTGGAAAGGGGCTGTGTTGTGCTTGCGGGAACAGCCGAGCAGACAACGTTTGCACTGGCGGGACCGCTCTGTGCATGCGATGCACTCTCGCTCGTTTGCCGCTTTACACTGTGATAAAGCACTGACCCAGACGCCGGTCAACTCTCCTGTGATATTACTGCAAAATTAGCCGGCTGTACTTTAAAAGCAAACTGCATACTCAAATTTAACAGCTCAAACTTACTTCAACGTTAAGGCGAGCTTCTCTCCGGCTGACACAGTGACTCTTGTCACCCTTTTTGGCCGGATCAGTGGGCTCACCAAAGCAAGGAGACGGTCAAACCTGCACGGTGGCAACAGCAGAATGCAGGTGTAAAACGGGAACGGCAATGGACGTGGATAGAAGTTTGTCGGTTCAGCAATGTACGGGGTAGAACAGGGCAGCCACTTTTTCCCGACTTACACTGCTATGAAAGAAGACGAGTTTGTGTTTCCCACCAAGCATTTGTTGTCCTAGGGGGCAATGGCACACTATGCATGCAGGTCCCCTTGTACCGGCGTTTACACATACGAAGATGCTTACACGGTCATGGCCCGAACAGAAATAGTAGACGGATAAATGAAACACGACCATCTGTATGATGACCCCGTTGCAAAAGTAGACATTACTCGGGCAGACTTGTTGAATGCAATATCGCGAAGTCAAGCCAGTTGTTTGTCCCTACCCCCTTTAATTTCATAAAGGTTAGCAGAACGCGCGGCTTCCCCGCTAAACATTGCGCGCACGTGTCACAAAAACGGATGCAAAGAAAGTGCAAATAAAAAAAATAATTACCTTTCAACCGACATCCGGAAGTACTCGAAGAAGTCCCGGCCTTCACCAACCCTCATTTCTTGGACCAACGTGAAGTACTCACTGCTTTTACGTCGTCCTCTGAGTATCTGCCGCATAGGCTTATGTCTACGAGCCACTAGTCGCTTCTGCCTCACGGTGTCGGCTACAACAAATGCCGCCATGAGGGGAAAACTGACTCGAGGCGCATTTTGAATGCATGCTACTAAACATTCCTTCACAGGAGTACTCATCTGGTGACGAACTAAAATCACTGCCACCAGCAAAAAAGCACAGACGCTAGTTGCCGGTAGTGATCAGACCCTAGTGTCTGGTTGCCAGCGGACTAGCGGATTGCAGTGGCGGCTCTGAAACAAGCCAACGGTGTTGCTAGCCATAGCCTCCTGGCTAGCTCAAGAAACTGTTTCGATGAATGCTCGCTGTCCAAAAAGAGGCGCTGTTGACGCTGTTTTGGCTCTGAGGATGTAGCAGGTTGTCATTGGTCCGCTTGGTGGGTAGCCTAAACCAATAGAGAGGCTCTCGTGGCGCCGGAGTGCGCGGTGTGCCGGAGGTACCGTTTAAACCCCTTTCGCCTTCCGCCGCGCGTTCCGGCCGCCGGAATGATTTTGGACGGACCGGAACGCCCTCGACGGAGGTACCGTTTAGAGGCCTTGAGTGGCTCGTGCAGCCGGTGGCCGCTTTGCTCGCATTCCGGAGTAGGGAGGACGGGAACTTCGAGCGGTCGGTGAAGGCGGAAATGGATCCGGGAGTGCGACAGCGTGCACAGCGAGCTGCACGTGCGGCTGAAGACGGGCCGGCGGGCGTCTCCCTCGGATCGGGTGCGCGGGGCGAAAGAGCGGACGCTCCCGCAGTCGTTTCGCGATGTCTAAGGTGGTAAAAGCCAAGCAAACCCCTCATATTGTTGCATGGTCAGCTGCAACGACATTAACAAGAAGGCGAAAGAAAACAATCCAAATCCATCCGTTAAATTCTACGAATTCCCGGCGAAAGCGCACCAAAAGGAAATACGGTAAGCATGGATCACTGTGGTTCGAAAGGTGAAATAAGTTGGCCCATTTTTGTTGATATGTGTGCACTTTCAGTTTACATTTCCCGGATTTGAAAATCCGAACTAGTGTTCTAACGAGTTCTCCCCTATACTATTTTTTTAAATACGTGCTGCCAATGATTGTTTTCCGCTATAATAAATTAACTTGGGATTTGTTTAGCTGGTGCCGTTCGATATCATCAATATATGGCATAATAGGTTCCCATTTTGCATGGGTGAACAAGAAAAATAGTTTCTAGCAATTTGACTGGCTGTAGTAGCTCCGTTCATTCTTGTTATTATAATTTGTGTTCTCGACGGGACTGCGTGTTGTTCGTTTTTTTTTGGTTTCTCCCACATTTACAAATACTGGTAATTAAAAGAGTTATACACCAAAGTCTGTGTATTAATAGTAATTAAAAGTTATACACCACAAGCTGTTCTGTTGTTTCCGCGAACTGTCACTCTAACCCATAGTTGTACCCCAAAACAGTGCGAACAAAAATTCCTTCAGGGACAACTGAAAAGGAAATGCGGCGCTGTGTGGCGCACCCCTGAATTAGGCTGTGCCTTTTTAATGCGTTTTTGTAAGATGCAGCTGATTGTTTCAAGAGTAAGAAATAGCCTATTAACCATAATCAATCACGTTTATCTTATATTTCTTGCAAGCCTCAGTGTTGCTGCAGTCCATAAAATCAGAATCTCCGAAGCGCGAACACGCGAAGGAAGTAACAAACAAGAGAAAACTACGCTGTGGCAAGCTGAACAGCTGTCGCCTTGCAGACGAAAATACAGCAGCCGACGACCGCCAAACAACACGCTTCCCCCCTTGAAATCGTCGGGGCAGTCTGCCGGTCGAGCGGCGGCTAGCAGACGGCGCGTCTGTAGCAGACGACAAGACAAACGCCGGCAAAAATGAACTCACTATATACTCTACGTTTAAAGCGAACTTTCTGGACATGTGCTGACGCGTACGGTTTCATAAGTCGAAGGAAAATTTTACCCAGCCCTCTTCCTAGCGCGAGAAATGCAGCACGCGCGCAGTGAAAAAAATTGGGCCCATCTCCCCGCGAGGGGGACTCGAGTAAATGCGTCGCATGGGGGGTGGGTGTATTGCGTTAACGTTTAGTGTTTGGGGAGTTGGTGGTAGTGAATGCGTTGTATCAGCAGCTTCTTGACGTAGTTTGAATGAGTCAAGGATATAAGGCGCGTTCGTAGCCTTTGATTCCGTGTCGGCTTTGTGGCGCAGTAGGTAGAGCACCATGTACATTGCGTTCCGCCCGCAGGGTCGAGGGATCGAAACCAGGCGCGGGATAGTATTTTTTTTATATAGTGTAGGGGGAGGGGTGCGGACAACGATGGTGCGGACTACGACGGACGTCAACGCGGGTGACATCGTGAGTTACTGAAATGCTCTGCATTTAAAAAGCACGTGCCAAAGCGGCGGCAGCCCCCGCGTACTCCCGCGGAGGGGAGACTGCAGCGCCCTCCGACGATCGTTCGGTAGTCTATACTGTCCGCCTGTCTTTCATGAAGTCCACGACAGGCGCCGTATCGATCGTTGCGCTCGACGCTCTTGCGGTGCGTGCGCAGAAACCTCAAGGTTGGAAACCTCTCGACATTTCCAGAAAAGCGCCTGGGCTGCGCCGGCCGTACTGGTGAAGAAAAAAGACGGCACATTAAGGTTTTGCGTTGACTACCCGCGACCGAACAAAATCACCAAAAACAACGTGTACCCCCTGCCACGAATCGACGATGCCCTCGACCACCTCTGCCATGCGAAGTACTTCTCATCGATGGGTCTGAACACCGGCTACTGGCAAAAAAAAAAAAAAAAAGTGGACGAGCGAGACCGAGAGAAAACCGCATTTATAACCCCAGACGGCCTATACGAGTTCAAGGTGATGCCGTTTGGGCTATGCACGGCGCCAGCAACGTTTCAGAGTAATGGACACTGTGCTAGGTGACCTGAAGTGGCACACCTGCCTCCTCGACGACGTTGTGGTATTCGCCCGGACTTTCGACGAACACCTTGCAAGGTTGGAGTCTGTAGAGGCCATTCGTACGTCGGGGTTAACGCTGAAGCCTGAAAAGTGCCGTTTCGCGTACGAGAAGCTGAAGTTTGTGGGCCACGTCGTCAACGCCGCAGGAGTCCTACCTGACCCGGCAAAAACTTCAGCCATTGCGAACTTCCCAAGGACGAAAGACAAGAAGGTCGTGCAAAGATTTCTCGGACTGTGCGCATACTACCGGCGCTTCGTCGCAAACTTCGCATGCATTGCAGAGCCACTCACACGCTTGACGAGAGATAGCACCCCTTTTAGCTGGGAAAACGAGCAAGAAGCAGCATTCTGCGAGCTGCAAAAACGCCTGCGAAGACGCCGAAACGGAAATGCACATGGACGCCAGTGATATAGGCTTGGTTGCCGTCCTCGTCCAAAAACAAAGCGGTTGTGAAAAAGCAATCGCCTTTGCCAGCCGTGGTCTGTCGAAGGACGAGAAAAACTACTCAGCGTCTCAAAAGAGTGCCTCGCTATTATATGGGCGATTTCGAAATTTCGCGCATACGCGTAAGGTAGACCATTCGTGTTACAGACCACCATGCGCTGTGTTGGTTTGCCAATTTGAAGGACCCCTCTGGCCGTCTTGGGCGGTGGAGCTTGCGCCTGCAAGAGTTCGACGTTACAATCGTCTATAAATCCTGCAGGAAACACTCCGGCGCCGACTGCCTGTCTCGCGCTCCCGTCGACCCACCACCACAAGACTCTGATGAGGACAGCATGTTCTTCGGAGTCGTGACGGAGAGCGACCTGGCCGCCCAGCAGCGTGCCGACCCCGACTTACGCTTCATAATCGACTACCTCGAAGGATGCAACGTCGCCGTGCCTAGGACCTTCAAACGCAACCTGCCAGCATTCAGCCTGAAAACCTCCGTTCGAGTGAAGAAGAATTTCAGCCCCGGAACGAGAGCGAATTATCTTCTTGTCATCCCTGCAGACCTTCGTGACGAAATTTTGGAAGCATGCCACGACGGTCCATCTTCCGGACATCTCGGCACAGCCCGCACAATTGGAAAAATGAAGGCGAAGTACTACGGGCCCCGCCTTACATCCGACGTCACCCCCTACGTCCGGAGCTGCCGTGACTGCCAGCGACGAAAAACGCCACCGGCGAGACCCGCCGGACTTCTGCAGCCGATCGCCGTCCCATCTAGGCCCTTCCAACAGATTGGAATGGACCTTCTGGGCCCGTTCCCTACATCCCGATCCGAGAACAAGTGGATTGTCGTAGCGACAGACTACATGACGCCCTACTCAGAGACCGCCGCTCTTCGGAGGGGAACTGCACAAGAAGTCGCAAAGTTCTTCATAAGCCAAGTTGTGTTGCGACATGGAGCCCCGGAAGTCCTAATCACGGACCGCGTAATGGCCTTCACTGCGGAGCTTATGCAAGGAATCGTACGCTACAGCAACACGGATCACCGAAGAACGACGGCGTACCACCCCCAAACGAACGGACTAACACAACGTCTGAACAAGACAATCGCAGATATGCTGTCAATATACGTTGATGTTGAACATAAGACTTGGGACGAAGTGCTCCCGTGTGTCACGTTTGCGTACAACACGGCTATCCAGGAGACGACGCAGATGACGCCGTTCGAGCTTGTCTACGGACGACGGCCGACTACGATGCTTGACGCCAAGCTTCCGCATGTAGAAGACGACGACCTCAACCCCGACGTCCAAGGATAACTTCAGCGTGCGGAGGAAGCCTGCCAGCTCGCTCGAGTTCGTTCAACGGACCAGCAGCTGGTGGATGCCGGGCGCTACAACCTCCGACGCAAAGACACTGAGTACCACCCAGGGGATCGTGTTTGGGTTTGGACTCCCATCCGACGACACGGACTCAGTGAGAAGCTTCTGCGACGGTATTTCGGACCCTACCAGATTCTACGACGTGTCGGCCCACTTACCTACGAGGTGATCCCCGATGGTGATTCCGGAACATCTCGACGACGCACGTGGCCCGAAGTCGTCCACGTGGTTCGCTTGAAACCTTACTATGCAGGACGACGGACTTTTTTTGTTGTTTGTTCGGACTGTCTTTTATTTTATCATCGGGTCGATGCACTCTTAGAGGGGGGGGGGTAATGCCGCGAACCATGTATGGGTTTGTTTATCTATTGTTTGTTTACTGCCCGGCCACGCTCGGCTCTGTTATCTGTGTCCCAAGAGAAGCGCGTATTCCATTCTTTATTTTTATGCCGCACGGGCTATCACATTCAGATAAGCAGACTGTTTCGCCCTAACGTCACTAGCCCAGAATATTCTTGTTTGATCTACAATGTTCTGGATGTAAATCGACGGTTCCAGAAACACTCGCGCCGAAAGATAAAAGCCTGCAGAGCAGACGCCGCGGCATTCGAATCGCCGGAGCTCGCCTGCACACGTCACTTTGTTTACTGTTGCTTCACCGCCTGTGTATTCTTTGAGTTGTTAGGGGAGCACAAGTTCGCTCCAATTAACTTGTTTTCCTTGAAGACAACTGCGTTGTCTTTGACTTCGTGACAATATGCACCCGATGTACACAAGAGCGCCCTTTTGTGTACGGACAGGGCAGCTCATGCATTACTAGTTTTTGTTGCCTATTTATACAGGGCGGAGGAAATTTTGATTGATTAATTGAATTTTCATTGATTGATTGATTGATTGATTGATTGATTGATTGATTGTGAGCTTTAACGCGCCGGCGCTACATAGGCGGGGATTAAGAGACATGAAAAATTGATAAAGGAGACAAATATAGTTCTGCCGTAAAAGTAGGCTTTTGTTTTGAAGGTAAAACAGGCACGCAGGAAAGAGAGAAGAGACACACCTTGAAGACGCCTTGGTGGAGGTAACACTTTAAGGGCAGATGGAAGATTTTCCTTCTGAGACTACCGAGGACATAAATAGGAACAACCAAATGCTATTCTTCAAGATCCTTAGTGGAATCGGAGGACCTCTTCCTGGCATACGCCATCGCGGCAAGGCTACCCTGCCGGTGGATCCAGTAAACGTAGCTGTTTCGAGTTCTCCCTTGGAATGGGCTGTGGCAAACCATTCGAGACCACAGGTCGATGGAAGTTTCCCGAAAGTGCAGGAACACTTCTTTCCAGTACTCGGGGAACTCCAGATTCCTATGCATGTTCGATTCATATCCTTGGCCTAACCACATCAAACAAAATAACATGGTCTGATCCCACACAACTGACCACCTCCGGAGGAGAATCGTTTGGTTACGTCAAAAGATCTCCAACCCTCTGTTCACCACAAATCCCAAAACTATTTTACGAAAATTTCACGTGCATTAAACTGGATATGCGTATGATGTTGGAACCATCATGAAAACTAGACAATTATCTCCCCTGAAGCAAAACCGGGTTCGTGCTGCTAGATTTGTTTACTCACGTAACAGTACTACCATCATTAAATTAACCTTCAACCGTGTCGGGCTTTTGATTTCGCCGCCAATTCTCTCGACTCTGTCTTTAACACGAACTATATTATAATTTCCCTTCACAATGCAACAAAGTTCTCCACCCTCCTGCACGTTCTTCGCATCGTCCCTAACGCCTTAACCGGACAGACAACCCATTTTTGGGGAGTATATTCTCTCTATCCCGTAGCTTGTATTCACTGGCGTGGAATGCATGTAGGCAAACATGTGTGTGCACCACCATACTCGTGGCCAAGCGTCTGTCGCTAAAGCGACGTCGTGCGCACGGGCCCCAGAGGAGGCACCCATCTTCTCCTCCATGCCTTCATGGTGGACAGGCAGGCCGCGGGCCACGCAGTCTCCATCCCGCCGGCGTGCGCATGAGGCCGTCCTACCGAGATAAAAAGCATTACCTTGTGGAAAAACATAGGCTTATTCGTTTCACTCTCAGCGACGTAGAAGTGTTCCTATCTGTGACGGAATGCGTGCTCAGCTCTCACGTGGTTCCGCCGCGCCTATTGGGTTGCGGAGCAAGCGGGTGTAGCGTAGCGTTCCCTTTGTCATCGCACGCTCTCTCTGTCGAGAAACACAGAGAGTGTGCGATCCCACCAAACTGGTTGCGGAGTGGGTGTCATAACACCTACATCTCGTCAACACCCCAAAACTCCGATGACGACATGGATGTTGCGCCACCTCTGACTGCATCACAGTCGTCAAAAGAGCATCGCAGTAGTCTTGGCCGCGAGAAAAAACCCCAAGCTTCCCGAGTCACGGGCCCCGATCCGGGTGCAGTGACGTAGGTACCACCACTCTTAAAAACCCATATACAGCACCGTAATTCTTCTTCTAGGCTTTTATGGTAGCCAAAAGTATAACGCAATTGCACTGTAGGGGCCTAATTAAAAACCTCGATGACATGATCTATGAAATCCTCCACAAACACCAGGCAAATATCATGTGGCTACAAAAGTACCCCTGAAACCCCACAAACCAACCATCTAACTGAATCCACGGTATTCAGGAAAGGCAGAGACAGGTGCACACACTCCTCCGGTTGTATGGCGATAACATGCAAAAATCTGCACCCTGTCAATTCCTTTCGTTACTTACTGCTCTCGAAGCAGAGGCTGTTTCTTTGGCTCCATCCGTGTACTGTAAGCCTAAGCAGCGTATTAATCTAACCAAAGTCTGCTGAGCAATACGGGAAACTTGGTTTTGCCGCAAGGAAGTTTTACACAGGCAGAGCAGTAGAAAAAAAAGAAAAAAAAAACGCTATGGAATTCTAAACTAAACTGGATGACTGTAAACGGAGCGAAGGAGAAACATTCAAAATAATTGGCTGCGGATATTCTCGCTTCGCTAAAATGTCGAAAGACGATAGACCTCCACCGCATCTGTCACGTGACCGCCTGCACCTTCTACCCTAGCCAACTTTCACGCTCTCCCCTCCCCGTCTGGCATCTCCAATGATGAAAGCGATGAAGGCTTTCTCAACTCAATTCACTTTAACCGAGTTTGTAGTGCTCGTCGCTATCTGTTGGTATTGTTGCCGTCGGGCTCGCGCTCAAACTTCGGCAAAGATGCCCTAGGATGATCGCGTTTTGTATTTTATGTTGAAAATATTGTTTTCATTGGCGGCGGGATTTATGGGCCTTTTAAGTACTGCAGTCGTTCTTGAGATACCCAAACGGCAAAACTTTTGTTCGTCTCTTGGTTGAAAGAATGCTGTAGCACAACTTGCAAACCGCTAAAACTGCTTACATAGCTCATACATGCCAACACTGTTCAGCGCAAAGGAAACTTGGCGCATATCTGAAGCAAAATATGAGTACATACCAGCGTTCTTTTGTTCAAGAATGCATGCCGATTTGGTTATACTACAGCAAATAAAAAATTGACTCTAATCCATGCGGTGAAGGTGGTTGGAAAGCGAAGCTGTGAACGACCCCCCCCCCCTCCCCCTCCCCCTCCCCCCCCCCTCCCAACAATTCCACATGCGACGTCACTTGAATTCACACACCTGGCTCTAGAAAGAGTGAAACCAGAGATTCTTCCAGCCGTTGCCAGGGATTCGCGGCGGCGCCGTCCCGAACGCAGCAGCGTCGGCCACGGCCGGGATCGAGCGGTGGACGCCGCCGCTGTTGCCCGGCCGTGCGTCGGAAAAAGAAAACGGAGAGGGCCGTGTCTGGAAGGGTGAGACAGCGGAATCTAGCCATCCTGATGTGCTAGCTTGATGTTACACCACCGCGCGACACGAGCGCAGACACCATACAATCCGGAATGCGAGCTTAGTGATTCCCATTTATACAGATTTAAACTAAATACCTTCGTAAGTTTTAGAATTGTGAGAAATCTGAAGTGAATTTTATAATCGCTATTTATCAGAACCAGTTGCACCATTCTCCTTTTGTAATACCTGTTAAAGGGACACTGAAGTGAATTTGTCAAGCTCCCGTTTTTGCTTGCACTGCGTAGACTGGCTCAAATTAGCACACTTTTCATCGTTTATCCGGTCGACAAATCGGTAATTATTTTACAAAGCGCGAAAGAAGAAAAACTACCATGTGCGGTTTGCGGCGGCCGCACCAACTAAGGCTGTGACGTTGAGAGGAGGGGCGCCGTGATTGGACGATGCCCAAGGTTAGCAATCACACAAGTTTCGGTTTCGGTTCTGTAAAACATAACCAATGGCTTTGTTGGATGGGCATTCTCAATATCTCAGTAATCATCGTACCGCGCTTCTGCCATGTTGTCGGCTGTAAAATGCACAAGATAAGCCTCCCAGGACGGCTTGTAGTCGTAGCATTCACTAGCCGAGACCTACGCAGTGCATGAACGCCCTCCGCGTACCCGCAGGCGCCCAAATGTCATGCGCTTTTCCCCCATATTTGGAGCTTGCCTCCCTCATGCCTGTGTCGTAAAAAGCGTGTTCGCACCAGGCCAAGGGTCTGTTCATTCTGGCCTGTGCCCACTGCCTGCAAGCAGTCGGTGCTTATGGCAACAGCACGCCAACGAGAACTCGCTAGCGCGCCAGTGCCAGCCTGCGCGCGTTTTGTGAACTAGTTCGTGGAGCCATGAACGTTGCGGCCCAAAAAAAGGTGAACTCAATATAGAAAACATCGGCGGAAAACGAAAAAGTTAACTTACAAAAAAAGAAGCACGTACCCGCGGGGATTCGAACTCGTGACTTGCAAAACACTTGCGGTGGCAAACCTAGCAACCCAGACCACTCGGCCACAGAGCGGGCTCCGCTGGCATTGCTAATATAGGGTTATATATTGTACAACCGGTTTACACTTTTATTTAGTTTTGGCATTTCAAGCCGCTTAGGTGACTATTTGTTGTACTGCGATCGTGCAGTAAGCGTCGCCCGAGTTTCCACAGTAGCTCACGTCTAGCAATTGCATTTCGTAGACGGAAAAGCGTTCGCGGATGCGTAGTCGTGCTGCTGACCGCTGTGCTTGTTCGCCCAGCGCAAAAAAGTGCTTCCCGCGCCCTAGTTTTACGCTGTACGGTAAAAATATCAGTTGATTTTATTTGCTTAGTACCTATATTGACTTCGCTGACTCTTCTCCCGCCTTCAAGAGGCCTTATATTTTCCTACTGGCGTACCAGTCAGCGAAGCGTCGCATGTGCAGCGCTTGTGTGAAGCGACCTTGACTTGGAGCTAGATACAGTGTACAAACAAACCAAGTAAAGAAAGGCACATTCTTCCATTCACAAACGTGTCCTGGCTTCGTTTCAACTAAGCGAACGAATTGCGACCAAGCAATTTTTTTTTAACCTCCTTGATTGCGACGACCCGCCGGCGGCCGGCGGACGAAACGCTGGGCCGACTGACTCTGTGGGCCGGGGAGCCGTGCAGTAGCGCAGCCGTGGCGCAGCCAATTGCCAGCTCATCCCCTCCTGACGTCACACGAAAACGCCACAGAAAATGGGCGAGCGTAAAGAGAGGAGGACAGCGTTTTCGAATTAGTTTTTCTACTAAATAAAATCGCGTAAACGCGCCTAGAGTGGTCGAAACATGGCCTGGGGACTCCGGACTACAATTTGCGCTAGTAATCCCGCAATGTTTACATATCACTTCAGTGTCCCTTTAAAACACAACCGAATTGGTATTCAGCAATTTAGAAAACGCAGTCCCAGTCGTGACAAGCAGTGCGCAAAAGGTGGCGTTTCTCTAGCGGTCAGATGTCTGTAAGTGGTCTCTGCATTTTGTTTTCCCGCCCTGCAAACCAATCCTTAACGTACGTTTGCCGTACGACGACTTAATTCCGTCGGGTCCGGGTTACCAAGGCGCTGCTGTCGAACAAGTAATCAAGCCGTGTGAAGTAAGCGCGCAATTGACGCAAAGCTGCACCAAAACAGGCGCAACACCGTCCCTAAATCAGACGACAAAGCCGACGGAAGGTTCCCGCCGACGCGCCCGGCGGGGTGAGTACGGGGAACGCCGGGTATTAGGGCTGTATCGTCGCGCCATCTACACTGTGCTCTGTAAGTTAAAAGCACCCTCCGCCTCCCCAGCGCGTTGGGAGTGTCTTGTCCCGCACGCCACGAAAGAAAGCTTTGCTTTAAAAAAGAGAACACCTTAAATATGGTACCCGAGAGGGGCGAGATTAAAGCAACGAGTGAAACAAAATACGTTGGCTCGTTTTGCGGTGAGATGTTTGAGTGGCGCCCCCTGGCTCTGACGTCAGCTTAGGGACCCGCGCCGATGTCGTCTGCTACGCTCCGCTCGTCATGGGCAGCAGTGCCTGTGCTATAAATCCCCGCTTTGGTGCTTTAATGCATTAAAAAGCGTATTTCTAATAATTCAGTTATTTTTGCCAGTTTCTAACACATCTAAATTACTTCAAGCTGTATTTCCCACAAGTTTTCAACGCACGACGAGAGAGAAAGAACAATTTTCTTCGGAGCATCGGTCAGAAGATCGTGTGTAAGTCGTCCTCCCTAGCTTATTTGCGAGGTTCAGCGCTCAGAGCTCCTCAATAAGTATTCAAAATGCGTGGACTTCCCTGCAGTATTTCTGAGATGTTCTCATGAATACTCAACAGTCTAATGCTACTTACCCAGCAGCGGGCCCGTGCACGCGCATCGCATAGCAGGAAATAAACTGGCTGTATTCTATTTCTTTCGTTTTCGTTGACTTGTTTCAGATGATTTTTTTTTGTGCCTAACACATAAATATTTCTGCACCGTCACAATTGTCTTATTAGTAGGTTCGAGGATGTTTGGAAGGCTCACAAGGTTCGTGTGCATATTTTCTTCAGGCTGTAAGGCATACAGTACCTTCTTCAGAAATTGGTTTTCGTTATGGCTGCGTACAAGAAGGTGCATATCCGCAGCGTGCGTTGTTTATTCACATGCAAATACAATGAGAAGGTTTGTGCTACGCCACCGCGATCGCGCCCCAGACAACGTTGTCCAGAATACTCGAACGCGGCTTTTGTGCTGCGAATTTCTATCGTAACCATCGTTATCATAACGAACTTACTATCAACCCGAACAATTAGGAAATGATTAAGGTGTTGAAGGCTTGATATACTCGCTAACGAATGCAATAAATAGCATACGTGCATATGTTGCAAAAATCTAAACCGATAAATATTTCTAAGCAGCTCTTTATTGCTCTCCAACCCTTCCAGCCGTAAAGAACAAATTCTGGTCTACTCTGGATGGCGCCGTATGAATTGAAGAAAATTACATTACTCTTAGGTCCTGGACTGAGGACCCGGACAACTAATATGCTCGATTTCATGGTGTTAAGTAAAGTTTTCTCCTCCTGCTCCTCTTGACTGCAGTTTTCCTATAAAGCACTGAATATTGGGAAGATATGGCTGTGGGAAATGTACCGAAATATCCCTCGAGGTATGAACAAGCATAGTGGTACTGTATCTTTACCGTAGAAGGGTCTCGTTTTGCTCAATAAACCTCCATACTGTTTAGAAGCCTGGTATAAAACCACCAAGCGCCTATACACACAGTGGGTTATTGGAAACTCAAGCTACAGTTTCTACATCCCACAGTGCATGTCAGCATATACTTTCATGCTATGAAAACGTAAAGAGATGTGATACAATACTTTCCAGCTGTGGGCTAGGTTGCAAAATCTGTTTTACCTCGTGTATAATTACTGGGAATCGTAATGCCTTCTGCCAAAGCCGACAGCCCCGAAGGCCAAGAATTTGTGTTGGTCTTGTATTTTCGCTGTTGTGGTTACTAGCAGCTGGCTGTTTTTTTTTTTTTTTTTTTTCGAAAGATTGCAGGACACAAAAACTGGTGGCTAGCTCCGACTCTTCGTGCTCCGCACAGGACCGGCTTCGCAAGGAATGAGGCGACGCCGGCAATGTTTCTTTCTGCGATTTTAAGTCTAATATTATGATAAAAAGTTACGGGCACGCAAAATCTGGGGCGGACAGGCATCAGACGCCAGCCGCGCGCAAAGAAACTACAGGGAGAGCGAGTCCGAGTGAAGCAGACGACAAATGTGAGAATCCCTAAGCCGACGTCACGGAGGCGCGTTTCGCAGCGCCGCCCGTGGTCGCGCTCACCGCCAATACTGCAAACGCAGGAACATCAAAGTGACTTCTGCAGACCTGTAGTGTATTCTTCATCGGAGAGAGAGAACGACCCGCCGCGGTAGCTCAGTGGCTAAGGCGTTGCGCTGCTGAGCACGAGGTCGCGGGTTCGATTCCCGGCCGCGGCGGCCGCTTTTCTGATGGAGGCGAAAAGCAAAAACACCCGTGTGTACGAGATTTCGGCGCACGTAAAATGTCCCCAGGTGGTCTAAATTAATCCGGAGCCCTCCACTACGGCGCGCCTCATCGCCTGCGTTGCGTCGGCGCGTTAAACCCCCACAATCATCATCATCAGGAGAGAGAACGGAAACGTAGAGGGTGAGTTGTGGTAGGAGAGAGAGCCGAGGGTGTTACCTGAAATGGTGGGAAGAAGACAATCGTCTTGTGCCCACATTCGCGGTTTCTTAACGAAACGGATTTAGGCCTCAATTACCCCTGTTTTTTACTATTCTACCTGAGGTAACTAGTCGAAAAAATATATGTACCACGGCTTTCGCACGGGTAGTTCTGACTTGAAAAAAATCGTGGATAGATATAAATAAGTACTTAAAAATGTATAACTGGTAAAGAAAAATATAATATAAAAGTAAATAAAAATATGATGGCTACACTAGAAACAACGAGAGCAGCTAACACATAGTACTAGTGCGGGAAAGTACCTGATGCCGCTCACGCCGCTGTGCTCCTAAGAAACCGACGAAGCTGTTTCCGGGAGCTAAAAACATTGCATTAATTTAGATAGATTCAACATTGTGAGGCTGCATTTATCCTCTTATGCACGCGACCTTGAAAATGCGCAACTATGCAGAAAATTCCTGCGGACAATTCATGCACTTCAGCTATCAGGGCCTATGCAAGGAGTTCACACGAATGATCGTTCTTTTTTTGTCACCGTCTTTTTGCCACTCCTAATATAAAATTGTTTGAAAAAGGAAACATGGAAGGAAGTATGAAAGTATTAGAAAGCGGGGAGTTGGAAAATCGCACATAGCAAAGCGATAATAGTGGTCGAGTCTGTTCGTATAGGCATGCAGTCCAACTTCGTAGTGACAGTTCAGTAGCGACCTGCAATATCTCTATTTCTGCACGCAGCGGTTGTAGTCATCTTCTTTATCCAACCGGAAACCAGCGCCTCTGAGCAACGTTGTCACGAGCTGTCCTTGTTGCCGGGCCCATCCACAGAAGATGCTTGGCATCAGCTGCTGCCACCAGTGCCGGACACTTGGGACAAGTGCCAGGGTCTTCTAGTGTGGGACCCCATGTCCAGGTGACTCAAGACGTGAGGGCCATCCCGTACCCAAGCCTTCTGAGAGAAGCTTTCTCCCTCCGGGAAAGATTAGGGGGGAGGGAGCAGACACTCGGGGGAATTTGGGCACGGGCGCCTCGTCTGAGGAACGCTATCCCGCAGGTGCTGCAATACCCGCTAGCGATATCGGCCGCCGCAGGGCTCGAGGAGAGCGTTTCACTGTAATCGTCGCAGCACCTACCCGAACGGTAAGACAAGTCATAGCGTGCGCCTCTCGCCTCGTTCGTATAAGAGCCAGTCTTCGTGTTGTTGTGCACATGCGCTCAGTATCGTATAAGAGGCCTTCGCGTGGCAGCGTCTGCGCCGTGACATTGCACCCAAAACTCTCGATGACGATGACTTCTTCGACGCATACGACGACCACGACGGCTAGTCGCACTATGGAATGAACAATGAAACTTAACTATGTGTCCTTCAATGCTCACTTACAGCTTCGCCATTCAAGTCTTGCGCGTGAGTGCAAGCTTCCCTGAATTTTTTTCCGGGTTGGGTTCGGGTTCAAGCCTTTCCGCTTAGGTTCAGGGTTTGGTTCTGGAGTAACATTCTGTTCCGGTTGGAACGGTTCGAACCTGTTTAAACGGGTTCTAACTGATTCGAAAAAAGAGGGAGATTTTTTGTGTTCAATTTTTAGTGCTTCTTTTTTGTTTCCCTGTCACGTATCTGTAAGAACAAATGTATAATGTAAGTTTATTTTCACTTGGTTTTCACTTGGCCAACGTAACTGTACAATCCACCGCAAAACGTTTCCCATGGCAGGTCAACGATTACAACACTAACTCAAACTAAATAGAAGATTCGCAGGGACACTTAAGGCTACTTATGTGTGTGTGAATGTGAAAGCATTATTCTTTGTGGCCGCCAGTTTATTAGTAATAATGTCGTTTAGTTAATTTACAGAACTTAATTTTATTCTGCCTCATAATCCTGCAGTTTAATACCCCACAGTTGTTTAATTGGGGGATCAAAAAAATCTCTTACGATTACGCTACTCCCTAACGCGAAGTTTTAGCGCAGCGTGAACTGCAGTCTCCTCGGCGACGGCGCATAGCTGCCGCTTCTCAAGAAGTTATCGCGTCATCAGTAAACGAACCACGGTACGTGTTATGCTCTGGCGTTATATCGTACACCGCGTGGCCGCCGGGGAGCATGTCTCGCGCGGCTTCCGCGTACCTCCCTCCCCTCACACTTTCCCCATGCTTTCATCCTCCGCTTTCTTGCTCGCTCTATCTTCGCTGGGCCTCTTCGTTCTCGCGGTTACACCGCGGTGCGGCCTTGTCATCTACTCCCCACGCCGACCAGTGAAGGGCCGCACATCGTCTCCAAGTAATGCATCCTCTCCGCAGTCTCCTGGAAGGGAAGCCTTTAGCCTCCTGTCCAGTGGGCAGCGCCCAGAGGACTCTATATTCATTGTTTTTATTACACTGGCAGCAAAAATGTGCCGATCACACGACGGGTGCACTGAGGGAGCCGCGTATACTACCACCAGCACGGTCCCTCTGCGAGCGGCGGCCGCGGCCGCAAAGTGGCGCTGGCCGGCGCAGGTAGCTCGAGCAATAGCTTGTTATCGCTTCCCAAGGCGCAGACAAAGCTGCATATACGAGAGAGAACGTATTGATGTGATGGCGAATTGCACTAAAAATCGTCATCTGCGACTCTTACGAGAGCGGCAATCGAATATCTGCCGCAGTGTTAAGCCTAACATCTGTTGGCGGACCGGCCGGCTGCTCTCTGCGCGCGGCTCCTCACTCACTGCCTCGCACGTCGTTCGCTACCCGCGGCAGCGCCTGCATTACGTGCACGGCCAATTTTTGGGCGGCTGACGAAATCAGTAGGTAGGGGGCTTTAGCAGGAATTGCTGCCAACACATAATCGTCAGTGCTACGTACGGCGGCTGTGCCTTAAGATAGGTGACTGCAACCAGTCGGGCTCTTCGATTTACAGTTTCGGACTCACCGCGGATAGTCCGCGGGTAGCCCGTCGATTCCCTGAATCCATAGGGATACACGAGAAAATCGAATGCGGGACTGCTTCTTGGGGAGTCTGCGGTGAGTCAGAGACTAAATCGAAGGGCCCCAGTGATATGCGTCCGACAGTCGCGTCCTCCGTGTGAGCGAAGAATCTGGCCGAGAAGTCCGCCTGCGTGACGACTCTATCTCCCTAGGATTTCTCCGCTGAAAGGCTCCTTCGTGTGAATACTTAATGGGTAACCTCCCTGCAGGCTGCCATTGCCCCATCCGTCTATACTAAGCAAACGGCCCGACCATCCAACATTGTTTTTTGGTATCACCGGGTGTCATCGTCATGCGGCTTTCCGACCCCCCGTCCCCCTTTGGCAGGCTCATGACGGGATGCTCCATGTCTCCAAATCACGCATCGTCGGCGGAATCTTTTGGCTGGTAGGCACGCAGACAGACAGGTAGTTAACTGGCAAGCGGGCAATCTCTTTGAATGGCAGGCAGCTTTTCTGGGTAGCAGCGAGCCTGCGCGTCTGCCATCATGTTTGATACCATCGAAGTGTACAGACGCACGCGCGCACGCACACGTATTTTCGCACAATGAGGAAAAAAAACGCATTGAAAAAAAATTGGTTGGTGCACCACGCTTTTCATGTACAGGTGCCATCATAAGAAATTGGAACAAAAACTAGTGAAAATCACAAGATATTTATCTTAGTGGCTTTATGACAGCAATTAATGGTTTACAGGAAGCTTTTTACGTCAGCGACATTGTTAAACTTGTCTCAACTATTGACTTCGTACTTTATGCAGACGACACCAGCCTCTTTATTTCAGGGCCTGATGCAAGTGAAGTAGCAAACAGAGCAGAAAAATGTCTATCAGAACTATTCACTGGTCTAACTCGAATGGTTTAAAAATAAATGTTCAGAAAACAAAAGCAATATTGTTCAGGGCCAGGAACAAACACATAATATTAAATAGGCTTACACTTGCGTCTGCGCCTATAGAAATCGTTAGCAGACATAAGATTCTTGGTGTAACTTTTTGTGATGATACGACGTGGACATGTCATGTGCATTCTGTAGCGAAATCTTTATCGTCTGCCTCGGGGGCGCTCGCCAGGTGTCACTTTTTTCCCAACAAAAGCCAAGCTGCAAATTTATCATGGCCTGTTCGCAGCGCATGCCAATTACTGCACACTTGTTTGGTGCACGACTACAGCTAAAAAAATAAATGCAATTCACCTTTTGCAAAAGAAAGCACAACCGTAGTAATGCTAATGTCCCGTTTGCACACACGACAGAAAAGCTATTTCCAAGTTATAGGATTATACCCTTTCCGCGAACATACGAGTTTCGCCTGCTTTTTTTCTCTTTTTTGTTTTCAAACCAGAGCTTCAAATCCTTTTTGCACTCAGTTTATGGGTTATCTAAAAGTGTTACGGATATATGCACTAGATACAATGACAGCTGGCTTGTACCACGCCGATGCACGGACTATGCACTGCAATCACTCGCATACACACTACCTGTTCTGCTGAATACGTGTGAACAAAAAGGTGTTAATTTTGAAAGTATTAACCGGAAACAGTTGGTGGCACGCTTTTTTAGACAACTCGTTGTGAACAAATCATTTATACACGTATTTTTATACCTGATTGGGGGTCTGTTTTTATATATTGAGAGGCTCTGGGAGTCGCCAGGCGGGAGACTTTATTCGTGCGGTCACAGAGCTAGGAAGACTCAGCAAGAAAGGCGATGTCGATGACACTGTCGCAGCCGAGATGAAGATGATGCTATGATAATAGGGTGCACACCCAGGAAAGGGCGATTGTTCACATGCTAAAATATAACCTGTACAGCTTCTCACACTTATCCTCCCACTTCAGGAAAAGCGTTCACCTGGCCGCTGGCTAGGGCGTGTCGCAACAATGAACGTAGGGCTTCAACCGAGAAACGTGAACAATTTCAGTCCCGCGGCAGTGACGATCTGTGACAGCGTTGTTCGGAGCCACGCGATAATTCACCGGGGACGTTTGCTGAAGCACGGTATAAGGATCGATGAATCGCGAAAGCAGCTTTTCTGACACACCAGGTTGGCGTACGGGTGTCCAGAGCAAAACTTGGTCCCTTGGCTGAAAAGAGACACTGCGGTGAGTCTCATCGTAGTGAGACTTGCGGAGATGCTGACTGGCTTCAGTATTCGCCCGGGCCAATTGCCGGCAGTAAGCGACGCGGGCAACGAATTGTGCGGGGACATTCGCCGTGCAGTCAACAGGTGCAAAAAAGAAAGTTGAATCGAGAACAGAAGGTGGTGGGCGCCCATAGATGAGATAATACGGCGAAAAACCAGTGGTGAGTTGAACTGCAGAATTATACGCGTATGTCACAAAAGGCAGAATAGTGTCCCAATTGGTGTGATCTGGTCGGATATAGGCAGAAAGCATA
Source organism: Haemaphysalis longicornis (assembly GCF_048455015.1). Classification (NCBI taxonomy): domain Eukaryota; kingdom Metazoa; phylum Arthropoda; class Arachnida; order Ixodida; family Ixodidae; genus Haemaphysalis; species Haemaphysalis longicornis. Next base: position 158,021,007 of record NW_027526203.1, on the reverse strand, counting down.
TCAGAGAGTGTCCGATGAAAGCGCTCAGTCAACCCGTTTGTTTGAGGGTGATAACTCGAGGTCGTTTTATGGACGGTATTGGCGGCACGAAGAACTTCCGCGAGTGCGTGGTGGACCGTGGCGCAAAAATAGGGAGTGTAAGAAAAACTCGGCGACCTCTACGGCGCAACCGGTTCGGAGAGGGGCGGTTTCAGCATAACGGGTAAGGTGGTCAACCGCAGTTACTACCCACCGATGACCACTTGAGAGGCTCTGGGAGTCGCCAGGCGGGAGACTTTATTCGTGCGGTCACAGCGCTAGGAAGACTCAACAAGAAAGGCGATGTCGATGACACTGTTGCCGCCGAGATGAAGATGATGCGACGATAATAGGGTGCACACTCAGGAAAGGGCGATTGTTCACATGCTAAAATATAACCCGTACAGCTTCTCACAATATGAGCGTAATATTTCATGCCAATTTTCTCTCTCGCAAATACTTTAGGTTGTAAATAGGCCAGTTTCGCAGTAATTTTTATTGTGAACACGCTGCTGTCTCCAAGGGTCGTCAGGCACCCTCAAGCAGCACGCAACTGCTTTTCGCCTAATGAAACCCAAACCATGTGTTGAAAATGAACCTTTGATTTGATTTGATTAGATTTTTCGGAGATGCCTTTAAATGCACACCAATGCAGTCACACAGTTTCCAGGAGAAGCAATTCGTGTAAATTTACAAGACCGTGTTCTGACGGGAGCTGTACCTACAGTATCAACGGCGTTTTAGCTTTAACACGGGATCATCAGCAGTACTATAGTCGAAAAGCGTCCGGCTTTGCGGTCAGCTTCCACTGTCAAGCGTGCACCAGGTGGCGTGTGGAGCGATTTCATTCTGCCCACCTTCCATGTGCTGACAGACGGGCTAGAAGGAAGGAACGGCACTGAATATAGGGAAACACCGGCGATAGCAACTCGCCAATGGCACTTCAGCGACTGGTGACAGCGATTGGGTTATACTAACGATAGTAGCTTAGTGAAGTCACAAGCAGGGGTAACGATCGCTGGTAGTCCAAGGCTGCAGAACGGCTGCCGAAAGGAAAAGAAGGTATTGAGGAATGCTATCGGATGTCTTCCGTATCAAACCAGATTTTCACTCATTTTTTTCTTTCAGTTTTGTTGCTTCCTGCAGTCTTACCTCATATATACCGTAAAAACCAGTTAATTCGGATTTCACGGGATACGAGGGAATGTCCAAATTAACCGACTGTCCGAATCATCGCGAGTACGGTCGTAATAACAGGAAAATAGCAGTAAAAAGTTAGTGAGTGTCGTTTGCTCCCAGAATGACACCAAAGGGTTCGACACATAAGAAAGAAAAAAAAAAGTCAAATCCGCGGTCGCCTGGTTTGTCGGTTAGACTGATGGCCACTGCGATAGGCGCTCTGCCTTTCACTTGGTTATGAACCAGTGCCACGCGTTTTTTGTTCGTGTCTCACTGCTGTTTTTATGTAACTGCCTATTGAAACTAGAATAACTGGAACATATGGATTTATTGTTGGTGATGTCTCTGGAGGCCTTCATAAGGGGGCTTGATGCATTCATATTTCCAACACCTTGAAAAATTTACACAATTTTAAACACCATGAACGTAGTTACCATGAAGAATAATCGATGATATGTTGCCTCGGAAGATACGTTTTACTCAACGTATACTAAATGCAAATGAAATTGGGGGAGATTGGCAGTATCTAACTAAATCTCATAGTATATACCGACAACGTCACATTAAATTGAGGGTAGTAATAAGAAGAGGACCTGATGGCCATGTTGAGGAACTACATACAGACTACGCATAATATTTGGTTGTGCTGTCGGACGTGTGGTAAAAATATTTGCAGACCCAAGTTAGAGCACCATTATCAAATACTAGAAATTACAGTTTTGAGGCCCGGAACCAGTGCAGAACGGTTGCTTCGGTTAGTTCAAGTTCGGGTTTAGTTCCAAAATGCCGAAAAAAATACGGGTTCGGTTTCGCTCGGGTTCCGGTTTTCGGTTCGGTTCCGGTTCTGGTTCGGCACCCTGATCCCAAGACTTCGCTCACAGCGTCGACATCATGGTATCGACGGTCAGTGTGCATAGCACCGGAAGACTGTCACTCATACTGCACCAGCCACCGATCCCGTCCCGTTATCTCTTCAGCGTCGTAGTAGGCTTGCAGGGGTAACTGCGGAGGTTGAAACAACTTTTGGAGGTGTTTAGGGGATCGCAATCTGTTGATGATGCCCGTCACGACAGGCGAAGGTACCCAGCTGGGTCGACAAATGGCGCCACCACCTCGATGGCCGTCTAGTGCGCAATAAACGCACGCCATCCCACACCCCCTACATATGCACAGATGTACCAGACATCCGTGGGTGAGCTTCGAGTGGGTAGATATAATACCGTGGAGAGCCTAGTTGTGAGCCACACCGCGTCTCTGCCGGGAGGTGGCCGCCAGCGTGCCGGTGTCAGCTCCGCTGTTCAGTACATTTAGAAGGCGAGGGACTGGGTAAAATTTTCTTACGTGAAAGTAGCTTCTTGGAAAATGTGCGCTTTACTCTGGCATTTCTAGTAACCATATCACTTCATGTTCGTACTACGAAAATAATTGCTTGCTTTGTTAATCAATGCATCGTCAATTCAAGAACGCACCTACCATAGTGGCGGAGTGGCTGGGGCATTGTCGTGCTTAGCTCAAGGAATTGGGGTGGATTGCGGCAAAGATGGACATTTTTCTGATATAGCCGAAAAACAGAAACGCGGTGTATCGACATGTGCGTACGCATTAAAGATACCAAGGCGGTCGAAATTAATCCCGAACTCTCTACTACGGCACGCCCGTTGCCGAGGTGTACACTCGGGGTAAAACCTACATATAATTCGAAAATTCATTCAATAACTCACTCTAGCGGCACAGTTTTCGGTATCGTGTATATTGCTGCGACAAGAAGGAGCTAGCAGTGAACCATAGCGCTGGGGTCCAAGCCCCCCACAAGGAAGAAGCTTTGTGCGCGGGCGTAAGCAGCACAGGCTCTCTCTCTCTCATGGCTGCCTTGTGCATATTGTAAGTATATCGTCGATACCTTCCATTGTTCGTGTCACATCTGTCTTCCCGCCGCGTCACAGCGATGTTGGACGTTGCGGTGTCATCCCCATCCTTGCTCCCGCTTCTCACCGTTTCGGCCTCGGCGCAGTCATCGAGGCGCGTGGGCCGTGTAGGGCAGCCCCAGCCCCACCGTGATCAGCACTGGAGGATGTCCTCCGCCCCGAATCCCCAGTCCGTGAGCAGTTGATCCAGACCGCTTAGACCAGATACGACGAGAACAGCTGACCAGGACGAGTTTCTAGCCTTCTCACCTGCTGTGGTTTCCAAAACAGTCATCGGTTCGTCGTTGCCTTGCGGGAGTCGCAGTTACGGGGAACAGACATCATCAAGCCCACCATCGTCGCCATCGAGGGCCAGGAGGTCTTCCCCGTTATTGGCACCTTCCATCCTCACCGCACCTGAACCTTTACTCATACCTCGACCGAGATGGTCGCGTTCGACGATGGGGCAATGCTGCGAGAAGACGAAGGAACGAGTAGTGGAACATACATGGTACCAATCTGTGAGGAAGAAGCTGTTGTGAGGCCGTAGCCGGCGTGAGCTCTATCATGGACACCTTGTACATATTGCAAATATAGGGTTGACATCCTCCATTGCTGGTGTTTCCCCTGTCTTCCACCGTGTAAAATACAACTAATACAATGATTGAAAAATGTTTTACTGGTAATATTGAGAAGTCGCTTCGTTCCGGAGTGCGGCAAAATCATTTTAAGAAGCGACACCCAGCCCCAGTTTGTTGCAGCATCCGATTCGATCCCACTCATGTTTACTTGTGTGCGTGGGAACTGGCTTCGTTCGAATGCGGAATTAAGGATGAGGAGCGAAACTTTTCTGCCTTGCCTGCGGTCAGTAGGAGCAGTACAACTGGAGGAACTTAGTGAGGAGTACGTACACGCGCAGGGAGGACACGGCACGGCAGCGGAGTTAGGCGATTTTTATGGCTGCCATCGTGACTCAGCTCTACGGCATGCGTAGAACGGAAGTCCGACTAGAACGCGAAACCAAAACTGACATGTAGAGGAAGAGAGGGGCCTTTCTTTGCGAATCTCTTCTCTCAAGTGTCCAATGAAGCCTCTTGATACGGAGATATATCTGTGCAATCATGCTTAAAAAAAGGTGGACTTCTTGAATGGTTCACGGTGTGTTATTTTTACTGGCCAATCCGCCCAATGGGTGTACCGCTGTCTCCAAAAATCTTACGCGGATGCGTACGCGCACACACGCGTAGAAGTTAGTGCGCTGTTAATGTGTTCCTTGTTTTAAAATACTCGCAAGGGTTCTTATGTTATCACTCAGACGTCTCGAAGATGACAGCCTGAGTGGCAAGGCATTAGTGACACACGATTTAGTTTGTGTGAAGTTCTCTTTTTCGACGTTTACTTCCATGGTATACATTTCTTTCTCTTCGGCGTGGCTATTTCACTGGCAACGGCTATCTCCGAATAGACACAAATTCGCTTTGCCTACCACATTTTTTATGTATTTAGTCAGTTTATTTGGCTTCTCTGCCCTGTGGGAATTGTGGCTGGCCGCGATCCCGACTCGGCACGCGGCAGCGCTCGGAGGGCCGCGCGGCTTGCGCGGGATTGCGCAACAAGACGACAAGAATAGAGGGATTCGCTTGCGCGTCGCGAGATGGCGCCACCGGTGCGCGTGGGAGCGGGGAGTTCGGAGTCGCTTCGGCGGGGAGGCGGCTCGGGAGAGCGAGGACTTCGGCTGTGGCGCTCGGCGGCGGCGGGCGGCCGCTCCGAGCGAGGACAAGACGACGGCGTGCGGCGGAGGAGCGACCCGGCGCCACAGCCCTTATGTTCACTCATTCATATGCGTATTTCCGCTGCCTTCGTTGGCGGTGTACTGGCGTGACCGGCCGCCTCCTCGCCGCCCTTCCCCTTCACCCCTCAACTTCCAGGATAAAGCTGGCGAAAGGAAAGCCTAGTGCTTTCGAACGCTTTTTTCTGCCGAAGGACCTCCCAATGTCCACAGAGGTTCGTCTCTTTTGTATGGCATCGCGTTCACCCTACATTCATTTACTTGGGAGAGCGGAGTGAGATAAGCTACGGCAGTGGTAAACAGCATGCTGCGCAAAGCAGTCGGCTTCCGTCCTTCGATGGAAGCGAATAGGTGAAAGAGTTGGTCACGAAAGGTGGCTTGTAAGGTCCACTTATGAGATTAGCGGCCAGGCGCCCGGGCTGCGCATGAGAACCTGCCACTCTGTCTGGCGACGTAGCACTGCCAACACTGCGCTGCAGTCGTCGCCAATTTGTCACGGCGTGCACGGGAGACGGATTGTCTGGCCCGCCGCATACCACAAGGATAATCTCCCATTGAGAAAGCAGACAGCGCCGCCGGATTCCGAGAACGTCTGCTAGACGCACGGAGGTGGTGGGATTACCGGCGTCGGGACGAGCGCCGCACGAGTCTCCATTGTTGACACGCCCCGGTCAGCATGACGCACAGTCGCGTCTTTCGCTCTCATCCCTCGGGGTCGTACGCGCCTGCTGGCCCGCGAGCGGTCCGTTGACCAAGAGATGGCGGTGACTCATTGAATATTCCGTGGCCTGCTGAGTGACAGCTGTCTACGTGAATTTGGGCACTCCCATACGCGTGTACGAACGCCACAAGGGCGTTCCCGAGAGAGGGTGATCTCGAGGTTTCACAAGGCCGAACATGGCCGTTGGAAATCGTTCTTGTCTGAGCGCTGAGCTGGCAGTTCCCGGCGGGACAAGGAGTCTCGACCGTTAAAGCTAGGTTGGGATTTGTGAGCCCCCTAGTCGAGGTTAAGATCGCGTCGGAGGTTTAGGGTGCAGCGCCGTACCGGGCAACTAGACGTATCTTGCGGCGAGACAGAGTCTCGGCCGTGGTTTCTCGAGCGGTTTGTGTACGCTCCGAGAATAGGAGAGTTAGACGAAGTCGAGGAGCTCGAGTGATTTGTGCGCACTCGGAGCTAGCGTCTAGCCGAAGTTTGAAGTTTTTCTTTTTATTTCTCATGTACCCAGTTTTCGTACTGTAAATAGCTGTATATAAACTCTTCGTTTCACTTAATCAACCCCAACGCCTCGAGTTCGTCAATTCGACCGCCATCCTCAAGAACTTCAACACCATCGCCCTGCCAGCCTCCTGCCAAATCAACCGGAGCCCGGGCGATTGGGTTCCTGATCGACACCGGACTTCGGGGAAACGATCTTTACTGTGGCTATTATGAGCGCACTGTGTTTTCTTTGCAACTGTTACATGCAAAGAGACACAGAAAGCTAGGAAGGCTGCTACTTTCTCTGAACGTCCTTTCTCTGAACGTCCGCAGTTTTTGCTTCGGAGGTTTGAAAGAGAGCCATTGACCACGCGCATGCAAAGATGCATGAGCGCGAGGTAAGTGCCAAGCGAAGATGTTGGATACTTCGCGCCGAAGATTAAAATACTCGCTTAGCCAGTGACAGATGAGGCATATTCGCCGCGAGATCGACATGTAGGTGGCGACAGCGTCGCGCTGCTAGTGTGGATGCTCCGCTGAGCGGCCCGTAAGAATTCACACTGTGGTCGCGCTTCGTGCCTTTTTCCTGCCGTATGTGCGCAACGAAAGGCGCAAACAAGAGTGGTATGCTGTAGTTCGGTTCCTCAACGTTCAATGTATAGCATGGAAGCGGCAGTAAGTTTTCATTACTATGCCAAAAAAGCGACGACCCATCGGGAATCGCAGAATGGCCGTAATAGGGACAATGAACTTGTACGCCGTGGCTCGTAGCAAGCTCGATCTTTACAGACTATGACTTTGAGCCTTCAATAAAAGCATAAGCAGAAACAAATCATGGAGACTCGATCTCTGAAATTCAGTTTACAACGGCAATCTATATCGCTTTCACTGGTAGCATGACGCATTCTTGCATTTGTGGGATGCCCTGAAGTGGTAACACCACCTACCTGCCCCGACATTCTTTCTATGAGCTTACGATATTTTTTGTGTTCGAAAGGCAACATAAAATTACTGAATTTTTATCAGCGCAGAGATATAAATATAACCGCTCTAACGGGTCTTTTAAATGAAATTGCAGCGACAATGAAGGAAGGTTTGATGAATAACGGTGTCGGATCACTTATTTACGCCTTTCGTCACAAGTGAACTTGCGAATTGAATTGTCAACGCACGCAGTACAAGCAACATCTCATGTTTAGCTAGGTTTTGGCAAAGTGACAAGCAGGTTTACAGTTTACAAACCAAGCTTCTGGCACCTCACAGTGAGAACAAATTTTCTGTTACGGCTGCTCTGTTGACCATTTGCGTTCCTTTTAAAATTTAACAGGTGCCTGCAACAGCGAGATGTGTTTGCATTCTTGCGTATAAGGTCGCTTACGAACCCTAAAGATGGCAAATGAAGTTGCGCTTCTGCAAATGTAGTAAAGCGTTTCCTTTTTATTTCTCGTTGCGAATCAGCGCAACGGGTTCCCGGTAACTACTTTCTTTTGTAAACTGAACATCGCCTTTGTCTTGGCATTTAATTCTTGTGGATTGGTTAAAAGGATGCAAGGATAAAAGTTTTCTGTGCATTTCGTTTTTTTTTTTTGGGGGGGGGGGAGTGGGGGGGTGCCAACGTTGCAAGAGCAGCGAGAAGAGAAAGCATGTAACGCGAAAAGCCAAACGTTGGTTATCAGTATTACAATCGAAAGTACGCTAGGCGTGGTGTTCTGTAGCGGTGAAAAAGCAGTACTTCAACACGTATTTTCAAAACTGATTAACGCCCCATTGGTCCGAGATTGTCCAGGAATTGTGGCTCGCCTTTTTCAAAATTGTATTGAAAGCAAGCATTGTGCGAAAAAATTAAAAAAAGAAAAACACCAGCGAGCCATGGCACACACCCCTCACACATGTGGGCAACAACCTGCATTATATTACGCGATTTTTCCTCTTTCTTTAAACTTAGGTCTACCATAAGAGGTTAAGACGTGACCATATTAGACATTTGGTTATGCTGAGTGAGACACATTTCTGGGCAAGGTGATTCATGTCTGGATTTGAAAATGTTGTATATGAAAATGACACACGAAATGCCACATGACAGACGCAAACTCACAACTGCTTAATTTTACCGAGAAATCCCCCCTAAGTACTCTTGCACATCCATAGAAACGTATTTTAAATAATACGCAAAATTAGCAACTAAGTATAAACAACGGCTGCCCAAAAATGGTATATATTTTAGAAAAGGTACGGAGGAACACGATCACACAGGCGCTTGCGGGTGTAAAATACGTCCCCGGTAATGTATGGGCGATAGCGCACGGGGCGTGGGCAGTGTAATTGTTTTTGTTTGTTTCTTCTTTCTATAAGGAAACAGCGTAATTTTACAAGGGTGTGGCAAATGCACGGGTATGCACATGTCTTGTCGCTTCTTACCCATTTCGCGTACTAAACTTTTATCCTTTAAATAATCACCCCGCCACCTTCAAAAAGCACCCTTCGACGTTCCCGAAACGGCAGACGGCTGCACTCAACAATAAGAAAAGTGCAATGTGTGGAAGGAATGTTTATAACACGTTTCACACTCAAGCGGTGACCACGGCGAAGATGTTTCGTGGAATTAAACCAGCGCATTTACCCGCAACGGCTGCTGATTATTGCGTTTCTAGAGGAAATGAGCAAGTAGAGGTAACTATGTCATTGCTTACCGTCCGACGAGTACACTAATTGGTTGTTTTGTCGTGTGCAGCACGCGTCTTGCGCCGCGCGCAACGTGAACGAGCAGACGACCCGAGAGCGCCATCCACACTATTAGCGGTTCGTCCCGCCGCCGCCGGGGGCCGACTGTGTTCGCGCTCGGGGCGAATAGCCCTGCTTAGAGGGTGCAGATTCGCCCACGTGAATAGGATCCGCCAATAGGATCCGCCAATACCTCGAAGAGGCGATTACCACGCTGTTGACAACAAAATACGATATCATATTCTGCAACTAGAGTTGTCACGATTGCTGATGGAAATGAATTAACTGCGAATAAAAAGAACACAACGTACAACCAGTCAAACTAATATTCAAAAGTGAGATCATGCTTGGCCTAATTGCACACCGCGTTGGCGAACTGCCGCTAAGGGCCGATATTTGAGGACCACCCGCTTGTCCCAGGAGTGCATTATGCGATCAGCAATGGCTGTTCCCTAATTGTAGTACTTTAGATTCCATGGCAACGCATAAGGATGAGGAAAGTTTTGCTTTATCGGCTGCGTCCGCGTTAGGCTACTTTTCGAATAAAACGTTCGCAGATCTGAGCTGCGCGTCCACTTTGCGCTTCCGCCTTATCATGCTGTCGACCAGCAGTGGACGATGGAGAAAGTTATCCTTTCATATCGTCTTCCATACCATCTATCTTTTTTTAGGCGTTCGCCTAAAAAAGCAAATAAACTGCCGTAACTTTTTAATGTTGCATTGGGTGAAATGGGGATTGTTTATAACGCCAACCGGCTGCAATGATCGAACAATGTACGTATTTTAAATGAATTGCAGGAATACAGAGATGGTTATAATATTGTATTGTTAAGGATAAACTTTTTTACTTCTAGCTTTTAAGGGGGTCCCGTTTTGTTGCCCTCGTCACAGCTTTGTGGGTGCAAAGTGTAGCTTGCTCCGTTCGCTGCCGTCCAAGTGCATCAGTCCGACAAGAGAGATCGGCGTCGGTAGGAATTTTTTTTGCGGTTTATCACCGACGTCCATCGATGTCTCAACTCGATGTCCAAGGGTAAGCGATGCAGCATAAACATGCAACCGCAATACGTTTTTGCCATTTTATGTCGTACGCAAATGCTGCCTTTGATTTTTTTCTCTAATTGTTCCCACAACCTACAACCGCACGGTGCTGTTCAAATGAAATCAGCGCCCAAAGATATCGCAGCATACGCTAAAATAGTTCCCCCAAAATTTCCCTAAAAGTTCCCCCAAAATTTAGCACACCGCGACAAGTTCTGCACTACTAGGAAGCGGAGCACACCGGGCCCTGCCTTGTTAACAGGCAACGCACACAGGCAACGCTGGTCCGCAGGAAGCGGAAGGCGCACGGGCCACCTAGAGAACAGGTACAGTGTACTAGAACTGGTTGGCGGGTGCTTTCCTCCTCTGCCAGAGGCTTAAGGGAAATGATGTATGTGTACATAGTTCTTGCGAAACCTTGATAAATAGCGCACACTAACAGGGACAAGAAAGGACACACGAACAGGGTCTTGGGACAAGTGCCTGTCCGTGTGTCCTTTATTGCCCCCGTTTGTGTGCGCTATTTGTCGAGATGTAGAAATTCCAAATAGGGCGGCTCGCAGTTATTATTCTTCGGAGAGTTAGTCGGGTCGAAGATGCCACCCCACGGACTCTCGCGTGGATTCGAGATGATCACGGCATCGTGGGGAACGAGACCACGTGCGCGGCGGCCCGCGCCCTTACCTACCGGGCACCCGGCGTATCCCCCCCCCGACCTCTACACCGAAATCTTGCTGCTCCTGACCTTTGACGACTTACCCTCCCAACAAAACAACATCCCATCGCCGATACCAACACCAACTATATATTCGAGGCGGTCTGACTGGTTTCGGCGGCTGCAGTCACGGCACGGAGTGTGGGCCTCATGGGATGCAGGTCTCAGAGGGAAGTGGCAGGCGGCGTTGGATGTGGGAGTCTCTTTCGTCGGATTGTCACGGCCAGAGGGACGATCGGTTCAGGAGAAGCAATTATCTTCCCGATCACCGTTCATTTCTCCTGGTGTCAGACGGGAACTCCCGCGTACAAACTTGACTAGAGAGTTTGACGCGTATTAACTTTACAGGAACTACATTTTTTTCTCAAAACAAAGTTTTTGTTTGATTTCTGTAAAGAAACAGCAAACACGTTTTTAAGTTGTACACAATGCGGTTGACGCAAAAAAATTATGCTCTTAAAAAAAAAGAATCTTTCAATTCTATAGCGCGCTTCTTCTTAATGCAGAAACGTCATTCGGTGCTGGCCATTTCGCGGAACAGTTGGCAGTTTGTCCGGCGCTGCGTTGTGCTTGCTGCTGCGATCACTTTACATTCCGATTCACCCTACGTTGGGTGCTCCTATGATTCCCCCGGCGATGCCTGATGCCTTTTAAATTGGTCTAAAGCGAACAGTCTAAAAATAGATATGATTAAGTCGGAAGCTGTCCCTTTCCGCCCTAGAAATCGCCGCATAGAAAAACAAATTATGTGTAAAACTTGGTTATAATATAATTGATGTCGTTAGTCATTATAAAACACTAGGCGTTATATTTGATGAGCACCTTCGCTGGATTTAACACACTAATTACGTAGCCATAAGTTTGCCAAAAGCTTTAGGAGCCCTTTTTTCGGTGTCATGACATTTTTCCAGCTAATATTAAAAAGAAGATGTACGATTAATTATTTAAATCTCATATTACATATTGTCAACTTGTTTGGGGTACCGCATCACACACTTACATGAATACAATTGAAGGCTGCAAAAGAAAGCGATTCGCATCGTTGCGGGTGAACATTACCGTGCTCATACTAAACCACTCTTCATTCGCTTCAAATGTCTACCCGTTCACATGATGCTTTCATTATTCACTGCTGGAACCTGACTCCGCACTACTTTCCTAATCAAAATGTCAGCATTGCAAAAACGCATACCGGCCGCTTATACTCGAAGCACAGAAACGTCGCTTCTTCCCAGAATGCGCACAAACTACGGTCAACAAATGTTAAAATATATAATATCTTACATCCTGGACTCTAATATAACTTTTTTGATGGTCCCAAAAGAAATAAAGTTTCAGTTTAAAGTTTCAGTTTAAAGTTCAGAAATAAAGATTCAGTTCAAGCAGGATTTGTACAGGGTAGCAGATGGCACCGAATTCTCACGTGGCATGCTACATTGTTTTAATTTTTTAGTCAAAAATGACCTGTCGGATTTGCCTTCGAATTCCATATATGTGCGCGCGTGTTATTTTTATTTTTTTGCGTTGTTCACAACGTTGTATGAACGATTGGTTCTTCCGGTTTTATTTTTTATTATTATTTCGTTGCAAAGCGTTCCAAGCTCTTTCGTCAATATTTTTTTCCGAAAGCAACTTGTGATAAATTGCCATTTTTCCTGCAGGTATGAATGCGTGCACTGGAGTTGTGTGTAGTACATGTCATACGCGTGTATACGTGTTTATGCCGGTGTATATATGATCACGGTTTTTCTACAAATTTTTGTGCGTGTACATGCCTTTATCTATGTGAGTGTACTCGAGCGTTATATTTATATTTGTGCGTATGTAATTATTTCCTGTAATTTTGTTGTTGTTCTTGATCACACCTTTTTGTGAAAAATGATTTTTTTCTTCTCTCTATCGCCTTTCCTATTTTTCGGAGACTGCATATTATGTTGCTATTCTGCCACTGCTACCTTGTGTGTTGGGCCTCAGGCCTCACCAAGCTGATGAATTAGCAGCTTTTTGTCTGAGGTCCGTTTTTCCACAGTGGAAAATAAAAAAAAGTATTTCTGAATCTGATTCTGATTCACTGTTGAGCCACGATATCGTGGATCTTGAGCGTGCATATGTTCGTCAGAGCGTGCGCGCCATTGCGACTTCTTTGCGCATATGCGTCTGAAGATGTGAGCGCGAGATGCCAGAAAGCGTTGTGTACCTCGGTGTCGCCCAAACTTGTATCTAAACTATTGATGTTCAGATTTTCAGAGGACGAAGAGTTGCAAAACAAATGGATTCGCTTTATACCACGATAAATCTTCCTTCTAACACAGGACATCATGGTGAGGTGTTCTTCGCATTTGGATATACTCCATTCGGTGCAACATCAACCGCAGTTATTTAATGGCCACCACCAATTGCAAAATAATTATACGCTGAGATGCCACTCAGCAGTACTTTTAGCCAATAAAATTTAAAGCAGAGGTCTGAAATAATATACGCAAAATGTCTTTAGTTACTTACGCGAAGACCATGTTTCCCCTCAGGTGTGTCAGCTTCACTTCCAAAGGGAAGACATCAAACTAAAACAATTTTGCACTGATGAAGCTACTGTTGAGGAACTGGGCCCAGGGCCATGGCACCGCTCAGAATGCCTTTTATTCCACTTTTTCCTCTCTAGTTGATGATGGTGATAGTACTACACAAGCTCGTCGTCGTCTTCTTCACTCAACATATACTCCCGCCCGCGACAATGGTTCTTGAGAAGACATGCAGAGAACCTGCAGAGGAAACACCAGAAACATAAATGATGGCCAGTTCAGCATTCTAGTTGTGATCGTTTCGTCCGGTCGGTCTCATCCCCTCAGCCACTTCCTTCTCCAACGGTGCTTTGAGGTGTGGTGTCGCTTTCTAGTAACGGCTCTGTTGAACGCGGGCAACGAGAGCCCGGCAAAACTTGGATCCGGGGCTTTGGATAAATACTGGGCTATTTTGGGTCGGGGTTCTTGGCAACGCTGGATTGACTTTGGTTCCACGTAATTCGGTCGCCGTTTCCTTCGGTAAGAGCGAACAGTAGTCCGCATCGCCCTCCTTCGTGAGAATGGTTGCCCTCTTCGTTGTTGAAAGACAGCTGCAGTTAGCGCAGGGACCTCAGTTCGAGCACTCATATGTTGTCCTCTGTCCCTGTATCCAACCTTCCGTGTCCTGCGACAATTCGATTTGGTGTTTACGACGTCACTTTCTGAATCCAGAGCAGCCAGAACTGAATTCTCCTTCACACACTCGACGGGTTCGGTTCCTAGTTCGTCGGCCTCTTCATTTCCCTGTGGTATGACCTCGCTCTGCGGCTGCAGAGCGACACAAGATGCTGAGTTTGCGACGCATACCGAAGACTTAGTGGCTGCCTCCAGGGTCGCTGCTGTCAGCGATTCGTTGGCATGGACAAAGGGTTCTGCAAAGGCAACTGGAGAGGCGAGTGGAACGCTGCGTGTCGTTCGGAGGGATCCACCTTCAGTGACGGTTTCAGGGGGTCTCCACAAAGTCTTGCCTTTACTGTCTTGCGGGGTTGTGCAAACGTAGCCATTTTTAAGAGCGAATGCTCTTTATAAGCGACCCCAAACCATCCACCGCCGGCGGCGGCGTCGGCGTCCGCAGTGCTCCTCTATATTTAAGAAAGAAACAGCATCCGGCGCCAGGTTTCGATCCGAGGACTTTGCGGGCCGCAGCCCGACGCTCTACCGAATAAGCCACGGACGCGACGCTGATATCGGTGTCAGAACGCGCCTTATATCTTTAACGCACTCAAACTACGTCGTCAGCGGCGTGCGTTGGCGACTCAGCGGCGTTATAGCGTGGTGTACACGTGATATACAAACCCGATGGAAGAGATGGAAGGGAAGGCGGCGAGGCGGTGGGCTGCGGGGGCCGAGCGCAAGCGCCGCAAGCGGGCCGACAACCGTGCATTCGCACTTTCACATTCTCCCCCTCGGGGAAATGCGGGGGAATTTTTTGATAACGTGTCTCGAAGCAGGAAAATAATTCGAAAAATCATTCCGAGGTATAAATCAGATTCTTCATATTCCTTCGTGTAATCATCAATATCCAATAGGTTTCTGACCTGATTGTCGAGCTGTACGAGGGTGATCTGTTTTTGCTGGTCGGATTCGTAGAGGGTTTTCAGCGTACCTGGTTTCACAGGGCGCTGCTCCAATGCGCGGTCTGCCGCTTTGACCAGGTCGAAAATCTGTAGTCGGAGGGTGTCTCTGAGCCGTAGCAGTTGACCCGCGCCCTCTGCGTCGTCTCCGGGTTCAGTGTAGGTGGTGTGGAGCGTCGAGCAGCCGGCCATGGCGGGCGCTGCCCAAGGGCAAGGCCTCCGAGATGAAGGGATCACAAAGTATCCCAACCAGGCGTTTCCCAGGCCTTGCAAGCCTTGAAGGTGCGCTGCGCCGTCATGTAGTCCACTGGGCCGTTCCTCCCGGGTTTCACGGCACCAAATCTTGAGGAACTGGGCCCCGGGCCATGACACCGCTCAGAACGCTTTTATTCCCACTTCGTCCTCCCCTCGCTAATGATGGTGATAGTACTACACAAGCTCGTCGTCGTCTTCTTCACTCAACAGCTACTGCGCGAATAATCACTGCCAGTTGCCGCATGCGCGCCTGTACTCCCGCGAGCCATTCCGTCGATATCCCCCCCACCCGCCTGCCTGAAATATCTGCGCTCTAAGGACAGCGCAGCGCAAGAGAAACTCAGAGACAATACAAATGCGCCTGTAGTAACGTGCACTGCAGAAAGCTCTTCAGCAATCGGCTGAGCAACGTCAACATGAAGTCTAAGAGGACAGGATTCGAAGCTCTTACACTGGAGGATCCGAACTACCACCTTGTAAAGGAGCTGAGAAGCTTGATCTCGTACACCATCTATGTTTTCTGTGAATGTCGTTGCGCACGTACACAGTCGCTGTGCAACTGTCGAAATGGGAAGACTTCTTAACCATTCCACGTCACATCAAGTTGCGACCCACCTCACCGTGAATCTACTCACCGACGGTCACACGTATGATTTCGATGCTTGCAATGGTGGACAAACAAATGGACGACATTTGGTGGTGCAACACAGATATTTTGCTGAATAATATCTGCTCCATAATTAACCATAAGATCGGTGACGCTAGTGCAAAATCGAAGCGGAGGAAGCTTGAAACACTTACTTCAAGTAGGATGGGTGGGACTTGTCCCCCGAATAATTCGCCATTGGTAACTGGTTGTTAAAATCATTCGTTTTATTCTCCTGATTACTGTTGAGATACAGTTGAAACATCAAAACATAAACAAGCCGGATGCAGTAGTTTGTTACCATGTGAGGCAATGCTAGAATGCTACAGGATATTTTGCGAGGCATCGTTTACTCTTTCTAAGTTTACACGTTCAAATAATTGCTGACACGAGAACATTGTTTCATCCAAAACGTGCGCGAAACATTCTTTTTCGGCCGCATTCGCCGCCAGCGCAACTGGGCCACCATCCTGGGACGTCAGAGCGGCAGCCCTATGACCTTGAAGTATGTTGGTGGTGTTGGTGATACCAACCGCGTGAAGAGGCCGTTGGGAAGGCGCAGGAGCGAATACTACTCCTCCGACTTTTCGCCAATACGTTACTGTGCCAGGCAGTACCCAACCACTTTGACGCCTCCTTCACTTCACTGGCCTCTGCTCGCACAGTGGGGAGGTCGCAGACACCTACCGTAAGGTGTGGCCAAGCCCGGCAAACCAATCCCTCCCCCCGGACTCACACCCAAACCCCACTAGAGAGGACTGGGAGGTGGCCATGCTCGGATGACAGACAACAAACCACAGCCAGCTCTGGTCAAACGCGCCCGTCTTCGGCCTCGACCACTGGAATCCCGGAATAGCGATCCACATGGTACTATAAAGGGTGGGCCCACTAAGCGCTCACCTCAGCCAGGTTTTTGTTACCTCTACCGCAATAAATATTTTCCCCGCCCCCCTGCGACACACTTTTTTCTTGAATATATTTGACAAATAGTGAAGGCTTGACTCTTACCTGAAAGGTTCGGTCTGACAGGTAGCTTTAAACAGCGGGAATCACATTTCCCGAAATACCGAAAGATATCAGGTCAGGTCAGGTGCGATATCGAGAAACGGTGCCGCAGGCCTTTTTGCAGGTCAAGAAATATGGGCATAAATTTTGGCATATATGGGCATAAAGCTTGTTGGGCATCTAGTGTTCTCACTGCAGTTTGTTTAACTATATACGGCCAACTGGTTGAGGTACAAAAATTTTTCGCGTTCAGAAAACTGGCAAAAGCAGTCAGGGTATATCGTCGGACCTAACAAAAATCAACAGACACACTTCAGACTGGTTAATAATTATAACTGCACACAAAACCAGACACGAGAGGCACACACACGGCCTGCAGTGAATTTTTCTGCCTCCCTTGTCTGGAAATTTCAACCACCCCGACTTTCCGCGGTACTCAAGACTGTTTACGTGTGATTTTAATGTGAGAACTACGACCCCTGAATCAATGTTCTATGTGGCTAGGTTGCATCTGGTGTTTCACTTACCGTCACTCTCACCTGTAACGAGATATTACGTCATCGCCGTACGCCCTAGGCTCTCTTTCCCCGCCGGAGACAACTTCCCGTATGTACCTATTTTTTCAAGCTAATTTACTTTCTTTATTGCACTTACGCCATATTCGCACTTTAGCGCAAGTTCAGAGATTTTCTATGCATTGTAACTCTTAGCATGCAGCATTTCTTTGTACTGCTGTGGAAATGATTACAGTGAAACCTCGATATATCGAACAGCGCGGTTCCCGTGAAATAGTTCGATATAACCAGAATTCGATTTATAAAATCACGTAAAAATTGCGCCATAAACTGGTACAAATCACCAAATGAGCGTACTGTGCAGTAAACATTCACTTCGTGCTTCAAAGTATTTATTATTTTGGCTTAAAGTACTGCAGCAGGGTAGCCTGGCGTGTCATACACGACTTCCTAAACGTAGTCCAAACGTTCCACAAGCAACAAGCCGGTGCCTTCTATAGCGCTGCAGTACCGGTGCGGTAGGCCCAAAACCGCTGAAGCTTCGTCGAAGTCGGGAGCGGGGCACTATCAGCGCTTGCGGGTACAACCTCGGCCAACGTTATTCTAGTAACGTTGACCTCGGCAGCGTCTTCGTTTGTGCGCTCAGTAGTAACGTCCGGCTAGCACCTCCACAGCCGTCAACTCCGCCGTCGTTCTGGTGCTGTCGTCACCGACAACAAAGTCATCAATGCACATGCTTCGTGGCTCAGCACCAAAAAGCGCTCCAGCTGGCCCCAGGTTTCTTCAAGCTGGCATTCTTCTTTTGCACCGCCCAATTCTGCTTCGGCGCAACCGATGCGCAGCAGTCGGGAACGCCCATCGCGCCACCGCTATCCTCGAGGGTACTGCGGGATAGCTCGCCGCCTGTCAACAGAGCGCGAGCGGTCTGGGCAGTCTGGGGTGGCGGAGTTCGATATACCCATTTCATGTCCGTCCCAGTTCGAAATAAAAAATTACAAATGCATGTGATTTTCCGCGTGATATAGAAAGTGTTCGATATAGACAATAATCCGATATACCCGTGTTCGATATATCGAGGTTTGACTGTATGAGTCATTCTGTCGCAGAAAGGACCCTGAATTCGACCTGAAAAAGGCCCCACCCGTCGCAACATGTTTTTTCTGATCTTATCTTTACATCGATAACGGCAGGGTCTCAGCCAATGATGAATTTATTTCATGAAGGCTTTGCTTGCTTTATAGGGCTTAACGCCTTTTTGCTTCCGTGCCGTAAACATGGCGGCCCTGACTGCCAGGGACGCTGATCCATGGTGACAGCTGTGTTGATGAGGGGCGACGATTGCCTTGAAGGGGCACGGGGCTGTGAATTTTACGACCTGTGCATGGTTCGCGGTCGTATGACAAGAGTGAGCACCACGTGAGAACTACTCCGCTTTTTGGGCATTTTATTGCTTCCCAATGCGTAGGACACCATATTACCGGCCCTAGCTGATGACGTTAGCAAATGGCACAGATATGGTCGACGTTTTGCCGTGCACTTCCTCTCCACTTTGCAGCCTACGGAATGCGGTAACGGAAAATATGCATTCGTTCCTTTCCGGTGGTAAACCTGCAAATCAAAATTATGTATAAATGAATCAAGCGCGCCGTACAGATAACAAACACAGTGCGCCGGAATCTAACGTAACTACTGGAGGTAATTAAGGAAATTTACACGCAGAATCTACAAGATACAGCGGCGTTGTGATCAGGGAAATATCTGCCTGCAACTTACAGTGACGACCGTCTGGTCACCTGGTTGCGCACATTACGCGCCTTTGGATCCGTGTGTGGCAATGGTGACTGCACCGTCGCCAACACTGGTTTGGCCACTGTACTGACTTTTCCCACGATTTTGAAAGAACAATTAAGTCATCGCGCCACAGTGGCATATAGAGTCTAGCACTAAAGAAATGGGCGGAAAAAGGAACTCGAAGCTTAGCAAAGCGCTGAACGCAACAAGGCATCGTGCCAGTCCTACCGGCTTGAGGTGAAAACTTTATTGAGGTTATTCAAGATAATGAAGAAAAGAATAGCAACTGCCTGTTCCTGAAATTCGCGAGATTGTGCGTTCATGTAAAACCCTTTTAGGGAGTGACAAATATACAAAACCCAATTCTCGGAAAGCCTAGCGTAGTTGCATTCACTTTGTCGTTTTCTAAGCTAAAACCATTTATATATGGTGTCAGGTAAAACGGCTATAAATAAACTAATGTTCGTAAAATTCAAACTGCAAAGAACGTGCTGGTAGGCGTGAATGTCTGCCACAGAAGTTCCAGAAGTTACCCTAAAGAAAAGGTAATAAAATGACGACGAAACAGACTTATAGTAAGATGCGCTCGGCGAAATGATAGAAACACTTATGCAGACGCTTTTTTTTTTTTTGGTTTCCCGAAGGAAAAATTTACAGTGGCCTTCTTAAGCCCAACTGTTCAATAAAAAGTGCATGCTACTGCACAATTTTGTATGAACATCACTCTTAAGAGAAATGCTAAAGCCTGAAGGCTTTCGCTGAGGACCCGTCAATCGCGCTGCGCAAAAATATTGTTCGTGTCAGGCGCAGCTACTGAGGTTAAACCTGCTATTATGCTAGAGGAGGCGGTGGTTATTTCAACGCCTGTATTTAGCAGTATTCACGGCACCCATGTAGCTTAACTGGAGCATAAGACATATCTACAAACGTGCGCGGAATACAAGGATTATATAAAGAGCTCATGAAGACAACATGTAACGTCTAGTCGTCGATTTACTCTTCGGGATAACGCTCATACGAATTTTAATGTGATGTTCATCGAGGGAAGCGAGAGATACCTTGGTTATTCACGAGCTACTTTACCGCACTTTTAGTCTTAATAAGGCGATTCGCGAATGCCGACGAAATCAACCGAATCCTGAAATAGAGTAGTGGACTTTCAGCTTGTATTAATAGATTTTCACGAATGGCTGCAGAGGAGTATCGCAGGGTCATGAACGTGAATAGGATTCCGATGCTCCGAGCGGACTACAAGCGGTGAGGCCACACGCTGCGCCATACCCTGCAGCTCCCAGCATGATGTAGCCTGCGCGTTTCAAGTCGCAATAATTACAAACAAATCGCGCTCCCCATTTTCTACTTAGATTTCAAGTGAGCTCATGGCGTCCAATATACCACTTCCTTATACGAAGCAACGCCCCTGGCTAGGACATTGCTTCATACACAAATTATTAGGACACAAAATTATTGCGCCCAAAATTCTGGTGTTCGACTATGTTTAGTCGGCGATACTAAACTTCTGGTTTCTTCACTACAGCATTGGTCAATGTACTGATCACCAGTTTTATGGCTCCTTGCCTATGCACGTTACAGAGCCCTTGTGGCATCGTAATGTGCCTCGTCGATTATCAGCCCCAGATCGTCCGCGGGCTGCCCGTGTCCCGATCCTGAGTTCGATCTTCCCGTGTATTCTTGAGGGACTTCTAGTTCGAAGGCAGTCCTTGGACTGCCTGCAGTATATCCAGGACTGGTAAATCGAGGAGGCACATGGTTGGGCGGAGAGCGAGTAATCAGAAATCCGCATTTTAAAACACTGGTTCACCACTGAGGGCAGCAGTTTCCTGTCGAGCATATTTATGAAGAGGCATGAGCTGCCCAATTATTTAAACATATCAAGGTTGCATGTTGGCTTCATGGCTAGCGGAGATCATGGCGAAAACTCCCGGGCCATCTTCTCTAACGTGAAACCTGAAAAGGGGCGAAGCATGCAGTTTCTAAGTATATCCTTGGCGAATCGGAGTTTTTGCCAACGGAGTTGAACCCGTTCGCGGGGTAGAGGTATACAGCTTTGTTGTGAAAGTCTCGTGTCTTTGAAACACGAACCGTTTTAGCGCGAGGCGTAAACCAGTGTCCCGGTGTTTTTTTTAATACGCGTTACGAAGCGTTCCAGCGTGAGGCGTAAACGAGTGTCCCGGTGTTTTGTGTAGTACGCGTTAGGTTCTACCATGAGTCGTAAGCTAGTCTCCCGGTGCTTTAGTACCGTGACTACATGAGGCGGCGGTTACGACGACGGCTTGATATGCCGACAGCCCGAGCCCTTAAGGGGCGAGGCCTTGACACGTTTCGTGAAACTACTCCGCCATTTTAGGAAGTCTCCCTTCTTTCCTGTGCTTTGCGCCCACTGGTCACCTCCTCCGCCTTCCCTCGCTACTCCTGTCGTCCGCTTGCGCCTTTCAACCATTGTATGACGGTTGAGCAGCGCCATGACTTGAGGTCCCGGTGGTACGGCCATTCATTGTCCTGCGTTGATACGGCGGTGTGTCAGTAGCCTCATGAGAGCGCGAAAAAGCCACATAATTTCCGCCATGCTTCTCCCAATGCGCTGGTGGCAAGCGGGGCCTCTGGTAAGCTTTCTTTCATTCATGGTGATTATCGTACGATGGCGGTGGTTGTTCTGTAGAGTTACTTCATGTGGATCCGGAGCGAAGAAATGTGATTTATACTAGCTGCGAGCTTCGATGCTTGTAGCTGAAGTTCAAACAAATCAGTCAGCATTTTTTCTTGTGCTTACGTTCCGGTCAGCCGTCCGTCTATCTTACAAATGGCCAGAGGGGCAGTACCGTCGTCGCACTGCCCACCGCGTTGCAGCAGCCTAGGGCCTAGACTAAGATAGGGTCCCTGTCGGCAGTTCTTTTCTCTTAAATACATCCTAGACGGTCATCGCCCGTTCTCCTGGACTGGGCAACTGGACAAATGACGTGGTGCAAGACGCCAAACAGTGTGTTTCCCCGCTCGGTAGCACACCTGAAAGGTAGCTTGTTCGAAGAACGTTGGAAGTACTGGCTAATAATCGACACCAGGGAATTTCTTTTGGAAACTATGGCGTAGTCGTGTTGTGTCTATTACACCGTACAGTTAAACGTGGATGTAAGGAAGTTGACAAAAGTTATCAACTTTTCGTTACATCAACGTTTTCTTTACATGCAGGTTTCGAGTTAAGGCTCGCGGAAATGAAGCAGAAACTAAGCCAAAATGCTCGACATCACAGAAAGTGAATTCGCCCTGCATGCATTTATTTCACATGAAAAACAGCGTGAGTTGCGCCTCCTCTTTCGCACGCGCTTAGCCACTACACGGCGCTCCACAGAAGCAAGGTTACTTACCCCGGTATTAAAAACCGTAACCTAAGTATAACTTTTATCTTTTGACACTTTTCGGCACCTTAACGCTTTCCAAAAACCAAGCTTACACTGAAAGGGTGCCTTTTCGCCAACGAACCGATACCACATATTGAAGTGGGACGCGCGACTACACGAGGACAGGACGGCGTAGCACCTCAAAAACTTAAGTCTGCAACCGAAACCGCACTCACACGTCGAAACGCACGGTAGTTTACGGTGCAGGCGAAAAAGAAACGTGAGGGGTAGTTACTCTTGCAGTGGTGTGGTGTCACGTTACAGGAGCGAAACCAGAAGCGAGTACTACGTTAGCCACGGGATGGTGCTAGCCTCGCCATTGATCATCATCATTAATCTGACGAATTTCGTGTTTAGGCGATTCCAGACGTTTTTATTCTGCTGGCTCCTTACGGTAGTGCTACTATTGGCTAAATTAGTTCATTTCTGCGGTCGATTTTGAGTAAAAGTGAAAAAAAAAGTCTAATCATCTCGCCAACTTCGTTACATCATGGTTAACTGCCGCGACGTTTGGCTACATAGAGGTCGCTAACACATGTGCTTCAATGGGGGAGACAATGGAAAACTGAAAAACGTCATTAAATCCACGCGTTCATTACATAGAGGCTCGTTACATCCAGGTTTAACTGCATTCTAAACAAGAAGGCAAGGGAGAGGGACCTTTTACTTTTACGTCTACTTTTACTCTCTCGGCCCCTGAGGCGCTGGTAGCTGAAAAAGGCATTTTTCGGGTTTCAGCGTATGTTCCGAAGATCGTGTTGCCTCGAGGACAGACGTGAGACGTCGGGAGTGTTCTTAGAACGCACGCTTGGCCTGTGTTGTTATCAATCAGAATCGACCGAAACTTCCGGCGATTCGAAACAGAAAGTGGTAATTTAGCGTTACAAGGCACAGCCACACCCCTATCAGGGAAGGGATCGCTTTCAAGGCAGCGCTTTCAACTCGCCCGTCCGTAACAGGAGTAGCTGACATCGAAACGGTGAATATGACCCGCTTTCTAACCTACAGGCCGCAACCTCCCGCCTCAAGGCCAGTTTTCGAGAAACGCATACCTCGGGACTTCCACGCGTGGCGTCATTCACCATTATTTGCAACCGAAATGTTGAGGAACCTGTCAATCAACGTGCAGCGCCTCGTATACGTGGCATAGTGAAGAGTGAAATAGCGAATGAGGAATGGAGAAGGAACCTGTTTATATTCTTCGTGTTGGCATAACGTTAAGAAATGCAGAGACTGGCATTTCATAACGTATGCCCGTTCTTTGTGGCGTCAGCTGCGCCGCATACGCGCTCGTGGGCCCCATGGCGGCTATAACTGCGCCTCCGACACATTGGTGTAGACGTAGGCGGCTTGAACTGAAAGAATCATTTTAAGTTATTTAAGACTTTTAAGTCTTCAGGCTTTTACGATCATTTTAAGACTTTTACTCCTTTCAAACGCAAACAAATTTTATGCCGACAAAAATGCATTAACCCGCGTAAATACCGGTAATTTAAAGATTTTCCAAAAGCGGAAATTTACCGCCAGCAGTTGGCAAAAAAGTCGTCTGCGTCATACGTGGGCATAAAATGGCATGAAATGGCCGGGCCATTTTCCGCGATGGCCCTGCAAACCATCAACTTGACCTAACTAGTGTACGGTTATTATGAAAAGCTGCGCGCACAAAACCACCACAAAGAAGCGAAAGAAAGGGACACGAGCGCTCGTGTCCTTTTCTCTCCTTGTGTGATTGTTTTGTACGCGCAGTTTGTCGCAGTGTAAGTCTTCAACTTCCGAAACTATTCCACGTCTTATATAATACGGTTCTTTAACATTGCCTGTCTGAAATCACTCCCTCACGGCGAAAATCACGTTTACAAGAAGTCCGCCCGAGGGGTTCGAACCCGGATTAGCCGGATCGCGTGAAGCATAGCGCACTAATTTATGGCCGTGCCAATGGCGCTGGCACCGCAATACCGCGTGTGGTTGCAAAACTGCTCATGCTAGGCTCTTTTCAAGCTCGAGTTAATACGGCTTCATCTCTACTACTACCTGACCTCAGCATTTTTTTCATTAATCCATGTGCGACAAGCCACCTGCGAGCCCAAACGGTTTTCTTAAATTACAGCTTCTTCATTGTAATTTCCTTTACATGCCTCATACTTCTTAAAATTTGTAAGTGAGCAAACAATCATTGAGCTGCCGACCAAAGCATAAAAAATGCAGTGAGCTTCTAAGCGCCTTTTTCTCCGACATTCGGAACGTTTTGAACGTAAAAATCAGTGAAAATTCAGTCAACGTTAATTAATCTGCTTGTTTAAAACCATAAATAGTGCATTACAAAAAAAATAATTCCGTATAAGTACATTTTGACTTACCTGTGACTTCAACTTCAATGTGTACTGTTGTCCTGCCGAAGAGTTCGCCCTTATCGCATTGCCAAGAGGCGATGTATTCGACAGGGTGGTCTGGCCATGCGTTCCAAGAAAGAAGGCCGGAGGAGTTGTCGAATGGCATAAAAGCGAGATCAGCTACTTCGTCAGCTTCTGCGAGAGGACATGAAAGCAAGAAAAAAAGACAGTCAATTTGTAGGAAAACAATTCTGCCGGCACCTAAGCACTCCTTACAAGTTGTGAATACGAAGTAATTAAAGGGACACTGAAGTGAATTTGTCAAGCTCCCGTTTTTGCTTGCACTGTGTAGACTGGCTCAAATTAACACACTATTCATCGTTTATCCGGTTGACAAATCGGTAATTATTTTACAAAGCGCGAAAGAAGAAAAACTACTATGCGCGGTTTGCGGCGGCCGCGCCAACTAAAGGCTGTGACGTCAGGAGGGGGGGGGGGCACCATGACTGGACGATGCCCAAGGTTAGCAATCAAAAGTTTCGGTTTCGGTTCTGTAAAACAACATGCTTGACATCTGATGGCGTTGTTGGATGGGCATTCTCGATTTCTCAATTATCGCCGTACCGCGCTTCTGCCATGTTGTCGGCTGTCAAATGTCTAAGATAAACCTCCCAGGGCGGCTTGGAATCGTAGAAATCACTAGACGAGGCCTACGCAGTGGATGAACGCCCTCCGCGTCACCGCAGACTCTCAAATGCCATGCGCTTTTCCCGCATATTCGGAGCTTGCCTCACTCATGTCTGTTAGTAAAAAGCTAGTTCGCACCAGGCCAAGGGTGTGCTGATTCAGGCCTGGGCCCACTGCACGCAAGCACTCGGTGCTTGTGGCAACAGCACGCCAACGAGAACTCGCTAGCGCGTCATTGTCAGTATGCGCGCGTTCTGCGATCTCGCTCGTGGAGCAGTGAACGTTACGGCCCAAAAATGGTGAACTCAGTTCAGAAAACATCGGCCGCATACGAAAAAATCAACTTACAAAAAAAAAATACATGTACCCTCGGGGATTCGAACTTGCAACTTTCAAAACAAATTCCAGCGCCTCAGACCGCTAGGCCACGAGCCGGCGCTGGCCGGTTTGGATATATAAGGTTTATAATGTATGACCAGTTTACACTTTTATTTATTTAAGCATTTTAAGTACTTTATGTGACTATTTGTTGTATATCACTCCTGCAGTAAGTGTCCCCCAAACTTCCACAATATCTCACGTCTAGCAATCTCATTTCTTTGACGGAAAAGCGTTCGCAGATGTGCGGTCGTGCTGCTGACCGCTGTGCTTGTTTACCCAGCGCGAAAAGTGCTTCCTGCTCCCTAGTTTTGCGCTGTACGGTAAACGTTTCAGGTGATTTTATTTTCTTAGTACCTATATTGACTTCGCTGACTCTTCTCCCGCCTTCAATTGGCCTTAGATTTTCCTACTAGCGTAAAGTCAGCGAAGCGTCGCATGTGCACTTGTGCAGCGCTTGTGTGGAGCGACCCGGACTCTGAGTTTGACACAGTGTACAAACTAACAAAGTAAGGAAAGGCACATTCTTTCATTCACAAAGGTGTTGTTGCTTAGTTTCAATTGAGCGAGCGAATAGCGACGACCCGTCGGCGGCCGGCGGACGAAACGCTGGGCCGACTGACTCGATCGGTAGGTCGGCGAACCGTGCAGTAGCGCAGCCATTTTCCAGCTCATCTCCTGCTGACGTCACACGAAAACGCCACAGAAAATGGGCGAGCGTAAAGAGAGGAGGACAGCATTTTCGAATTGATTTTTCTACTAAATAAATTCGCGTAAACGCGGCCAGAGTGGTCGAAACAATGCCTACGGACTCCGAACTACAATTTGCGCTAGTAATCCCGCAATGTTTACAAATCACTTCAGTGTCCCTTTAATATCGGATAGAGCAGCGCTGAGTGCTCCTTCCAGTTTTGCGCTACGAGTGATAGAAAATTGCTTCGGGCGGGGAATCTTATGTGAACTGGCGTGGGCGGCCGCCGTTCGCTGCGGCCGAGGTTACGGCCGCCGGCGACGTATACGCTTCAGACCCCATAACGAAGTGTTATATAATATATATATGAATCCCCTGAAAGCGTCATGCCATATATGCCCACCGCGCTATGCGTCACAACGCACGCTATGCGTCACAGCCAACGGTAGGTATAAGGGTGGTTTAAGTGCTACAGCCTCCCGCTTTATAGCTCAATGGGCCATTTAATGCTTCCTCAAGCGTTGCTGGATGCACCTTTGCGGGTGTAGCCTTTCAGCTGTGGCCGATACCCATCGGCGGCGGTGTGCTCCGTACGGAATCCAATCGGAGTTTCAGGAACAGTATCGCTGCCACAGACGCCAGACGCTGACTCTTTTGCTGAACTGCCATTCAATGCTTTCTTGTTCACCGAAGAAGCCCTTATTATAGCTAACGTGGAACAGTGCAAAGACAATTTCGTATGAGCCCATCGGCAAGTTTACTGAAGTGATAATCATTTTTGCCACCTTTTTTGCTTCCACAAGTGACTTCCATGCTCGGTTTTGCCCGTATGCTGTGCTGTGAACATATGGAACGTGAGGAAAACAGGGCTCACGGTTATGAATCCGGAAGGTTGGCTCATAGCCTGATCGCAATGGTGCACATTCTACATTAAACTATCCCTCAATGTCCTCGTGAGCACCACGGGCACGTCCGGTGGTTGCCTGTGAACTGCGGCTGTTTTCTAGCGCATGAGTGCAGCTCTTACGGTGACAGACATGGACGGTTTGTAGCGCCCTAGCGAGCCTAAGTTTTCACCCACCTGACTGGCCCGCAACAACCCTGAGGTTCCACAAATTACCTCAAAATGGCCGAGAGGAGTCGTTAACCTCTACCTTGTCCGGCACACTTCCGCCATGCGCGTTGCAGCAAGGCATGCCCTGCAATGTATTTCAGGCCTCAAAGACTCTGGAGATGACATAAGCTGTCACGTCGTTCATGGAGGAGGAAAGTACGCAAGCAAAGGGTACTTCTATCAATAAGACCACAAGTGGCGTCATCGGTGTCTGGGAGGTGCAGTTGTGCTGCAGAGATTGCAGAGCACCTGGTAGATCCCGCAGCCCGAAACTAGGAAAAAAATTCGAGGATCGCACGTTGTAATACCAGGTGACAGAAAAAGATGGTGGAAATTTTCGTGCTATTGCACCGTAAATACCGATGGAGTTCTCCATCGCTGCTATGGGAAACGTGCCCTCGCGAAACAGTGCCGCTAGCTACGGAGCGTTATTCGGCAGCCCCATGTTGATTCCAAAGTCTGTTACCGCGAGGAGCCAGCTTTTTGTGAAACCCACGATGAAAAATAATTTTCTTCGAAGGATAAAATCCGCGCCACAAGATCACATGTTGGCCAGGGCACACAACACCTACAGAACGTGCGTCAGCCACAAACATTTTCATCGAATGGGTGAAAATATCACGCGCTCGCCCTCTACCCTGGCTCCCTCAAAGTGCGAAAGGTGCGCTTGCTCTGTTCGTGCTCAGTGCAAGCGACGTCTCGCACTAGCGTTCAAGTGAACAAAGTGGGACGGTGAGTAAATGACGGTTGCGGCGCTCTGCATTTCACGATGACAGAGAATTACGTATGTTATCGCGCCAAAGCTGCACCTGGGCCATGAGGCACGCCGCAGTGGAGGGCTCCGGAGTAATTTTGACCACCTGGGAATCCTTAACGGGGATCCTTAACGGGGATCCTTAAAAGCGGGTCGCTTTTTCTCTCCATCAGAAAATGCGGCTGCCGCTGCCTGGAGTCGAACCCTTGTCCTTAGGACTAGCAGCCCAACGCATCAGCCACTTAGCCACCGCGGTGGGTCATTTCACGACGCATGTCGAGAGAAGTAAAGCTGAAGTAATGTATATCTGGATATCTCGATGGCTATTAGAAAATGAACAAAAACATGCGTGCCGATTGCTGTTGCTGATAATCAAATTAAGCCAACTCGCACAGGAAAAACGTCCATGCTCTTTGCTTAGGCGTATTCCCTCCCCCCCCCCCCCAAAAAAAAAAAAAAAAGAAGAAGGAAGCTAGCAACTATGCGACGATCCAACCACGTTGCCGCTAGAAGCGTTAGCAAATACGACGGCCGAGCTCCTCAGCCGTAGCGACAAAGAGAAGAAGAAAATGAGTTAGGCGGAAAATAATGACGGTAATAACGAGAGGACAGTAGCACCACTCAACACGTGCCATCTAATTTTAATTTGAAGATAGTGGAACCACTGTAGGCCGCACATTTTGGCTGCACATAAAATTAGAGCGCTACCTTCCTCGAAACGTGCGTTTTTCGAATTTCATCAGTGTGGTGTATTCGGTGATGAACTCTCAACCGTATACATCAGTGATTCTCAAATTGTCGACCGCGGACCCCCAGGGGTCCGCGCGGGCATTTAAGGGATCCGCGAAGCCGCTTCAAAACATTTACATCCCCCTCCCCATTCAATTTTCAATTTTTGCTAAACCTTGTGGAACTGCAAAAAAGTGGCTTCGCTACATCACTTCTTCGATGATGATGATGATGATGATGATGATTCCTATTGGTTTTTCCTTTGAAGCGGGGTGATGACATGTCATCTTACCAAAAAGGACTAATATAACCATGTTTTACACTCTTGGTTTAAAACTAGCGCTGCTTAGGGCAGGCACTAAAGCTTATTAGGCCCGAAATACTTTCTTTTCCCTGTTACAGGTGATAACTGTCCTAGGCAATATTCCCCTCTCTGCTTTTCGTCCACCAGCATTCTAATCTTCTTTTCGTCCCCTCGACAGCCTTGAAGTTAACTTCCTCTCTGATACCCTTAAATCCTAGGGCTTCTGGAAGCCCAATATTTCCCTCATGTAGATTTGGATGGATACCCTCACATTCTAACACTATGTGCCGCATAGTTTCTGTTTCTTTTCCGCAGACCACACATACCCCATCATTTTGTGAATACTTCTTCACAAAACTCTTAGTTCGCAACCTGCTCTAGCCTCAAAAAGCAAAGCACTGCCCTGGGAATTATCGTAGAAATTTTCCTTTTTGATGTTCAGCTTCTCAGCCCTGTACATCTCTAACGACGTTTTAGCTTCCATTTTTTCCCTCCATTTATTCGTTTCAATCTGCCTTGTCTCTTTTTTGGTTACCTTGGCTGTTTTGGATTCCCCACTGTTCTTTCCGTATTTAATCGTTAGCCTTCTAGTCTTTCTTAACCACTGCGTGTCCACGCTTTTCAAGTATAGGTACCTAAAAACCTTAGCTGCCCACCTTCGTTGATTCATTGCCCTCAACCTCATCTCAAAGCATATTTTACTCGAGCTTCTCGAACCAGTTCGGTCCAGGTGTACGTTGGCTTTTTGCAGGATACGCCTGCTATGCGGAGAAGGCAGACACGCGAAAGACAGCTTGTAGATGCTTGGGTGACTTGTAGCTGCAAGAGCAATTTATTTGGTAATATAACACGCATCAGCATAAACGTCTGGCACAAATTGCACGCACTGAATATTTGGGCGACTTTAGCGGCATCTGCAAATTGTTTGACATTGTGTTACGAATCAGTAGAGTTCATCGTGGGCCCTAACATTTGTAAGCCCGAAAGAGGTCCCCGGCACACTCGTGGTTAAGTAGCACTGGTTTGCATAAACACCAAATGTGAAACTGGTCGTTAGAGTCAATGCGGCGCTTGAAACAAGCAGGAGCGGCGGAACGCGGCGAAGGAAGCCAAATCCAGTGCGAAGGTACGTGATGCCCGCGCCATGAAGGAAATTGAGAGTGGGGCAGCAGAGATGGCGTGAAGGGGAACCACGAGGAGCGACTGCGAAGACGCTGAAACTGCTGTGGGTGAACACGAGGCGTCTACCTGAACAGCAGCTGCGAAATAATGGCGATTGTACGGCGCTGCCTGAACGGGTAGCGCGCAAGCAGTGCTATATACGAGGTGAGCCAAACACGCGGCGACGTCTGCCCTAGTTTAACATGACGGCGCAAACTCTATCCACACGACCATTCAACAGTGATGCTTTCGTATTCACTACCCTATAAAAAGTGCTGAGGCGTACTACATTTTTTGGAGGTGCGCCTTAACAATCAGGCTTGCCATAGTGGAGGGCTACGGAGAAATTCACCCCCTCTGAGGATCATTAAGGTACGGCGAAATCTAAACACACTGCAGTTATCGTTTTCGCATGCACCAGAGAAAAACGGCCGCCGCTCTTAGGATTGAACCCGCGTCCCTGGGCTCACCTTTGCCTCCTCTTTCAGCGTGTATGAACTGCTCCTTGCGTTTCTTCCTTACGCTCACCGCGGTAACTACCATTGGGAAATTTCGTGGGGATTTCATTGTTGAGCTAGCTGGGACCACAATACTGATCTCATCATTCGTTTACCTCCGAAGTGAAACAAACTTGTTTGATAAATAAATGGCTTTGGACTAACCAGTCAAAGTGCCCTTTATGAGAAAACTGTGCTCATGTAAAACATAGAGCGCCAACACGAGGCCAATAGCTGTCGCTTTATTTCCTAACGTCACCCCCTCGCATAGTTTAGATTCATAACATACGTGCAACGGAATACAGGGTACCTGGTACGCCCTTCTTGACGTTCGCCACAGCAGCGGGACCACATCCATGCGAGTTGCAGCCGCGGATAAGGAGGCTGTAATTCGCTGCACGGCGAGAGTTGCGCATTTCCAGGAAGCCTGTCTTGAACGAGGAGTTCCATCCACGCTGAACAACGTATGTGCACTCAGCGACGGCAGAACAGTCCTTCCAGTCATCCTGTCCGTTGTCCACCTGCAGAAAAGTTCATTGGATGTCCGTAAAATGTAACGCGTATGATTTGAAGTGACGACAAAGTCGACTGCACTGCTCCCATAGCCCAGAGCGCCGTGTTTCGAGGAACCAGAACACTAGCTTCCTGGTACATTACCTTTTTCACATGAATGTATGGAGGCCTAAGATGAATCAAAATCTAACATGCATGGAGGCCTCCATGCATGTTAGGCACACATGCACAGAGTCATCCGGTGTTCGCATCGCGTTCGCAGATTTGTTGACGTACGCCCCACCTGCGTTTGCGCCAATGAACTACTACATGTCGCGTGCTGCTCTTGTTGTCTTCTAGGCGAAACGCGGTGCTCAGTAACAACGTAAACATCATGGAGCGACATTCTGTGGGAGAATGTTAGTATTGGCATGGGAAATTAGCCTGCTAAGGGCGTATTGTGACATCGATATTACAAGATTCATAAAATTTACCAACGACTGTTGAACAGCGCACACGTCTTTTTCGGGCTAAAAATATCCCCCGAAAACCAGAAATATCACCCAAATATCGCCCAAACTATTACGCAAAAACCAGTTTTCCGGTCATGGCCAGCCGCTTTCGTTGCAGCAGGACTGTTTTCGTTGCATGTACCAGAGCGCAGGAACCGAGCCGTACAGCGCTTGCAACATGCTTTGGACACATTCACGGTCCTTGTGGTACCCACTGGCGTGAATGTGGGAGCAACATAAACAAATTACTTAGTTGTGCGCGGCAAAGCCACTAATCGCGAACGTATTCATTTAGAAATCACAGGGCATCCCCTCGAGCCAGCTCCAGGCGGTTGAATTCGCATACTGGGTGTACCGTTTCATTAAAACGGGGGAGCTTAAGAGTGGCTCAGAGAGCTCAAATCATTGTGGTGACATTTCCTACACATAATAAGCCGCATATCTGGCACTTTCGGTGGTGCTTCGCAAGATATCGCTTGACGCCTAATTCACGCAGTGCTGGTATCGGGAGCGGCCTACTGCGCCATGTGTTACGATCTCACGAAGCACCAACTTCACGAGCTAGACGTTTTGTATAGGGAGGCGCTGAGGGCTATTGCTGGCCTGCCCGGTCACACTCGCGTCGAAGTGTTGTACCGCTATGCTGGTGTGCACGCTTGGGGATACCATCTCTGCGCGCAAAGCCGGCGCCAACGACCGTCGCAACTTGGCACTGCAGGGACGACGCCTGCTACGCCATGACGGAGAGCGACTACTAGATGAGCCACCCATCCATCCGCATATTCACCCATGGGTAGACGTGCTTATTACGCAGCGGGGACCAGACCCCGCAAAAGTGCTCGTGCTGCTCATGCGGCGAAACGTACCACACTGGTGCAGGCCACCGCAGCCACCTACGCTGCGGATGCGCGGACATTACGTGTGTACGTGGACGCCTCCTGGCAACCTCACACGAGCCCTGTGGCACTTGCAGCTGCAGCGGCAGACAGTAATGAGTGCGCCGTTATAGCCTACATCGTTGACCACCGTGTGCACGTTTTACGGATGTACCGAGGGCTTACGGTATCTTATTGGAATTCCACGGGAACACTCTGCAGCACACTGTATTAAGCGATCATGCAGCTCCGTGCACGACACCTTCCACACACCCGTAACAGTACGGTGGATCCCTGGCCATGGCGGGCATCCCGGTAATAATAGCGCCCACAGGCTGGCGAGCGAGGCATCTCCGTCGTACCGCCGTCAGCCCGGGGACAGCATTGCCAGCGGAGTCTACTTCGATCCTGACGAGGAGCGCCAGCGTCGTAGACATGCTTGGCGCCTTCTCCTCCAGTCATCACTACCCCAGAACCCGCATCCTCTGCCTCCGGGCTTATCCCGCGGTGCGCAGGTTTTTCACTGGGCTCGTTCCGGCTTTTCCATAACCGGCGACGTCATCGCAAGGTGGCAGAAAGGGCACATTCTCCTTGTGCCCCCGGGCAACGACTCCCAGCAAGGGAACAACCTACCGCCGGGAGGTTCCCCGACGGCAACCTCGGCGGGAAACTCCCCTTCTGCAGGCCTCGCAGGACTTCAACAAACTGGATCTGCACATCCTCCCCTTCTTTCTTGGACCCCTTTGTACTCTGCTACGCATGCCATGGCAGATCCCAACCTGACCTTCTGCAAGTCGTCTGGTCTTGCCCGTGCTTTGCAGTACGTCGCGCCCAACACCGCCCGGCGTGGGTTCACTCATACAAAGAGTGGATTCGGCCCTCTTAGCGCGTCAAGGATACATTTACAGCACTCTGGAGCTTCGTCTGATCGGCCTCCTTAGCTGCGCATTATTTGCGTCCTCCCTTTCCTCCCCTTTCCTTGCGGCTTCGGGCCATCGTTTCTTATAGTTTGCTCCCTTCCTTCCATTGGCCCTTAGGCACGGGCTCGAGAAGCTGAGGGATTTAGTTTATAGGAACAAAATCTTATTCGTTGTTTGCTGATAGTGTGAAAGTTCAGCATTTTCTCGCAACTGCAAAGTCTGCATTGCCACTGTTTACGTAAATCAGATATGCCATAAGCTTCGCGGTATCGAACATAGGGTTTCTTAGTAAGTATACTAGAGAGGAAACTGCGCCTCGTAAGCCATGTCGTCCTGGGGGTTCATGAGAAGACCCCCCTTTTTGGCTTGGGCTTGGCATGACAATTGGATTCTTAAGCGGTTTTAGATGCAAAGCATTTCTCGTACGCCTCTTTAATGCATCTCTTTAGATGCAAAGCATCCGTCGTCCGTCGGCGTCCGGCGTCCGCACCTCTTACTCCTCTCCACACCACCTGTGATAACACCACTCTCTCCCCTCCTCCTCTCCACACCACCTGTACGCTAGCGCGCGCTGCTCCTCCCCTCCACTCCCTTTGCTCTGCAAATAAACCCGGTCCGCGCTCCGCTCAGTTGCTTCTTCGGTACTGCGCCGTCCGATGACTGGAAATGGGCGCCAACGATTCCGTCAGCGAACTGGCTGGCACACCTTCAACTAGCGCCAGCCAGCACCCTGTCTGAACCGCGAGCACCTCCGAAGACAAGGCTGCACAGAGGAGAGCTCGCGACGCCGAACGTAAACGACAGCATCGAGCAGCGTATTCCTCGCTTCGAGAACGAGAAGCCGCTTTGAAACACCAGCGGCGAGTAGCTGATCCAGATGGCGTTCGGCAACGTGACAACGCTTCGAAACGCCAGCGTCGAACAGCGGATTCCTCGCTTCGAGAACGAAAAGCCGCAAAACGTTCTCCACTACTCGATAAATACAGAAGACATTTAATACGCTACTACACGTGTCTTTACTCTAACAACCAATTAACACGCTACTACTCCACGGCTTTGCATCCCCTCAGGGTTCCCACGTGGGCAGATGGTGTAATTTTGGGGGATTTGCTTTCTTCACTATGCATTAACACGTTTACGAGCTACAAGGAAGCCGAAATCCTCCCGTTTCTGTGGTAGCCGTGTTCAGTGAAACAGCAGGCAATGCGTGATCGCACCTGACGTTGCTCATGCCGCAGTCGAAGGACGTATGACTGAGCGGGTAATATGGCGCCGCCAAATTTGTACCCAACAAAAAGAAGAAACAAAACGTACTTCGACTAAGACAAGATACGGCAGATACGGGCGCTTGTATGCGTCGTATCTTGTCATCGTCCACGACTGTTTAACGCCACGTTTTCTTTTTTCTTGTTAAACTAGCTGGCGGTCGA
This sequence comes from Haemaphysalis longicornis, assembly GCF_048455015.1. Taxonomy (NCBI): domain Eukaryota; kingdom Metazoa; phylum Arthropoda; class Arachnida; order Ixodida; family Ixodidae; genus Haemaphysalis; species Haemaphysalis longicornis. The sequence goes on along the minus strand of NW_027526203.1, from coordinate 157,985,811 downwards.
TGCACCGGTTCACCACGAAGGAAACATTTTCATAGGCACGCTCAAAAAAAAATTTTCGAAACTCTTCAAAAAGCTTATTATTTGAAAGAATTGTAAAATTAATAAAATCACACTCTCTAATGAGTTACCCCCCAAATATTAACATTGTTCGTAACTAGAACCTTGGCCTGCGGAAGAGCAGGCACAACCGTTCCGGCAAAAATACGCTTTACTTCCTTTTTCCTTAGTTTTAAAACAGCCTGTGTTTATTTTACACTTACATAATTGCACACTATTCTTCGCGCTTTTGTGGCACTTTGTTTAAATTTGCGGACACTAAAACGTTTCAATCCAAGCCAATGATGAAACTAAGGCGAGCGCTATGTATAATGGCGGTCCATGACGACACAGACGACCTTGATGTGAGCCGCATAGACGCTAGCGCCAGATCCCTCTCTAGTGTATACTGTAGGAAACTCTATGGTATCGAAATCAGAAAGGAGCAGACTATGCGCAGCTCTCGGACGACGCAATGCGCTGAAACGGCGGTTACTCTCTCGGTGCGCTACTTGGCATACGTGTTCACCACAATTCTTGATAGTAGCAGTTACACGCACGCGCTCCGATGCCCCTCCGCCCGTAGTTTGATAAAGTAAGCACATAAGTGCAAACATAAAGTAGCACATACCGGCCGAAAGGAAAAGTCAAGATTAAAAGAGGTAGCCTCTCGAAAAAAATGTCTCTAAATCAGTCGATCCATCTCCTGAACCAATTAAAGTGATTAATACTTTCAGTTGCATCGTTCTCCGGTCGTCCTTCGAACACGGTAACGACGGGAACGTACCCAAGAGTAGATCGGCCGAGCCTTAGTAAAATGGCGGCAAAATATATCAATAAATAAATAAATCAATCAATCAATCAATCAATCAATCAATCAATCAATCAATCAATCAATCAATCAATCAATGAATAGATCATTCAATGAATCAATGAATCAATCAATCAACCAATAAATAAATAAATAAATAAATAAATAAATAAATAAATAAATAAATAAATAAATAAATAAATAAATAAATAAATAAATCTATCAATCAATCTACCTAACAATCTATCGATTTCCACCTTGCCATGCTTAATTTCAAGGTATTTGACAATCAAAAAGAAACTTGTTCGCGCAGAGTAGAGTGAACCGACTACAATTTTCTAGGGTACAAGTACCAGGACCTCCAAGTAACGCGAATTTCATACACATTTCAGAAATAACGACCTTTTCGGCCACCTAACAAAAGAAACGTCCTGGTACAGTAATATCAATTCGAATTATGCCGTTCACTTTTTGTTACATTGGTAACGGGTTGTAAGGTGCCTCAGCGCCTATATAAAGCGACTTGCAAGTCCAAGTTCGTGACATAGTCTGGCAACAATGTTGCAGAAACCCAATATGGGCTGCGTATGAATGTGCGGGGTGCAAGTTCCCGTAGCCCCCGGGCTCACAGTTTCTCTTTGCAGCATCAAATCGTGCAGGTTCATCGAGTCACAGTTGCTTAGCACGGGTTCGTGGGTTCGATTCCCGGCCGTGGTGGCCGCTTTTCTAATGGAGGCGAAAAGCAAAAACTCCCCTGTGTTCGAGATTTCGGCGGACGTTAAAGACCCCAGGTGGTACAAATTAATCCGGAGTCCTCTACTAGCGCGCACCTCATCACCTCTGAAGCATCGGCGCTTTAAACCCTACAATCAATCAATCAATCAATCAATCAATCAATCAATCAATCAATCAATCAATCAATCAATCAATCAATCAATCAATCAATCAATCAATCAATCAATCAATCAATCAATCAATCAATCAATCAAATCACAGTGTAGTATCGCTAGCCGCAATGCACGCACTCTGCCTCTATGAAGCACCAAATCCCCTGGAGCGGCGCTTCAAGGATCGCACCAATGACAGCGCCTACTACATCATCTGAAGGCTGCAGACGTCCGGCCAGCCTATGAATATGGTATTTCATCAAGATGAAACGCTTTTCAGTGAGTCTGAGGTCGTGAAAGACGCAGTACTCGTGCAGAACTGCTGTTTGAGAGAAGCAATCTCGTTTGTGCAGTGTTCATGTATTTGCCCAGCATAGTTGATGTGTGGTTTTGACAGCCTGATACAGATAAAAACGTGGTGTAAATAAGATTTGTTGCGGGCAAATGGAGGTGCATGATATAAACTACTTGGGCTGAAGTAAGGAAAGTAAGAAGCCGTTTTTCTTGCGGTGAGTTTCTTGCTCTTCCTGCCTGTGTGTGTATCAGATTATTCATAGCAGGGCCCCTGTATAGCTTGGTTCACCTCCTAAACCAAAGGTTGCTCAAATTAAGGAAGAATAAACTGCTGGAACGTTTTTTATTAACAGGCGTTCCTGAAAAAAACGCGTTGGCGTGCTGAGTGATTCTGTTCGAAGTGCTTTATTAAACACCCGCCCCGGTGGTTTGAGGAATGCGCCGCTTAGTGCACTGTCGCTGGTTCGATTTGTGGTGTATTCTAAATACGAGCAATTTAACTTTGGCCCGTCTGTCTGCCTGTCTCTCTGTCTGTCTCTCCATCCGTCCGTCGATTCAGCCTTCCGGACAAAAGCGAATGGGGATTCTCGGGCAAGACGTTTATATAGGCAAAACATTTTAAACAGTCTGACAGACAACTTCATAGCTATCAACATTGTTCAGCAAAAATAAAATATTATCCCTATTTGAAGGAAAACATAAGTACATGACTGATACTAGCGCTGTTCGTGTAAGTTAAACTAGACTTGGGAGTAATTTTTTCGATAGGAAACACGAAAAAAGACGCCATAAACAATATTTTACCCTCAAAATAGAAACAAATGTACCGGTCCACATTGGAACTCGTGGCTCGTGCGCCCAGCGAAAGAGTAAGGTGCAAACAAATGCCATGCCAGCAGTGCGAACGCGGAAAAGCTGAATTGAATTCAACAAATGTCCACGGGGTTTACTATAGGAGGACCGAGAGAGGAGACCAGCAGACGTCGGTGAGAATGGAGGAGAGAGTTACGTGGGAGGGACAGCAGAAGACTATCATCTTTATACGACAATTGCAGCGGAGCGAGCAGATACGAGACCAAAATTTTCTCTGACAAAAGAAAATTTACAACTAAGCGTACTATAACAGGATGGAAATTTGGGCGAGTTGGTGTTGATTCACCTTGAAAACAGGCTCGGAAAGACGTTGACTAAGAAAAGAAATACGCAGGACGACGCGCTACTGGCAACTGACTACATTTATTACGAAACACAAATATATGGGGCAGCCAACCGACATAACCCAACTGATTAGGACTGATGCAGAGATTATCAAAAGAAATTACCCCGGACATAAAAAATGCAACCAATAATGCGCTATCACCGCACGTGTCGTTCCAGAAACGCCAACTCTGCGTCTTGCAGACTGACTGAGGGGGGACTCACGCACATCGACCCCTCCCGGCTGATATTCCAAGCTTCCATAATCTCCCTTTGTGTCCCGCCCCTGTGCCTAAACAACACGGTTGTTTTTTCGAAGACTGGTTTACACCCCTGTACCTGGCCCTCTTTGCAGTGCGAAGCCAGGTGCATGTAAGGCCTGCCCAACAGTGAACCGTGATGTTCCCGTAAAGGTATTTTCAGGCATCTCCCTATTTGCCCGATGTAGGCCTTGCCACAAGCTAGCGGTAGGCGATACACCACTGACTGGGTGCAAGCAACGAACTTCTTCCCGTGTTTCACGTGGCAGCCTTTTTCGTGGCGCCCTGGCGTATCGATGCGTCTGCCAACGGCAGAGCAGATCTGGCCAACTTTTTTCTCGGCAGAAAACACAACGTTGACGCCGTATCAGGAACCCACTCTCTTGATGTCATGAGAGAGCCAATGAACATACGGGATTTTTTCCACTCTTTCTTTCTTGTGGGGCAGGTTTCGAAACAACCGTGTCGTTGGCTTGCTTGATGGCACGTCTGATTTTCTCGCACGTGGCTGCAATAGCACCATCCGGAAACCCCGCCTCTTTCAGTCTTTTAACTTGGCATGAGTACTACTTGTGAGTATACAGTGCTCATGAGTACAATGCTCACGAATATTGTATTTTCGAGTGCTTGCACTCGTGAGTTCATTCACTCGTGAGTGCAGTGGTGCAAACAAGTTCTATCACGGACTCGAGTCTGGACGCGCGTCTGCGAGTGGCAAACATTTACCGGTGCCACTGGGCAGTTTAACTATCAAGGATGGTAAAATCAGACAACGAAAACTGCGCCTCCCTCCTTTCCCTGTCCCTTTTTGGTGCTGTTAGCGTTTTTCGGCGGTCGCTCGGTAAAGGGTCGTGGTGAAAAGGGAAGAATGAGGGGGTGAGATCCCGGCGGGAAGTGCAGCCACAGTGACTCTGTTTCTACGGCATGTGTTGATTGGAGCAGTCATTATTGTTTACAAATACGCGGCCTGGGAACACAAAGCTGCTTCCTTACGCTTAGTCCGTTCAAGTTGCTTTAGGGGAGGCGGTGGGGGCTGCTAGAAATGCATGCACTACGCGCACCGAAGTCGCTCTTTTCCGGTCTTCAGCAATTTCTGTAGACGCATGTCACGCTGTGTAGTCGTTTCGTGAGCCGAACCGCCCATTTCAACAGTCGCAGTTAATTTACGTGATTCGCGTCAAACCGACTGCGTGGTTTGTGTCACCGAAATTGTCCGCCACATGCCGCTGTGCGCATTCAAGCGATAATTTGGCTGATGTACTGCGCCCATATGGTTTTATTAGGCTCCCGTTTTGAAACTTTTTGTTCAGGTTCGGTAGGACTATGGTCTCGTGCAGTTCATTTACAAGTGAGCATATAGCCCCACCGTGCAGGTGCGGCGGTGTAATTTGCCCCTGCATTGGAAATAAAATATCCGAGTACACCGAAGCACGTTTGGGGGTTGTTAATCTTACATCATAATGCCCAGTTGAACGCGTGCCACGCCTCGTTTCGACTCGCATATTTTGTCGAAGAGCTCTGGCATATTGCCGCAGGAGGAGCGTTTTGCTTTCG